>NC_091453.1:101639168-102239168 GCF_964237555.1 Oryctolagus cuniculus | reverse complement strand
AGCAGTCACTTTAGTTGTGACTTAAAATACTTTTAATGAATATATGAACATAACTAGTTATTCATATATAGCCATAGCCATATATGATATATGGCCATTTCTAAGGTATTTGAAAATTTCTTAAGTAAAAGCAACATCCCTTCTGAAATCTGCATATTTTACACTTATTTAGAAAAGCTTTTGGCCATCTAGAATAAAAGAGAAAATTCTGTGTAGCTCTCATCTGGTTCCAAACCCTTGATTTTTACCACCATTCCACAAAATCAGTACTGGACCTGCAGAGGTATTATAGAGCACACAGCATAGTCCCAGCTGTGAAGGCCTTTCTCAGTCTGCAGATTTAAGGAGTTGATATGCAGAATGAAGGAAACAGACCAGACAGTCCTCAAAGGGACTTTCCAGCTCTCACATTTCATAAATCTCAACTCTGATGAAGGAAATTATTAGATGATTTTTTCAAAGAAATTAGAATAGATGTTGGAAGTTTTAGGATTCATTAGTGTATCAGAGGGGATGGTTTGGGCTGCAAGTAATAAAATGCTTTTCTGAAAGTAGTTTAAATAACAAGGTTTAATTATCTCACATTATGGGATGTCCAAACATAGGCTAAGGTGCCAGCAGATTTCCTTCTCGTGTCACATTAACTGGAATTGAGTCACATGCCTTTGCCTTCACCAGTCACTGGCAAAGGGGAAATGGGATTCCTAATGCACTCAGACTCTCTGAAATTGGGTCACCTTCCACGAGCATTTTGCTGCCTGATGTTTGAACCAAAATCAGAGTTCTGTTAGCAAGAAATAAAGGGTTGCTGTTGGGTAGGCAACCAGTGATATCCTCCACAGTTAAAATATTCCTGTAGCTTCATTTGTCATCTCACCTGAGACCCAGGATAACAAGCACAGTGAAATGAACACGTCACCCAGAAATCTTGCTTTATTCCTTAACTCTAATATCTCTTGCTACCTCTATTCACCATGAGTACACATCTCTATAAAACATCAGTAATGTGCCTATTTTGAAGTCCATTTTTTTTTCACCGTACCCCTGCCTTGCCCCCAGAAATTCAGAAAATGGTCAAAATCAACTACAAAGATAAAATGGAGAGGTGGAAAGCCTGGAGAACTGACAAACTGAACAAACCATTGTGAATAGAGATTTGAGTGGCTCACACCCTCAAATCCTCAAATGGTCTAACTTTCCATGATTCAATCTTCTGCTAAAGGCAAGGAAAATGAGCATTATTTATGGCAAAAAGGAAGGGTGAGAATGGATTTCTATGGGGGAAGGGGAAGAGAGAAGATGCACGCATATGATTCATTTGTAAGATATTTTTAACTTAAAATAGGGCACTTAGTATTGCGATCAAGCAACTCTAAACAACTTACCTGTTTCTGCGTGGAAAGTCAAGCAAAAAGCTTAAAAAGGCTTTGTCTAAAAAGTTCAAAACTATGAGCCTCATCATGAGGAGGGTTCTTTTTCATAAAACATCTGTCACCATAATTGCCACCATAAAAGCTAGCTCATCCCTTTCAGGTTGTGAGGGTGCCATGCAGCCCACTGAAAGGGAGCCCTGGGAACCAGGACACAGAATCACATCTTCACTCTGCTATTTGACTCCAAGCCTTAGTTTCTCTGAAGCACTTTTTGAGCTTTGGAACCACAGGGAAGTTTCATTCTGGGGGAAGGAGAAAGGGAAAGAGTTGAGCAAGGTGAAGGGAGGGTGCTAGAAACCAGTAGGATTCACTGGGAAAGAGAGCAAGCTTCCTGTATAAATTGTTTGGCAGCTAACTCGCTGCTGACCGCCATTTCCTGTTCTGTGCACTAAAAAATAACTACAATTGATCTGCCCAGACTGACTCAGAAGAAGTCTCTACTGATCTCTACTCAGTGTCCAGATTTTCACTCTTCACTTCTATTACAGCCTTGCTTCGTATGGCCCCATTCCCCAGTCTAGAATGACCTCAGCTGGTCCAAAGACCACTCTCCATCCTCCTCATAGCTCATCTCTTCCATGGGAGCCTTCCCTGCTAGTTCTAGTCCTCACTGTTGTCACATTCTCTCATTGGAATTTAGCATCACCATGCTTAATATGTAATTTATTCTCTCTTGGCAAACTGTGTATCCAAATAATCTCCCAAAATAGACTGTATTCTTTGAACATGCACAGTAAGTGCTAGGCAGGCACAGTAAACATGCATACCTGTACCAAAAGGACACTATGGTGAAAAGAATATGGAGGAATCAGATAGAGCTAGAGAGGATGAAATAGTGAAAGACCTTATAAGCCTGATAGCATTTCAGTTTTATAAAGTCGGCAATGGGTAGCCAATAATAGCATTAAGCAGAGAAATACAGTTTTAAAAATAGCATTAAGCATGGAAATGCATTTTTAAAAGATCATTCTAGTTGTAGTGTGGCGAATCAGTGGAGCACAACAGTGCTAGAGGCAGAGAGACCACGTCTGAGGCAATAGAAGTAATACAGGTATGACAGGGACAAGCTATACCAATACATGCGTGATTAGCACCTTTTCAAGAAATGCCTATCAAATTAACTTGACTTCCATTGGTTTTTGATATTCTGCTGATGTGCTTTTAAAATACAACTCTGCGTCACATTAGCTATAAAAGCAATGATAATGGCTGAACCTCAAATATCACAGTATGGATGGAGAAAGCCAAAAAGATTAGTGAAATAGTGGAGCTAAAATGAAAGAATTGTTGACTGACTTAATTTGAGAATTAAAAGAGTACATGGGTGATAATACCGTTCACTGAAATAGGGAATACAAGAGGAATGGAAGCAGATTTGAGCTGAGGGTTCAGATTGGGACATACTGAGTTTGAGGTACCTGTGTGGCATGCAGGGAAAGATATTTGGCAGGCAGCTGGGTACAAGTCTAAAGCTCAAGGGCTGAAATATAGATTATATTTGTGATTATTGGATTCTCCATGGTAATGCCAAAACAAAGGGAGTGGGTAAGAACTCCCAAGAAGGGCATATAGCATAAAAAAAGAAGGATAAGGCCGAACTCTGAGAACCATGAATATCAAGAGAATGCTGACCAACATACAAAAGAGATTGAGAGGAAGAGACCTGACAAGTGAAGAGGAAAACTGGAAGGGAATGCTCAATAGCAAATGCACTGTAGAGGTCATGGGTAATTAGCTGTTTTCTTAAGAAGCCATTTGATTCACAGCATTAGTGACTCTGATATGAGTGCCTTTAATAGGATACTAATTAATGGGTATCATATTTTAGTGGTAAGAGTATGAAATGAGGAAGTGCAGAACGTGAAAATAGATCACTCCTTTGAAATGTTTGGCTGGGAAGTGGAACCTTGGCATTGAAACAAATCAGTGCCCAGATGTGGGCAAATCAACACACAGATGTGGCACAGGAGATCCTTGAATGAGATCCGCTGAGGTAGAGTAGATAAGAGTGCTTACCAGGCTGAAATTTATATGGAGGCACAAGAGACCTCGAATAGCTAAAGCAATCTTGTACAACAAAAACAAAGCCGGAGGCATCACAATACCAGACTTCAGGACATACTACAGGGCAGTTGTAATCAAAACAGCATGGTACTGGTACAGAAACAGATGGATAGACCAATGGAACAGAATTGAAACACCAGAAATCAACCCAAACATCTACAGCCAACTTATATTTGATTATGGATCTAAAACCAATTCCTGGAGCAAGGACAGTCTATTCAATAAATGGTGCTGGGAAAACTGGATTTCCACGTGCAGAAGCATGAAGCAAGACCCCTACCTTACACCTTACACAAAAATCCACTCAACATGGATTAAAGACCTAAATCTACGACCTGACACCATCAAGTTATTAGAGAACATTGGAGAAACCCTTCAAGATATTGGCACAGGCAAAGAATTTCTGGAAAAGACCCGGGAGGCACAGGCAGTCAAAGCCAAAATCAACTATTGGGATTGCATCAAATTGAGAAGTTTCTGTACTGCAAAAGAAGCAGTCAGGAGAGTGAAGAGACAACTGACAGAATGGGAAAAAATATTTGCAAACTATGCAACAGATAAAGGGTTAATAACCAGAATCTACAAAGAGATCAAGAAACTCCACAAAAACAAAACCAACAACCCACTCAAGAGATGGGCCAAGGACCTCAATAGACATTTTTCAAAAGAGGAAATCCAAATGGCCAACAGGCACATGAAAAAATGTTCAAGGTCACTAGCAATCAGGGAAATGCAAATCAAAACCACAATGAGGTTTCACCTCACCCCGGTTAGAATGGCTCACATACAGAAATCTACCAACAACAGATGCTGGCGAGGATGTGGGGAAAAAGGGACACTAACCCACTGTTGGTGGGAATGCAAAATGGTCAAGCCACTATGGAAGTCAGTCTGGAGATTCCTCAGAAACCTGAATATAACCCTACCGCTCGACCCAGCCATCCCACTCCTTGGAATTTACCCAAAGGAATTTAAATTGGCAAACAAAAAAGCGGTCTGCACCCTAATGTTTATTGCAGCACAATTCACAATAGCCAAGACCTGGAACCAACCTAAATGCCCATCAACGGTAGACTGGATAAAGAAATTATGGGATATGTACTCTTTAGAATACTATACCGCAGTAAGAAACAATGAAATCCAATCATTTGCAACAAAATGGAGGAATCTGGAACACATCATGCTGAGTGAAATAAGCCAGTCCCATAGGGACAAATACCATATGTTCTCCCTGATCGGTGACAACTGACTGAACACCAAAAAGGAAACCTGTTGAAGTGAAATCGACACTATGAGAAACGGTGACTTGATCAGCATAGCCCTGACTGTTAATGAACAACTTAATACATTATCCCTCTTAGTAGCTTTTTTTGTCTGTTCTACTTAATATGACTGGTTTAATTCTGTAATTAATACACAGTTATTCTTAAGTGTTGAAATTTAACTGAAATGTGATCCCTGTTAAACATAAGAGTGGGAATAAGAGAGGGAAGAGATGTACAATTTGGGACATGCTCAAGCTGACTTGTCCCAAATGGTAGAGTTGGAAACATACCAGGGGACTCCAATTTAATCCCATCAAGGTGGCATGTACCAATGCCATCTCACTAGTCCAAGTGATCAATTTCAGTTCACAATTGATCATAATGAAAGGACTAAGAGTCAAAGGGAGCACATAAACAAGTCTAGTACCTGCTAATACTAACCGATAGAATAAATAAAGGGGAGAGTGATCCAACATGGGAAGCGAGATACTTAGCAGACTCATAGAATGGCGGATGTCCTAAACAGCATTCTGGCCTCAGAATCAGCCCTAAAGGCATTCGGATCTGGCTGAAAAGCCCATGAGAGTATTTCAGGCATGGAAAGCCAAGACACTCACTCTGGAAAAAAAAAAAACCTAAATGAAAGATCTCTGTGAGTGAGATCCCAGTGGAAAGAACAGGTCTTCAAAGAAGGAGGTACCTTTCTCTGAAGGGAGGAGAGAACCTCCACTTTGACTATGACCTTGTCTAAACAAGATAAGAGTCGGAGAACTCAAGGGGCTTCCATAGCCTTGAAAACTCATGACTGGTGCATAGGGAGATTACTGAGGCCATAAACAGGAGTGTCAATTTGTAAAGTCAACAACAGGAGTCACTGTGCACTTACTCCTCATGTAGGATCTCTGTCCTTAATGTACTGTACATTGAGGCTTAATGCTATAACGAGTACTCAAACAGTATATTTCACTTTGTGTTTCTATGTGGGTGCAAACTGTTGAAATCTTTACTTAATGTATACTAAACTGATCTTCTGTTAAAAAAAAAAAGAAGAAGAAATTAGCAATTCCCAACTTGACTCTTGCTGGGATTAAACATGACAATAGGTCTGATCTGATTTCATCATCATTTAAAAAATCATCTATTATTTTTCACTTTATGTTTCTGTGTGGGAGTAAACTGTTGAAATCTTTACTTAATGTGTGCTAAACTGATCTTCTGTATATAAAGAGAATTGAAAATGAATCCTCATGTGAATGGAAGGGGAGAGGGAATGGGAAAGGGGAGGGTTGCGGGTGGGAGGGACGTTATGGAGGGGAAGCCATTGTAATCCATAAGCCGTACTTTGGAAATTTATATTCATTAAATAAAAGTTAAAAAAAAAAAGAGTGCTTACCAGGAGGAAGCCTATGTGTGGCACAGCTTCCTAGATGCTCCGCCATTATGGCCAGTGCTTCCTGTTTAGACAGCTGTGACAGATTTGCAACTGATGTTTCCCATGACAATACTTAAGAACATGAGCCATCCTCAGCTAGAGAGAAGAAAGCTGAGTAGGGAGCTTTGTAAAACCCTCCAAGAGCAAAGCCCCCATTGTTTATCCTAGTACTTACAGTGATCCAGCTGAGCTTACACAGTATTCAGGTTCATATTTCAGTAAATCAAAATGTATTGATGGCTGAGGACAGAAACAAATGTCTCAGTGAGAGAACACGGTTTCTGCTGACAAGACAGAATAGAGGCCTGAACTGCAGTATGAAAATTTGAGTCAGACCTTAAGAAGGGGTTACTGTTTCTAAGACTGTGTGGCAGCACTGTATATTATCCAAAGATTTTTGTAGCATTCCCATCTTTTGATACTTTCCAACCAGATGCTGGGTACCAATAATCTATGAATGCTGACTTACAGTCCTCTCTGGAGTCAGGAAGATGCACTAACTCTTTTTCTCAGAGTTCCTTCCAACTCCATGAAGGTTTCTCTACAGAAATAAAACCAAATTCCTCAATTTTTCTTGTTGCTTTCTCTGCATTTCAAAACCAAAAGGTTTCCAACAAGGAAAGGCCCATCCATGCTAGCCTAATACCTAGAGAGGCTGTGAAGTGATACAACAGAATTCTTCTCTCTCTTACTTGACTTTTTCTTCTGTACTTTCTGAGGCAAACCTGAGCCCCAGCTAGAATCAATTCTCAGTAGCCTGTCCTAATCTTCAGCAAATCATCGTGTCCTATATTAATTCTAGGAATACCTACTACCACTTATTGAGAGATTACTATTATGTGCCAGAAACCATGCTAAGCATCTTATTCACACTGTTGCATTTTATTTCCACAACCCAACCACCCTTGAGAGATAGTTATTATCATCCCCTCCACAGAGAAGAAAACTGATAGCCAGAAGATTATGTATGATGGTAGTACAAAAAGTTCCTGGAAAATGGAGTTAAAATCATGAGTTTATGTTGGTACAAAAAATTTTCATTTTGTGAGAAAATGAATATTATGAAAAAACTATGCATGGCTTTCAAAAAATATTGCACTTAGATAAGCTTGTACTTTTAATTTGTGTCCATGAACTTTTTGAAGTATCTTCATATTGTACTATAGCCATAGAGTTATTAAGTGAGACAGGCAAGATTTGAGCACGAGATATCTGATCTTAGGGTACATTTGTCCAACTTCCATATATTCAGTGACAAGTGAAAATGACCAAATAAACTGGGTGAAAAATGCTGCTTGGATGAAGAATATGTTGCTTACTCACAGAATGTGTGTTTAGTGGCACTTAAGGAAGAGTTTAATAAAATCTAATCATCTCAAGAAATGAAATTTGCTTTGACAATAAAAATCAGCCACTTGTTCAGAATCAATATCTTTTTTTCTCTTTTTTGATTTACTGAAATGTGAAACTGAACTCTTGGTAGGAACTCTAAAGCATACCTTCCCTTTGTAAGCACTGCTATAAACAACCAGGCCTTTCACTTCAGGAAATGAGTTGATGGTGGAAAGATGGGGCTCTTTATTTCCACTCTGCTTTCGAATCTTCCTGCTCTATACTTCCAGCTGGTGCCTGACTATAATGGAACTGGAAGTTAGACCAAGTCTCTTGGTGGAATAACAAGTTTCAGAGCTGGATTCACTCCTTGGAGCTGTCCTAATGTTATTCCAAAAATCAATCCAACAGCAGATACAGAAGTAGCATGGACTTTTGTAGTCATAAATAATCCTGTTGACCCACTGCCCATGAGGCAAACACTTTGAGGTCTTATTCCAGGCCCCCGACACACATCCAGCATGCCATCCATGCTTGTTGGATGATCTGTGTTTTCCACACTGGTTCTGAATAGCACTCATTTCTCAGATGGACCTAATGGGGTGGAGGAGGATACAATACTCATGGTTATGAAAGAGGGAAAGACTCTGGTTCCCTAGAGGGGCAAACTGTAGCCGCAAGCATTTACTCTATTGAGCCAATCCACTGGGAGTCATACATCTCTCCCTAGTCGTTTGATTCTGGCCTTCCCTTCAGAATTTTCTCATCATGCGGTAATAACCAGATATCTCAAAAGCTTCTTGTAATAGGGAACTTACTACATAGCCCAGGCAGCTGATTCTATCTTTGAATGTCTTTGACTTACAGAAAGCTCTTCTGGGATCCCTTTAACTTTGTATCTTCCTTTAACTTTCACCTTCTACCCTTACTGCAAGTCTTCAGGCTCTGAATTATAAATTTAATCAATTTTCTATGAAATTAATTAACTAAGAAAACAAGCACTATACTGGGTCCTTTCAGATATTAGGCTTCCTTTCTTTTCCTATTTTTAACTTTATTTAGAATTTTATTTCTGAATAGTTTTAAATTTACAAAACAAAAATTGTGAGGGAATAATATAAAGAATTCACAGGCCGGCGCCGTGGCTCACTAGGCTAATCCTCCGCCTAGCGGCGCCGGCACACCGGGTTCTAGTCCCGGTCGGGGCGCCGGATTCTGTCCCGGTTGCCCCTCTTCCACGCCAGCCCTCTGCTGTGGCCAGGGAGTGCAGTGGAGGATGGCCCAGGTGCTTGGGCCCTGCACCCCATGGGAGACCAGGAAAAGCACCTGGCTCCTGGCTCCTGCCATCGGATCAGCGCGGTGTGTCGGCCGCAGCGCGCCGGCCGCGGCGGCCATTGGAGGGTGAACCAACGGCAAAAGGAAGACCTTTCTCTCTGTCTCTCTCTCTCTCACTATCCACTCTGCCTGTCAAAAAAAAAAAAGAATTCACATATACCTTCAAACCATTTCTTCATTAATATCTCATATTAGTATCTTTATTACAATTAATGATTTTTTCTTCTTTTTTATCTATTTTTATTTTTTCCTAAAGAAATATTTTATTTAAGGCTACTTTTAAAAGTTCAAGGAAAACAGATATTTTAGTTATGAAAAATCATGCATAGATTTCAAAAATTGTTTGCACCAAGAGAAATTCATCTTTTAATTCTATTTTCCATGAACTTTTTGAAACACAAACATATGTTATTTTAATCCCCAAGAAAATTCTTCAAGTATTTTGCTCTCCTGGTTTTTTAAGGATTCATTTATTTATTTGAAAGTCAGAGTTACAGAGAGAGAGAGATGGAGAGACAAAGAGAGAAACAGAGAGAGATCTTCCATTTTTGGTTCACTTTACAAACAGCCACAATGGCCAGGGCTGGGCTAAAGCCAGGACCCAGGAGCTTCCCCCAGGTCTCCAACATGGGTTCAGGGACCCAAACACTTGGGCCATCTTCTGTTGCTTTCCCAAGTGTATTAGTAGGGTGCAGGATGCAAAGTGGAGCAGCCAGGACACTAATTGGCACCCATTTGGGATGCCAGCATTGCAGGCAGCAGCTTAACCAGCTATATCACCGTGCCGGTTCCACTCCCTTATTTTTAATAAATGTGGGATACAAAATGCAGACAAGTTGAGTAACTTGATCAAGATCACATAATCAATAAGAGACAGAGTTGAAATTTGAATGTGATCAACCTGTTGCCAAAGTCCACATTATTTTCACCAAACATGATATGCAACTGCCTCCTTAGAGTAGGCACTTGGCCTAGCAGTTATGATGCCGTGTAGGGTGCTCAATCTCATATCAGTGCCTGGGTTTGAGTCCCAGCTCACCTCCAAATTTTAGCTTCCCATTATTGAATGCCCTAAGAGGCAGCAGTTTGATGACTCAAAGTGCTTGGGTCCCTGCCAGCCATGTGGGAGACTAGGATTGAGTTCCTGGCTCCAGGCTTCAATTTGGCTCAGCCCAGACTGCTGCAGGCATTTAGAGAGTGAACAAGCAGATGGGAGATCTCTCTCTCTCTCCCTTCTCCTCCACTCCCCTCCCCTCTCCCTCCCCTCTCCCTCCCCTCCCCTCCCCTCCTTTCCCCTCCCCCTCCCTTCCCCTCCCCTCCCCTCCCCTCTCTTTCCCTCACCTCCTTTCCCCTCCCCTCCCTTCCCCTCTCCTCCCCTCCTTTCCCCTCCCCCTCCCTTTCCCTCCCCTCCCCTCCCCTCTCTTTCCCTCACCTCCTTTCCCCTCCCCCTCCCTTCCCCTCCTCTCACCTCCCTCTCCCCTTCCCTCCCTCCCTCCCTCCCTTCATTTCAAATAAAATTTTAGACTAAGTACATAAAGAAGTATAAAGAAGCAATTTTTAAATTGCTTCTTCTATAGTCACATCCCAAAATCATGTAACTTTACCTCACCTGCCATGGGTTTGAGTTCATTCACTATTCTGTCCACTCTTTTCTGGATGTGTTCTCATTTGTTTAATATCTATTTTAAAGGATACCTTCCAGAAATGAATGATCCAGATGTGCTCTGACTACTAAGAGGTAGAATGGGGATTATCAAACCCATCTACATTCTGTTTTCTGTTCCTTTCACCTGGTAGTCTTCAAAAGGACTTTAGCCACAAAATTTTGTTTCAAACAAAACAAGTTCCTATTTGCAAAATAGATGCAAACAGCAGATTCAGTCAAGCAGTAATGTCCCAGAACCTTCCCTATTCTGACTCACATGCATTCAATGGTGACACGTATGGCAGCCCTAAGGTACTTTTGTAAAATGCTAAAGAAGTAAAAAGCACAGGTTAAGAAGGCACAGCTAAAGTTGATATGGATTTTTTTGTTTTTTACCCCACACCACACTTTCAACATGTGATATTACCCAGGACTAAAAGTTCATGTTTCTCATTACCATTTCATCTTGTTCTTGCACAGTTATTTTATTTGTATCATACTACAAGGGCTTATATTAGTATATATTCAATTCCACGTCATTTAATTCATCCATTTCTTTGTATTCTACTATTACCCAATAGCTTCACCATTCTTCCCAGCCTTGTGTCACCTGTAAATTTCATAAACACTATCTATGTCTACCTTCATGATAAAAATCGATGGATAAGTAGGCCAACATGCAATTATGGCAACACTATCCTAGTATCTGTTCAATTATGAACCCATTCATTTGAATTATCACCTATAGATTATGATTTGTAGTAGATCAGGAAATCAATATAATGGACTATGATCACCTCTTTTAAAAAATGAATTGCAACAAAAATTTTCGACTATATGATATGTAGTAAATATAAATATTATTTCATAAAACTTTTATTCCAACTGAATAATGATGTAAAATATAGCTCTGAGTGAGGGTCACAATCAAAAAAAGCTCAAAAGCCATCTTCTCACCTGATTTCCCCCAACTTATCCACAAATGTACCACAAGAACCCTTATCAGGTTGATAAATCTCTGAAAATAAATAAAAACTACTCAAAATTGGTTTACAGTCATAGTATCTATAAACACAAGTTCGTCATCCAAATATTAAGAAGCAACTGTTTTATAATACCTTAAAGGATCTTTTCCCAAGCAGGCTCCCTCTATGCAGTTTGTAGGACACATCTTCTGATTCCTCTTGAAGTCAGAACTGTGTTTAACCATCTCTAATCTTCTAGAACATATTCTACTATTTTTCAGTAATAACAAAAAGGTTCTAATACTCACTTTGTAAGTTCTCTTTAACCGAAAAGTCTTCCTGGCCAAAAAACTTGAATTCAGTTAAAGAAGTTAGGTACTCATTTGCAATCTCTTCACACACTTTGGACTTTAGTAAATTTAAATCCCATGTTTTTTACATTCATTCTTTTTTACTTTATTATTTATTAATATAAAGAGAACAGATTTCATGTATTTCATAGATACAATTCTAAAAACATAGTAATACTTCCCTCTTTCCCTCTCTGCTTACCTCCAGCTTCTTTCTTTCTTTGTTTTCTTTTAATTGTTACCATAACACACCTTCAATTTATTTAATAATCAAAGGCTTAATGCTCAATTAAATATAGTGTTCAACAAGTAAAATATACAGGAATACAGACAAAAGCTATAAATAATCAAATCATAAGTTGTCAATTTCACTCATACATTCAGCAATCATTCTTCTTAACACAGAAAACAAATCCTTCCCCCTCTCTCTCATCCATCAACACTATACTACCTGCCTCAAGCATCAGACCTCTGCCTTTTCCAGTTGTCTTCTGTTCTCCACATAACTAAAAAGTCATTTTCTGTTGTCCCTAGAATTTTTTGCAAGCTTCAAATAAGCTAACCACAACCGGATAGCAGGGGAAATATAAAACTTCCTCTTCTAAATCTACATGCCAATTCAACTTTACACAGTGGATTCAGCATTTTCTGTTGTTTAAAAAAATATGTATAATAACATCCAAGCATGAAAAGTTACAGGAAACTTGGGATAATGAAGAAAAGAAACAGTTTTAAAACATAAAAGGCACTTTCATTTCTCCCTTAAACTCTTGCCTAATGTCTCTCATTGTCCCTCCCTCTCTGACCCTTTCATGTCTACAGAATGTCCTCAGTCTCCCTGAGTGATATGGATGATACGGAAGCTCAAGTTCTTTAAGGGTTATTTGCCTTTCTTTGTACACTTATATCACTCTCCCGTGTGCACACTGAAAGAGAACAGAATTAGATCTTTCGAATGAAGGCCATTATAAGTAAAATTCCCTGCAGGGACAGACATCTGAATTTTGTGAAGCTCTGTAGGGAATCAAGAAAATCTGAATTATAATAAGTTTACTTGAATGAAGGGATCTCTCAGGGGAAAAAAGAAAGTTTATTTTTAAAGTTCTTGCCACCAGAGATGAAAAATCTCACTACCTCCACCTCCACCACACCTTCTCAATGCTTCAGTGACTATGGAACCTATCTCACTCTCAAGGCAAAGAAAAGGTCTATGACCACACTCCAGATAATGCAGACAGACAGATATGTGATACAAGGAAAAAGTGAGTTGTGGGTCAATAGCAAGATAGGGAAGATGAAACCAAGTTATCTGAAAAATCTGGAAACATATCTCTTGGGAGTCAGCTAACCCAGTGGGCAGCAGGTATAGCTATAGGGGAGAAAAAGGTGACAAAAAAGATAAGATACAGGAAGAAAAGGACAAACAGCATATTAATGAGACCCAGGACAGCAGAAAGGAACCAAAAATGTTATTTTGTAGCCCTTGTGGCAAACATTTACTCCTTCCTAATTGACCATGGCTAGTTTAGTCAGATGCATCTTCCATCTGCATAATAACCATTAGCTAGTGGATGGAGTAGTATTAACAGTCCAACAAACCAAATCTTCAATGGATTTCCCCATTTTCTTTCACTGTTCTCATGCCTGGACAACATCAATAGTACACGAATCTAATGGCTCAGCAATTGGTTATTATTGCAAGGGTCCAAATGAAAGCACCCTAAATCAGCAACGTTTGTTCAATTTATTCGCACCACATGCACTCAATCAGACCAGCAGTCACAGCCAAAACACATAGAAAGAACTTTCTTTTTGAAAGGCACTTGCCATTGTAAATTGTTGAAGAGAGAAACTATATGGCATTACATGTAGCCTTGACTTTTTTGTGTTCATTTGCCACACCAGTTAAGTAGGCATGTGGAAGGAAGGTGGCACAAACCCCAATCTACGTAGTGATCACATTATACTGTCACAGAGCATGAAATGGAAGTTAGAGTTGTTTAGGCTCTGATGTGACAGCAGCACCAAAAACCATTTAAAAACGACTTCTTAAGGAGTCCCTAGTGGCTTTCAACATTACACACCTGAAAATAAGAAATCACTTAGAGTTAGTGGCTAAAATAACTTAAGAATGCCAAATAAACACTACTTTTAGTTTCCATTTCTATATTTTAGGAAAAGGACATTTCTTTCTAAATCATTTATTCTGCTTTCCTCTGAAATATGGTAATGTAGGAAAAATTCAATCATTTTGTCTATTTCTTGACCCAAAAGAGGGTTCTCTATAATTTCAGATTCAGCACTACTCTTGAAAAACCGACATGAGGATTTTAGAGCTGGTAAATTCTTCTTCTTTATGAAGGCTAATTCAATAAATGACCTAATTGTTGATTAAGTGGTCTCCCCTTTTTTAATGTGAAAGCACTTGGAAAAGTATGAAGTGCTTTACAAATATAAAGGATGGTGTAAGATGTTAATTGGCATCTTCGGGAAATATTTTTTGTTGATTCATCACACACTTGCTAAAATGGGAGGACACAAGAAAATAATAACTCTGCAAGGTGGTTATTCAGATTTTGTAATATCTATGGTTGTCACTCTCTAGTTTAAATGCATTCCTGGATAATGTTATTTTTTGCTCATGCAGCCCAAACCTGGTCTCCTGGCTCTGTCAAAAGCAGGAAAATCCATCTGGAGCTGCAAAAAACAGTCAACACTTTCTCTATTGCTTTAATCAAGGATGCAAGGGGCAAAATCGGGCCTTTAGTGTAGACAGTCATTCATAGGTAGACCAATATAAAAAGTCAGTAAAACATAGTGTTTAGGAGCACATTCTGTGTGGATTTGAATCGTGGGTCCACACTTCACAGATGTGTTCCCCTGGGGGGAAAATCTTTACTGGTGAATAGGAATGATAATGCTACCTTTCTCATAGAGAGGTTATGATGATTCATATTCATATTCACTTATTCACATATTCATAAGTGGTAATATGCATAAACCACTTAGCAAAATACTTGGCTCCTATGTGCTCAATATGTTAATAGTAGTAGTGGTAATAGTAGCAGTGGTATTTTACCTTCCACCCACAAAACACAGAATTGAACTGATAATTTACAGAACTGCATAAAGAGGACCAAGAAGTTTGGAAGTGCTAAAGAAATTGCGTAATCTTCCCTTCTGTCCTTTTCACATAGGTGTATAAAGACACATATGTCTGTAGGGAGTTTGATGGGCTGTAGCAAACATATACTCCAGAGATGGGTCTTCACCTGCTGTGACCGTCACAGAATGTTTCATCTGCCTAATGCCGATGTGAAGCTCTATCTAGATCACTTAATGGAGGCTCACTATAGGCTCTGGATGATGCCCAAAATACTTCATTTTCTTTTTACTTTTAAGAAGTGTCATGCTGACTATGGAGCTAAAGTTGGAAAGTAGTGTGAGTTTCATACATCTGTGAATTGAAGTTTTAGACCATCTTCCATCCCTTTGAAATCAAAGGGTAGCCTACAGCCATTTTAGGTTGGTCAATTTCAAAAGAAAATCAATCAATAAATATTAGAGTAGATAATAAAGAAGACAGAGCTTATGTAGGTCAACATGAAGAATATGGCTCTCCCAAGGCAGGACAAAAGGACTCCTAGCTAATTGGAAAACCAAAACGAAGGAAGTTATGAAGCTGATATATCATAAGAAGAAAGCAGCATCCTAGGATTTTTGAAACAAGTTTAGCCTGAGTTGTTTCATTGACTCAGCTGATTCATTCAGTGACTCCTTTGTTTTTAATCAACATATTCAAGTTCCAAGCATTTCTATCACTTTTTAACATGCTAATGTATAAAAATACAAATGTATAAAAGTAAAATGGGGGAAACATTTCAAATAAGATTATCCACAGAGTTCCTTTAAATATCATTCTCTTCTCCAAATTCATTTAAACTGATTTTCAACAACACTTTTCAGACCTACATATTTTAGGTAAAAATCACAATATAATAACCTATTATCAGAGATATTTGCATTGCTTCTTCCAAAGTGACAGCTTAAGTTGTTTATATAAGAAGTAAAGAACAGCAGGCCACCATCTTCAACTCCAACATATCCAAATTCTGCTGAAATGTCTGCACACAAGCAAATAGCCTGAGTTGTCAGTGGCCTTAAAATAAAAGTCAAGCACCGTGCTCAATGCTATATAGAAAATGTAATTTATCACATAAATAAAACTCCCTCAGCAGTGTCCTCTTTCTACACAAAGGACAATGGCATGTTAGCTCTTATTAAAACTATTAAGCACCAGAGGAAAAGCATCTTCAAAGTTCAGGGAGAGTCATAAGATGCAAAGCTTGCAAAATACTTTTGAACCACTCAGTCTTCCACACATTTTGCTCAACAGGCACCATGACCCGAGGTGAACCTGAAGTCCTCCAAGATGCAGAAATCTGTGGTTGGTAAATTCAGTAGTTAGTAACTACAGGTTTAGGGCCAACATCTGGGCAAAGTTCCAATATAATTCAATTAGCCTAACTGTATTTCAGACTATACCTTTAAGCACAGTCCCACTCTCTATGTACTATGGAAGGGGAAAGTACATAAATCAGTGTCAACCCATCTTTACCAAGTGGAAATAAAACTCAAAGATGACACTCTTAACTCTCAGCAGGTGTGCTACCTTTTCACACAATAGTTAATGTATTTGGGAAAGTAAACAGAGAGGTATAAAACATTTCCCTCTAGGTTGCACCTGTTGAGAGGTGTTTCCCTTGAGACACATAAGAACAGGTGTTCATTTGGTCTACCTCAGAATATAGTTCCAACTCCAAATCAAGGAGAGAATTCTGAAGGAACAATCGCAATGTCTGACAAGGAAACTAGCAAGAAGGCATATAAAATAAATTTAATAATAAATACTCATTTTACAAAGTACGTCAAAAAGTTCATAGAAAATTAAAAGATGAGTTTATTTTGGTGAGAAACATATTTGAAATCCATGTATAGTTTCTTTAATAATATGCATTTCCACGAACTTTTTTATAACTGCTTGTATAACCATTTATAAATAAATTCTGAGCACATAGAAAGCATCATGAGCCAACCTCATAAACCATTCTGTACAGTTATCTCTCCAAATGATGAATGGGAGAGTCATGAGATCCACTGTGAAAGTATCCTCAAGAATCACAAGAATGAGAAGTTTGTAGGGAATAATGATGTCAACATGATGTTTCCAGAGAGTCAAGGAAGTTCTGGTTAAAGTCAATCAAAACCAACTTCATGAATGTCCAAGTACAGTAGATTTATTTTATATGGATATTCTCACTTTCATAGCAACTTCAGTAGCTATATACTTTAGAAGTGCCTGGCCAGTAGAGGAAGCTATTTATGAATAAGTCTTGTGCTTCTTGCTTGGCTTTACTAGCTTTTTGTTGTTGTTGTTACCACTGGTGTACAGTGGCATATTATTCTCCCTAGTAAGATACTCCTTGTATGTGGGTTCCTGCTATGAATATGGGTCAAGATTCAGTCAGATAAGCTGAAACCACAT
This sequence comes from Oryctolagus cuniculus, assembly GCF_964237555.1. Classification (NCBI taxonomy): domain Eukaryota; kingdom Metazoa; phylum Chordata; class Mammalia; order Lagomorpha; family Leporidae; genus Oryctolagus; species Oryctolagus cuniculus. The sequence continues at coordinate 102,221,802 of NC_091453.1, read as the reverse complement.
TATTTTAACAGAGATGATTGAACACAGGAAATGAGCTGCTCAGATGTTAGGGGGTTGAAAAAAGGAACAAGAGATAATATCTGCAGGAAGTGGGTGAAGAAACAAAGGGAAAATGCTGGGGTTGTCAGCACCCCAAATGTTGGAGGATTTGCTCCATGGAGGGATGACCTAGTCCTTTGAGAAGAGAATGGCATCTTGGCTGCTTCTGGTGCCTCTGAGGAGACATGATGAGACTGATTCTCAGAGAATGGAAAGGAGCTAGAAAGTGCAGCCAACTATTGCTGCTAGGATGAATGGCTACTGTTGGGGCGATGCTAACAGGAACAGAAAGCAAACAGGAAGGAGTAAGTCCCTACTGCCTCTAGCTTCCTGGAAGCCTTGTATTCCTCGTATTGTCAGGACCTATTGGAAATCGTGCTTGCGAAAGAAAAATGTAGATTGCAGAGTTCCAACTGCAGCATTACAAAGCAACATCTTTAGAGGGGTGAGTGCGGAGCTGCCAGACAATAGTTTAATAACTAACACACTGCGCAATGAGGTGTTAGATTTGTGTGTCACTGTTGCTGCTGGAGTCACTCAGATATGCTTACAGTTTGGTGTAACATTAATTAGAGGGGACTGTTTGCCACAGAGGATTTCATCATTACTGAATCCATAAGCAGCAGTTATTGGGAGACCTCCAGCAGGGCTGCTCAATGTACTTAGGAGGGTGTTTGATTCCCTCATTACCGAAGCTTGAGTACTAAATATTCATCACCATTTTAAAAACTTTTGTTTAGACTCAAGTCTGTAGCTTGCATACTTCCTTAAATGATTCTGTACACATTGTAAAGATTAGATGGCCAATCTCCAGAGTTCTAGAAGCATGAAGCTTGAGCTGGGCCATCTGTTGAGTGTGTGCAGCTTTGAATTGCACATAGGGAAGTGGTGGGCAAAACCCGGAAGCACACTGGAGGCCTAATGAAAATACGACCAGTTAAATATTCTCTAAATGTTCATTAGGCCATCTGCTCTTATTAGTATCCTTATCATTTGGAAACATTACAGAGTTAAGATGAGAGAGACAATCTGTGGGATTCTAGTCTAACTTGAACTTTTGAATAGAGCAATCATGAGTTGTGACGTTTCACTTCCCATTCAGAGTTGTGCCCACTTATATCTTAATATCTCCATGGTGAAACTTTTAATAGTTTTTTTCCTGAAATATTATACCAGAAAGAGGGGTTAGCAGTAGCTACAGAAATGAAAACATAATCTCAGAGTGGCTGATCAATGAAATCAAACCATTTCATAAAAGCTATGCAGCCATACTTCTAGCCTGTAAATTGCTTTAGGTGCCAAAGGGAATTGGAAGCTTGGTCTATCCTGTCAAGCCAATACTGTAATATTAACAAGCTGCAACAATCACGTTTCTGCAACTGCTCAGCGTGAAGAAACTGCAGGATGATTCCAGGGGCTTCTTTATGAGCCCCTGGTTCCTATGCAAGCAAAGCTTTCTCTCTCAGAAGGACAGGAGCCCAACCTCTCACTGCATGAAGACCCCCAGTCGTCCTCTCCTTTCTCTGAATTCTCTCAGAACTTATGGTCTCACCACTCAGCCTCACATTTGATCCCTGTTACCTTGGACAGTTCTCTGGTTGGCTGTCATTCTGAATGTGTATCTCACACACTGCTGGATATGCATTAGGTATGTAATAAAAAAAATAAAATTAACTTGAAAGAGACTTAAAACACAGTTACAGTTTCGTGTTCCTTTATCCATCCCCAAAAGGGCTGGAAGGGTTAAACTCTTTGCCTTCCATGATCAAACCCAAGTCACAGATACAAATCGTAGATTGGCAAGTACTATCATGTGAGTAGCACCATGTACAATATGTTCTTCTTACAATAACAAGCAAATTTACAAACAAATTAGCTGTGAAGTCTGAAGGACATTCTGTAGTTTTCACACCGGGCCTTCCTCTCCTGCTGATAGATGACTTTGACTGTAAATTGAAAACTGGAAGTGGTTAAACATTCTGTGTATTCACAAGTGCCATTTCCAAAATTGAAGCTTTAGAGAGGAGATGCAGGAAAGGGTCGACGGAAACTCAGAGCAATTATGCCTGTTATTAAGATGAGGTAGTGGCAATTACACAGAAGACTCATGGAGAGTGTATACGTGCTGATTGTTCTGGGGGAGCCTGCAAGAACAAACTTTTGTAAAGAGGCCCATCAGCTTGGAGTCTCCAGAGGAACTGAAGATTTTTAGCCACTCCATCAGTATGTTTTTGAACAGAGCTTACAGCCCCAAGAACCATCTTGGAAGGGATACTTCTTTTCCCTTCTTGAGCTGAAATGAAACCTTTATACACTACAATGGCTTCTTTCACTGTTTCTTTCCTCTAGAACAACTAGTCTCATACTTTTTTTGTTAATCTCAGGACCTTTTCTCATCCCTAAGAACTTCTGGGGACTCCAATGAGCTCTCTCCTTTGTATGGGCTTGAACAGATCAATATTTATCTTATTGGAAATTGGACTTGTGAAAATTTTAAAACTGAAGATATACTGATCTCAAGTAGCCTCTGGAAAAACTCCACTATACATACATTGGAAAGCGTAAAGGTTTCAAATAATATTATTAGAAACATAGTTTTAACCTCAACAATCCTTTGAGCAGTCTCAGGAATCCCCAGAGCCCCTGAACAAAAATGAAAGTACCATAGTTTCTAAATTTATAAGACACCATAGACAGTAAGACATAGCATTAATTTGGTAACTTTGGATGGTGGAGAGAAATGCCTAATTAAACATATACTTTAATTGTAAGACATATCTTCAGAAAAGCTAAGGTATGAAAGGAGTGAGACACACACACCTTAAAATTGAGGAAATGGGAGCAAGCATTTGGCCTGACAGTTAAGCGTGCAGTTAAGATGCGTACATTCCACATCAATGTACCTGGGTTCAATTCTCATCTCTGGCTCCCAACTCCAGCTTCCTGCTAGTACACATCCTGGAAACTATCAGTGATGACTCAAACAGTTCTGTTTCTGCCACCCATATGGGAGACCTGGGCTGAGTTCCTCACTCCCAGCTTCAGCTTGGCCAGCACTTGATGATAAAGGCATTAGGGGGAGTGAACCAGCATATGGGAACTAACTTTCTCTCTCTCTCTCTCTCTCTCTCTCTCTATTAAATAATATTTTTAAATTCAGAAAATATGTCCACTACCACTAAGAAAGCTGAGTTTTCTCTCAAAACCCAGATTTACTAGCAAAATATGTGGATGAAAAATAGTTTTTTCTGAAAGCCTGTTTGCATATTATAGTTCTTTAAATCCTTTCTTGAACTGAAAAGGTTATAAGCATTGCAACACTAGTGTTTTCATTCAAAAAACATTTGCCAACTGTAATACCAGATACTGGAAGTATAAAAATGAATGAGTCCTCATTCTTGCCCTTGAAGACTCATAGACCTGGTAGAGGACAGAAAACAAACAAGTATTCATAGTATGAGTAGTATGACAGAAAGGCACTGGATATTGAGAGGGTGAGTCACAGAGCTATAAGAGCACCAAAATGGAGCTTGGAATATTCATGAATGCTTGAAGTAAATCACCAAGTTTAAGCAATTAGTCACTCTCTTAACAAAAGGCTGTACTAGCAAACTTTGCCACATGTGTTGATCCCTTTCAAATATTAATTTATTCCAGTTTAGTTTCATTGAATTTGGAAAACACACGTGATTTATCCAGAGATGTAAACCTAGAAATGTATTACACCAGTTTAGCAGCAATGGTGTAGTCAGTAGCTCCAGTCAAGATCAAAGCTTAACAAGCCATTATCTTCATTATGGTTAGAAACAACTGAGAATAATATAAAACCCCAACATAACAGTGACAGAAGAATGATAGCCACCATACTAGATGCATAGTTCAGAACTGAGATGGCAGCTCTGTGATGTCATCCAGGACCCGGGCTCTTAGATTTCTGCCCTGTTATCAGAGCACATAGCTTCCATTTTTAAGGTTACCTAATGGTCCAAGATGTATATAAGTCTCACTGGTGTATCCATATTGCAGAATAGAAGGAGCAGCAAAAACAGGCTCCTTCCAGTTGGGTCAGCTCTCCTTAGCAGCCTTTCTAAAGTGTGCATTTGAAAGTTTGGATACCTCCTACACTTCCTCCTACACCATATTGTATGGGGCTTAATCATATCACTACAGTTAATTGCAAGGCTGGAATGTGTTCTATTTTAGTAACATACGCCATTGGAAGGTACGATGACTGCTAAAAGAGCGATGATCTTATTGATCTTGCTTGTAAAAAAAAGTTTTGTTAAATTACTAGATGAAATATGAGGGCACTTCAAAAAGTTCATGGAAAATGGCATTAGAAGATAAATTGATTTTGGTGCAAAGAAATTTTAAGTGTATTTATAGTCTTTTCATTATATGCATTTCCATGAACTTACTCAAGACCCTCTGTATACTAGGACTACTTTTGGGGTTTTTTGTTTTTGCTTTCCTCTGTTTCCTCCACTTCCAAAATGTTTTGGGAACACTGGGGTAGATGCAATTTAATCCATATCCCCTGAAGTGCAATAACTCTAAAGATCAGTCCTGATGAAATTGATCTTAGATATTCATTTTTAATGAATAATGCAACTTAAATGTCAGTTATTCTCATTGGGCGGCCAAGGAAACAGACCATGCTAATGCATTTGACCAAAGGTTGAAAAGTTCTTCAAACTCTGCAGCCATCATGCAGAGAGACATATAGGAGTGTGGATCTGAGATAATGGAAAATAATTTGCCTGTTGACAAGGCCATGTAATTTTGGTGAATTTCATCTTCTAATAATTTCCACTTTTTAAAAGCAAGATCAATAGGGGCCATCACTCACAAAGGTGTCATCACGTTTTCAAAGTACAAAAAACCAAACTCGCTCCAGACTCCTTTTTCCTTCTTTTATAAATTTGAAGAAGCTCAGACAGTATCAGTGTCAAGAATTGAGAAGGCCATTTGAAAACTGACAAAAAGTGATGCTAACAATCTGGAGTTGTCAGCTTTTAGAAGCATGGGGAAATCTAACATGGAGCTGGCAGAACACCTGGCAGAGAGCACTCAGTCCCATCACAGTGTCTTCCCCAAGGCTGGCATACTACAGAAGAGATAATCATACACTTCCTGGATATTCCTGCTGAAGAGGCCTCAGAGATCAAAATCAAACAGAGTCACCTTTGAAATGAACCACAAGGCTCTAAATATAGTAAAGGAAGGAGATTAGAAGTGTCATGTTTTGGATGAGAAGGCTGGACCTTTTGGGAAAAAAAAAAACTGGTCTTTTCAGTATGGTTGAACTCTGGGCAAAAAAGTCATTAGCACTCGGTGGTAATTGAATAATACAGGATCAGTCATGATATGGTTATGAGGCATTGCTGTGAAAGTTAATTTCTGAAAATGAATAGGATAGAAGAGAAATAGTCTACTGTTCTATGCCACTGGCTGCCCCTTGTACATACTGGAAAATAAAGGAAATGAAGTCAGATAAAAAGACTGTAAACTCAAAAGGGGAAGAATCCATGCTGTATTGGCTAAAGCTGACTCCTTACCACCCAGCATAATGTCTAACAAGGGATACGTTGACATTTATTAGGAGAAGAAAGGGAATTCATTAAAGTAGCATGTTTGTACTTGGAATTATACCAAGGATTGTGTCACAAATAACAATGAGTAATCCAAGTAATAAGCTAAAATATTAGCCATGAAACTGGCTGACAACTGTACATGAGATAATATATCCCAGTGCAAGCCAAGTATCTCTTGGAGGCCATATAACTTAGAAAGATTCACAAGCAAAGGCCGGTGTTGTGGCATAGCAGGTTAAGCCACTGCCTGCAACAGTGGCTCAGCTGCTCCACTTTCAATTACCCCTCCCTGCTAATGTGCCTGGGAAACCAGAGGAAGATGGCCCAAGTACTTGAACTCCTGTACCTGTGTGGGAGACCTGCTGTGGCCATTTGGAGAGTGAACCCGCTAGTGCTTCTCTGTGTGTAGCTCTGCCTTTCAAATAAATAGAAGATAAATCTTTTATGTAAAAAAGACTATTGACAAGGAATAGAATAAACGAATAAGGAAGAAATAGCTAGTGACATAGAATCAGAGAAAACCTTACAATAGTCAGGGGGACCAAAGAAATACAGGCACATTCCATATTTTTAAAAAATCACACATGGGTGGAAGTTCTGACCCAGGAAGTCTGAACTCCGGAGCCTGAGCTCCTAGGCACTTCATTTGACTGCTGAGCATTGGCTAGAAAGGGAGTACATAGCTTTCGTCAGATTCCTAAACAGCCATATAATTCCAAAAAAAGCACGAGAAGCAGAGTTGCAGACTCCAGGCACCTTGAAGGCAAGGACCGTCTGTGGATCAGCACTCAGATTATTAGAAGAAAGAATATATTAATTGATTGAACATAATGCTGAATGAGTGGCTTCCAAACTGATTCCCTTGCATCTAGTCTGATTTCCCAACCTGCCCCGCCAAACTACAGTCTCATTGGTTATGTCAGCTTCCTGCTTTAAAAAGACTTTCATTGACTGCTCAACATCTACAGTTTGTGCTTGAATTCCTTAGCATACCCAGACCTTCGTGGCTTAGTCTAGTGTTTGTCAACAAAGGACAGTTTCGTCCCTTGGGGGACATTTGGCATTGTCCTGATGGGAGGGTAAGGTGCTACTGGCCTCTACTGTATAAAGGCCAAGGATGCTGCTACAACCCCACCAAGCACAGGACTGGCCCCACCGAACAATAACGCCTCAGAGAAGAAACCTGGACCTTGTCACTGGCAGACATTGAACACTTCCTTCACTACTGCTACCCATCCTATGTTGTGCCCAAGAAATCCCACACTGCACTCCATTCCCCCGTTCCCGTATGGCTTCGTTGTTCGTGCTTCTCCCTCTGCTCAGATCACTCTTCCCATTGTGTTTCTTGATAACTTTGCTTGTTCCCTCAAGTCAAGTTTTCGTTTCTCTTCTAGGAATCTTGCCTTGAACTCCCTCCTCTGTGTCCCCATGTCCCTGTGGGCAGACATTTGTGTCACTTAGCACATTGTATTGAATGACCTATTTCTGTATCTGCCTTTTCCCCACTTGACTGTGACATAATCGTGGAAGAAACCTGTTTTAACAGTTTGCTCCCACACAGAAACAAAAAGTGAAAAATAATAGATGATTTTTTTTAAATGATGATGAAATCAGAGCAAACCTATTAGAACAGTCCCTAGAACATAGTAGGTACCCACAAAACACTGCATTAAAAGATAGCAGACGGCTAAGAGAAATACAAATAGCATGACTCCTAAGAAGCCAAAATGAACAACACTGGAGGTAATTCAGAAGGGGTAAAAAGGAGGCCAGACTTGGTAAGAAAAGACTGAAGGAACATGTTCATGCTTTGAAATGCAGAATCAGATGGCATAGAGGACAAAAGCACGTATCTGAAAATGAGGATATTAATAGTTTTGTTCTCAAGTGACTGCTCTAAGTATATAAAGTAATAATCCATGCAAAGTATCTGACACCTAGGAAGAACTCAATAAACAGTGGTTACTTTTATTAATGACCCAGATGAGTGAGCTTATAATTTTATAGGTGTTATTGATTAAGACCATTCAAAGGAAGGAGCAACATCTATTCACATTTAAAAAGTAGATTCGGGTAGACGTTTGGCATAGCATTTAAGATGCCACTTTGGACTCCCACATTCCGTCTTGCAGAGTTCCTGGGTTTGAGATCCAGTTCTTTCAGTTCCAGCTCCTGGTAATGCAGTGTTACCTAGGGTAATGCACATCCTAGGAGGCAGCAGATGATAGTTCAAGTCCTTGGGTCCTCGCCACCCATGTAGGAGACCCAGATGGAGTTCCAGGCTCCTGATTTCATTGTGGCCTGGTCCTGGCTGTTATAACCATTTGAGAAGTGAACCAGTCAGTGGGAGGTCTTTCTCTGTTTCTCCATCTCTCTGCCTTTCACATAAATTTAATTAATTATTTTTTGAAAAAGTACATCAGACACAGGCATCTAGCTTAGCAGTTAAGATGCCTACATCCAACCTTGGAGTACCTGGGTTCAATTCCTGACCCTAGTTCCTGACCCCAATATCCTACCAATGCAGACCCTAGGCTCAAGTAATTGAGAGCCTGCCACCTTTGTTGGAGACCTGGATTGTGTTCCTGGTTCCTGGTTCCGGCCTTGCCCAGCAATTGCTGTTGTAGCATTTAGGGAATGAACCAGTAGATGGGAGAATTCTCTCATCTTCCTCCCCCCTTCTATCCCCCTCCCCATCTCACATAAATTTTTAAATTTTTAGAAATAAATGAAAGGCTTATTTCACTCAGCATGATATTTTCCAGATTCCTCCATTTTGTTGCAAATGACCAGATTTCATTGTTTTTTTTTTTACTGCTGTATAGTATTCTATAGAGTACATATCCCATAATTTCTTTATCCAGTCTACTGTTGATGGGCATTTAGGTTGGTTCCAGGTCTTAGCTATTGTGAATTGAGCTGCAATAAACATTAAGGTGCAGATAGCTTTTTTTATTTGCCAGTTTAATTTCCTTTGGGTAAATTCCAAGGAGTGGGATGGCTGGGTTGTATGGTAGGGTTATATTCAGGTTTCTGAGGAATCTCCAAACTGACTTCCATAGTGGCTTTACCAGTTTGCATTCCCACCAACAGTGGATTAGTGTCCCTTTTTTTCTATATCCTCGCCAGCATCTGTTGTTAGTTGTTGTAGATAGTTCTTTAAATATCTGGAATAATTCAGCAGTGAATCCATCCAGTCCTGGGCTTTTCTTTGTTGGGAGGGCATTTATTACTGATTCAATTTCTGTCTCAGTTATGGGTCTGTTTAGGTTTTCTCTGTCTTCATGGTTCAATTTAGGTAGGTTGCATGTGTCCAGGAATCTATCCATTTCTGGTAGATTTCCCTGTTTGCTGGCATGCAAGTCCTTGTTGTAATTCTAATGATTTTTTTTATTTCTGTGGTGTCTGTTGTTACATTCCCTTTTTCATCCCTGATTTTATTGATTTGTGTCTTTTATCTTCATTTTAGTTAGTTGGACCAATGGTGTGTCAATTTTGTTTTGTTTTGTTTTGTTTTCAAAAAACCAGCTCTTGGTTTGGCTGATCTTTTGTAGTTTTTTTTTATTCAATTCTGTTGATTTCTTCTCTGATTTTAATTATTTCTCTTCTATTAGTTTTGGGTCTGGTTTGCTGTAGTTTCTCTAGATCCTTGAGATGCATTGATAGCTCATTTGTTTGGTGCTTTCCAATTTCTTGATGTAAAAACAAATTAAATCCAGTCATTTGCAAAAAAATGGAGGAATCTGGAAAACATTATGCTGAATGAAATAAGCCAGTCACAAAGGGAAAAATATGTTCTTCCTGATCGGTGACAACTAACCGAGCACCAAAAAGGAAACCTGTTGAAGTGAAGTGGACACTATGAGAAACGGTGACTTGATCAGCCCTTGTCCTGACTGTTGAGGAACAACTTAATACTTTATCCCTTTTAGTATTTTTTTTGTTCTACTTAATACTATTGGTTGAACTCTGTAATCAACACACAAATATTCTTAGGTGTTTAAATTTAACTGAAAAGTGATCCCTGTTAAATATAAGAGTGGGAATAAGAGAGGGAGGTGATGTACAATTTGGGACATGCTCAATCGGACTTGCCCCAAATGGTGGAGTTAGAAAGGTGCCAGGGAGTTCCAATTCAATCCCATCAAGGTGGCATGTACCAATGCTATCTCACTCGTCCAAGTGATCAGTTTCAGTTCGCAATTGATCATAATGATAGGATTAAGAGTCAAAGGGATCACATAAACAAGACTAGTGTCTGCTAATACTAAATGATAGAATTAAAAAGGAGAGAACGATCCAACATGGGAAGTGGGATACACAGCAGACTCATAGAATGGCTGATGTCCTAATCAGCACCCTGGCCTCAGAATCAGCCCCTAAGGCATTCGGATCCAGCTAAAAAGCCCATGAGAGTATTTTAGGCATGGAAAGCCAAGACACTCTGGGAAAAAAAAAACTAAATGAAAGATCTCTGCGAGTGAGATCCCAGTGGAAAAATGGGCCATCAAAGAAGGAGGTACCTTTCTCTGAAGGGAGGAGAGAATCTGCACTTTGACTATGGCCTTGTCTAAATAAGATCAGAGTTGGCGAGCTCAAAAGGCTTCCATAGCCTTGGCAGCTCATGACAAGAGCCTAGGGTGATTACTGATGCCATAAACAAGAGTGTCAAATTGTTAAGTCAACAACAGGAGTCACTGTGCACTTACTCCCCATTTAGGAGCTCTGTCCTTGATGTGTTGTACAATGTGAATTAATGCTATAACTAGTACTCAAACAGAACTTTACACTTTGTGTTTCTGTTTGGGTGCAAACTGTTGAAATCTTTACTTAATATATACTAAATTGATCTTCTGTATATAAAGAGAATTGAAAATGAATCTTGATGTGAATGGAATGGGAGAGGGAGCGGGAGATGGGAAGGTTGTGGGCGGGAGGGAAGTTACTGGGGGGGGGGGAGCCACTGTAATCCAAAAGCTGTACTTTGGAAATTTATATTTATTAAATAAAAGTTAAAAAAAGAAATAAATAAAAGGTGAATTTAAAGAAAAATATCAAGTCAGTAATAATGCAGATGGTATAGAAGTGAGAAGCAAAATTCATAAAAGTTGTATGTGAATAACTTGTCTGGAAAATACAATTGTAAGGGAACCTCACTGAATTGTAATTAGACAAGGTTGCTTCCAGCTCTAAAGTTCTATAACCATAAATCTGTTACTAGTATTTTTTCTATGTTTTATTTGAATGGCTGAGTTCCGGGCATCAGGGGGAGATTTGTAGAAAGAGAATGAGAGTGAGAGACAGAGAGACAGAGAGATCGTCTATCCACTGGTTCATTCCCCAAATGGTTTCAACAACTAGATTTGGACCAGGCCAAAGCCATGAGACTGGGTCTCCCATGTGGGAGATAGGGACCAAGTACTTGGGCCATCGTCCCCTGCCTTCCCAGGTGCATTAGCAGGGAGCTGGATTGGAAGCTCAACAGCCAGAACTCCAACAGGTGCTCCACCTTGAGATTCCAGCATCATAAACAGTGGCTTAGCCTCTTTGCCCCACAACGCCAGCCCATGTTATAAGTATTAGTACTATTTGCTGCCCCTTACTATGTTCCAGGCGCTATGATGAGCACCTTATATCACTATCAATTAATCCATGAAATAATTGTACAAGTAGATATACTATCATGAACCTGTTTTTGTTGTTACAGACAAGGAAACCAGAGATCCATAGAGGATTACCTAATTTGCCTAGGATTACACAGAGTTAGGGGGGGAAACTGAGAGCCTAAGAATACAAATGATGGTTTGTATGTACAGTGTCAGATGAGGTTTATGTTTGAGGAATTACTGGTTTAATATAATCAAGGGCTCAAATTTAAATACTGCTCTTTATAGGTCGGGTTTTCACTACAGGATTTCTGCTGCTATGTAAAATGTTACATGGGTCAAAATTAGCTGGATCTCTTAACCAGCCATGGCACTGGTTGACCTGAGGGTCAACTCCCTTCAAGGCAAGATTTCAATTAGCAGGGGAAGACATAATGCTGTCCAGGGCTGACATTCTGACCAAGAACTCCTTTCTGCTCAGGGTCATTTCTCTGGGAAGGTTATGGGGAGATGGGCACATTCCACCAGCTGGCGGCTATGCCAATGACCTTTAATGCTAGTTTAGCTTAAATACATTTTGACATTTCAAACAAATTAATGTATTTTTACAAGGTGGAGCAACCACCACAAATTAGGCCAAACGGTTTGCCTGTAGGCCAGGTCAGTAGGCAGAGTTTACAGAGCTACACTGCTGTGATTCAATCACTTTCTGCTCTCACCCCCCCCCCCAAGAAAGGAAGTGCTAATTTCTACCCCCACCCCAGAAACCACTTGGATAAATGCCAGCCATTCCCAGGGGTTAACCTTAGCTGCAACTCGGCAGTGTATAATGCTGGGGTCTCTCTGTGCCTAACAGATGCCAATTCTGCCTGCCAGGATTAGCTCAAAGATTCGTTCCCTATGAGAGGTGGTGTGTCAGGTATAATGCCTCGGTACTAAACAGGGTGTTTCTGCTGTGGGAGTGTAAGGCACCCGTCCCTTGAAAAATTACCTGGGAATGAGAGTATTTAACATGGGAAGGACATAAAAGAAACTGACAACCTAAGCGAGGTGAAAAGGTCCAGATACAGAAAAGGCAGCCCCTCGACTGCTAAGTAGCCACCCAACTTGCATCTGAGCAGATCTCACGGACGAGCTGCCAGCAAAGCAAATGGGAATTAAAGGCATTCTGCGTAGTTGGTAGAGAAAGTGTCTCAGAAGCACAAAGGCCACTTTAGTCACAGGAAACTGCCAGAGGGTGGCTTATTTGATGGAAAAGAAAACAAACAGACACAATAGCTGGTGTATTTTTGAGGCAATATTGAATCTAATAAACATGACACCGAGAGTGTTGGCTTAAATCAGGTTGGGGAAGCTGAAGAATTTAACGGCTTCTTTTCCAACTACCAGCCTTTCTCTCCGAGGCAGCTGTGCTAGCTGAGAACACAGTCCGAAACATGCTCCTTCTCTGGCTCCTGCCAGGTGTGTGCTGTCCCCGGCCTCTGCCCTGGCCTCGGCTCCCAGAGTGGGGATAATTAGACCGCCATTTCCGCCAGGTTTGTTTTTTCTGGGTCACTGACTTGAGACTCGATCAAAATAGGAGTGCTGTACTGAAATAAATTCATTTGCTCTTCCTCAGCCAGCCCCAGCTTATTTCCTGGGGGACTGTGCTCCATAGGACCGACACACACAGACAGCTCCTGTACAAGTGCACGAGTGTATACAGAGGGCTGAGGCCAGGGCACACAGTGGAGCAGGCAGCAGTGCCCTCTGCCACAGCAAGGGCCCACTCTCACTCATAGTGGCAGGGCACTGACATGCAGCGGCCTCAAACAGACGTGCTGGGGAACACCTCTCTGCGGACACTCTGGGGGCTGTTGCGCTGCTGTTTAATGTTTATACAATGGCCTGAGTCCGAAAGGCTCTGTAGAACATGCATAATGCAAGTTGAGCTTGATACCCCATTAGCACTCAAATTCCTAGCTGCCCAGAGGCATATGGTACTGAGCAGGGAAGGCCAACCTGTGTGGAGGTAGAGGGCACACATAGACAGGAGGACAGAATGAGGTTGCTGGGTGTCAGGAGGAGATACTCAGAGATGGGCAAAGAGCCCCTCGTGGTGTAATAGGGGAGGCCAAAGACAACTTTTGTTCTCCTTACTACACTGACGCCCTCCCTTATGAGACACAATTAGAGGAAGCGCCTTAAATCTCAGACAGGCCTTGGGCACTTCATTACTGACTGCAGGTAAGGCTCCATCCAGCTAGGAAAGTAGTGGGCCTCATGTAATATTGTGTTTTTAGATTTTAAGGTTCTATGAGAACAAAACAAAGGCTTTCTTGGGCTTTCACTGAAAGCAAGTAAGAAAAGTAGCTATGTTACCATTAAGTACTTGTACCATGAACGTGACATTGCTTCTGTCTTTGTCCAGCCTAGGCAAGGAGAAACAGAGAACAAATGAGTAGTGGGGTGGACTACGGGCTAGAAGACAGGTCTCTCAGAAGTGCCTAGGGACAAATATTTGCTGTCACTGAAATGTCAGGCCAGGCACTGAGCAAACTCCTGTGTCCAGAAAGAAACTAAGTTGGAACCATATTTAGATAAGCCTGTGTGTCCCCACTGGTTAGCACAGCCCTTGGCACAAAGCATACCAGACATGTACCTGCACACAGAGGCATACACACACACACCAGTCCTTGTGCTTCTAACTCTATATATCGTGTCTCAAATCTATCTGCTTCTCTCCGTGCCCACTGTTGCTAGCCTAGTTCAACATCATTATTCTTGACCAGGGAGGCTTCTGTCTACCTGCCTCCCATCTCTCCTTTCCCTCCAATATTACAGCAGCCAAGATGATCTGTCCAGAAGCCAAATATGACTAGGTCATATGCCTGCTCAAAGCCTTTCGGTGGCTTCCCACAGCCACCAGAGTAAAACTGGACATGTGCTGCCCTCTGTTACCTGTGTGGGCTGCAAGAGCACAGTACCACAGACAGGAGGCTTAAACAACACCAAGTGGTTTTCTCAGTCTGGAGGCTCGAAGTCCAAGGTGAAAGCATTGAGAGGTGTGCTTTATCCCAGGCTTCTCGCTTTGGACAGCAGATGGCCACCTTCTTGCTGTGTTCCCATCTAATCTTCCCTGTGTGCATGTGCATCCCAGCATCTCTGCCTTTTATTAGAGAGACGCTGGTTCTCTTGGATTAGGAAGCACTCTGAGGGTCCCATTCTCTTATTAATTTATTTGAAAGACAGACTTACAGAGAGAGAGAGAGAGAGAGAGAGATCTTCCATCCACTGATTCGCTCACCAAATGACCACAATTGCAGGAGCTGAGTCAAACTGAAGCCAGAAGCTTCTTCTGGGTCTCCCACATGGGTACAGGGGCCCAAGGACTTAGGCTGTCCTCCTCTGCTTTCCCAGGAACATTTCAGGAAGCTAGATCAGAACTGGAGCAGACAGGACTTGAACCAGTGCCCATATGGGATGCAGGTGCCACAGGCAGTGGCTTTACTCACTATGCCACAGGCCCTGGCCCCCTCATTTATTCTTAAAGGCCCTATCTCCAAATACAGTCACATTGAGGTGTTAGGACTTTGATGCATGAATTTGGGGAAGACAATTTAGTCCAAACATCTGGCCATTTCCCATTTTTCTCCTACTAGTCACATCAGGCCCTACTGAAGTAGCACTTTCTCTGGTAATATCCTGCCTCCTGCCTCCCAGTTCGAGTGAAGTGCTCTCATACCCCCTCTGCTGCTTCCTTCTCATCATGTGGAAGGTAATTGCCTAATGGTTCCTCCAAAGGCACTGCCGGACCATACGTTGTTCGAGGAAGAATGCTGTGTCATAGTCATTTTTGACTACCCAAGGCTTAACACAAAGCTTAGCCCAGAGAAAGCTCTCCGCAGATATTCAATAAAAGAGCAAGCCAATCCATTTCTTTGCTGAGGAAAGGGGCAAATGGAGTAAACTAGGCCAAGCTAAGGGAGTAGAACACTACAACCTAGGATTCCAAATCAACCGCTGGTGAACCAGGCCAGAGTAATCCCTGAGATGGATACCAGGTTTGTGCTAATGATAAGCCCTGTCTCAGCAGGTTGCTGATTAAGTGAAATCTGCTTTCTCTCTCTCACCCCAAAGCCTCTATGACTTTGTCCTTTTGTTCATCTACAGTAAAATAAGAGTGCATTATAGCAATCCAGAAGCCCTAGAGCGGTGCTTCTCAGAATCACCTGGAAGGTTTGCCGAACACAAATGGCTGAGTCCCCATGCCTAGGGTTTCTGATTCAATAGGTCTAGGCTGGGGCCTGAAAACTCACATTTCTATCTAGGTCCCCAGTGATTCTTTTGCTGCTGGCCCAGAGACCATAGTCTGGAAACCACTATTCTAGATCGTTCTGGAATTATTGTAAAATTTTCCAATATGTTCAAAATGGCATATGTGACAAATATGTTAACCAGAATATGTGATTAACCATCCCCTCTGCCACTTTTACCAAACAACACCAATGTTGGATGCAATTCAGAAGACAGGGGGAAGCGAGCCAATTTTTCTTTCAAGGTAAAACTGCCCTGGGAAGATATGGTAACCTTATGGAGTGTGTTCTGTTCTTTTTGCAGGTGAGATTAGAGTGGCCAACAGACCTTGCAGTCAACCCCATGGACAATTCATTGTATGTCTTGGATAACAACATTGTGCTGCAAATTTCTGAGAACAGGCGCGTGCGGATCATTGCAGGGCGCCCCATTCACTGCCAGGTGCCAGGCATCGATCATTTCTTGGTCAGCAAGGTAGCAATTCACTCCACTCTGGAGTCTGCTAGGGCCATCAGCGTCTCCCACAGCGGGCTGCTCTTCATAGCTGAAACAGACGAGAGAAAAGTAAACCGCATTCAGCAAGTGACCACCAATGGGGAGATCTCCATCATCGCTGGTGCCCCCACTGACTGTGACTGCAAAATTGATCCCAACTGTGACTGTTTTTCGGGTATGACCTTTTTAGCAATTCGCTAGCTCTGCTTTCCAAAGGAAAATGTGCATCAGGAAAGTCAAAAGGAAAAACAAAAGTATTTCTTACAAACGTGGGTGTGAGCTAGTGGAGGAAGCAGTGGGTTGGGAGTCGCATCGCCTGGTTGTCTTGCCAGCTGACTCACTGAGTGACCCTAGGGGAGCCACAAAGTCTCTTCATTAGCCACTTGCCTCAGTTGTCAAGGAGAGATAGTGCTTGTCTCAGTTGTATCACTTTACTCTTTTGAGGATCAACTAGTATAATAAAAAAGTATACTCTTAAGAAGTTTAGATCATGATATGGTGTGTACTTTAGAGAGGGAGAAACTGGGCAACACCCACATTTACTCATTTAGGTAAACAAGGAAAAATGCTTTCCCCTAAGTGGCTGCTTTCCACATTAACAGTGTATGCTATTTGAGACTCGAAGGGCAGACTGCTTTGGGGCTAGATGGGCAAAATGAAAACCCACAATGCGGGTTCTTGGGTCATTGGTCTATAATACACATCATTCTTTAAAACTTTCTCCAGGACCAGAAGTGCCCTTTATTTCTAATTGAAATTAGGGGCAAAAAGTCTTTTCCCCAAAACATGGAGTTCCCATTACAGGTAGCCAACAGTCTCCTAAATGTCAACAGATACATTTACTGCTGGGCTGTAGAAATCCCTCCATGCTACTTTCAGCCCTATTAAATACCCGTCCAGGCCTGAATGGTCCTCTTAACCTTTGCCTTTTCTTAAACCAGAGGAATCAAGAGCAAGCAATTTGTTCAATACGACTTTTGATCAATATGCCCAATGTTTTCCTAGATAATGAGTCTTATAGATATTTGCTAATTTGTGTCTTCCATTCAAGGCAAATCTAGTGTTTATTCCAGCTATCTAATTTGATGTTCTGAATCACTGTCATATTTATAGACTTAGTATTCTTTGACAATGTGACTGCTGGAATTAACAGCAGAAAGGGCCTCCAGGTATGGTAGGACTGGAAAGTCCTGAAACAGACCCTACAAGCTTAAGTTTCGTGGGTTGCCGGCCCGAGTTTTGTGTAGCTATTGTTATTTGCTTTTCTTGTGTCTTACAATACAATAGATTCTGAGCAGCAGGATTGAGGATTTCACAAAATTAGTGTAACTGAGATAATTACATCTTACTGTTCATCTTCAATGGTACTGACTCAAGAATTACAATCTTTTGAATAATGGGTTTCGAATTTGTCAAGGGGGCCACACAGAGAATGCTAGTTCACTGATTGTTCGCTTTAAAATGATCCTTGATGCATAGTGCTTTCTGTCTATGGTATGTTCTATAAAAACGCTTCTCATGCCAATTAGTAAAATCAGGCTCTTTCTCTAACAGGTGATGGTGGCTATGCCAAAGATGCAAAGATGAAAGCCCCTTCCTCCTTAGCAGTGTCACCAGATGGTACCCTGTATGTGGCAGACCTTGGGAATGTTCGAATCCGTACCATCACCCGGAACCAAGCCCACCTGAATGACATGAACCTCTATGAGATTGCCTCACCTGCTGATCAGGAACTCTACCAGTTCACTGTCAATGGAACCCACCTGCACACCTTGAACTTGATAACAAGGGACTATGTGTATAACTTCACCTACAATGCTGAAGGTGACTTGGGTGCAATTACCAGCAGCAATGGCAATTCAGTGCACATTCGCCGTGATGCAGGCGGGATGCCCCTTTGGCTTGTGGTGCCTGGCGGGCAGGTGTACTGGCTGACCATAAGCAGTAATGGAGTCCTGAAAAGAGTGTCAGCCCAAGGCTACAATCTGGCCTTGATGACCTACCCAGGAAACACTGGACTTCTGGCTACCAAAAGTAATGAAAATGGATGGACAACTGTTTATGAGTAAGTTTCTAATTCTCAACTTAAGTTTTGTTAGGTTTTTATGTGAAACTGGGTTCCAGAGGGGAAATGGCTTCATCATTGCTGAGTGTTACATGTTATTTTCTCCTAAGAACTACAATAAAAAGATACAATGTCAAGGAGAAAATTTTACCCAACTCCTAGGGTAATTTTAACCCAGAGCAGTTTGCAAAGCACAATAATAAAAGGCTAGACTGGATGAAGGAAGAATCAAGTGTGGCTTGGCAGGAGGCAGGAGGTGGAAGTCTGTGTACTCAAGAAATTGCAGCATACCTAGGAAGACAGGGTAAAGTTTCATTTAAATAACAAACCACGAAAATAGTTCCAATGCTGCAAAGAAGCAGTGTGATTTAACGAGTATTTATTGATCCCTGTGGGGTTTAATGAATGAATAAATTAATGTTTGCCCAGCCCAGCCCGACCCGACTCAGTATAAGTTGCTGCGGGAAGTAAGAGAGAAGTTAGAATATATGAAGTGGACCCTGGAAAGCGAGAGTAAAAGTATATGGGGCAAATGCTGCATAGAAGAGGTGCCATTCCTTTGGCTGCTTCTGCAAAGTGCAGTGCCAAGAGCTCCTGTCCAGGCTTGGGCCTTCTTGCCGTTCCTGCCCAAGTCAGTGAATCCAGCACCTCATGGCACTTGCAGCCTGGATCTGTGCTGACTTTGCTTGGCTGGGAACTAACACATAATGTGTCTGACAGCAGGGGCCCTGACGTGGATATGGAGACCATTGCCAGTGCCCTTTAAAGCATGGACACCCTTGTTTGCCAGACGACCCATTTCAAAAGCTGGTAGGAAGCATTTTCCCTGCGATGGGATTGCTGGATTTTAAACCAGAATACCAAGTGAGGATGAGGTGTGGGAGCCGAACCCAGAGCCTAGAATGGCACTGAAGTTGAAGAGCGTGCGAAGTGGAGATGTTAAGTACGAGACTTCCAAGTGTGGCTAGTCTGTCAGGATGCAGAGAATATATATAGCCTCCTGAGGGAAGGGGCAAAACAGCTCGTTTTTAAATTTTGGATCATTTCCCAAAGAAATGCCATCTATACAAAAGAGCAGGACAGCTATTTTAGTCTCACTTAGAAAAATGTATTCAGCTGTTTCTGTTGCAAGTCTTCCTCTGTTTTTTGAAAAAGTTATCTTACATCTTCGTAGGAGTAAATAAAAGCTGCTGTTCATAAAAGATTTACTAAATTCTGAGTACTGGGCTAGGTAATTTACACACATTATTTCCTTTGATCCCTCTAACAGCGTGAGATGGGTGCTCTTAGCGTGCCCATTTTATGGATGAGGAAACTGAGTCATAGCATGGCTAACTCATCCTCATTCACACAGATTATCCAAGATTCAAACTCCAGCAGTCTGACTCAGGAGCCCATGTTTTAAAATATACTACCCTTGAGAAACAAAGTTTCTGTTGAGAAACTTTAATATCTTTTTTAAAGGCCATGCCAGATCACACTGCAGCTGAAATTAGGTAAACAACTATCATGAAAGCCAAAACTTGAATTCAGTCCCCCACTAAGAAATGGCTGGTACATGAACTAGTTTTTCAAAATGACCAGTTCAACCATGAATTTATTTATTCAACGAATATTTTCCAAGTACATACTATGTGCCAGGTATGCAAACAAAGACCTAGAGGAGGTGAGTGAGTAAACCATATGACTATCTGGTGGGGGTGGGGATATGGAGGTATTGTGGCTGAGGGAACACCAATACCAAGGCCCTGCAGCAGGAACAAGCCTGATGGGTTCAAGGAATAGTAAGGAGTGGAGTAAGAGTCATCGGGTGATGAAATCAATAAAATGGCCAGAGCTCCTTTATGGAGGGCCTTGTAGAGCACTGTAAAGGCTTTGACTTTCACTCTAACAGGTGGAGCCACTGGAGAGTTTTGGGTGAAAGTATGACATACCCCTGTGTTTTTTAAGAATCACTGTGTATTGAAAACAGGCTGTATTGGAGCAACAGGGACCTAACAAGAGTGGGGCTGGGGTGGGGGCTGTTGGAGTAGGAAAACTATGGTGATACATGTTAGGAGAGTGGCACATCCTGGAAACCCAGTGATTTAGACCATTTATGCTGTTGTAACAATATACCTTAAATTGGTAATTTATAAACAGTAGAAACTTCTCACACTGGAGGCTGGAAAATCCAAGATCAAAGTGTCAGCAGATGGGTCACTCTCTGCTTCCAAGATGGCACCCCTTGCTATGATCTCACATGGCAGAAGAGTGGATGGCAAAAAAGACACCTGTTTAGTTCCCTCCGGCCATTTTATAAAGTCACTAATCCCATTCATTGGGGGAGGATCCTTCATGAGCAAATTACCATTGGTGATTAAGTGTCAACTTAAAAATTTAAGGAGACACATTCAATCGATAGCACCAAGTAAAACAGGTAATTCAAAGAGCTATAAGGGATCATCTGTATCAGAGATCCATGATAAGAAAAGCAAGAGGAAACCAGGAAGTGACGATTCCATTTAACACTGGAGACCATTGTTCCCAGGAGATGAGTAGATGCTATGACAGTAGGGGACCAAAGTGTGACTAGAACAGATTTAAGAAAGAATGGCACACAAATGTTTGTGGCAGCATTATTCATTATAGACGAATAGTGTAAATACACTATGTGCCCATCAAGTCACCAATCTAATTTTTTTTAATCAGAAAGACTCTCCAAAGAATAATCATTTGTGGGGATGGGGGTGGGGTACAGAGCATTGCAATGAGATTATGCCTGCCATAGTAAACTCTGGGTGTATTCAAAAAGGCTGAAGCAAGGGAAAGTTTTTCATAGCAAAAATGAGGGAGATTACAGCAGATATTTACAAACAATCTTTAGCCACAATGAGAAACAACCAGGGTGACATTAGTTGAGGTTGAATAGACAGTTGCTAGGCAAATGTTCTTGTAAAAGTACTTCTTGGTATAGGTTGTGATGGTTTCTGTGCAGTGTTGTCATTCTGGCAGGATCTTTTGTGATAGTCCCCATCGGGCCACCATGAATAACTACCCTTTGTTCCTAACCTCTTGGCTTTATTTATTCTTGTTAGTATTGTCACAGATGACTCCATCTTGATTCTGGTAACTGTCACACTCCTTTCCCAAAGTGATGAGTGGACGAACCAAATGTGGTATATCCATACAATAGAATATTATTTTTTGCTTGGAAAGGAATGGAGTACTGATGTATGCTGCCACATGGATGAACCTTGAAAACATTATGCTAAATGAAAGGAGTTAGACACCAAAGGACAGATATGATATTCCATTTATATGCAATGATGTATGATTCCATTTATATGAAATATCTATAACAAGCAGACCCATAAAGACAGAAAGTAGAATCATAATTGTCAAGAGCTGGGGAGAAGAGTGCATGGGGAGTGAATGTTAATGAGTACAGGGTTTATTTGGGTGTTGGTGGTTGCACAACATTATGAATCTACTGAAAGTCAATGATTGTATATTTTAAAATAGGGAATTTTATGGTATGTGAATTATACCTCAATAGTAATCATAAAAACAAAGCAATAAAGAGGAGAGAGATTGAAGACAGCATGTAAAGTCCCCTTTTGAGGAGCTTTGCTCCAAAGAAGAGCAGAAAAATTGGACCTGAGGAAGAAATAGGATAAACAGAAAGAATCTTTCAAATGAGAAAAATGATGCAATATTTGTTTGCTGATGAGAATAATCCAACACAGAAGAAAAAAACAATAATGCCAAATAAAGAAGAAAAGTTTGTTGTCAAATCACTTTGTGTGTCTGCTTTCCACAAGCAGCACATTGGTGTTGGTACTGTGTGGGAGGCAGGATCCTCATAGCAAGTGGAGCACAGACCTGTTACCAGGACTTGACCAGCAGTCAGTGAAAAGCAATCAACTAACATCATTATTGAATAGCCAGTCTTGAGTCACTAGATGAAAAATGTAGGGATCCACATGGAGACAATCTTGGGATTTTAGGGCCACAGAGAGAAATTGGAAGTCACTATACAAATGAAGACACTGAGGCTAAGAATAGGGAAGCAACTTGCCTGTTCCAAACTTAGTTCGCCAAGTCAAGCTAGGTCTCCAAGCCTCTGTTTCATTGCTCTTTTCACTATTACAACATCACCTTCCAGAAAGAGGAGGAACATGTTTGGATTAGCAGAACTATTGTACAAAGTCTGGACAGGTAGGAAATTGTAGCAAGAAAAGAGGAATGTGGCAGTACCATGAGATAAAAAAGGAGGTGAACAACCATTTGTTCCTTCTCCAACCTTCTTAACAGTCTCCAGAATCAAGGTGAAGCCTTCTTGGCCACATCATGTCTGCTGAGAGGGGAAAGTACCTCTTCTTCCCGAAGCAATGCCCTCTGATGCTGAACGGCAGTCCCCAACAAAACACAGGCCCTGTCCCTTCTTACATGTACACACAAGAACGAGTGCCTTCCCAACCTTCCCAATGTGACTGATTGTGTATTCTGAACAAAATTTGACTTCTTTCTCTTTCATCCATGCTTAGCTAGTTCAGAAAACTCCTTCAAGTTTTTCCTTGTCTTTCTGCAACTGAGGGACACAGGATTGGCCCTACGATTCCAGGCAAAGTCAGAGCAGTACAGAAGGTTGCCATGCCTTGATAAAAGATCTTGAGTATTTTTCTGGAGTGAGAAAGAGAGGCTTCTTTTTGGAGCTGAAGGGAAGATGGAATAGAAGCTGTATTCTGAAATGAGAGGGAGGGGGAGGGAGGGAGGGAGGGAGGAAGGGAGGGAGGGAGGAAGAGAGAGAGAGAGAGAGAGAGAGAGAGAGAGAGAGAGAGAGAGAAACTGGCACTATGGAGGACTGCTATGTAGAAGAAACCCAGCCAATAATTCATTCAAATTTCAGTTATCTACAGCTATGAAAAGGAGAAATGACCCTAAGCAGTAGATAATCCAAATGAGATTTAAAAATGCATCTTGTATAGTGGTGGTGTGTAGGCTTCTTTTGTGTACTGCAATGTTGTTTAAATTGTTCATTGATTTTTATAATTCTGTTTGACTTAGACAGAGATAATAATTGCACACCCCAAGTATTAGTGCATGATGCTTCACTGCCCTTAAGTGTCCTGAGTGTCAAGGGGGAAAAGCTGACTACAGAGAAATGGCTAAGCAGGAGGTGACTGTCAAGGCCAGAAGATTGACAGAATGAGGCAGGTGTTCTGGTCTAAGGGGCTGGCAGGCTCCTAACTGTAATGACCCTGTCACAGTTGGCATCCAAGGGAGGGGTCCTGCAACTCACACAGCAGGTGAGCTTTCGTTCCCCCACAAGACTCCAGGAGTAGCCAGGATGCCTTTGTTTTCATCCTCTGCATTACCCTGGCAAAGGCTGCTGTTATACTAAGTGGAAGAGGACCCAGCCTAAGGTCACTGCTGTCAGGTCAGACCGAGGTGACAGTTTCTCAGGCCCCTTACCTTAGGTAGGAAGCCCTTCCACTTAAAGGAGACTCTGCATTTAAATTATCTCTTGACCCTCAGTCTTCTGCATTCTCCCACCCCCACGAGCAAATAAAATGAAAAATAAAAAACCTACTGATGAGTCAGTAAAGCCATCCTAACATCCCTGGGTACCTGCTAGGCTGTTTTTCCAATATCAATTCTATCAAGGATGGCTAATGAGGGGAGGAAGGGCAAGGTCAACAAGCTGGGTCTCTGGGTAAGATATCTGCCTGGGGGTAGGAAGTGATGCCCATGTAGAAATGCTTATGTGATGGCCAGTCAGTTGAACATGTTTAATTTTTCCAGGGCCTCCTGGAATCCCGGAGTAGGAAGGGAACTAAGGCACCATATGGTCTTACGGCCACCTGTCTCCAGTTCAATTAAAGAAGAACATAGAATTGTCAACTGTTCTTTCAGGTCTCCAGAGATACAGACTCAACACCTTTCCTCAGACACCTCTCTTTGTGCTTTTTGCCCTTGATAAGGATCAAGAACGAGGCAGACAGAATCGTCATGGGTAATGCTGGGGAGCACTGAAATACAGACAGGCAGTGAACAGAAGTACTGGATGCTGTGGGCAGAAAAAGCTTTCAGAGGCTGATAAGGGAACTTTCGCTGCAATGCACAGACCATTGATGTAAGCTAAGCGTGGCCTCCCAACACCGGTCTACATGATTCTGTCTGTTCTACAACCCCACTGGCTCTCATATCTACCTCATCCTTTCCATTTACACTGGCAGCATTCTGTTGACACTCCTTCACTGGGTACATGCAGTGAGAATCTACTCTGAGCCAGATACCGAGAATAGAAATATGAAGGAGACACTGCACCTCCCCCCAACCAAAGATTGGAGAGTTTAGTCTAGTGCGGGAGACCAGACCCAGTGACAGGCAATCACAATACATTTAACAAGGCCAGAGGCCACTAGCTTCTATAATTCTGTTTTACACCTACACTAACTGAAGCTACCTGCTAACCAGTTCTCCTGGCTCCGTGTCTCCCACTCTACTCATTGCCACCCAAGCACTGCTTGGCTCATCCTAGTCTCCTCAGGCCTCATAAACAGTCCATCCACCTGTTTGCTTCCCATCACGCCATGACCTTGTTTTGGAACCCCTTAAGCCCCTCCCCAATTTCTTCCAGCCCCCAGGATTCAAACACCTCCTGGTCTTCCTCCTCCTCTTTTGCTCAGCCCAGCTAGAAATCACCTCCATCTCTTCTGACCTTCTGCGGCTCCTTCTTTACATAAAGACGTGGCCATTTTCTGGCATTGCAGTTATTTGAGTGCATGTCTTATCTGCCCTACTAGACTGAGTTTCATGCAGCACTATAACCCAGTAACTAGCACAGAACTCTGATATTTATTGAATGAAGGACAAATGAAGAGAGAAGGGCATTGTGGACTTGGAACTGAATCATAAGAAGCCAAATGCAGTTATTGGTGAGGAAAGGGGAATCCAGTGTTTTGTAAAGAATGCTTATTAAGTTGGTCTGTTTTCTGAAATGAAAATGGAAAGAGGATCTGACTCCCTCGTGTTTCCTTTTAAAAATAGGTAATGAATTTTCCTTCTGTAATCAGCAATATTTTCTTAAACACCAAGGTAGAGGAGCTTCTAGTTTCTACCCTGTACAGTTTAGGTATGGCTTCAATTGTCCTCAAAGGAAAAAGCAAGCTATCCCTATGAGAAACTGCCAGACCAAACATATTTTTAATAATGTGTAAATTATCATCTCCTCAACTAATCTATATGCTCCTCAAAGACAGGAATGAATTGTGAATTTCCTTTACAGATACTTCCTTAGCTTCACCAGTGTACACAAATGCACACACACACACATGCACACACACACACACAAGTTCATGTACACAAAGTCTATCATGGTGGTACTGAGCAAAAGGGTAAGTTCACGCAATATGTCACTGTGGGGACCCCCCCACACACACACACAATAGACAGCTGTAGTAAAAGCAGGACAGGAAGTGACAATTGGATGGCAAATCTCTGTTAACTGTACCCATGTACCCACTTCTGATGATTATAAAGGCAACAGGCATTGCCTGATGACTTGATGCGCCAATCAGGATCTGTGCACCTGGTTAGGCGAGTGTCATGCCCTTGCCTGGGAGGAAGAGGGGTTGCCCCTGTGTTGTGGCCTGAGGGGATCAGTTGGAGCATATTGGCTTGTGCTCTCTGTGCCAAAGGGAAACACATAGCATAAGAGATTTTGATTAAACTTGTTTCTTTGACATTCAGTCTGGAAGGATGCATTCCCCTGTGATGGCAGTGGGAGGGGAGGGGGGTGAATAACTCAAACAAGCCATAGGAAATCAAAGGCTCCCTTTATTTCTTATCCTCTTTGAGCACTCCTTCCAAACTTGTGGGAATTATCCACTCATGTGTACATCTGCCTATCACTCTTCCTTTGGAAATGATTCCACAAAACAGAAGTGGGCTTGTATATTTGATCCAAGGCCATACAAATGAGAAACACCACAGTGCAGACTGCATCAAGTGTGACCGCTGTGACTGTGACGAGCAGAACTGGGGTGCATGAGTGCTTTGGGGGATGGGATGCTTTGCTTATGATACAGTTACACTCCATTGTACACTTTAAATAAGATGCCTATCCGCCACAGAAAGGAAAGGAGGCAATGTAATTTTGTAGCTATACAGCAAGTGGACAGACATGTGGGAAGTGATACCAAATTGCCAACACCAATGCACCCTTTGCCAGAAAAGGACCAGGCAGCAGCCTCCCAGATGGATCTCTCTGGGTAATTACAGTCTCACACAGGACTCCTGAGCTTTCCTCTCCAAATGTACTGTTGTTGATTTAGGGCCTAGAAACAGGGCCAGAGTATATGGGGGCACGCCTGTGCTTATAGGAATAAGCCTTTAAATGCATTTCAGACAAGGAGCACCCATATCTTAGCTTAAAAAGTGTTTGCTAGCTGGGTTCAAAAATAAAATATATTTACAGGCCTTTGCTAATTGGTATCTGACTGTCATCTTGCACTGAGGAGTGGATGCAGCCACAGCTGTCCCCTTTATTGGAAATCTTTCAAACGAGGAGCTGTGTGATTGGGGAAAAAAAAGGAAACGGCCCCCAAGCTGGGAAGTCCATCAGCAACTGCATCCATGGTGTCTTACCTGCATTTCCTTGGGGAATGATGAAGAGTGATGTCGCCAAGGGTTGAGGAAACCCCTTAGAAATCAGGACAGGGAAAGCAACAGAGTTGCTGGTGCTAAATGCGCAACAGAGAGAAACTACCTGCATATTCCAGGCTGTGGGAGCAGTAATCTCTCTGATGAGGAAGGCAAGGCTTTTTCTCTGTCTGCTGCCAAGAAACTCCTCCCTGCAGGGAAAAGCAGGTCGGTACCTTGGGAGTTCAAAGACTAGACTTTGTACTGGACTAGACTAGAAAGCAGACCAGGCAGACAAGGTAGGGGCCATACTGACATTCAGGCCTTTCCATGCTCCTGTCCTGCCAGGCGCCTACTTTTTGCAGCCACAGAACCCCAGAGGCAGACCATAGACAAACAGGCTGGGCAGAGGGAAGGATCTAGCCATTAACCAGAGGCCAAAACCACACCCTTCAGCCCTTCTTTAATCGTGAGTCCTTGGCGGCATGCTAGCAACACTGACCATTTTGATTGAAATTCATTAAACCAAGAGAATACTCAAACACCGAGGATTTAGCCAGTAGCCAGTCTGTGATGTCAAATGACCGATTTGATTCTTTTTATTCCCATACATGACTGACTGAATTGCTTCCATGAGTGTGTGCCCATCCACGTGTGTACACACAGAACTAAAACTTGACGCAGCCTTATTTATAGCCTCAAGGTCAGTTCTGTCTCATAAAATATGGTACAATTGCTTCTTCCAAGCCTGCCAAGACTGGCATAGGTTGTAAAATTTGAGCAACCACCCAGACCAAGTTCTTCAAAACTTAGTGGATTAACAGTGGATTACTGTTTTGCACAATTATTAGGGGAAGGGATAGTGAGAGCCAGACTCCACCATTGAGGACCCCACAAGTGAGGCTATATGCTAATCAGTTTGGGCAAAAAGAATATAATTGTTTAACATTTTAAAATCAAATAAACGTGCTTAAATATTTTGTAATTTGCAACTTGAAAAGAAAACAGTAATGGGTTTCCAAGTGCATGTCTTTACTTTTAATGAAGTGTTTATTTTCATGGTTCTATTGGCAATGAAAGAATAGCTCCACATCAAAAGCCTTCAGGGAAGCAGTTTCCATTTGGAGGACAGTAAGATTGCCAACCATTTTGACTTTTTTAAAGAAAAAGAAAAAACAAAATCACTACACTGTATTTCTAGATATAGACTACTGCCTATTATCCCAGGTAATTATTATTTCTTTTGTCTCTTACTCATATAGGCAAATTACGAAACATCATGCACTATACTCTAAAAATATAAAAAGAATTTAAGTGACACCAAGATCAGGGGGCTCCAGAATGTTTTAATGAACACATTCCCATTATCCTGTGTGCTTGTTCATTTTGGTGGAAGAATGATTCATTCATTTCAAATTTGGCAACTTAAACTGCAGCAAATTATAATTTTCCCATCGCAATGCAAAGTCAGTGTACTGGCCTGTTCAGGCTTTGAGGGCCCCTTTGTGTCTCCTTTCCCTTTGACAACAGCACCCTCTGCTGGATTTTGTAATCCATCACATCTAATGGGATCAACCCAAATTGCAAGCGGAGGCCTCCTTGCAACATTGCACACAGCAGGACATGATTCATAAATCAGTTTTCCACCCTGGTGATTCATTACCAGATATATTTTTTCTGTAAAACAGCACAGCTCAAGGAAGTCATCAAGAATTCAGAAGCTGCAAAAAATACCTTCGTTTGATTAATCATCTCTCTGACCTTTTTCTTCTTATTGAACAAGGTTAATAATACTTCTTATCACTCAAAGTTAAACTGTATTAGCTGCAAGCGATTTTTATTTTTGCAAAGGCCTGTAATCCATGCCAAGAGGTTTCAAAACTGTGATTGGGTACATTGCTCAGGTATGACCCCGAGGGACATCTGACCAATGCAACATTTCCCACTGGAGAGGTCAGCAGCTTCCACAGTGATCTGGAGAAACTGACCAAGGTGGAGCTAGACACTTCCAACCGTGAAAATGTCCTCATGTCAACCAACTTGACAGCAACCAGTACCATATATATTTTAAAACAAGGTAAGAATGTTTCCAACTTCACCTATGACAGCACATGTCTTATCATGTCACCTCAAAGCCACACACACCATTAATAGATAGAGCCCACCTGTTGCTGAGAAACTGGATTCTTCTCCCCTATGTTCCAGCTATGAAGGCTGAAGGCCAGACAGATTCACACCTTCCACAAGTTCACGTTCACCCTTGGGCCACATCTCTGGCAGTTATGAGGTGAAATCCCCACCATGTCCGCTTTTCCACCAAGTCATTTCCTACAGCCCAGCTGTTTGTAAAGTTCTCTGTGCCTGACGAGGCTGTCTGAAAAAAAAAATGGAGTGTGCACCCTATCGGAGCTTAGCGTTCTAGAGCAATGCTGACACGGGTGAATAAGAAGTATTCATTAGGATACACCACAAGCAGGAATAGTAATGAAGTAACAGAACCAAAAGTGCATTCCCTTCAAAGAGACTGAGCTAAGAAAGAATGGAAGAAGCAAAGGAGGAAGGAGGGAGAGAGGGAAGTAAGATAGGATTGGGAAGGACTGTCTTAGACGCTGGAGGGGAAGTGAGAAAAAGAAATGGCTTTCTCTCTTGCCCAGCCATTAAGGACTCATTCTGTCATTAAGTGGCGGGCCAGCAGTCTGGGAGGAACAGAGCCAACTTTTGTCAGTGCTATCATGTTGTAGGGTACAGTGACGGGGATGGTGTCCCCAGGTGGTAAGGATGCTGAGTTGAGCTTCCTGCTCCTCCCATTCTTGTTCCCCACATATCCAACTGAGGAGGCTGAGCCAACAAGTCAGAGAGGGCGTTTGAGAGAGAATCCTCTACGGATGAAAACCAAACAAAACAGCCTGCGGTGTTACACAGGAGTCTTTTATCCAGCTGGGAAAATAACAGGACCTGCCCAAATGGGCAGAGCGCATCCGCCTGTCTAGCCCAGAAAGCGATTCGATCCACAACGCCCCACCTGCTCAGCCTTCCCCAAACATGCCTCCTAAAGCTGAACTTGCCTCTCCCCTGTTTCCGCTTCCCCTTCTCTGCCCCCCCCTTCCGTCTGCATTCTTTTGTCGACAGAAAATACTCAAAGTACCTATCGGGTGAGTCCAGATGGATCCCTCCGAGTCACCTTTGCCAGCGGGATGGAGATCAGCCTCAGCTCAGAACCCCACATCCTGGCCGGCGCAGTCAACCCCACCCTGGGCAAATGCAACATCTCACTGCCTGGAGAGCACAATGCAAACCTCATCGAATGGCGGCAGAGGAAGGAGCAAAGCAAAGGCAACGTTTCAGCTTTCGAGAGGAGGCTGAGGGTAAGGCTTGACCTTCCGTAGCATCTAGACCGTGTATGCCTTCTGCCGTTGTGGTGTTGTTTTAACTGCAGAGCCTCCCTAATCAGAAGTCCTGTTTCTCCACCACTTTTCTAGGTGACTGACTAGCTTATATGATATACTAATTCAAGAGAGGATGCTAATGGCCGATAATGGTTCGGTATCCTTAAATGAACATTCTAATAGGAGCTTTCTTTGTCATTAGCCAGCTAAAGTGCTGTAATAGTAGCAATTTCAGGCACCAAGAAAGTCTAGCTGGCGAAATATGTTTAGTCAGGAAGCCCTCTAGTGTATCCCTCCCAGCATGCCCTGGGGTTGCTTCTCGGGCCTAGTGGGTTGACCCAGGCATCCCCGCTCTTGGGTAGAAACTGGAAAAGACCAGTCAGGTACACACAGACGGACATGAGACTTAAGGCAATACTTGCCCCAAGGCAAAATGAAAAGAAAAAAAAAAGTGAATGATATCATTTCAATGAAAACATTAAGGGCCAAAAGAGTCCAGGCTTAATTGTGAGATTGGGCTGGGGGACTCAGAGGGAGCTGCCTGGCGAGAAGTAAAGATTTGGGAGATTTCAGGTCCTTCCCAAGCACCTTTTGCCACAGTTCACCAGAGATCTCTGTCAAAATTGCTTTCCTGCAGTACACAATGCTGACAGACACCACAGCACTTTGACTACCCGTCCCTCCTTGAACATTAACTGATGACATGACCAACTTTCCAAATATAGTAACTTCAGTATCAGCCCCAGAGCAACTGCCAACCTACAAGAAGCATTCACTCACTATTGAGGCCAGACCTGCTTAGAGCTCCCATACTACACCTGGGATACCAGAGCTGCTTGCATGGCCTTCACTCACAGTAAAAATTTGGTTATCTTAAGGCTTTGGCAATGCATGCAACAGCCAACGACCACCCAGTCCCAAGGAGAAACACACAAACTAGTCACGTGACTGCATCTGGACAAAATAATCTACAACTGTGCTCAGGTTCAATCAGTTCTACTGGTGACCCATAGACACAGAATTCAGTGTTTTTGTAGCAACCACTGTAGTTGTCTATGTGCACAAGGTAGTTTGTACGTTTTGATTCAACTGACCAGCCTCTAACAGAATATTTACCAGATATGCCACTGAATTGAGAAGTGATCCCAGTCCAAGTAGTCAAAGGTCTCCATGTGGATAGCAGTAAGGATTTTCATACAAGTCCTTTGAGGAATGGGGTCTTGTGTGTAAAACCCTGGATAAGGAACTTAGATGAGCTGGCTTTGATACTCAGTTTTACAACTGGCTTAAGAAATGCCTTTTTTTTCCACTTGTGACATGAAAATGTAGTACTGGAAAAGAAATTTATTTACGTATGGGTTATCAACATCATGGATTCACCACAGAAAATTTATATTGAAAAAGTGATTTTTAGCCCCTCTTGCAGCTTAGAATCTCAATCAAACATTATGAACCAAATCTTATGGTGTGTGACCTTGAGATTTTCCATTCTTTAGGATAACTCGCCCTATACTATGTGACCTTGGGATTCTCCATATTCTATAAAACCCTGTCTTGTCCTCTTTATAAGTATGGATAATGGAGGGAAACTATAAATTAATTTGCACCCCATAGCCCAACTTGTTTTTAATGTTGAGAAACTAATGGTCATGAAAGAGTTAAGTGCTTACTTAATACTAATTATCACTAGACCCATTTCCCATATTGTAATAGAGTTGAGTGTGGATTAGGGAGTGGTTTATAAGGACAACAAATTCATGACCTTCTCCTCTGTGTGACTTGAAAGCTAGTCCCAGAGGTCTTGGGACTGAAGGATGGAGCTCCTTATTGGCTAGGTGTGTTACTGTGCATGTCCTTAGAAATCTAATAACCATGATCATACTTTATGTATGTTTAGTGCCTTAGAGTAAACAAAGCGTTTTCATTGCCAGGACTTTATCTGATCAGCACAACCATCAATTTTTGTTCCCAATTTACAGAGACAGAGACTAAGGCCCAGAGAGGTTAAGTGATTTGCCCAAAGTCAAACAGCTATAAAGAAACAGAGCCAAGGCTGAAACACAGGTCTTTGCCCAGCACAGCACTCTTTCCACTGCATCATGCTGTGCTGCCTTGTTCCTTAAAATAATTAATCTATAAATCATTGCCCCACTCAGTGAAGCCACCGTGGCAGGGCCTGACTCCTTGTTTTAATGCTGACAAAAAGAGACAAATAATCGACTCTAATGTACTGGCAGGTGTGGATGGTACAGGACAACTGGCTGGCCTCCAGGCAGGGAAAGCCTGGAGGAGGAAGGCTGTTTAACTGACTAATTCTTGCCTGATCGCCTCAGTCTTAGGGATTTTTCTTTATATCACTGTTTCAGTTTGCCCAGATTAGGTATACCCAATTTAATGGAATGAATATGCTCCTAAGAGGCTATTCAGAATCCAGTTTTCTTTCAATGTTGATTTTTATTTTTATGAAAGAGAGGAGAGAGAGAGAGAGAGAGAATGAATGAATGAGAGAGATAGAATGAGAGAAAGAATCTTCTATCCATTGGTCTTCTCTTCAAATGCCTGCAACAACCAGGGCTGAACCAGGCCAAAGCCAGGAGCACAGAACTCCGTCTGGGTCTCTTAAGTGGGTAGCAGGAACCCAAGTGCTTGGGCCACCACCTGCTGCCTCCCAGGATGCACATTAGCAGGAAGCTTGGTTGGACTCAATCCCAGGCATTCCAATATGGGATGTGGACATTCCAAGCAGCAGCTTTAACCCACTGTACCACACCCCAAGTTCCTGTTTTGAAAAAGCAAATTCTCTTTCCCCACTGACTTTATTATTTCAAAGACGTGTCCTTTCACTTCAGGTAGCTTTCAAGGGTCAAGCTGACAACAACTTTCCTTCCTTCTGGGCCACATATGCAGTGACGTTTGAGAGCATATGTGTAACGTCCTCAACTACCTCGGGACCTGGGAATGAACCATTTATTTCTCCTGCCGCAGCAGCCATTCTGAAATGAGGGCAGGTGGGATTGCCAGAGCCGCTGAGACAGGATTTCAGAAAGTCACCCAACACAGAAGCTCTGTGGAACCATGAGACATAGGGCTCCTCTTTGAAAATCCACACAAAAGTGTGGTTGTAATTTGCAAACATGCTCAGGCAGCGGACTATAAAGCATTAATTGTCCAGGCACAAAGTGACAGGTTCATTTAAAGGCCCATTGGGTAAAATGATGGATGTCAAGTGTTCCAAAAATCTGATCACACCTACTGCAGATCTTCTAACTGAAAAGAAAAAAAAATCAGAAAGGAATAGACCTGTCTTTGGAGGCAAAGCAACAAGAGTTGCTTTTCTTTAATGATCAGTGACTTTTTTTTTTCCACAAAAAGTCAGGGTCCTCTTCAAGGGGAGGGAGGCAAACTGTTAGGAAACAGGATACCCTGCTCAGCCTGAAGAGCCAGGGGATTTGTTACTTCTGGGCCATCCTTCACCTGCCCCATTAAGTGAAATACATCACATTAACATCCTGAAATTTCATTTATTTTAAAAATCCATTTCCCCCCAACCTGAGTTGTGTTTGAATCATCTTCCTTGCAAAGTACTTTCACATCCCGTCCATGTATCTCTTCATCTGCTGCATCAATCTGTCCCCATAAATACATTTCCCTGGACAGTAGAGAAATTAGAGTGCAGATAACAATAGAGGCAATTGTAAAAGAATTGGACATTCACCAAAAGCAAACTGGTTTAGGAACTACATCCAGATTGCACCTTGCTGTGGCCATGGATAATAATGTTGTCATATGATACTTATCCCTGCATTGAGTCCCAGAGCTCTTTATGAGATTTCACAGACTGAGTTGTAAGGTTACAGCAAAACCCCGGAACTGCAGTCTTCTTTATTAAAAAGAAAAAAAAAATGGAGGAAGCTTAGCACTTCAAACCAAAGTCATAAAATCAAGTAACATGATTATGTGTTTATAAGCAAAATGAAGCAAGGACTAATCGAAAACCCTCACAGTTGATTTTTTTTTTCTCTGCTCAAAGATAAGTGAGAATAGGGTAGGTCAGTTTTTGAATGCAACATGTGAACATTCATATGTGAGCTGAGCTCTAAAGGAGAAGTAAGTCTACTTGAAGCTTAGAGCTTCAGGCTGACAAAGGATGGGGAACTGGGGGGCAGCTGAGGGAGTTCCAGCATTTCCTTCTAGCCTCACAAAGTACCTTTTTTTAAAAATATTTTTATTTGACAGGTAGAGTTATAGACGGTGAGAGAGAGAGAGAGAGAGAGAGAGAGAGAAAGAGAAAGGTCTTCCTTCCGTTGGTTCACCCCCCAAATGGTCGCCACGTCCGGTGCTGCACCCATCCAAAGCCAGGAGCCAGGTGCTTCCTCCTGGTCTCCCATGCGGGTGCAGGGCCCAAGCACTTGGGCCATCCTCCACTGCCTTCCTGGGCCACAGCAGAGAGCCAGACCAGAAGAGAAGCGGCCGGGACTAGAACTGGCACCCATATGGGATGCTGGCACCACAGGCAGAGGATTAACCATGTGAGACACGGCACCGGCCCCATGAAGTGCCTTTGTTGACAGGGCCCTGAGCTCCAGGGTGCTCCCAGTTGGAGTTCTCATTAACTTCCTTCTCCCTGGGTTCATTAGAGGCACTCATTTTAGGAAAATCCAGATTAACCCGTTTTACAAATATATCAGAGGAAGTGTTTGGCCTAGTGGTTAAGATGCTGTTTAAGACATCCATGTCCTGCTTCTAGCATCCTGGCAGCACAGACCCTCAGAGGCAGCAGTGATGGCCCCAGTCTGGGCCTGGGACTGGTGTAGGCATTTGAGGAGTGAACCAGTGGTTAAGAGTGCTCTAGCTCTCTCGCTGTCTCTCTCTCTCTGGGTGTGTGGCTGCCTCTTGGATAAATATACATAGGTATATATGTAGGTGTATATTTCAGTCCCAAAGAGCAGTACTGCTATCCCTAAGGAGTCACATCGAAACACAGAACTTACAGCATCAATGCTACTTCGGCAGTATTGGCATTTTGGGTCAAAGAATTCTTGAAGGCCTTCAAATCATAGCAACTATTCTGTTTGTTCATCTTAGATCAAGGCCAGGATAATTAGAAAGTGTGTCATTCTACCCATTGTTTCACCTATATATAAGCATTAATGATTTGTTCTAAAAGTTTTTAATATATATGTTGTATGGTAGCACATAACAATAATCAACATGAAAGTATTTAAAGTTCATCTAAGGGGGAAAGTGTCCAAGATAAATGGTTTGGCCCAATTCAGGTGAGTAGAATAATGAGTAAGATTTTGAGGACAAACTGCTATACTCATAGTTCTGCACTTTTTTCTTCTGCAAAATAAGGGAAATGGATTGTGTACTCTCTGTGACTTGTACTATTACCATTAAGCATAGTAATAGCAACTAACACACAGGGAGACCTTGTTCTGTGTAGCGCCATGATGAATGCATTTACAATTATAACACCTTGTCAGGTAAGTTTGTTATTAGGGTTAGGGTTAGGGTTAGGGTTAGGGTTTGTTATTATCCTTCCCATGTTACAGATGAAGAAACAGGCACAGAGAGGTCACACAGCTAGTGACTGGTGATTACAGGATGTGAACCCTAACTGACTCAATAGCCCATTTCCTAAGAACCCTTCTGGTGCAACAGTTTTGTGAGCTGCTGATGTAAAGAGAGTTATCGTAGGAGTAAAAGAAAAGAAACAGGAAATTCCAGCTAAAATGTAAGGGAGAGGGGGCTAATACTAAATAAATGCCCTGTTCGTTTGTCAGCAACTCTATGAAATAAAAGCAGACCCAAGATTTGGATTGTCAATGTGGAGGTATCACATACTAATTACCTTAGAACTAGTGGGAGCAGCCTAGCGTGTGCTACTTTAAAATCAGCTGTGACTTTCCTATCCATTCTCTTAACTTCATGAAAATTAAATGCCGTGTACCTTCCAAACTCCAAGGTGGCTATTTGGCCCCTCTCACTTATTCATCTTCCGACTTCTTCAGCAAAAATTAAACAGGTAAGTCAGTTGTACCGTGAGCTGAAATGCTCGACAGTGTCCTTGAGAATTCAGCCTCTGCTCCTCGAAGAGGAAAGAAAATCAACTGCTGTGAGCGTAGCTCAGTTCCACACATGAATGTGTTGTGTGTGTGTGTGTGTGTGTGTAGGCTGAACCATAGCAAATTGCCCTTTGTGTAGGCCAAAACAAAGTCAAATGTCAGCAATCGCCATTAGAACAACCTAACGTAGCGTTATCCTACTAATTGAATGAACCTCAAATTGGAAGGGTTCAGAGGACCTTGTCCTGAACAATTAAAATACAAACCCCTGGGAAAGATCAGGAAAGGGCTCTGAGGGCAGGCAGAAGACACTTGCCTTTGGAGCCTCTCCCCTACCCACCTTCCACAGGCACTCCCATTTATGCTGCAACACTGTCTCCAGCTCACCAGGACACATTCTTCCCTCTTTCCTCTCTGGCCCAACTATGGACACACAGCAAGGCCTTCTCACTGCTCCTTAATACAGTAGGGGAAAAAAAAGGAAACCAAAAGATAAACTACGACATAGCTGTGTCTTCCCCTATTAAAAAAAATCAGCAAGTCCAGCTGTCTTACCACAACAACCCAGCTTATCAGTTGTGAAACTTGAATAGCAAAGCTATTCCCAAATTCCTGTCCTTTTTCTTTCCCCCCTGTTTCAGATTTGTATAGACTGGAAAAAGAGTGGAAATAAGGATTGTTGGCTCACACTTAGTTCGAGCGCTATTGGCTTTTTTTAATTAATGAATTAATGTGAAAGAGTTGCACAGAGTGAGAAGGAGAGGCAGAGAGAGGTCATCCATCTGCTGGCTCAGTCCCCTCTAGATGGCCGCACTGCGCCGATCAGAAGCCAGGAGCCCGGAGCTTCTTCCGGGTCTCCCACGCGGGTGCAGGGGCCCAAGCACTTGGGCCATTTTCTACTGCTTTCCCAAGCCACGGCAGAGAGCTGGATGGGAAATGGAGCAGCTGGGACTGGAACCGGCGCCCATATGGGATGCCAGCACTGCAGGCGGCAGCTTTACCTGCTACGCTACAGCGCCGACCCCTGCTTTTAGGAAAGCAAGCACATCTATGGAGCTTTCCCAACCTTGCCCATGACCCCAGCAGACAGCGGTGTTCCACCTACTTCTCATTCACACCACGGAGGCAGTCAAGCGGCAGGTTGGGAGAGCTCACCTGGGAAAGCATTTTCCTTCCCAGGCTTCTCACACATGGTTTCCACAGGAGACTCAAGGGAACCTGTGGCCTTTTTTTACTCCCTCATCCTCTTTTAGCTCAGAGCTGAATTTTGCATTAGCTTCCAAAGTTGACTTTGAAACAAGCACCTCACCTGCCTCAAATATCAGGGTGCATTATCCAGAAATAGAGATGCCTGGCTGAAGAAGTCCCGACAGGCAGAGAAAAAACATTAGAGTTTTCTTCTGCTTGGTTTGTAGTGGATTTTAAACAGTGATCCCCTTTTGGGTAGCAGCAATGACTTTATTAAGAAATGTGTTCTTGAGTAGTAAACTTAATCTATCAGACACATAAAACCACAAATTTAGTTGAACTGGAAATCACTTGCTACTTTGGCTCTTTAACTATCATTCTAACATAAATTGTAATGGTTACAACTGTCCCTGGGAGTCCACGGGTATTTCACGGCTATTGTAAAGGAATGGTATTACAGTTGGAGATCCGTGGCTATAAAACCACAGGAAGGGTAGTTGAAGAAAGAACACCTGCTCTCCTATAGGCTTCCAAGCCCTGCATATCCAAAGACAGGAAATATGTGCTTCTCTGTCACCTTTTAGGCAATCACAGCAGGTGACTGTATATTTATGCAATTCAACGCTGCACACGTTGGCTACAGATGGTTTGAACAGTCATGATTCGCAATCTGTGGCTCTATTCCTTGAATTAAACCTACCCCTGAGACTCACAGCACGTCTCCCCAAATAATTGGAGTATGTAATCACAAGTTTTCTGGATAGAATTCATAGCATGGAATATTTGATAGGTCCTTTTTTGGCAGAAATTCAAAATTAAAGGCAAATCTCATTAGCTTCAGCTGACTGGTGAAGAAACCGAAATCCAAAGGAGTGTAAAAAGCGAAGTGCCACACCCCAGTAGAAAGACAGGCCAATGTCATGAGCAGACAATTCACAGGAGACACAGACGTGGCAAATAGATAGCAGAAAGGGTTCAACCTCACCGGTAATCTAAGAAATGCACATTTCAGCTGCAGTGACACAGCATTTTCCTACCTTGATATTGGGAAAAGGTTGCTAACAAGGATAATTTTCAATTCTACTAACACTGGAATGAGGCGGGCTCTCCCACTACTAGTTAATGGGTGTGTGAATTTGTGTAGCCTCTGCACTATACTCTCTCACGTTCCTTGCCTGGTTTGATCGGTTTATGCTATGTTTATGTGTTGAAATACCGCACTGTACCCCATAAAAAGGTACTGCTAAAAAAAAAGTTGCATCCAGAGTCTCTTCATAGGCTCTTCTCATTTGACCCAGTAATTTCACTCAGAGGATTCCATATTAAGCAAATATTTATTTACAAAAAGGTACAAAAAAAGACATGAAAGAAAAATGGGAAAAATTCTAATTGCCAACAATAGAAGAATGGATAATATTTATTACGTGGTAAGATATATACTGCCATTAAAAGCAATAGTTTAAGAATATTTAATAACATGAGGACTGCTGAAGATAAAACAGCTGGAAAAACGAGACATAGAAGTTTAAGTACAATCCTACTTTAAATGTCTGAACAGAGATTATACAAAAAATATTTGGAACAAAACTCAGCAAAGTGTTCACAGTAGTTCTCATTGGCAGGTGAGATTACAAGTAATTATTTTCTTTGTACACTTCTGTATTTTCCAATTTTTATGCAATAAAAAATCTATCACTTTTATAATTGGGGAGCGGGAGGTGGAGGAGGTTATTTTAGTAAGCAAAATGAGGGTGGGCCTTATGCTCAGTAGGTTAAGCTGTTGCTTGCAGGGCACACATCCTATGTCAGTGTGCCAGTCTGAATGCTTGTACTTCTGCTTCCAATTCCAGCTTTCTCCTAATATGCATCCTGGGAGGCAGGTACAAGTTCAAGCACTTGGGTCCCTGCCACCCACCTGGGAACCCTAGACTGAGTTCTGAATTTCAGGCATTAGTGTAGCCCCAGCCAGGCTGTTGTGGCCATTTGGGGAATGAACCAGCAGATGGAAGATTTTCTATCCCTCTCTCTCCCCCTCCCTCCCTCCTGTCACTCTGCCTTTCAAGCAGATGAAAAATAAACATTAAAAAAACCCCACAAAGTACACAATATCACTGAGCAAAAGAAGGGTCTGATATGACAGGGCTGAATTTTGAAGTCCTCCAAGCCAGTAAAGATTAAAAACTTTCTGAACAGAGATGTTTGCACTTGGACCCTGGAGATCCCTTGAAGTTCAGAACTTCCACCCTCCCACCCCCCCAACCCCCAGATTTACCAAAAATGTTCACGTGTGTGCTTATGTGCAACTTTCTGGAGATGCAGTCTGCCACTGTCAAATACGTAAAGGAATTTTTGACCACAACATCTGAAAGTTTTGATTACATCTAGCTATTAAACAGCTATTTTGATGAAATATAGCCAGTAAAGAGCTATTTTGATTAAATAGATAGTAGATAGATTTAGTCCAACTGTGAACAATGTAGCCAAACCGTCACATTGGCTTTTTTCCCCTCCCTCACTAAACCAGATATTTAACCTCCTGCTTGGGATCATGCTGACAATTCTTCCAGATAAAAATCTAGTACACTATGCTACAATCACCTTGGAATCTGACATATGGGCCTAGTCACAAGTTTAAATAAAATGGGTAAAGTGTTCCCTGTATTGTAGAAATAATAACTAATGCTGTTTCACAGTTTACTGAGTACCTGCATGTGTCATTTAATTTAATTCTTCCACGAAGGTCTGTGGTACAAAGTAGTAATATCGCTCACATTTCACAGATGAGAAAACTAAGAAACCAGATAGAAGAGATGAGTGGTGCATAGACAAGTAACTAGCTAAACGTCTCCTCGCTCTGGTTACTGCTATTTACACCTCTCAAAGTCTCTGCTTTTTCATTCTTGCCTTGGTTCCTGCCCAATCTGCTTGGACCCCCTCCACCCAAATCAGAAGTCTGCCCCCTGAAATCTGGGTGAAGGTTACAGGGGACCTCTACCATTTTTTGCAACTTCTTGTGAGTCAGGCTACTTCAAAATAAAGAGTTATAATAAAAACTCAATTCCCAACTTGACTCTCACTGGGATTAAACATGACAATAGGTCTGCTCTGATTTCATCATCATTTAAAAAAATCATCTATTATTTTTCACTTTATGTTTCTGTGTGGGAGCAAACTGTTGAAATCCATACTTAATGTATACTAAGCTGATCTTCTGTATATTAAGATAATCGAAAATGAATCTTGATGTGAATGGAAGGGGAGAGGGAGTGGGAAAGGGGAGGGTTGTGGGTGGGAGGGACGGTATGGGGGGGAAGCCATTGTAATCCATAAGTCGTACTTTGGAAATTTATATGCATTAAATAAAAGTTTAAAAAAAAAAAAAACCTAAAACTTAGCTAAACTGAGCTGACCTAAATTAAATAAAATGCAATTTGCAAAGCCCTTCTCTGATCCTGCTACCCCTGCTCCAAAACCCTCCTCTTCCCCAAAGCCTCCTGCAGCACCCTGGCCAGCAGGGACTGACCCCCTTAACCATCAGAATCAGGAACAGCAACTTTCATTCTGACACAAAAGAACCATTTCTGTAGTGTCTTTTCTAATTAGGTAGCCATGGCAGACATTACTGGTGGGTCTGACTAACTCAAAAGTGGAAAAAAATCAGATCAACAGTCCATTTATTTTGAAAATCTGGTAAAAATTGTTTTGATGATTTTTAAATTTTTTTTACTAAATATTTAAAATTATTTGGCTATCTTGTGTGGACCAAGAAGAATTTAATCAAAGCCAGGTACCTGTGAGTTCTTTCATGGAATCCTGTTCAAGGTTCCCTGGATCAGGCTCACTGTGTGTCAGCTACAAGGTTTCAAGGTACCTAGATGGAATGCTGGTATGCAGAAGTCTAGAACTAGAACTAAGCCAAACCATCCTATGTTCTAGCTACTTGACTGGTAAAAAAAAAAGGAGAAGTAAGCCCCACTCCCTCATAGGCATCTGACTCACATAAAGTCAAGTCACAGAACCAAGAAAAACTGTGGCCATGCAATTGAGGCTTGAGCTGAGCAAAAGATAATCAACAACCTCTACACTGAAGGTCTAGATAGACGATGACAGGTACTCTCCCAGGAATGAAGACATAGCCATGACCTTCCAGGAGTGCCCACTCTGATGGGTGAATAAAGAACAAGTGACACCCAAGGAACATGCAACCACAGGACTCCGAGGTGAGAGAGACCCCATCGCTGGGACAATCAGGAGCATCCTCAGAACTGAGGGTGCACTAGATGAGGGGAAACCAGGCAGAGCTGAAAATGTATTTTCTGTCTCTCTTTTGTAGGCCCATAACAGAAACCTGCTCTCCATAGATTTTGATCATATCACCCGCACAGGAAAGATCTATGATGACCATCGAAAATTCACCCTTCGCATTCTTTATGACCAGACTGGGCGACCTGTTCTATGGTCTCCAGTAAGCAGATATAATGAAGTGAATATCACGTATTCACCCTCGGGATTGGTGACATTTATTCAAAGAGGGACATGGAATGAAAAAATGGAATATGATCAGAGTGGAAAAATCATCTCAAGAACTTGGGCTGATGGGAAAATCTGGAGCTACACCTACTTGGAAAAGGTAAGTACTGGCCGGCACTGCAGCTCAATAGGCTAATCCTCTGCCTTGCGGCGCCAGCACCCCGGGTTCTAGTCCCGGTCGGGGCGCCGGATTCTGTCCCGGTTGCCCCTCTTCCAGGTCAGCTCTCTGCTGTGGCCAGGGAGTGCAGTGGAGGATGGCCCAGGTGCTTGGGCCCTGTACCCTCATGGGAGACCAGGGGAAGCATCTGGCTCCTGGCTTCGGATCAGCACGGTGCGCCAGCCGCAGAGGCCATTGGGGGGTGAACCAACGGCAAAGGAAGACCTTTTTCTCTCTCTCTCTCTGTCCACTCTGTCAAAAAAAAAAAAAAAAGTACTGGGCAGTGGGGGGAAGGAGGGCGATTAGTTACAAGTTTCTGAGAGAGAATATTGACGAGACTATCGAACAAGGTCCGAATGAGAAAAGTCTGGTCTGGATGCTCTGTTCTGTAGAAGTAACAGCCTCCCCTACCCCGCCCCCCAAAAGTGGAGCCTCTGAGAATAAGCTGTTTTTCATTCAGTTGCAAACTTCCCCTAATCCCACACTCTGCCAAGTACTCTTTCAAACTGAAGTCAAGATAATGGCTTAGCTTTCTCCTCATTTGTGCTTAGCTGTTCATGCTCTTGAAAAGGTATCTTTATTATTATGAAAACGCAGACTGAGGGAAAATAGCTGGGAAATTCTAAAGCTGTGTGTTATTGTATGTCAGCTCTGGGGAAGGACCTCTTATACCGAGGATATGGAATTCTAATTGTTCGGATAGTCAGTGAAATTGGAGTCATATACATTTAAGAACTATTTTTCAAAAATAATCAGCCTGAGGGAATGGTGGCAGTGGGATCTCATTGGGAATAGTCTTTTGTGTGCGTTCGAATCTATAATGGGAGCTTTGGGCCTCCGCCTTCTCAGAGCAGGCAAGAGAGGACTTTCGTTCCACAGCAGGACCCATTTGTCAAACATCAGCCCCTACACAGCAAAATGGGTTCTGACCTGATCAGTACCAGAGGACAATCTGAGTAATTGATGTCCATCTGCCATCTCAGTGCGATTGCCTAAGATAATGCCTCGTTTCCCAAATCTACACATTTAACTGCATTCAGCAGCCTTGAATTAATTTCTGTGAAAACTGAAAAATGCTTTCCCTTGAGGAGTCCAGGGTAATCAGTACAAGGTAACCCAGAGACATTCTTGGAAAAGTCATAGAGCTCACAGCTCACTTGGCGAAATTTCACTATTTGTGCCAAATCATGCGGAGCTGTTCTACTCGTTACAAAATATATCCTCTCTACTGGGACAATCTGCCTCTAGTAGATTGGGTTTTTCCTCTTTGAGATTTCAGTAACTAGAATGATTGGCAAAATCCTATGACTAATGTCGACAAAGTGCCAAACTTGTCATGACATTAACTGAATCCAAATATTGCTTGATGTTTATGCATAGGCAAAGTGTTTCTTTTAAAAAAATATTTGAAAGGCAGAGTTACGGGGTGGGGGGAGAGATTTTCCATCCGCTGGTTCACTCCCCAAATGGCTGCAATGGCCAGAGCTGGGCCAGGCTGAAGCCAGGAGCCTCTTCTGAGTTTCCACCATGGGTGCAGGGGCCTAAGCACTTGAACCATCCTCTGCTGCTTCCCCAGGCGCATTAACAGGGAGCTGGATCAGAAGTAGAGCAGCCCGGACTCAAACCGGCGCCCATATGGAATATTGGTGCTGCAGGCAGTGGTTTTACCAGCTACGCCTCAGTGCCGGCTCCAGAAAGTGTTTAAGGCATATTTTGAAGACCTTCATATGAGAAAAGCATGCCCCTGATCATTAACAGAACATTGGCCAAGTTTGTTTTCTAGCAACAAGGATGGGTTTGCCCTGAGCCTTCCACAGGTCCTCCGTGTGACTAGGGAAGCCACCACTCCTTAGGAGTATGTATGGGTTTGAACATATAACTCCAACCTCATTAGCACCATAATATGACCCAATGAGCTGTCTATGGAAAATCAGCTCTAGGCCTCTAAGACTTTTTTTAGGCCACCTGTACAGCAAGAGCCCAAAAACTTCAGTTATTTAGCTCTTCTTGACACCAGTGAGGATACTGTATCATTTCTCTTTTCTGAATGAGCTGATTAGTTTGAGATCTGCTTGAACAGATAATCCTGTGCAGCAAACTTGACATGAATTCTCTTTCCTATAGAAACTTGGTTGGCAATAATTTTTAAAAAAACCTCTGTGAGACTGTCAACATCTACAGTGGGCAGAAAATGAGATCTTACAGACCCAAAGTAAAGTATCATGAAAAACCCCAGTGACTTCCAAAGACTAGTTTATTGACCAGTGAGACAAGTGAAATTATGTATGGCTTTTAGTTGACTTTTGTCCCCATCCTCATGTCTAATTTGTTCTATAATCAAAAGTATAGTCTTAGGGCCGGCACCATGGCTCACATGGCTAATCCTCCGCCTGCGGTGCCAGCATCCCATATGGGCTCTGGGTTCTAGTCTCAGTTGCTCCTCTTCCAGTCCAGCTCTCTGCTGTGGCCCAGGAGGACAGTGGAGGATTGCCTAAGTGCTTGGGCCCTGCACCCGCGTGGGAGACCGGGAGGAAGCACCTGGCTCCTGGCTTCGGATCGGCGCAGCGCTGGCCATAGAGGCCATTTGAGGAGTGAACCAATGGAAGGAAGACCTTTCTCTCTCTCTCTCTCTCTCTCTCTCTCTCTCTGTAACTCTACCTGTCTAATAAAAAAAGGATAGTCTTAATTTAAGCAGTTCTAATATGCAAAACTCCAAACCTACAAAATACATTATGGAATGGTTCTTTACTTTCAAAAATCATTTATCGTGAAATTGATTTTATTAACATTATTACCAGTGATAATAACTAATTCACTGAATAAGTATGATTAGATGAAATGATATAGAATACCCAATTAGAGATTTTAAA
This sequence comes from Oryctolagus cuniculus, assembly GCF_964237555.1. Classification (NCBI taxonomy): domain Eukaryota; kingdom Metazoa; phylum Chordata; class Mammalia; order Lagomorpha; family Leporidae; genus Oryctolagus; species Oryctolagus cuniculus. The sequence goes on along the minus strand of NC_091453.1, from coordinate 102,176,880 downwards.
TGCCAGCTAGCACTTATTGCCACTCGAAGGCAGGCCAAAACAGGAAAGGACAAAAGGCTGGCAGGCAACAAGGAGAGGAGGAGAGAAGAGGCAAGGAAGGAAATTTAAACGTCTTGGAAATGGTGATTCTGAGGGAATAAGAGAGAAGATTGAAGTTGCCAAAATGTGATTTATGGGTGTAACTGTTTCAAGTGACTTATTTAGGTTGTGTTTCCTTTGACGACACACCCTTTCACTGTGACAGAGCAGGGACAAAGGTGATGGGTCTTGTGCTATAAAGTAGGAATTCACAAACTTTAAAATGCATCTCTCTTTATATCCCCAGAATAATCTGGTATTACTTCTGTCAGTTTTCTTGCCCTTCCTATACTGTCATACATTAACTAGTAGCAGGGACAGGCATTTGGCAGGCACAGCAGTTACGATGCCACATGGGATGCCTGCATCCCACATCGTAGTGCCTGGGCTCCAGTCTGGGCTATGCTTCCAATTCCAGCTTCCTACTACTCTGCAGCCTACAGGTGATGCCTCAAGCGCTTGGGCCCCTGCTTGCACTGAGTTTTGGATTCCTAGCTTTAGCCTGGCCTAGCCCTGGCTATTGAAGGCATTTGCAAAGTGAACCAGAGGATGGACGCTCTCTGTTTCTTTCTGTCCTTCAGAAATAAAGGTTTTAAGGCAGCAGATTTTTTCAACTTAACATGCAGAAGTTTTGTGAAACTAATTTGACTTTCTCTAGAGTAAGTGAAAGTTATATCTTCTTGCACAATGGTTTTTATCCGTTAGGGGGAAGAAAAAAACCACAATTATTTTGGTTATAGCTGTGGTTGCTTAAATGATTTCTTCACTGTTAAAAAAATCAATTATTGTTTCCTAACTTTCCTCTACGTGGTCATTAATTCTCTGTCTTAATTTATGAGACTTCTCTGAGTTATTTTTTGAAGACTTGTGGGGCTACAATTTTGTATTACAGGAAATCTAAGTCTTTCAGTGTCCTAAAATCATTCTTGTCAACTTAATTTTCAAAATTAATTTAAATGTATTTTATAATCATTTAATAAGATGTTTTAGTCTTAATGCATTTGAACAAAATTGCCTCTTTGGGGCTAAAGTTTTCAAATGCTACTTAGAGGGACAGAATGCAATTTTTGGCTTGAGCTTCCAGGTGGCTACATACTGCCATCTAGTGGTCATTCAAATGCTTTAGTCAAATTACTCTCTTCGCTTCTTCAAATTGGGTATACAGCATGACTTTATTTTTCCTTTGAAACACAGTCAATCAGAATGATAAAAGTCCTGTAACTCTGTTATTTGGACTAATAGTAAATAGAATTTTATCCTGTAGCAGCACTGTGGACATTAGACACACTCATAAGCATTTTGTGTGTGTGGTTTTTTTTAAGATTTATGTATTTGAGAGGTAGAGTTACAGACAGTGAGAGGGGAGAGACAGAAAGGTCTTGCTTCCATCGGTTCACCCCCAGATGGTTGCAATGGCCGGAGCCGCGCTGATCCGAAGCCAGGAGCCAGATACTTCTTCCCGGTCTCCCATGCAGTTGCAGGAGCCCAAGCACTTGGGCCATCCTCCACTGCTTTCCCAGGCCATAGCAGAGAGCTGGATTGGAAGAGGGGCAGCTGGGACTAGAACCAGCGCCCATATGGGATACCAGCGCCACAGGCGGAGGATTAACCTGCGCCACGGAGCTGGCCCCTGTTTGACTGGGTAGGTATTATCAGTTGGTTCAAAAACAAAGTGAAAAGCAGCCTCATGATAGCTAAATTGTATTCTAGCAACACAATATTTACGTTCATGAAACTTCTGTTCACATCAGTCACATCTTTGCTATTGGCAAGAAGCTTTAAAACAGATCAAGACAGCTGAGCATCAGCCCCACCTAGGAGCAGGGTTCAAGCAGTGGTTTATTGCAGGCTGGAGGGAGAGAATACAATAACGATATGCTGTAAATGTTTGGCAAGGCTGGCATAGTGACTGGAAAAGGCATGGCCCAGGCAGGCTGATACTAGATAATGCATGGAGACCATATGGTGATTGTCCTTGGCCCACATGACAGATGTTACTTATTGGTGGAGAAGTGACAGAAGAGTGGAAAGGAGCTAAGAAATCTGACTTTCAGCATAGAGATAATGAAAAGTCATCTTCTACCCTGCTGTCCCCTTCTACCTTACATAGGAAAATTCCCTGCTGGTTCTATTGAGTTCCTCTTTGGTCAAGGGAAAGAGTTCTCACTTCATGTTCCCCAGGCTCAGGCAGGATTTCCAAGGCCCCTGTATTTCAGGAAGGTTTTCAGAGGTCACAACAGTGGCAAGCTGGAGGTGGCCACAGGTGAGGAGTTGACAGGAATTCACACCCACCTCTGAATCCTCAGCCACAGTGCTGGAGGAGAGAAAGAAAGAAAGAGCAAGCAAGTAACCACTGACTTTGACACGCAGTTCAAACTCAGTAATTCTCAGAAGGGTAGGGAAGATATGCAGTTTCCAAAAGCACATCCAGTATCAGAATTTCATATTTAGAAGACTTAACTGCATATTACATATGTTTATGCAATTCACATTCATAAATATGTAAGTTATTTATATTTAGAAAATGAAAAAAATCCCCGTTTTCATAACATAATGTTTAGAATATAAAGCTCAGTTAAATCCTTTTGCTTGATAAGGTAATTCTCAAGAGGAGAGCATTAAAGCTCCTTTAGACTCTCTAAAAGATGAGAGTTAGGGGCAAGCATTTGGCCTAGTGGCTAAGATGCTGCTTTTGGTGCCTGCATCCCATACCAGAAGGCTGGGTTCAACTCCCAGCTCCACTACCAATTCCAGCTTCCTTCTGGTGTGCACCCTGAGAGGCAACAGGTGATGGTTTAAGTTCTTGGATCTCTCTCTCTTTTTTTTAAAGATTTATTTTACTTGAAAGTCAAAGTTACACAGAGAGGAGGAGAAGCAGAGAGCAAGGTCTTCCATCCGCTGGTTCACTCCCCAATTGGCTGCAACAGCCAGAGCTGTGCCTATCCGAAGCCAGGAGTCACGAGCTTCTTCCAGGTCTCCCACATGGGTTCAGGGGCCCAAGGGCTTGGGCCATCTTCTACTGCTTTCCCAGGCCACAGCAGAGAGCTGAATGGGAAGTGGAACAGCCAGGACTGGAACAGGCGCCCATGCAAGATACTGGCACTGCAGGTGGCAGCTTTACCTGCTATGCCACAGTGCTGGCCCCAAGTTCTTGGATCTCTACCACCCACCTGGGAGACCTGGATTGAATTCTGGGCTCCTGGCTTCAGCTTGACCCAGCAGGCATTTGGTGAGTGAACCAGCACCTGCAACTTTTCTCTTTCTCTGTGTCTTTATGCTTTTCAAATAAATGAAATGAAAAAAATATTTTTAAACATGAGAGTTAAATGTTAGTGAATCAGTGTCCTCTGTAAGACAGTGCTTTTACATGAAATTAAAATAAGATCAACCAATGCTTATGAAACACCTATTGCATGCTAGGCATCATTCATCAACATATAGCTGTTTCTGAAATAGTAAATCAGTTGCAGGAAATGGGGTTGCATAACCAGAGAATTATTCACTCATAACATCATGCTTCCCTTACATGAAAATGTAAATTCAAACATTAATAAAGCATGACTTGCAAAATAATAATAGTTTGTAGCTTCACAGAAAAACATCACTATGTGACGTCATTAACTTTTTGGCTTTGTTAAGGCACTTTTGTGGCTGAGTTCATACATGAAGTACCCTGACCTTGGTTTACCTCTCTGCAATCCATCTTCACATCGAAGCAGCAAGGACTTTTCTAAATTAGCAACTTGACAGTTTCTCCCAGCTCCACGGTACCCCTTCCCTCAACTGGCTTAAACCTGTCAATGGCTCTCTCTCATCAACACACTTAAGTCTGAATTCCTTAGCATGACTTAGAACACTCCACATGATCTGAACCCAGCCCGGCCCAGCTGTTCTCACCTCCTGCCACTTACCACTCCCACCCCATTGTCTGCCAGTTCCTGTCATTCTCTGAAAAAGCTATGTTCTCTTTCATATCCAGACCCTCATAATATTGTATCCTCTACTAGGAGTACTGTCTCTCTTCTCCCACCCTCCCTGCACAATCCCTAGTCATCCTTTAGGTCTCAACTCAGATGTCCCTTTCTCCAGGAAGGTTTCCCTGGCCTCTTAAGTCTGGGTTATCTGCTCTTGCTCTGTCTCCCAGAAGCACTCAGTACCTGCACTATGATAGCACACTTCACACTATGTTGGTTTGACTACTTGTCTTTCAACTCCATTACCCCTTACTAAGTGATGGCTGGATGAAGGTGTGTTTTCTTTAATGTTCTCAACTTTAATGACACATTCTATGTTATTTTGCTTTTGTCTCATTTCAGTCTGTGATGCTTCTCTTACATAGCCAGCGGCGTTACATCTTTGAGTATGACCAATCAGATTGTCTTCTCTCAGTCACCATGCCTAGCATGGTGCGCCACAGCTTACAAACCATGCTTTCGGTGGGCTACTACAGGAACATCTACACCCCACCAGACAGTAGCACTTCCTTTATCCAAGACTATAGTCGAGATGGCCGACTCCTGCAGACCCTGCATCTGGGGACCGGGCGCAGAGTTTTGCACAAGTACACCAAGCAAGCAAGGCTGTCGGAGATTCTCTATGATACCACTCAGGTCACATTAACATATGAAGAGTCTTCTGGAGTGATTAAGACAATACACCTGATGCACGATGGATTCATCTGCACAATCAGATACAGGCAAACAGGTTTGTTGTGAAAAAGTGCTGATGTATACAACATTAGTATTTTCTTATGATGTTTTTGCTGACTACAGTCTGAGAAGCACTGACCTTTATGCTTCCAACCCAACGAATTTTCACTTTAGCTATCAAATTATCTTCTATGGAAAATTTAAAACACTTGTAGTCTACATGAAAGTCTATTCTTTAAAAGACATATAGTGCATTTCTCTTTCTCTTGGCTTTCAAGAAAGTTGAGATCTACAGATCTGGTCTAACTGTATGCCTGTTCCTTCTCACCACCAAAGCTTCCTAAAGATGCAGCTGCAAGATATGAGTTTCACTGAAATGAGCTCAAGCCCTAGGTAATCTCTATAAGCCTCAGATGATGACAAACTATCTTCAAAAGTCAGAACTTTCGAATATATCTCATCTGTTGGGTGTATAAAAATGCCCAGATCCAGTTACTTTAGCACTGGACTTTGTCAAAACCTGACCCTTTGATTTTATAGCAAAGGTTAAATGAAATGAAAGTACTTTTGTCTGTGATTATAACAAGAAAGCATGTTCATTATATCAGTTTTATCACCCCAGGCTACTGGATGGAATATTACTTCTGTGGTTTCTATATTAGATTATCCTATAATGATATTATACAATATTTTTAATTTTTTCCATATTTGGTGACTACCACTATGAGAATATATAAGGACACTTGACAAAGTTCTAAGAAAATGGAATGAAAAGATAAGTTTTTTCATGATACCCATTTTCCATGAACTTTTTGAAGACCTCCCCTCTTGTACATGGAATTCAAAACTTTCCATTTCCTTTCTCCATGAAGTTTTTGGATCACCTTTGTAAGTCTACAAGATGTGTCCAGGAATTAGGTATCAGAAGTCATCTTCCACTATTCCATTTTGAATGTAAATGCATCAATACTGAAATAACACTAGACTTTTTGATTGTTCCACATTTGATCACCTAGTTCCTTTCTCATTTTTAATTTTGATTCCTACAGGACCTCTTATTGGACGCCAGATTTTCAGATTCAGTGAAGAAGGTCTTGTGAATGCACGGTTTGACTACAGCTACAACAACTTCCGTGTCACCAGCATGCAAGCTGTGATCAATGAAACCCCTTTGCCCATAGATCTCTACAGATACGTTGATGTCTCCGGTAGAACAGAGCAGTTTGGAAAATTTAGTGTCATTAATTACGATTTAAATCAGGTCATAACTACTACAGTGATGAAGCACACCAAGATCTTTAGTGCCAATGGACAAGTCATTGAAGTCCAATATGAAATCCTAAAGGCGATTGCCTACTGGATGACTATTCAGTATGATAATATGGGCCGTATGGTAATATGTGACATAAGGGTAGGAGTAGATGCCAATATAACAAGGTACTTCTACGAATACGATGCTGATGGGCAACTTCAAACTGTTTCTGTAAATGACAAAACCCAATGGCGTTATAGTTATGATCTGAATGGAAATATCAACCTCCTAAGCCATGGAAACAGTGCTCGTCTTACTCCTCTCCGATATGACCTCCGAGACCGCATCACCAGATTAGGAGAGATTCAGTACAAGATGGATGAAGATGGCTTTCTGAGGCAGAGGGGAAATGATGTGTTTGAATATAATTCTAATGGTCTGCTGCAGAAAGCCTACAACAAGGCTTCTGGCTGGACTGTACAATATTACTATGACGGGCTTGGGCGACGTGTTGCCAGTAAGTCCAGCCTAGGGCAGCACCTCCAATTCTTTTATGCAGACCTTGCCAACCCCATAAGAGTGACTCATTTGTACAACCACACGAGCTCAGAGATTACATCTCTGTATTATGATCTCCAAGGTCATCTTATCGCCATGGAGTTAAGCAGTGGTGAAGAGTATTATGTAGCCTGTGATAATACAGGTACCCCACTAGCTGTGTTCAGCAGTCGAGGTCAGGTGATAAAAGAGATATTATACACGCCTTATGGTGACATCTATCATGACACTTACCCTGACTTTCAGGTCATCATTGGTTTTCATGGAGGACTCTATGATTTTCTCACTAAGTTAGTACACCTGGGACAAAGGGACTATGATGTTGTCGCTGGTAGATGGACAACGCCCAATCATCACATATGGAAAGAGCTGAACCTCCTTCCTAAGCCATTCAACCTCTACTCCTTTGAAAATAACTACCCAGTTGGCAAAATTCAAGATGTCGCCAAGTATACCACAGGTATTTAAACAGTGTAAAGCTTCCCGCTAAACTTGACATAACTCAGTACTGTTGCTTTTATCACAGAATCTCAATGTCTTTGTAAATATGCTTCCTCTTCCTGCCAGTTAGCCCACGGGTTCTTGTGCATTCACTTAGTTTTCTAAACTGAGCAAACCATGCAAGTTAACGTAAACTGAAGCTTTCCATCCCACTACATTTTTTTCTCCCCCTTTACACTGTCTCTCTTTAAAGTTTGTACAAATAATATCATAAAAGGAAAATTCAGAATTATGTTGCATCATATAAATATCATATCATCATCAGTGTGACTTTAGCACCACTACCACATTAAAAGTTCAAGGCAGGTGTTGTGGTATAACGGGTTAAGCCGCCACCTGAGATGCCAGCATCCCATATGGGCACTGGTTCGAGTCCCAACTGCTCCACTTACAATCCAGCTCCCTGCTAAGCACGGGAAGATGGCCCAAGTCTTTGGGCCGCTGCACCCATGTGGGAGACCCAGATGAAGCTCCTGGCTTCTGCCTGGCCCAACCCTGGCTGTCCTGACAGTTTGGGAAGTGAACCAACAGATGGAAAACTTCTCTCTTTCCTTCAAATAAATTTAAAAAAAAACACACTTCCAAAAAAAAATTCAAGGCAGTAACCTGAGCCTAGCTCTAGGAATATTTACAAGCAGAAATCGTCCCCTGTAGAGGAACGATCATGTATTTTACAGTAGGTCATAAAAAGAGGGAGTTTGATCCCTAACTTCCCATTGCCTGAACATATTGAAGGCATCTTTCATGTTTTCAACAACGATCGTAAAGTATGAGCTTTAAAAGTTTTTTTTTCTTTTTCTTTTAAATTTTCTCTCTCACAGACATTGGAAGTTGGTTGGAGCTATTTGGTTTCCAGTTACACAATGTACTTCCTGGATTTCCCAAACCAGAATTAGAAAATTTGGAATTAACATATGAGCTTCTACAGCTTCAGACAAAAACTCAAGAGTGGGATCCTGGAAAGGTGAGAAAAGTTTTACTATCTCTGTGTAGCTGGAAAAAACAACAACACAAGAGCATGCAATACCATGAAATGTTGTTTAGATACATTTGCTTACTTATTCTTGAGTCTATTTGAATATTCACTAAACGGTCATGACTTATGACAAGGAAAAACTTCCATGAGGAAAAGATCAGGAAATTGGGGCTTTTGATAAAGTGATGACTAACAAACAAGAGGAAAGAGAAACTGAACTTTTAAAGTTCTGAAGTAGGTTACCAAGGGTGACTGTGGATTCTACATAGGAAAGAGTATTCACTAGGAAACATAAAAAATGAAATGTCTTCAAAGGATCTTACTCATATGTGCAATCTTAAAAATAGGTGATCTCATAGAAGTTAAAAATACAGCAGTGGTTACCAGAAGCTGGGGAGGGAGGATTGTTTGACTGGTACTAGGTTATAGCTAGATGGGAGCAAGAAGTTCTGGGTTCTATTGCACAGTAGGGTAACTATAGATAACATTAATGTATTATATATTCCTCTATTAAGAACACTAGAAGATAGGATTTTTGGAGGTTTTCATTATGAAGAGATGTTAAATGTTTGGAAGATCAGCATAATAACCTTGATTGGACATTATACAATGTATGCATGTAACTGATAGTATCTCAAAAGTATATATACTTTTCATAGTCTGTTAACATTTTAAAAATGTAATAAAAAAATAAGAAAGGACTTCTCCCCCCAAAAAATACCAGATTTCTGACTGTAAATAATTTAGGATATGGTACCTTAGAACATGGGTTGATCAGAATAAAATTATCTTAATAAAATATATTATTGCAATGAAGCAAACATAATATTACAGGGATGAAGTCTTTGAACCAAATAGGAATGCCAAAATCGTGAATATTTAACGATGATTTCATCTGGATAATAAGGTACAAATGAAAACAGAAAAAGCTTTTTCTTTCAGTGGAAAGAAACAGGACTACCTACATTTGTAAAAACAATGGTTTTAACAAAATAAAACTAAAATTTGGGTGGAGTCTGAAACTTATAAGGGAAAAGAAATTCTAAGTAGATCCCATGGGCTTATCCTTTTTTGCAAATACACAAGTGCTTTCTATAATTAAAAAATCCTTATTAAGCAAAACATTGAAAATTGCTTGACACTTCATAATGGATACTTGGAGGTTCATAAGTATTTTCTTTCTATGTAAATATGTTTGAGAACTGCCAAAAATAAAAAAGTTTCTTTTAAAGTACACATAAAGATGTCAGTGAACTTCTTGCTTCCTTACTGTAGTTATTTGTAAGGTGACAAACAGCTGAAAATTAAAGACATGCACAGAGTGTAGCTCTGTTTCCTCACTGTAGCTGATATATTACTCCAGATGCAGTAATAACATCTAGTCAATGTCAGTTGATTTGGCGAGAATTAAGTGTTTGGGGGGATCTGAACCCATTTCAAGCACTCTCTAGTTCTGAGGTTCTATGATATCATCTGCATACATTTCCTTATGCTTGCTTCAATCAAGATATAAGAATGATAGGTGATCAGGCACCTGTTAGTCTTTTCTTTTCCAAAGGCCTGGTGAGAAGATTCCAAATTTGGCTTGCTTTCAAGTCACTCACCAAGAAATTAGAGAAGGAAGCAACCTTACAAGTCTTTCCTTCCCACAATCCCCAGGTGTCTGACAGGTGTCTAACCCTGTGCCACATTTGAACTGGGCCTTTCTTGTTTCCTAGACTATCCTGGGTATTCAGTGTGAGCTCCAGAAACAGCTAAGGAATTTCATTTCCTTGGACCAACTTCCCATGACTCCCCGCTACAATGACGGACGGTGCCTTGAAGGAGGGAAGCAACCACGGTTTGCCGCTGTCCCTTCGGTTTTTGGAAAAGGTATAAAGTTTGCCATCAAGGATGGCCTAGTAACAGCTGATATCATAGGAGTAGCCAATGAAGATAGCAGGCGGCTCGCTGCCATTCTCAATAATGCTCATTACCTGGAAAATCTACATTTTACCATAGAGGGGCGGGACACTCACTACTTCATCAAGCTTGGGTCTCTGGAGGAAGACCTGGTGCTCATCGGGAACACTGGGGGGAGGCGCATTCTGGAGAACGGTGTCAATGTCACGGTGTCCCAGATGACCTCTGTGTTGAATGGGAGGACTAGACGGTTTGCAGATATTCAGCTCCAACACGGAGCCCTGTGCTTCAACATCCGGTATGGGACAACTGTCGAAGAAGAAAAGAATCACGTGTTGGAGATCGCCAGACAGCGTGCCGTGGCCCAGGCCTGGACTAAGGAACAAAGACGCCTGCAAGAAGGGGAAGAGGGAATCCGGGCATGGACAGAGGGGGAAAAGCAGCAGCTGCTGAGCACCGGGAGGGTACAAGGTTATGATGGGTATTTTGTTTTGTCTGTTGAGCAGTATCTGGAACTTTCTGACAGTGCCAACAATATTCACTTTATGAGACAGAGTGAAATAGGCAGGAGGTAACAAAAAAAATCTCTGCCTTTGCGTCACCAAAGACTGCCTGTTTTTAAAACATAAAACGGTTTATTGTATTGGTTTTCTAGATCAGAACTCTGTATATGTAAATATGGAGGAAAAACATATCCAACTGCCTTTCAATGTGACGGAAGATGGTATTTTAATATTGTTTGTTTAAACTCTTTATGAAATGACAGATTTTTAGTTCTTGTGTGGCAGTATTCAAAATAACACAAGTAGAACTCCAACAGCTCAAAAAGTTTTCGGAAAGCACCACTTGAAATTCGCTGAGCCATTTGTATGTTCAGAGACACAGAAGGAACCCAAGGTTCTCTACCTGGATTGTGACACCGGGTTTCACACGTAACTGTGGGCGGGACTTGCAGAGGTGGTGCAGTCGCACCAAAGCCTGCCAGCCCTTTCACGTTTTCCAGATCTGTGATAGGAAATTTAAAAAGAAATGTAAAACGCCCTCAGCCACCATCTCCCAGAATCAGGCCCCGTTTGCCCTTCCTCCCCGGTGATTCCTCCTTGCTTGTTCAAGTAAATGCCATGTTGTTGTGCTGTGTTTCGGCGTGTGCAGGCTGCGGCCTGTCTGCCACACTTCCCGGGAGGTGTGGTTAGCAGCCTGAAGAGCCACTGTTCGCGTGTGTGGACGTGATACCAAAGCAGCTGGCCCACGTGACCTCTCTCACACAACCTGTTTTGACTGAGTTCTTTTTACCCAACTGTCCAGCTGTTTGGGCATCATATAAACATAGCTTTTAGTAACCTGGGTAGGGATTTCTCATTTCTATATAAGGTGTGTTTTGGTCATAGTTTCCCGTTAGTGATTCAGTATTTGTACACTAATCCAATGGTTTTGTGCACGTGAAAGGTAATTTACTAACAAGTATGATTCTGTTAGCACACACACACACAAAAAAAAACAAAAACAAAAAAAAACACACAAAACAAAATCAAAAAGAGGCTTTAGAAGGCCGTCGTGCCTGGGATGCTGATAAATAGGTTTACTACTACTGCAGACATTCGTAAGAGCCAAAACCTTAAAAGAAACCAGACCTGGGAGTGAAGTGAAAGACCAAACCAAATTTCACAGTAGTTGTCACATTGTTTCAGCCCACTTAGATTTATCTTTCAAACCTGTAGTCTGTCTTGAACATCTCCCAGCCACATTCGGGGAAATTGAATTAAGTGAACCCTTTCCAACCGAGGACATTACAACTGTGTATGGAGAGGCAGCCTAATTTTTACTAACTTAACTCATACAGCTAGTTATTTTAGTTCAGTCTTTACCCATTTGTTTTTATTTCATCATCTCTCCTGCCTAGGAAAATAACTATTTTTTCCAGGACAAGTTATCTGTTGTGCGATCATTTCAAATTTGGAGAAAGGTCAGGATTAGTGTCACTATCAGGCGCAGTTGCTCAAGCTCTATGAATCCTGCAGGAAAGGAAGCTCCTTAGTGAGCTGGGAGATTTGTGCCTAGTGACAAAGAGCCAGTTTGTAGAGTGCTGTGTAATTGTAAGTTACCACAGACAAAAATACACCACAATGCGGCCTGGAGAGAATCCCCCTGAGCCAGCTTCTGCACTTTCAGCACCAAGTCTGAACATTTGCTGTGTCTGAAGGAGAATTTATGATGGAGTGTTACTTTGGATTCTTTCCAGCTACTACCTAAATGGCCTTGCTTTGTGATGACAGTCTCTCTGAAAATCTGCAAAGTCAGAATCTAGGCTCCTGTTAAGGTTATTAAAGAGTCTGACTCACAGCACACAGAGGAGACTGAGGAAAAGCAAAGGACCTCAACAGATGTTAGGGGAGAGGGTATTCAAACATTTCATTTTCAAAACCTTCAGGTTGGGATGACCACATTCTTATTCATATATTGAGAGAGACAGAGAGAGATCCTCATGAATGCATTCCTCTTTGTAACTGGAAGTGCACTAGCTCAAGATATTGCTAATCCAGACAAAAATTGTAGTATTGAGTTTTTCCCGAATCAGGCTTGGCACAGTATTTATTCCAGATGGAACTTTAAAATTACTAACAAACTTGTTGAAAATTTGAATACCTCCACATCAACCTCAAAAATGGACCTTAAGTTTCTAGAACCTCTGATGTTCTTTTAAATAAATGGAAAAATAATTTGTGAACTGTATATAAAGAATACATTCATACGTGTGTTGATGTATTTTATCACTAAAGATATCAATATTGGAGTCTATTTTGCTTATATTTTAAACAGTTATACTCTTTTGCAATTCACTGTTATATCATTTTCAAACTGCTTTAAATATCCATTAGAAACATGTATTTGAAGCTTTTACTTAATAGTAATTACCTTGAACTGTGCATTTCTAGTTTGTAATACACATTTAGTTAGTTTGTGCCTTTAGTTTCTTAAAGTTCTATTTGTATTATATTCAGGAAATGCACTTTTTGTTAGCAGTTTTAGTACTGCCTTGAACTATTATTGTTCTCTTTACAACTCCTAAAGTTTGGGGGGAACAAGGAAAAACACCAAAATGTTAGCACTAATGAGTAGTAAATCTGAGGGAACCATTTTGGCATTTCTCAATATGAACGTGGAGATGTTAAATACTTCCTATTCGGCTGAATAGAAAGAACACCTTCATTGCCTTGTAGCTCTGAAGTCTAAATTAATGAAACAGCAATTCACTTGCATTTCCTGATGAAAGTCAGTTTTAAGAGAAATACATGAATTTCTTATACCCAGAAAACAGGTGGCTGACACTGCACAGCCACACACCACTCAAGTAAGTTAAAGTGAGAGCACAGCAGTTGGACTCTCCTATGAAGAACACTGCGGGATGGAGGCAGGGAATACTGCACGGTTGTTCTTTTTCTCCGTTAGGCCTATTTTATTTGTGCTACTTTGTTTTGTTTTTACTCTTGCACTATATTCTAGAGATCCAAATGAGCTGAAAATTCAAAGTCTAACAAACATTTAAATATGCTTGTTTGTAGTTGTCATTCTAATCATAATTGACTAGAAGCATGACTGCAGAAGGCAAGGAAATAAAGCTGAATTCATACTTTCAACAAAACACCATAGAAATAAGTCTACGTTCTATTTTAACCCCCCAAAATTATGTATAAAATAAGCGTCTTTACTGTCAGTTTATCTAGAAGATCTATAATATATAAACTACACATATATAACATAGTATACATAACATAGCCAAATGTATGAACACTTGACAATGTATAATTTGGAATTCACTTGCTGCCTACAGAGAGGTAAAGATTACGTTATGATTTTCATGTGGAGTTTCTTTTTCATTACTATTGACACAGTTTCAGGCACTCCATCATATTACTTTGACTCTTTTCTTTCTTTCCTCTTTTAGAAATATGTTTTAACCAGACCAGGCCCCACTGTAATATCACCTGAGAAAGGGCAAAGTTTTTGCATTTATAAAGATATGTTCATGGAAGGGCAATTATAATGGCATTTGATATAAATGAAAGCCAAAATACAGTAACCAAGTATTGATAGAAATTTTCAGAGAGATTGGAGTGTATTATAGCTTATGGAAAACACATAAGGCTACAGATTGTACACAACATTCTTGTTGGAACTCACATACACATAGCTGACCTGACTAGTACTTCAGATCTCACACTGCTTTTCCACAGCCTTCTGTAAGGTTCTTTATTCTCAAAGAAAATAAAAACAAACAAACAAAAAAACAGACAAAAAATAAAAAAGCAAAACAAAAAAAAACACAGAAAACAAACAAAAAGAATTCAATCACAAAATAGTGACTATTATTTCAGTGTGTCCTTCATGTGAAAGCTCTTAAGGACCAAATATATTACTGTGTGTAAGAAGTTACTTCCTAAACAGTAACAAAATATTTAGAGTTAAACTTGCTGTGGATTTTGTCTTGGCAGTTGTCATCTTACATTATTTGTCAAAGGAAATGTGTTTGGCAGTTAAAAATCTTTCCTTAGATTTAGTGGTGGAGTTTAACCTCTTAAATAAATGTTAGTCTATCAGATTGTGTCCTTGAAAATATTTTACTTGTATGAATCATGACAATGTCTAAATCTTTACTATTCTTCAGGTGAAAGTATCAGTAAGAGAGAAGGAGGGGGAGAGAGGGAGAGAGAGAGAGAGAGAGAGAGAAAGAGAAGTATAGCCTTTTTGTCAGAAAAATATTCTTTTTAGCTGCTTACTTTCTCATGAAAAGTAAAGATGTTTACAGTGTATGCCAACATTTTCAGTTTCTATATAACAACAGTTAGAGGTTCTAATCATACTGAAATTGTGTTACAATGGCCTGAGCCATGTTGCTAGGAAACAATAGGTTCCAATTTTGTATTCCTGCTCTCATTCCTGTGCTGAAAAGTGACTGGATACTGTACAGGTTCATGTTCTCTGGCTGCAGTTAAATGGTCTTTTGCATTTTGCTCTGGCTTTCAGGCCAGAAGCATGCATTTTTCTACAAGAGCATCACAACAACATGCTGTAAATATTTAAAGTAAAACATTATGTGTCGATATTTGAAAGAAAAGTACTTTGAATATTTCATTTTTAAAAAATAAAATTGCAAATGAAAATGGTGTCCCATTTTATTCATGCGCCAAACTGCATTTTTAAGTCAGCCTGGTCACCCGAGATAGGAAAAGTGAGTGGCTCCCTAACAGGGAACAATGAAACCATGTCATTTTGAAAACGTAGCTGCAGAGAGGCCCTGATCCCAGGTAGACGGCTCTTCATTTTGATGTCTCATGTAAATATGATCTCGGACACAAATGACCGTTTAATAAACAAAGAAGAGTAGCTGCTGGAAGTGTAAAGGCCTCTAGGCTATGACTTTTCCAAAGGGTTCAGTGCCTCCTGCTGCCTTCTTAGCAATAGAAAGGAAATTTTTTAAAAATCATAAAAGAGGGATAAGGGAGAGCTAGGAGACCAGGGCACCCAAATACATGAGCAAAAAGAAAAAGAAAAAAAGACGTTGAGAGGGGCAACCACGAAAGATGAATAAAAACAACAGTCATTGTAAGACCCCGCATCCCAGGCAATTACAGTCACCATGGGAGTTATTTTCCACATGAAGTTGTATTTACAAGTGATGCCGGAAAGCCAGCAAACAGATCTTCAACATTTTAACCTGCTACTAGGGGGACACATGTAATCCCGAGAGCCCCTAGCTGAAATTTGATTGGAATGCTAGAATTTATACCACTTCACAGCGCCCTCCTGCTGTGTTCTTCAGTGATACAGGGATATACAGGTACAGTGAGGAGAGTCATGGAGCTGACAACACCCTTGATTGTCTCAACATAACCCATCATCCAAAACAGCAGGGCGTGTGGGGGGAGACTAGGGTGTTAGTATCACCTGGGAATTTCTTCTCCAAAATGTGCAGCTCACCCCACCCTCAGTATTTTTAAAAAAAGACAAGAGGTCCTACACTGACAGAATCATTACAGGAAATGAGAGATTTTTCCGCATTTCTTCTCTATTCACTTTCCCTTTTAAAAATCTTTGAATATCAATGCTATTAAACATTTATCAATGTTACTACTTTAAAGTTTTATAATTGCAGTTCTTTAATAATCTGTGAGGATACATTATTCCTATTTGGCTGGCATATTCCTCAGAGCCTGACATACTTAAGGTCACATAGATAATCTATGACAAAGCTGGAAAGAGAATTCAGGTCTCATGCATTCCTGCTTTTACGCTCTCTGTCCAGTATTGAATATGCTATTGCCTTTTGCTGTCTTGTGAGAGAACAGTTCAATTTCTGTGTGTTTGCATGTGTATGTATATATGCAATCAAGACATATATGTTAGGTTGATAAGCTTTATCCTGTTCATCAGGCTTGTTACATCTTACTACGTTAAAAAAAAGTCTTCATTTATAAACCTATTGGTAAGAATTCAGCCTTTTACTACAAGTTTGGCCAAGACTCCAAATTATGAAAGTGTTCACAGTGAGTAGTTTCACTTCACTTCTAGCCACACAGTGCAAGGTGATGGTAACCCATTTACTACAAGGGCAAACATAGGTGGTAAAGTTGAATTTATAGCATCCTAACAAGAAGACTAGGCATCTTATAACCTTGACGTGCTTAAGGGCAAATCTGTATTTTATTGTTAATAGACTTTGGATTCTGAACTCAATAAAGTGAATCAAATAAAATATACGCCGATGTTATAACATTCTTAACAGATTTTATAGCTAGTTCTCACATTTTAATTTTCCATCTATTCTACCAAAGAATATCTTAAATTCAGCCTTTTATTTACACCGGAGGACTTAATCAAAGGCATTCTCTGTAGACTTATTCTACATATGCACCATTCTACCTATGAACAAAGGTTCCCTGTCTGTAACAGCCAAACAGACAATTACCTAAGCTTGTCCTCACTCACCTTATCTCGTGAGAGCAAATTTCAGAGGAAATGAACAAGTATTTGATAAGCTGTCATGCTCCTGGTGGGCCTGCTGACACACTTTTTTTCTCCAAAGAGAGGTGTAGGCTTGGAAATACATGTGCATTTTTCTATCTTGACTCAGCATCTTACAGGTATAGGTTAGCATGGCAATGTTTTAGATATGGCAAGGATATGACCTCTCTATAAAGGTGCAAGCTATTATGTACTGGGAAACAGCAAGTTGTGCATGTTGGGAAAGAAAAAGTGAGGGAAAAAAAGTTGATGAATAAAAGGCCAGCCGAAGAAGACAGGGGGTGGGCTCATCAGCTGGCAAATCTGACAATAGCACAATCAGAGAAGCACTTACCTTTCCAGGGAAGCTGTTCAATAAGATAAGTAAGATGGCCTTCATCAGTGCTTTATTTCCTTTATTAATAGCCTCTGCTCTGCATATTTTCAAAAGGAGTATTTTAAGACAAATTAGGTAAATGAAGCTTTCAAACACTTTATTAAAATGTGGAAGACCATAAATGATTCAAGATAGCTGTTTTCAAAAAAAAAAAAAAGCTCTCATAAAAGCACATGCAAACATGATTCATGTGTTTAGGATTAATCCAGAATGAGCACATTCAAGAGTAAAAATTAGCTACACATTTTATAACTTAAACTCAAGCTTCAAATAATTAAAAAATAAGAAACACATGCATTTTTGTCTAGAAAGTAGGCTTTCTGGAATCCTTTACAATTTAAAGTGATGCTCTTAATTCAAGAAATAGCAAACCATGCCCTATACCTTATCGTGACTGTACTCCACCTTGTGCACTCCCACAGCGTCGATGTTCAGTGTTCACAAATCGGACCTTGACAGCACATGGGGAGTAGTACTGTCTCTCAGCAGTCCATTAATTATTAACCAAGCCCACCAACACGCATGTACAACCTGGAACCCCAATTGATTAGTTCACAATAAAGCTCAGCCTTTTCCAGTAGACCAGAAACCACAGTATTTGTTACTTCATTCTGCCTCTAAAGGCAGACCTACCTACACATGGGGAATCTCACTTATCATGTATTTATCCACCTTTATTGTTGTTTTCTTGTGCAACTAGACAGTGAGCTATCCAAGGACAGGGATCAAGTGTTTTTATTTCTCTACCCACCGCCCCGTGCCCTCTTATGTTTGTTGGCTGAAGCAATTCAATGAGCCCTGAAGCAACCCAACATAAAATCAATCACTCAAGTCATGCAAATACAAATGTGAAAAGAAAATACTGCATAAAATTCAGACTCTCACTTAGCTTTCAATCACTTGGAATTGTTAAAAGTTAATGTAACCGTAAGCTTTCCAATGGGCTTCTAGGGATACCTAAGAGGGAGGTGCTTCCGCATGACTTACTGGAAGACCTGCAGCTGCTGAGGTTGCCCTTTAAATCAGGTTTCACGTGTAGTGGAAACAACCTGCACAGAGGCAAACTAAAAGATGAAAAGTACACTTCACCGGATTTGTAAGTTTAAATCCCGGAGCATCAAATATAGTCAATATTTAGAGCATATTTTTAATTGTGGGATTTTCAACTCCACATTAGTATGTAGATGATTACTGTACTACATCAGAACACTAGGCAAGAAGGTGGCTTTCAGAATTAAACAGAAACGCTTTGCTATTTCTCTAGTCCTTACTTTAGCAAACAGTACACAGCTTCATGAATCCCAAAAGAGCCTATGACACCATAGCTAATGGAGAACTGCATATGCCAAAGATGAAGGCTACTAACCAACATCCCTCCATACAGTCAAAGCGAAACAATTTCAAATCGGTAACTCTCAAATAATATTTCACTAAAAATGGTGCTTTTGACAAAAACTGAGTATTATTTTTATTTGTATTTGGCAAGAATTGATATCAATCTCTTATAAAGTATTCATTGTGCTTTAAATTGTTTCCCATTTGTAAATACAATAACTGAAGATAACCTAGGGAATTATTTTTTTTCCAATCCCCATTTCAAAGCTCTTCATTATCTACAAAGCCCATCTCAGCTTGAACATCAGGCTAGATGCTTCCATTAGAGGACTATGATGGTTTTAGAAATGCATTTGTAGCTCACTGAACTGTATTATCTACAATATATAAGACTTAGCATATATTTAAATTACTGAATAAAGTACAAGGTGTTTTCTTTTTCTTCATGGTGCTTTCAGGCATACATCAGGATCTTCTCTTCTCCCTAAAAAAGTAATAACAAAACTCAAGAAAAGATAAGCATTCAAACTATTTACAGCATAAGTTAACTCAAATGTATAATCAAATTTCCTACTGTATAAAATTTACAACAATATAACACGATGATACACCTTAAGCAACTATTATTTAAAACTGAGTTTTGAAGAATGGAATACTGGGCAGAAGAGAACAATTAGCCAATTAGAGTTCTATTTATATTTCCATTATTAAGGCTAAGTATTCATTAATTTAATTTGCCACTTGAGTCTAATTGTCAGTTTATGCCTGAGTCCCTGTCAAAAAATTAAAAGGACATAATGATTCATTTTCTTTTATCATAAATATTTATTGTTTCAATCAAGGCATATCCTCTTACTCCAAACAAATGATTTACCCCTTTCTTTTTTTTTTTTTTTTTTGACAGGCAGAGTTAGACAGTGAGAGAGAGAGAGAGAGAGAGAAAGGTCTTCCTTTCATCGGTTCACCCCCCAAATGGCTGCTACAGCTGGCGCACCGCACCGATCTGAAGCCAGGAGCCAGATGCTTCCTTCTGGTCTCCCATGCGGGTGCAGGGCCCAAGCACTTGGGCCATCCTCCACTGCACTCCCGGGCCACAGCAGAGAGCTGGACTGGAAAAGGAGCAACCGGGACAGAATCCGGCGCCCCAACCAAGACTAGAACCAGGGGTGCCAGCGCCACAGGCAGAGGATTAGCCTAGTGAGCCGCAGCACCGGCTATGATTTACCCCTTTCAATAGAGGCATACAGTCACGTTTCAGACCATTACAGGCATCTGCAGGTATTCATTTTAGCCTGACATACAAGCTAAAATAGCTTTGCTCAGGAGTTATAGCAGTTTGTGCCAGTGGAATAATAAAGTCCACTAATTTAATTTTCTTTACCACAATAAAATTTCATTAATTAAGCAGTACCAATTCAGACATCAGGATCACATAGACCAAGTAACATTAGCCTTTATATCCCTGAAGGGGAAAAAAAAGTTTACTAAGCAAAGGTAAAGAACAGCCGAGATATTCCCTGAAGTATCCCATCTTTCAAATTGCTAGTGTCTGAATTAGTAAAGTGAAATAGGACTTACATACCTACAAAGGGACTGAGGAGAATAAAATGGAACAATAGGGATTAAAATGTAGTGGGTTTACAGAATTGTTGACATTTTTGCACAGCTTTATTAAAAGTTTGTAGTATAGCATGTTGAAACTATAGCACATAATTACCACTCACTTGATCTTCCAGCTACCTCTACTTTCTCATTGCATCTTTCCTGAAGAACTTCTAAGTGATTGTATTGTTATAAATAGGTTAATACATAACCCTGAACTTCCAAGCCCTGTCAAAAAATAATAGTAAACCCAAATCTGTAGTACCTTGTGTACTTCGGGCTGAGGACTTCTCAACTGGATATTGCAGAGGTATTACAATGCCTTGATCTGGCTTCTGAAATGCTGAAATGAGATTTTTTATTTTCCGGAAAAATCGTTTATGTACCCCAGGTGCTGTCTGAAAAATAAAAGGCCAAGCAAATTATTTATTTATCTCATATGGATACAAAAAGGCCTAAAAAATGTGCAAGTGGGGCTTAGAGAGGTAACATTTGTGTAACGTGTTTAAATATTTGAAAACATAAGGAGGAAAGAAAAACAACATTCCGAAAGAGCTTACTTTGGTTGGCTGAACTTCCCTACAAGGGGAGCTAATGAGCTGTCATTTAAGCTCTCCCAAGGGTGGTATTAGTTTGTACAAGCTCTTGCTCCTCGCTCTGCCCTTCCTGCCTGCTACCCATCATACATCCTGAACCTCTAAGGGTCTACAGGCCATTACCCACAATGAATTCACGAACAGGGAATGAAGGGAAACACACACACACACACACACACACACACACACAAAAGCACACATACACTACAGGTCATTAACAAAAAACCTGAGGAATCAACCTCCCCCCCCCAAAAAAACCCCTACAGCCCATCCGCCCTGTCATAGCTCCATGATATAAAATACTGTGCAAGAAATTAAAACTTGACTATTGCAATACATGAAGCACATGGGTAGTTAGCCCTCATACTCTTTAGCCTGAAAATATGTCCAGCTTCATCCTTCACATGAAATTGTTTCCTCCTTGGGAAACTTCCTTGTTCTCCCCAAAATGGCTGTCTCCGTCAGTACTGCACTGTGACAATGCTTTCTCCATGACATGAGAATAGAAGACTCTATAAAGGTCAGGTTTATATGTTTGTTTCTTTTTAAAGAGAGCGGTGTTTGCAGGCAATTATTAAAATGCGTTCCTTTCCTGACATCAGTTCTCTTGCAAAGACAGTGCCTGAAATCAACAACTATTTCCTGCAAAAGCTTGTGAGCCATGCTTTAGGCAGTAGCTCGGAACTGTCATTTCACAGGAAATAAAATAGTATTGCTATGAGCCATTCAACAATGGCTAGTTTTTGTTTTTTTAACAAAGTTGTTTTTCAGCTATTCCATCTGGAAGATTTTTGAGGGGGAAGCTGTTTGGTTTTTAGCATCTAATGAGAAACCACGAAGGCCAGGATACAGACTTCTGTCCGCCAGCGCTCACAGGAGTTCACACACTCTCCATAGTAACTCTGATCATGTCTTACACTGGGGTGATTTTTCACTGAAAACATTACAAAAGTTTGTTTTAGCCCTCATCTATTGTGCACCATACACTCTCAGTAGACATAAAACCCTCTCCCACCGAACTCCACAATGATCCAAACCCCTGCCTAAAACTCCATTGAGACTTCATCCAGAATAAGATAGCCTTTCTTTCGGAGGTCAAGACAATTCTTTGCCTCCAAGGTAACACCTCCAAATTTGCAAATGCAGGCCATGGCCACAAAAATACTTTCTTACAATTTCCTTAGCATACTTTTTTAATTTTCAAGGCAGTTTCCCATCCCCTGCCTCTATTTCCTCACAGATTGGCAGTTGTCGGTGGATTCAATTATTTCCATTTTGACAGATGAGAAAATGTAAACACAAAGAAATTAATCGGCTTGCCCAAGGTCATTCATGTAGACAACCGCAGGCAGAACTGGCTCTGGATCTTTGGACACAGTTTCTTGCCTTTCAGATTAGGACTAAACCAAACAGGGGCTAACGAAGCTACAATCACTAACTAGAAGAGAAATCATACACCCCCTCAGTGTCAAAAGAAGGCAAACCACATATCTTTTGACTGTCCTTGTGGCTTGTAAAAAACCATTTATCAAGAGAAGGATTATTTTTCTGGGTACTGATATCCAGTTAACACTTAATTATCCATGCCAACAGAGAGGAATAATAGCTCCAGCTGTACAGAAGCAATTCAGATTTGGGATGCAATCTCTCATTGGCAAATGAGTGACTGAATTTATAGCATTTTGCTTAGGTTAATAAGTAAAATTATTTAGCATCTACTGATCTGATGATCAAATATAAAAAAAAAACACAGGCTGGGTCAGCAAGGGGCGGCCAGTACATTTTATACAATGTAAAACCAATGCACATGTTAATAAAGGATAGCTGACTATGTGTATAATCCTCTAAAAATTTAGTAAAGTTTTAGGGGGCCATCACTTTGGCGTAGTAGGTTGAGCTTCCACCTGTGGCTCTGGCATGCCATATGGGCATCGGTTTGAGTCCTCGCTACCCCACTTCCCATTCAGCTCCCTGGTAATGGCCTGAGAAAGCAGTGGAATATGATTCAAGTGCCTGGACCCCTGCACCCACATGGGAGACCCAGAACAAGCTCCTGGCTTCAGATCAGCCCAGCTCTGGGGAATGAACAAGGAAATGAAAGACCTCTCTGTCTCTCTCTCTGTAACTCTGCCTATCAAATAGGTAAATCTTTTAAAAAAAATCTAGTAAAATTTTAACTTGAGTCACATGGGATAACTTAATACACTATGCAATAATCTAAGAATATGTAACATTTTTCATAATTCAGTGGATCCAATATTCAATTTTAAAACAAATCTCAGCCTTTCCCAGATGTTATGCATAATCTTTAGACAGAGATTAGAGTACTACTCTTATGATTTTTCCTGCAGTGTGGCAAATTAAAAAGTTGTTACAAAAAAAACTAGTATAAATATCTATCATTTACCCAATTTTGAAAAAGCATTTACCACAAGAATTGTATCACTGACAGCTCCTATCCTGTCACTGAGCTCAGCTATTGTTCAAATGTGCACATTTCTCCTACTGTCACCTCTTGGTTATTCATGGAAATATGTGTTGGCTCCTAGCTGGTCTTCAATATGCTCTAGAGAAATCTCTTCCAGTCAGGTGGTACGAGCTCTGAGAATACACATAAGTTTAATATTCACATTAGCAAACCATAACTTAGAAGGCCAATTTGGCAGATAGGAAAAATGCAATATGAATTTCAACAATTAAAGAATTTTTAAACTGTTTTCTATTTGGTAACAATCCATGCCAATCTTCTGCTCTCTTGGTGCAGATAATTACAATATTATTATATAAATAAGGTTAGATCAGACGAGGGCATGAGGGGGCATTTATGTGCAATAAGCCCTCTCTCCTCTTTAACATGATCACAAGCATGTATCAAAATTCATATAATGTTATACTCGAAATGGAGGAAAGAAAAAATAAGGTTGTTAAAGCCTTAAGAATTTAATATCCTTTCCATAAAGAATTTTCTTCAGCAGATGAAGGGTACTTATCTAAGGAGAAGTGCTATTTCTGGTCAAATCATACAAATGTGTGTGTGCGTGTGTGTGTGTGTTTCTGTTATTACACATAACCACTCTTGATGATAACTTTAATCATCTCTGCAGTGATAGAGAATTTAAAGAAATAAACAGGTGTAGTTTTGATTAGAAATGTTACTGATTTTCCTTTAGTATTAAAATATTAATTATCCTGATATAAAGCAGTAATGTGTTTAAAAACTTGCCCTAATTCATCTCAGTAGTTCAAAATGTTTATAGTCTGTAATTTGTACTTTCCAGTTTATTTACGAATTTTTAAAGCTCAGAGCTATTTTGATTTTTTGGGTCTAGACTTTAGAGTTTCTTAAATGCATAGCATGATTGAGGTATTAATAGAGGTTGAAATTAGCATTTAAATTTTCAAAAGCTTATAATGAATAATTTTAAGAGAGACTGTTATACAGAGGCAGAAAGCAGAGAAAGCATTTGAGGTTGAAGCCTCCAGTTGTAGAGCCTTTATGACTGGTAAGATGTGATATAATGCACTGTCGTGGTCCATGGAAATGGATTCACTCTACAGACTTTTCTTGCAATCATCTAGTGGCTTTCAAATCTTTTCAAAGCCATAAGAACCCTTTTTTCTAATGAAATCTTATTCGGATCCCCTGAGTTATAAGCAAAAATAAAAAAGGAACTCAAATCAAAACCAAAGTAGATACCAGAAGCACTCCCACTTACCTCCTCTAGCCCTGCAAGCCCCCAGGTAGTCCCAAGTCCTCCAGGTAGAAGAACCCCAGGATTATAACGAGCACAGCTCTCTATTCCATATATCCTCACGTACAGCATCATCAGTTACCCTAATACTTGGGAAAACACTCCCTTTTCTTATTTCCCATGTTAGATAACTTAGCACTTGACAGCATAATCATATTGTTCAGCAATTTTCAGTAAGTCCCATTTTTTAAAGACTCACTGTGTACCAGGCCTTGTGGATAAGAGCTTTATTATATGCATTATCCCATTTTCCCTAAAAATGAGCCCTGTGAGGAAGGGATGGATGTTCAGCTCAATTTACAGATAAAGAAACTGCTTTGGAAAAGTGAAGTAATCTGCCCAAAGTCATGGAAGGACCAAGGAAGAAGGTAGACCATCCCTGTAACCCGGGTCCACCTGACAACCAGGCACAGGCTCTCGCACTACTGACTATTTAATTTCATGTTACATTTCCCCAAGGAAGTTTGAGGCTCTTAGCAAACAACAATCATAATTCTAGCACCAATAGATATATTAATCTTATTCAATGAACAATTGCCAATTTAAGTATTTTTCCTGTTTTTGATATGCTTTCTAGAGTTTCACATAGGCACTAAACGTTCGACACATTCCTTCAATTTTTTGAGCTTTCCTCCAAAGTCATACCATTCCACATGATGGTGGCTGAATAGGACTGGGACCAAGATTCTCTGGAGGCTTCTTAATGATCCATGAACAAGTTTGGATTGGATATTTAATGACCTAAATATGAGTAATGTGTTGGTAATGTATGATATGACTTCTTTTTTTTTATAAAACCAACCTAAATTCCAGACACTTGCCTGATACCCACACAAGCAAAAATAAAGAAAAAAACTATACCTCAGCACTCCAAGAACCTGTTTCTGTCTGGGACACGCGATATGTATAAATGTAACCTTGATACCTGTGAAAGAATACATTTCCATTACTGAAAAATTCCAAAGAACAAGGGATGCTCTGAATTTCAGCTTACGATTATATATAAATGCTGCATACGAATATCCTGGATCATATATGACACCAAAGCATTCATAGGTAGCAAAGTCCAGTGAATCTAACTTTTTCCATATCATATCTGTCTAACCACAATCTCCAATGAGCTTTTAGCTTCTCATTTTTTAAATATGTGGGAACTCATACTCCTAAGGATTTGTATAGTACAGAGTCTGTTTAGACAGAAATAAACAGACTTGTTGAAATTGATCAAAACCACGAATTGCTAAACAGTTTTGACAGAATGTAGCCTTTTCATTTTTAAGTACACAAAGAGCTTTAAGGCGAAAACATTTCACTGGGATAAGGCACTATCATGTCCCCATAAACTAACATTAATAATATTATTTAAAAATATTAATATTATAATACTATAAGAACATAATGCCTATATCATTATGCTACTATTATATAGTAATACATTGCTGTTACTACATTAGTCTATAATACAACATAGTAGTAATAGTAATTTGAATTAAAAACGAGTGCTGCTAAAGTACTTGAAAACAGCTTGTCCTTTTAACTGGTAAAAACATTCTCTCATTACTCAGTTTGCACAGATATTGCATATCTGTATAATTGATTTCTACTACATGCCAAGAGTTTTACATGCTCTGTTAGTCTGCTCAGCTACCATAACAAAATATCATGGACTGGGTGGTTTAAACAACAAAAATGCATTTTCTCACAGTACTGCAGGCTGGGAAGCCCAATATGAAAGTGTCAGGAAGACAGGCTCCTGCCTGGGGCCTCTCCTCTTGCTTTGTTAGTGGATGACTTCTTGGTGTATGCTCACATGGCCTCTCAGCGCATGCATGGGAGATACTTCTCTCTCTCCCTCCACCTTCCCCCTTCTCTTCTTATAAGGCCCCCCCCATCCAATTAGGGCCGCATCTTTGAGACTTCATTTAACCTAAATTACTGCCTAGAGATCTTGTCTCCAAACAATGGTCACATTGGAGATAAGGGTTTAAATATATTTTGCAGGGACACAATTCGGTCATTCCACCTCAATAGCCACAAAAGACAACTTATTCTGGCATTAAGTTCAAAGTCTCATCTAAATATGATCTAAACAAATATGAGTGAAACTTGAGGTATCATTCATCTTGAGACAAAAATGGTAAGACAGGCACAAGATAGACATTCCCATATTGAAAGGGAGAAAGCAGAAGGAATAAAGAGGTGATAGATCCCAAGCAGTTGTATAACAGATCCAGCCGTTGTAGCCATTTGGGGAGTGAACCTGTGCATGGAAGATGGATCTCTCTTTCTCTCTCTCCTTTTCTCTCTGTACTTTTGCCTTTCAAATAAATAAATATTTTTAAAAAAGAAAAAAGTAACCAAGTCAGACTAGAGCTCAAGCAGCAAAGATGTGTTTAGCTCTTGATTCCCACACTGTGATAAAGATTTTATATTATATTATATGCTAATACTACTGAATTTGCCTAATAAACTTTGACTTCACAGAAAAATAAGGAGAACTTAATTCTGAATTATTTCAAATTTTGAATCCGAGTCAATATGGTTTTATTCAGCATATTTTCTGGTTGCCATTCTTAGGCATAAGTTGGGTCAAAAGAGATCCTTGGTTAGGATGCACACTAAACTCTAGCTAAAAACACTGTGTTTAAACTTAAAAGAATAGATGATTACAAACAGTGTCATGCTTGAATTTTTTAACCACATTTATCATTAACTCCCTTTAGAATTAAAAGTCTTTAAAATACATGAAATAACTAGTTATATCTCTAATCAATAATCATCGATATTGATTATTGAAAGAAGAAAATCTAAAATACTTTAATCAGGTTTATTTGAATTTTGATTCTGACTAAAAGCTTAATTTGACTGCTGGCATGATAACATGAAAACTTCCATTTTTGTTATAAAGATTTGCCAGAATTTTTATAATATATATAAAATATGCTTTAAATGCCTACATATTATAGTAAGCTGAATAAACATGTTACAGTATTGAAATTCTTTGTTTTTTCCAAGTAATTGAAATGTACCTCAAAGTCCACTAATTTCAGTAAGTACTATGTAAGAACTCAAAGTAGAAGTCTTTAGGTGACTTCCTTAAAGCCACACAACAAAATGGAGATGAAAGCAGGAAACAGTATAAAATCCTTAGTTCCATTTTCCCTAAGGGAAGTAATTGCAATAATTCAGTATTACTGAGGGTAATGTGGAATGTATTATTTTAAATCCCAGCAACAACACAACAAAATGGTAAGAAATCCATTTTCCACCTTCTAAAGCAGTGAGTCAATAAAAAATGCAAGGAATCCATCGCCCTACTATCATCAGCTTCATTTCGTCAAAATGAAGGAGTCTGTTTTGAAAATTGTTTCCTAACGAATGCGATCTTATCTTACTTTCAGTTAAGCAGCAGGAACCCGAGTACCACTTCAAAAGTTCTTACCTCTTTCAGTCTCTGAACAAGCCGGTGGCAATGACACATAAAACTTCTCATGATTAACTCATCTAATATTAGCAATGTCCTTCCTCCATCAAATCCCTTAAATGTCTCAATGAGCAAAATTATTTTATTCCTCAAATAACATATCAGCTCATGTCTGTAACTTTAATTTGCTGAAGTATCTCACCAAGGATCCCCTGTAGTCAGCCTTCAATATGATATGTCAGGGATGGAAGAGTTCTAAAAGAATACAATATAGTAAGTGTTCCCAGGGTAACAGCATTAGTGTCACCTGGGAGCTTGTGAGATGGTGGTAATTAGATTAATTAGATTCTTTCCTCCCATATGGGAGATTTGGAGTGAGTTCCTGGCTCCTGGATCCCGGCTCTGGCCCTGGCCCTGGCCATTTGGGGAGTGAACCAGCAGATGGGAATATATTCTACCTCCATCTTTATCTCTCAAACAAATTAAAGGTAATTTTTAAAAATTATACCACAATTCAAAGGTAGTAGAGTCCTATATTTACCAAAAATATTTAAGTATATGGACTATGTTGACATAAAATGATAGTCCACACTAATTACAACTGTTCAGTGTTGTCTTTCCCTCGTGGGTTTATAAACTAAAAGCAAATTTAAATGTAGACACATCATTGAATATTAAATTTCCTTATAAAGTTATTTAAGTGACTAAAAACATGTTATAGAAAAAAGAATTATAATTTTATCAACTTGCCTGAGCAAATCACAAACCAGAAAAATAAAATTCATTTTTTTAAATTGTAGGATTATCTTTTCTCTGACTCTCTCCATTAATACACATTTAGAAAGTACTATGATTTTAAATGTTTCCCCAATTCATTTTTTTAAAAAAAACTTGATCAACCTGGAACTTAAAATTTTAAATTTACCACAAAAATTCCAGAAAATAATTGGTAGAGAATGGTAGGGTTTTATTGTTACCATTAATTTATTTTTATGACTAACATTTGCATTTTAATGACTACCAAGTATCAACTCATCGAGTTTCTGCTGATAATAAAATGTGTCTTTATTTCAGGGTGGGCATTTGGCCTACAGGTAAGATGCCTGCATTCCACAAGGGAGTATCTAGAGTCAAGTCCCAGCTTCTGCTCCCAATTCCAGCCTCCTGCTACTGTACACCCTGGGAGGCAGCAGGCTCAAGTACTTGGGTTCCCGCTACCCATACAGTAAAACCCAGATTGAGTTTCAGTTTTCTGACTATGGCTTGGGCCAGCCCCAGTCATTGTGGGCATTTGGAGAGTGAACCAATGGATGGGAGATCTCGCTATCTGCCTTTGACTTTGTCTCTTATGATAAATAAAATAAAATGTGTCTTCATTTCATCTAAAGCTGTCCTTAATCCTTTAAAAAGTGTTTGGGTTAGAACTGAACAGAAAGCAAGCAATGTGACACTTCTCAGTGGGTCAGTGTTGAGGGCAGATCTCGATTTCAAACTGACAAAACCACATCAATTCCTTCTTCATACCACTTCAAGGACTATACAAAACAAAAGATTTGGTGACATCTGACTTCTTCATGACACGGCAAATAAAGCAGGCTAGTGTCCTTGCCCACTATGTCTATACAAACTAATGCTATGTGCAAAATTCAACACAATTATAATGTGCCTGCTTTTTAAACAAGTACTTCAGAACTTTTATATACAGAGGAATAGTAACCTATACTGTCATAATTGATTTTGATTCAAACGATTTCAGAATTTCCCATGGTCCAAACTTTTTTTTTTAATTATATTTTATTTATTTGAAAGGCAGAGTTACAGAGAGAGGAGAAAGAGAGAGGAGTGGGGAGAGGGAAGGGGAGAGGGAAGGGGAGAGGGAAGGGGAGAGGGGGAGGAGAGAGGGGGAGGAGGGAAGAGGGAGAAGAGGGAGAAAGATATCCATCTTCCATTCACTGGTTCGCTCCCCAAATGACCACAATGACCAGAGCTGGGCCAGGCTGAAGCCAGGAGCCTGGACATTTTTCCAGGTCTCCCACATAGGTGCAGGGGCCCAAGCACTTGGGCCATCTTTCACTACTTTCTCAGGCACATTAGCCAGGAGCTGGGTCTGAAGTGGAGCAACAAGGACTTGAACAGGTGTCCATATGGGATGCCAGCCCCAAATTTCATTCTTTAAAAGTGAGTGGGAGGACCAGTGTTGCTACAGCACAGCAGGCTAAGCGGCTACCTGTGATGCCAACATCCTACATGAGCATTCCAGCTGCTCCTCTTCCAATCCAGCTTCCTGCTAATATGCCTGGGAAAACAGCAGAAGTTGGTTCAAGTGCTTGGGATGCTGCCACCCACCTGGGAGACCTGGATGGCATCCCATCCATTGTGGCTACTTGGGGAGTGAATGAGCAGATGGAAGATCTCTGTCTCTCCCTCTCTCCCTCGCTAACTCTTTCAAATAAATCAATAAATCTTTAAAAGTGAAATCTGAATTTTTGATCAGTCAAAAGTCACTCATCTTCAAGTCTGATGATAAAACTATGTAAGCTAATTTTGGTGAGTCATGACAATAACCTTTTCTTCACCTGAAGTGCCACATGAAGTTTTTATTTATGCACATTTTATGATGTCTAACTTTAAATTACAATTATAGATTTTTAAAATATTCGAAAGGCAGAGTGACAGAGAAAAGGAGAGACAGAGACAAAGAGAGATCTTCCATCCGCTGGTTCATTCCCCAAATGGCTGCAACAGCCAAGACTTTACCAGGCTGAAGTCAGGTGCCAGGAGCTTTATCCGGATCTCCTATGTGGGTGCAGGGGCCCAAACACTTGAACCACCTTATGTTCCTTTCCCAGGTATATTAGCAGAGAGATGAATTGAAAGCAGAGCAGTAGGGACTTGAATTGATGTCAATATGGGATGCTGGCATCATAAGTACTGGCTTAACCCACTGCACCATAACGCTGCCCTCAGTCTGTTTTTTTTTATTAACAAATACATATATGTTAACATTATAAATACTAACTCATTTAATAATCCTCATAACAACCATGAGATAAGTACTATTATTAACCCCATCTCCCGTTTTACAGATGAGAAACCTAAGGCATAGAAATTTTAATGTGTCCAAGGAAATAGCTAGTTAAGAGTCAAAGCATGAATACACACCCAGAGGGTCTGGCTGGAAGACATGGGGATCTTAACCACCATGCTATGCTAGTTCTGACCCAGCCCCAGTCATTGAGACCACTTGGGGAGCAATCCAGTCGATGCTGGATCTCTGTCTCTCTAACTCTGCCTTTCAAATAAATAAATAAATTTTTTAAATGGAATTAAAAACAAGTTTGGGTACAAAAGTTTTTAAATCCATGTGGTTTTTTTTCCCATTATACACATCTTCCATGAGCATTTTGAAAACCCCTAATATTTGAGGAAATTGGTCTTAAAAGCAATACCAAAAGCACAATTCCAAAAAGGAGAGAGAATCTGCTAGACATAGGGCTGGAGACTTTCACTGAAAGAAAGAGCAGAGGAGGAAGCTGAAGAGAAGTTGGATGAGGTCAACCTGGAATGCCTCTTTGATTAATCTGATATCTTTAGACTAATCTGGCAATTTCAATTTTAAATTGTCAAACACAGCACATGTTTTATTTGACTACAAATCATCCATTTTGTGGTTTATGTGTGACAGATTTAATCCTTCAGGCTCATTCTGTTGTTAATGGATTGTACTCAGAAAATCCAAAATAATTTTGATAACCTAGAGTTGTCATGAGATAGATATGGCACCACTGAATTCAAAAACTAAATGTTAATTCACAAGTTAAATGTGGGCTGGCATTGTGGCACAGCAGGTTAAACCAGCACTTATGATGCCAGTATCCTACAGAGAGCTGGTTCAAGTTCTGGCTGCTCTACTTCTGAGCCAAACTCCTGATAATGTGCCAGAGAAAGCAGAGGAAAATGCCTCAATTACTATGTCTGCACCATCCACATAGGAGACTTGGAGGGAATTCCTGACTACTGGCTGTGGCCTGGTCCAGACTTGGCTGTTGTGGCCATTTCGGGAGTGAACTAGCAGATGGAAGATCGATCTCTCGCTCACTCTTGCTCTCCCTCCCTGTCACTCTGCCTTTCAAATAAATATTCTTAAAAATTAAATCTAAGTTAAATTGTGATTTCTCATAAAAATAGTTAAGCTATAATTTCAAGTGCTTTGCCACCCCACTTTCCTTTTTTTTTTTTTTTTTTTTTTTTTTTTTTTTTTTTTTTTTTTGAGGGTTTTTTTGTTTTGTTTTGAGAGGCAGAATTACAGAGAGAGGAAAAGAAAGGTCTTCCATCTACTGGTCCATTCCCCAAAGAGCTGGGCTGATTTGGAGCCAGGAGCTTCTTCCAGATCCTTCACGTGGGTGCAGGGGCCCAAGCACTTGGGCCATCTTCTGCTGCTTTCCCAGGTGCATTAGCAAGGAGCTGGATAGGAAGAGGAGCAGCTGGGACACGAATAGGTGCCCACAGGGAATGCTGGCCAGACCCCCATTCTTCTTTCTTATAACTGATAAACTGGAATTTGATTTTTGTCATTGTTCTCCCCCATTTCTCCATTTCAGTTGTTTGATGAACATTTTATTCTCAGTCATCCCTTTGAATCTTAAAGGGCAAAAAGATAATTATGCTTTTATCTAAAGACATACATGTCAAATGTCTTCATTATGTGCCCCTGAGGCTAAAGAATTATAATAGCATTTCTTCTTCCAAATCTTCCATCAGATAAGTAGCAAACAAAAGCAGATATTTACAGAAGGAGCTATGTATGGAAATAAACTATTTTGTGATGCTAATTATTTTAAATATTTTAAATCAGTTTTCTTATCATTATCAAACAATCCCAATTGTCAGGACTTGCCCAAAGGCTATCTAAATTGAGGGTAAAACAGGAAGAAATGTGAAAGCACACATGTATCTCAGTGAAAACAAACTTGATATACTTAGAAAATTAAACAGATCAAAGTAAAAATAGCTATTCACATGTTCAAAAAAGCAATCAATATAGTGACTGAATATACAAGAAGTACATAAAATCAGTAGCTTTCCTTAGCAACAGAAAATATAGTGGAAACAGATTTCATCTATGATAAAAACCAAAAAGCAACAGACACAAGAGGTAGAGATAAATTTAACAAAAACTATGCAGACCTACAGGAAGAAAAATACAAAACTCTATTGGTAGATATAAACAGTTCTATGTGGAGAGACATACCATATTTTTGGAAGAATGTATTAATTAGTTTAATGTACTCCCAATGGCTTTTTTTTTTAGCTTAACCAAATTATTCTAGATCTCATTTCAAAAAACCAACAGGTAAGAATGGCAAATAGCCTTTCTGCAGCCATCAAGTAAGCCAGGATATATGCATACAAGCACATCCAGGAACTAGAGAGAAAGGAGCAGTCTAATATGATATCTTTCTCTAGAGAGTCCACTGCTGGCAGTACTACCAGCTCTCTGTGCTCCACAGGGCACCTCACCACACTCGGCCCAGCAAAGTACACAAGCTGGAATATAAGGCCAAGTGGCGTTATGCCGTATATAGGGCTCATGCGTGCTATGGTGGCTATACTCAGTTCCCAAGGGTGCATCTGATGGCAAGCCTGTCCGTTACGGTGCTAACCAGATAAAGTTTGCATGAAGCCTTCAGTTTGTTACAAAGGAACGAGCTGGATGCCACTGTGGAGAAGATTCCACATGAAATATGAGGTCATGCTCATTGATCCATTCCATAAAGCTATGAGAAGGAATCCTGACACCTGGTGGATCACCAAAGCAGTCTGCCAAGCACAGGGGAATGCCTGGGCTGACATTCACAGGCCATAAGAGTTGTGGCCCCTTATGTGGAAGGGGCTACAAGTTCCACCACACTGCTGGGGATTCTTGCTGTGCAGCCTGGGGAAGGCGCAATACCCTGCAGCTGCACCATTAGCACAAGCACCAGTAATGTTTGTAAAATCCACACCTAATTAATAATTTAAGAAAAAAAGTAAACAATCTTTTAAATATATAAAGACATTATTGTTCTATAGTACTATTTGTATAAGAATAGAGAAACT
Organism: Oryctolagus cuniculus; assembly: GCF_964237555.1. Lineage (NCBI taxonomy): Eukaryota > Metazoa > Chordata > Mammalia > Lagomorpha > Leporidae > Oryctolagus > Oryctolagus cuniculus. The sequence continues at coordinate 102,142,760 of NC_091453.1, read as the reverse complement.
GGGGCCAGCGCTGTGGCGTAACAGATGGAGCCAGCGCTGTGGCGTAACAGATGGAGCCGCCGCCTTCTGTGCCGGCATCCCATGTGGGCGCCGGTTTGAGTCCCGGCTGCTCCACTCTGATCCAGCTCCCTGCTGTGACCCGGGAAAGCATTAGAAGATGTCCCCAGTCCTTGGGCCCCTGCACCTTCGTGGGAGACCTGGAAGAAGCTCCTGGCTCCTGACTTCAGATCCGTGCAGCCCCGGCCATTGCAGCCATCTGGGGAGTGAACCAGCGGGTGGAAGACCTCTCTCTCTCTACCTCTGCCTCTCTGTAATTCTGCCTTTCAAATAAATAAATAAATCTTTTAAAAAGAATATAGAAATTGAGCCAAAAATATAGTCTAGAAACTATTATATATAAGAATTTAATATATGGTAAAAGCCTAAGAAATCAATGAAAAATTAAAGTTCTTTGATAAATATATTGGGACAATTGCTATCTATCTGGAAGCAATATCAAATTATATCCTTTATACACATCAAATAAAATCCCAGGGAGCTGGAGTTGGGGCAGAGTGGGTTAAGCTGCTGTTTGCAATGCTCCTGGCTTTGATCTGACCCAGCCCCAGCCATTGCCAACTACTTGGGGAGTGAACCTGTAGAAGGGATTTTCCTTGCCTCCATTCTTCCCTCCCAGACGCTTATGTATCAAGAAAAGTAATGGCAGACACCAAAGTAAGAAAAGATACCTGCAACACATCAGTGATTAGTATACTTTTATATGCTAAGAAAAATAAGAAGATCCAAATGGTTCAATGACAAAAGTACAGAAATAGTCCATTCATGAATGAGGAAATATATCTAAACAATCATATAAAAATACTTATTAATTGAAGAAATACAAAAAAGAGAAAAAGTATAAAATACAAATTAAAGAACTAGACACAAAATTTCAATGAGTTTTTTTTTTTTAACAAGAATACCTACTTGTAGGAAGAGAACGCAGTGAAACAGACATCCTCATGCATTACTGGTGAGCATATACATTAGAATAACCATTGAGGAGGAAATATTTGCTGATCATGAACCCTAAACTGTTCATGCTTTTCTAACCTAGATATTCTACATAGAAATCACATACAGAAATAATCATAAATGCAAGGAAACCTTTATACACTGAAGTACAAATCATGATGAAATTTATAATAAGAAAATGGAAAGAGTCAAATATTTAAAGACAAATGACTAGTAAAGGGAAATGTGGTATTCACTAGCTAGCTACACTATCATGAAGCCATTAAAAGTAATGCTTCAAAATCATTTGTAAGAACATTATAAGAAGTGGATATTACATGTTAAATGGGAACGCAGAATACAATATTTTAAGAGCACATGTGTGCTCACAAAGCAATTCATCTTATTAAGATACAGAAGAAAATTCACTTAATTTTCAACGATAGCTATCTTTAGGTTGTAAAACTATAGATGACTTTTTTCCCTTATTTCCATTATCTATATTTTTCAAATTTTTTATATTGAATAGGTATAAGGAACTATTTTAATAGACTTATGATACAAAAATCCAGATGTGCTTAAAGAATATGATTGGATGAAAAACCTCTGACTTAAAATGAAGTTGAATAGTCCGATAAATGGGAAACTTCTTTAGTGCTTTACGAAATTCATAAAGCTTTGGCTTCTGAAACCGAACAGAAGAAAAGGCCATATCTGAAATCCATGATTAGAGGGTTCATAATTGGGGAAAAGAGCAAGTGTAGTGTGAGAATACAGCTTAAAGTACAGTTTGAAAGGCATTTGAAATCTATTACAAGAAAAATACAGAAAGGCCAGCACCACAGTGTAGCGGGTAAAGTCACAGCCTGTGATTTCAGCATCCTATATGGGCAACAGTTCATTTCCCAGCTGCTCCACTCCCAATCCAGCTCCCTGCCAATGGCCTAGGAGAAGACAGCCCAAGTGTTTGGGCCCCTGCCACCTGCATGGGAGACCCGGATAAAGCTCCTGGCTTCAGCCTGGTCCAAAACTGGCTGTTGCAGCCATCTGGGGAAATGTATCAGTAGATGGAAACTCACATTCTGTCCCCCGCCCTGTAACTGACTTTCAAAGTGAATAAAGAAATCTTTAAAAATATATATAGGAGTGCCGGCGCCGCGGCTCACTAGGCTAATCCTTCGCCTTGCGGCGCCGGCACACCGGGCTCTAGTCCTGGTTGGGGCACCGGATTCTGTCCCGGTTGCCCCTCTTCCAGGCCAGCTCTCTGCTGTGGCCCAGGAAGGCAGTGGAGGATGGCCCAAGTACTTGGGCCCTGCACCCCATGGGAGACCAGGATAAGTACCTGGCTCCTGCCATCGGATCAGCGCGGTGCGCCGGCCGCAGCGTGCCAGCCGCGGCGGCCATTGGAGGGTGAACCAACGGCAAAGGAAGACCTTTCTCTCTGTCTCTCTCTCTCACTGTCCATTCTGCCTGTCTATATATATATGAACTAAAGCTCAACCAAATCTTGGTCAATGGGAACAAACAAGAGAATGAGAGGGGCCGCCGCCTGCAGTGCAGGCATCCAATATGGGCATCGGTTCAAGTCCCAGCTGCTCCGCTTCCGATCCAGCTCTCTGCTGTGGCCTGGGAAAGCAGAAGAAGATGGCCCATGTCTTTGGGCCCCTGCACCCATGTGGGAGACCCAGAGGAAGCTCCTGGCTCCTGGCTTTGGATCGGCACAGCTCTGGCCATTGCGGCTGATTGGGGAGTGAACCAGCAGATGGAAGATTCTCTCTCTCTCTCTCTCTCTCTCTACCTCTACCTCTACCTCTCTACCTCTCCTTCTCTTTCTGTGTAACTCTTTCAAATAAATAAATAAATCTTTTTAAAAAGAGAGAGAATGAGAAACTATTCTGAGTAAACCCTACAATCAATGCATGTTTGTTAGCTGTACCTTGTGGTTCATAAGTACATGATACCACTTACATTACCACCTAAGCTGCATATTTCAAGCATAAGTGTTTTGGTTTAAAATGAGTACAGGGCTTATTTCAAAATACAATTTAATTAAAAAAAAAGGGAATGAAATGTTTATGTTTATCAAGAAGGCTACGTGGCTCAAAAAGGTTGAGAAACACTGATCAAAGGAAAATGTCCTTGTGTCTTCCCTCTGCAGCACAGTGTGCCGATCACCCTAACAATCTCATAAAACTTTGAAGCCAGAGTGTACCAATCAAAAGACACAGTAGGGAACTCCCAATTTGCCTACTATTTTCTGTGGCTTCACGAGGAGGCTTTCATGGAGACCCAAGAGTCATACAAACTACATTTACACATTTGAGAATTGAATTTCCCTCCTGTTTAAATTCATCCCTTGTATGGTTCTGGCCTATGTGGGCAAAAGGCTACACTTGTCCTTCTCTCTGCATATTTCACTTTCAGCAAACTTGCAGAAGACATGCATTACTATTCCTGTTTTATAAACATGGAAACTAAGGCCTAGAGAATATGAGTGACTCCTCTGGAGCCCCCCTCCTAGCCTCCTGATGACAGATTAAGGCTCTTCCCCCCCACAATGCATGCACAGATTTATTTATCTATTTGAAAGTCAGAGTCACAGGGAGAAAGGGAGAGGAAGGGAGAAGAGGGAGGGAGAAGAGGGAGGGAGGGTGGGAGGGATTGACTGATCTTCCATCAGCTGATTCACTCCCCGGGTAGATGAATAGCCAGGGCTGGGCCAGAAGCCAGGAGCTTCATCTGAATCTCCCACATGGGTGCAGAGGCCCAAACGCCTGTGCCATCTTCTGCTGCTTTTACCAGGGAGCTAGATTGGAAGTGGAGCAGCCGGGACACAAACTGGCGCCCCTTCAGGATACTGGCATTGCAGGCATTGGCTTTACCCATCTCACCAAAACGCAAGCCCCTGGATCAAGGCTCTTCGCAGTAAAAAACAGAATTTCCTTCTATAGTTCACTGGTTGGTTAATTCAGAAATATTTTTTGAGTGCCTATCTATGCACCAGGCTATATTCCTGGGGCTGGAGATGAAGACCCTTGCCCTCACGGAGATTACATTTTTTCTATTTATTTATTTATTTTATTTATTTATTTTTTGACAGGCAGAGTGACAGTGAGAGAGAGACAGACAGAGAGAAAGGTCTTCCTTTTTCCGTTGGTTCACCCACCAAGTGGCCGCTATGGCCGGCACGCTGCACCACCCTGAAGCCAGGAGCCAGATGCTTCCTCCTGGTCTCCCATGCGGGTGCAAGGACCCAAGGACTTGGGCCATCCTCCACTGCCCTCCCGGGCCACAGCAGAGAGCTGGACTGGAAGAGGAGCAACCAGGACAGAATCTGGTGCCCCGACCGGGACTAGAACCAGGGGTGCCAGTGCCGCAGGTGGAGGATTAACCTAGTGAGCCGCGGTGCCAGCCGAGATTACATTTTTCTAGAAGATCCCAGCAATACAGTTAAGTAAACATGCAAATGTCAGGCCTTTAAAGCTCCTTGAAGAAAAATAAAGAGCACGTAAGTGGGAGAGGTAGAGGGCATTCAGTCTAGATAGGGTGGCCAGAGAAGGCCTCGCTGAAGGAAGAGTCAGTTGCCTAAACATGTAAATCAAATTTTTGCAGAAGGAGCATTAAGGGCAAAAACCCTAAATAGGAAGCATACTCAGTGAGCTTAAGAAATGGCCAGGAGGCCAGCAAAAATGAAGCCTTAATGTACGTAGCCACACACTGTCCCCCGCTCTCCCAACCCCTGCCCAGGCTTCTTTTGTGCCTTCCTCTTTACCGCTAAGCTAAGAAGCACATTACCTCCTTGGCTAGCTTCCCTAAAGCAGCCCCCTCAACCCTCCCACTCACTCCCCTACCTTCTTTTGATAATGAAAGAGTCTATCTATAAAGAAACAACAAATGCTTGCAGGAGATTGACATGTTTATCTAGATTTGAACATTACATGACGTATGCACGTATCAAAACATCAATGGAGCCCCATGAATATGTACAATTTTCATATATCAGTTAAATTTTTAAATTTTTTTTAAATTAAAAAGAAAAGCGCCTAAGAATCCTAGTTGGCTTTCACCACCCTCTCCTGGTTTCACTCAGGAAGCACAGTAATATCAGGAAAACATGAAACTGCAAGCTCAAGAGATTCAGTAACTTGTGTGCATCTCCTTTGCAGTCCTTATGATGAATGTATTTAGTACAATCTCAGAACTACTACTAACAAACCTTGGCCATTTTTAAAAACCAATATACAATCAATGTATCATCAATACTGAACTGACTGACTACCAAGCGTTAGCCCTTATTTTGTTTCTGTCTAGAACCTAACGTAGAGTGCTGGTGTTTCCATGGGTGATTTTATCCTGGTGATGACAATGCTTCAGCTAGGTCCTTCCCAGGAGTGTTAAAAGTAATCAACTGAAAGAGAAGATTGATTGTAATAATACCAATATCTTATTTCTACTGAACACTTACTATGTGTTAGGTTCAGTGTTAATTTTTTACATGCATTACAGCACGGAACCTTCACAGTTCTGTGAGGTGGGTAATACCCATTGAATGGATGCAGAAACTGAAAGACCAAGACATTAATTTGCCAAGGCCACACACCTGGCTTCTGACCAGCACAGGGTTTCGCTCTCACAGCTGTCTGCCTCTGGAGCCCTGGAACAAAGATGCAGGTGCATCTGATTCAAAATGGGGCATTTAGACCCAGACACGCCTAGACAAAGGCAAAGCTGAATCATGACGAGGGTGTTTTCCCGCCACACCCTTTACCACTATCGGTCCTAGCTTTCATAGAGGAGGGTCTTATTTTTAAAACCTCCTGTCCCCCACACACCTCCTCTAAAAGAAGCTAAATAAGCTGATCCAGAGCAGCAGTTTTACTCACACACACCCCATCTCTGCGTCCTGACCCAACTGGTGGCCGCATTCTGAAAGTAATGGACTCTGCCCTTTAGTCTGCCTCCTCTCCCTGAATTTGGTATTCTTCCTTTGGGATGACACTTCCAAACCATCTCAAGAGAGGCCTTTCCTTCTCTCCAGAGCTGGGGGCCCCAAATCTGATTGGCCCATCATTCCAGGACTCCATCTTGCTGGCCTCAGTTGGAAGTCAAGACGGAAGCCAGGAGCCCGAGTCTCAAAGCAAAGGTAAATTCTAGGCCATGCTTCCCCATATCCTCAAGGCTACATTCTGCAGCTGCCCAGAAAGTCCCTGGCGAGGTCCTCCTGGAGAGGCGGCAGCCAGGGAATGAAATCCCCAGGAAGACACTCGGCCAAAGTGGGAGCTGAACAGGAAATCTTGCGGCCATGGAGAGGAGATCTTAATGAACAACTGCCACCCGCATCCCTGCCCCCAGGCCCCCCGTGCCCACTGCCCACACTCTGCGCCGCCACAGCCATAACGTACTCACAGCACACAAAGGCAATACACGCCCGGGACACTCTCACTGTCCCTCAGCAAATAGCTGCCGTCCAGCCCGGTGGCGAGCAGGAGCTTCTCCCCGGTTTCCCTGCTGATTTTGCCATGATACACAGCCACCGCATCCATTGCCTAGGAGACTCTGGGGCAGGCCGAGGTTTGCAGATGGTACTTGGGAGATGCAGCTGCTGCAGCCAGGCACAAGTCAGCCACCTGACTCCCAGTTCAGCTAAATGTGCAAAAAGAAAGAGAAGCACCGGAACAACAGGATGTTGTCTACCTGCCTAAAAACCTCCCTCTCACACTTCAATTAAAACCAGCTCAGCAACTTAGCCGCTTGGTTCTATCAAACTTGTCACCGGGTGTGGTCCCCACCCCCCAACCAACATAGGGTTCCTACAAAGAGTGCAACCTTGGAAAACGGACTTTGCACGATTTGGGCTGTACTGCCAATGCAGACTCTCACCCACTGACAAGAGTGCTTGGTAATGCTTCGATTCTTGCATTTTCCCCCCTGGGGCCACCGGGAATGACTTAGCTTACCCGATCTTCAAAGGAGTTGATAGAGGCAGCGTGTCATGCGGGGCTGAAACCTACTGAAGACGGAAGGACTAAAAGCTCTGAAACCAAAGCACCGAAACGGCACCTTCTATATGCAATTACTACTGATCATGGCCATGAGACTCCTGCAGAATCAGATGAAGCAGGTGAACAATAGACTTTGGGCAAGTTCCTCTCTCTCAGCTCCTAACTCAGATAGTCATCTTGAACGATCCTGGTCCTAAGTAAATACTGATTTTTTTTCTAGCACCTTGTCTAGGATCCCAATGTGCTGGAGGAGGTACAAAAATCCCAGTGTATGTCCAAAGGTATTCCAGATTTGTCTATTTGCTGGGCCCTGGAATGAAGCCAAATCATTTAACTGGGTCTTCATCATTACATGGATTTGTCTATGCCCTTTGGTGTGTAGGGCCCGCTTTTCAGGATTTCAGCCATAAAACTTGTTTTACAACATTTTGTGCATGTTGATAATTGTGTGGTAACTTTTATTCTGTTGTTTCTAGAGAATGGCTTCTTCTTCAATTGATGTTAAGCTGTCATTAATTTTTTAAAAGCCTTCAGCCTACATTTTCTTCTCTGAAATAAAGCATTGCTTCTATTTCAAATAGTGATAAGTAATATTTCCCAAAAACTTCCTCCATTTTTGCTAGACATCGTTTAATGCCTGGAACTCAACAGTCTTACACATGTCACGTTAGATTATGTAAAATACTTTTAGAATTGGAATACAAAGAGCTGAAGCTATGTTGTCTGTTGTATTCCTTTCACCACTTCACCACCTACTTTTCTGAGAATGCGTCTGGGCTGGGAACTCTCTTGGGAGGACATTTAAACCCTCATATCTTAACCAATGAATTGGATGCTCAGAGCCAAAGATGGTTATTTTCCCTCCAACTATGAGGGTTAAGGACAATCCTTTTGGCCAGCACCACGGCTCAATAGGCTAAATCCTCCGCCTGCAGGGCTGGCACATGGGGTTCTAGTCCCGGTTGGGGCGCCGGATTCTGTCCCAGTTGCCCCTCTTCCAGTCCAACTCTCTGCTATGGCCCGGGAGTGCAGTGGAGGATGGCCCAAGTCATTGGGCCCTGCACCCCATGGGAGACCAGGAGAAGCACCTGACTCCTGGCTTTAGATCAGCTCAATGTGCCGACTGCAGTGCGCCGGCCGTGGCAGCCTTTGGAGGGTGAACCAACGGCAAAAGGAAGACCTTTCTCTCTGTCTCTCTCTCACTGTCCATTCTGCCTGTCAAAAAAAAAAAAAAAAAAAAAAAAAAAAAGGACAATCCTTTAAGATTTCAGTGGTAGCCAGCAACAGCTCTCCTTGGTGGAAGAATGCCCAGCCATAGTAGCTGAAATATAAGTCTCCTTCATTTCTTTTCACATTTTAGAGACTTTAACGATTTTTAATTAGTTTTTTACAGATTGAACGTGCTTTGTAGACACAAACATAATATTCTCTTCCTTTTTGAGGTAACATTTTAAATTTATGTTACAGTGAAAACGCTTAATACTAAGTTTAGCAAGTAAAAAGTAAAAAAGACCCTAGTTTAGTGGGAATATAAACAACAGCTATAAATATTTGAATGGAAAAATGGTCATTTCACCCATATACAGTAAATTTTAAAGCAATCACAGATCATTAAAACTATAGTAGTATAGCTTTTTTAAAAAAAATTATTTGGCAGTCAGAGTTACACAGAGAAGGGGAGACAGAGACAGAGAGAGAATCTTCCATCTGCTGTTTCACTCCCCCACTGGCCACAACAGCTGGAGCTGTGCCAATCGGAAGCCAGGAGCTTCTTCTGGGTCTCCCACACGGGTACAGGGGCCCAAGTACATGGGCTATTTTCTACTGCTTTCCCAGGCCATAGCAGAGAACTGGATGGGAATTGGAGCAGCCAGGACTTGAACTGGTGCCCATATGGGATGCCGGCACTACAGGTGGTGGCTTTACCTGCTACAACACAGCGCCAGCCCCTGGACTCTGTATTTTGAATGTGCAAAAGATTATCCCAGAGAAACTAATCACAATGGTGGAATTTCAAATATGAAAGAAGACAGGGGAGGGGAACCCCTTATATAAGCCCATATGGACAACAGCCCACCTGTGAAGTAAACTGTGAGAACATTTGGTGTGACACAGATTAAAAACAAAATGTAACTTTTCTTTTTTGTCTCTAAACAATTTTGACAAATCATCCACACACTTGGGAACAGAGCAACCTGGATTTGACAGGACAAGTGTACCATACGTACTTCTTTTCTTTCTCTGTTTTGTTCCATGTTGCTAAAATAGCACTCCTGTCAAAGCAGCCAGGTATGATAGGGTTCAGCACAACTAAAATCACATTTTAAAAAAACGGCGGATAAATTATAAGGTAATAGTACAGCTCTCACATCCAATACCTCATTGTCATTTCACAAGCAAGCTGACAGCCAAACCAGCCCACTAGTGTAGTGTTGATGAAAAATACTGACATCGTCACTCTAGTGCTACACACTGAGCTTAAAGTGTAGAAAAAAAGAGGAACTGAAATGGCTGGCTTCCTTATCTCTCCCCAGAGAGGAAAGGGGAAAAATGAAAGAGGAGAGCAATGGAGATAGTGGGAAGTGCCAACAGAGTAATAGGAACAATGGGTTCCAGGTACAAAATATATACCACTTAGGAGCAAAATCGTCTGTTTATTGTCTCTATAAGGTCCAAGGTGGCAGGATTTGCGTTCACCACTGTATCTTCCTTGTCTGACACATGGTAGATGCTACATATGTTGAGTAATGATTTAAATTAATGCTCTTAAGGAAATAAGGTAAAACATGGGCTAGCATTGTAGCACATCGGTTTAAGCCACTACTTGTGGCACTGGCATCCAATATGAGAATGCCAATTCAAATCCCAACTCCTCCACTTCCAATTCAGCTTCTTGCCAATGCTCCTGGGAAGGAAGCAGACGATGGTCCAAGTACTTGACCCCCTGCCACCCCTGTGGGAGATCTGTATGGAGTTCCAGGCTCCTGGTCAGCATAGTCCAGCCCTGGCTGTCGCAGGCATTTAGGGAGTGAACCGGCAAATGTAAAACTGTGTGTGCATGTGTGTCACTCTTTCAAATAACTTTAGAAAATGATACTATTTTATGCACACATGTGCACACACACACACACAAATATGGTTTCTATATGTTTGTAGCCCACCTTTGAAAATGGCAAAATGGGGGCTGGCACTGTGGCATAGCGGGTAAAACTGCCGCCTGCAGTGTCAGCATCCCATATGAGTGCCGGTTCAAGTCCTGGCTGCTCCATTTCCGATCCAGCTCTCTGCTATGGCCTGGGAAAGCAGTACAAAGTGGCCAGAATGGGAGAACCAGAAACAGCTCCTGGATCCTGGCTTTGGATTGGCCTAGCTCTGACCATTGTGGCCATTTGGGGAGTGAACCAGCAGATGGCAGACCTCTCTCTCTCTCTCACCCCTCCCTCCCTCCCTCTGCCTCTCTGTCACTCTTTAAAAAAAATAAACAAATGGTAAAAAAAAAATGGCAAAGTGAATTGGAAGAATATTAGGCCAGTAATTATGAGATTCAAATTTTACACCCTGTTTTGCAACTAACTCACTTCCTCTCTCTGAGCCTCATTTTTCTTGTCTGTCAAATGGAGTTGAAACAGATGACCCCTTAGTTCAATTCCAGCTATAATACCCTGGGCTCTAAAGGAAAGCCAAATGGGCTTATTGAGAGAGAAACCGGAAAAAATGGACTGAACTCATTTGTGTTGAATAAGCAAGACTTGTTTCCTGAAATCTCACCCAGTAGGGAAAATATTTTTCTTCTTGGTGCTTTGAAAGAGCCTAAAGAATAAAAATTCTAGAGCAGAGGAAGAGGGCTTCACAGTTTAAAGAAAACTGACTTCTTATGATATAGATGCCATTTAAATCAAATATAAAAGTATTGCAAGTTAGAGGAGCTGTCAGCCAAGGTTGAAAGTGTCTTCTCATCTAAACTTGTCACCTCCTGAGGTCTTTGAGAGGTGACAAAATTTTACATGTGAATGCCCTGTCTGAGGTGTTAATTGTCTTCATTTCAAATGCCCTAGGCTTTTCTCAAGCCCAGGTAGATTAAAAGAAGGATGCCAAGGGTGGTCAAGTTTATAGAGGGCATCTGACATTTCAACATCATTTTCTCTAACCTTTCAAAACTAACTTTGTTCTTCCACTAACTTATCTATAGGTGTGAATTCTCCTGTGACAGTGTTATAATAGTGTCACCTATGATAAACCCACCTATGATGGGTTTACACATTCTCTCAGCACTTACTAAAATCACTTCCTGTTAAAAAAGAGGAAAGAAAACACATTTTAAAAAATAAGAGCATCTCCTTTCAATAATATCTGGGTTTACCTATGAGGATAAGTTTTCTTAATGTCCTTTTGTGAGAAGCCAGAGAAAGGGTTGCTGTGTTTATTTAAACCTGCTTTAAATACAATTATTCTTTCAATCAACATGTGTGTCTACTGTATGCCAGATACTTACTTAGGTTGGAACGAAGAAAAGCATAGTACCTGCCCTCACGTAGCTCATAGTCCTGAGAAGATGATGAACAAGTAGACAATTACAAGTCACTTAATAAGACTTGGGATAGAGGAAAGTGTAGGGATCTAGGTGCACAGTAGTGGCATGTCTAACTCAGCTTATACTCTATATGTCTATAATCTTATTGAAAAGACCAGTTCTTTATATTTCTGTCTTCTATGTATAGTTATTTTTATTTGACCTAATTTTACTTTTTTCATGACTCGAGAGACACCCCCTAATTTGAACTGAAATTCTGTCTAAAATAATAACAATAGCTAAAATTTGTTAACTGCATACTACATTTCAGGCATCTTGCTAAGCACTAGAAATATATAATCTCATTTATTTATATCAGTAACCCCCATAAAACAAATACTGCTTTTATCCTCATTTTTAGCCACAATGAAGTCAAAACTAAGAGCACCTAGGTAGCCTGCTCCAGGTGGCACAGCTTGCCAGTCCCAAGATTTGAGGACAGGCCACTGAATACGGAGCCTGTGCATTTCTTCTGCCTCCCAATGTTAATTTTGGGACCACTGCACTAGGTTGTTTGGGATTCAGTCTATCTAGAAACTATAATTTTGACTTCTAGAATGTTCTTCTTACACTTCTCAAGTGTCAGTTGCCCCCATACTTTTGAGCATGCCTGTGTGTGATATGAAAATGGTATCTGGGGGCCGGCACTGTGGCATAGAAGGTTAATCCTCTGCCTGTAGTGCCAGCATCCCACATGGGTGCCGGTTCAAGTCTCACTGCTCTACTTACAATCCAGCTCTCTGCTATGGCCTGGGAAAGCAGTGGAAGATGGCCTAAGTCCTTGGGCCCCTGCACCCACATGGGAAACTTGGAAGAAGTTCCTGGCTCCCAACTTCAGATCAGCCCAGGTCCAGCCATTTGGGGAGTAGACCACTGGATGGAAGATCTCTGTCTGTCTGTCTCTCCTCCTCTCTGTATCTTTGCCTTTCAAACAAACAAATCTTTAAAAAATAAAGATAAAATATAGTATCTGATGTAGCTTATCAGCTGATACCCTGTTTTAGTCTAGGTCTCTTTGATTACTATCTTGGAAGGATCTTTAGAGTCAATGTCTTTCTCCTAGAGTTCCAGGTAGGTAATCTAGATTATTAGCTTATCCACCCAAAGTAAGAGAATATTCCTGAGTTGCTTTGGGGGTTTGTTGTTTTGTTTTGTTTTGAAAGCAACCTGGGCACCTTTCATGCTGGGTAGACATATATTCATAGGTAAGCTCTTGTTATCCATTTCTTTTTGTCCCTTTCCAAGACAACATGAAGGCTACACTTCCTGTCACTTTTCATCTTTTCCCTTGAGGATAAACATGCTGGCACATGCAATGTGCCTGGAACCTAAAAACATCCACGTTTAGTTTTTCTTATTAGCCTATGAACCTCTGGAAGACAGAGATGATGGTACAGTCTTCTTAGTACACCTAGATCCTAATGTAGGATCTTGCACTCAGTTCATGCCCTTCCTTTCTCCTCCTCATTCCTTTTTCAGAGAGAATTCTCTGCAGAAAGTGACTTTTCATTTGCCTCAAGGAATTTATCATTTGAGACATCAGCCTCTTTCACATTCATCATTTACCAATGTGCACCCTGTGGTCTGCCTATATTTGGTTTGTAAAAACACCTTGTTATACTCCCACACCTCAACATCTGACAGAGAAACGAATTATGTAGTTCTTTTGGCCTCATCTACTAAGTTTCCTTTGGATCATTACTGAATTTTCTTTCTGCCTCCATTTATTGTGGGTATGGTATCAGCACAAGCAATTATCACTTCTTTGTAAATGAGGCTTCAGTTTTCCATAAAAAAATCTGTTATTTTTCTTGGAAGTTCACAAATAAAGTTTTACCACTGGAGTTTAAAAGATTAAAGTCCAAGAAGCTGTTACTTTGCCTGGTTTTGGCTGAGTATTTTGTAAGAAACCTCTGATGTTTTAAAACATGAATGAACACTTTGATCTATACATCACAAACACCAAAATTTGGCAAAGTAATATAACAAAATGGACTATAAACATTTCCCTCAGCAGTTTTGTAAATACAAATGAAATATTATAGCTCAGCAAACAAAGCAGCTAATGGTAGATTTCTAAACACATTTGGAGTCAGGTATACATGCAACATTGGCATTATTTTTCTTTTCAGTCTCAGTAATAAATATCTCATGAAAAAATGCTAGAATCATTGATCAATGAGAGTTCAGCAGTATGAGTTTTTTCACAAAACAAATCATATATGTTTAGAAGTTTCAAAACTATATAGACAGTATCAGGAATTGCAATTGTAAAGATATGAAATTTTCAATATTTGCTCAATCCTTTTCTAACCTGGAACGAATACAGTTCATTGAAATTATCAAAATAAATATATGAAGGAAAAAGTAAATCAGATTAAATCTCCTAAAACTTTTACTTACAAAACTCTCACAGGGCTTTTTGTCATCATTTCATAAACTTTAGATATGGTTTAATGCAGCCTACTACAAAAGTAATCATAGGTTTCTGCCTTGTGTGCAATTATTTTCGTAATGTAGTGCAGAATGAAGAATAAAGCCTAAAATAGTATACATACATATAAAAAAAAAAGAGCGAGAGAATGTCTTGAGCAAAGCTGCAATATTGAATTTTATTTTGAAGTAAAGAAAAGTCAATTTTCCTAACAACTTTTTGTTGACTGAGGGCACAATGTGAAACCATCTGGCTCTCATGGAACATTTGCAATCCAAAATGGTACACATTAAACAGACTCCTCTAAAATCTCTTAGTACCTACTGGCATTCAGCATGTATTAAAACTACTAGCTTTCAGGGCTGGCACTATGGTGTAGTGGATAAATACGCAGCCTGCAGTACCAGCATCCCATATGTGCACCGGTTCAAGTCCCGGCTGTTCCACTTCTGATCCAGCTCTCTGCTATGGCCTGGGAAAGCAGTAGAAGATGGCTCAAGTCCTTGGGCCCCTGCACCTTCATGGGAGACCTAGAAGAAGCTTTTGGCTTCAGATTAGCCCAGATCTGGCCATTTTGGCCATTTGGGGAGTGAACCAGTGGATGGAAGACCTGTCTGTCTCTCTCTCTGCCTCTCTGAAACTCAGCCTTTCAAATAATGAGTAAATTTTTTTAAAAAAAACCACTAGCTTTCTAGAGAGGTTTGCCCCTAATTGGTATTCCAAAGTTTATAGAATTTTAAGGTGGTATTAATAGATTCTGAGGTATTGTATTACAAAGAGCACAATAAAATAATCCTTTGGCCTGTGATTAGGCTGTATGTACAAATAATAGTAATAATAATAGGATTCAGTGAATCCTCAAAAAATCCTGTACTAAAATGGTAAGTGCTTGTTCTTAGAATCATATGAACTTTGTGAGGAGCTTTATATAGGTTTTTTAATTTTAAAAGAAAAAATGATCATTTATTAATTGATGCCATTTCATACATAGAATCTTGCAAAAATTGACATCTATAGGCCAAAAAAATATGACAGAACTGATGAAAAGACTTGCGAACTAGTGTTTTGTGCGTACTTATCTTATTTCTTCTAATAGAATGGGAGGTCAGTGAGGGCAATAATGATACCTTCCACAGAGTAGAGCACTTGGCCCAGCTCATAGCAAGCCTGCCCTGAATTCAGCCTGCTGCACACTTGATCTATAAAGTAATAAAGGAAGCTAAAGATTCCTGGTGGCACTGCTTGCCTCTAAAATTGACACTCAGGATGATATACTGCTTTCCAACAATTGCTTTATGCCCCCAGAGAAGTTAGGCTAGATAGGCTACAATCTGGCCTGCTGGAAGAATTCTTGGGTCCACTGGAGAGAGTGCTTCCAACAGTGCACCAAATGGACAGTTGTACTCAAGGAATTGTACTAGGCTTTCTGGGGGTATTGATACCCAGTACAGCAACACTCCCTATGCCTATTTCATTGTTTCTAGACACTTTTATTAAAGGCAAAAAATAAACATTATAGTCAATAAGAAAATCTGTTCATCAACCTCAGAGGCTAGGGTTGTTTAGTATCCTTAAATGCATGTGAGGTTTAGCACCAGTAAATGCATTCACCCTATCATGTGGCACAAAGTGAGGAAACCACTCAAGAGTGCTATGTACAGTGGCTGTACCATATAACAAGAATATGCTACCATGGGTGTTGAGACTTTACAAAGCATGCAATAAAGAAATTATGCACTTCTTTGCCTCTCTGTCATAGACTTAGCATCATGGCTGAATTTAAAAGCATCAATTCCAGTCCCCATTTTGCAACATGAGCTTGAAGCTTTTTTTCCTTTTTTATTTTATTTAAGGAATACAAACTTCACACATTTCAAATATACAAGTTTAGGAACATAGTGATTCTTCCCACCCTATCTCTCTTGCCCGTATTCCAAACTCTTCTTCCTCTTGCCTCTCCCATTCCCACTTTTTTTTTTACAAAGATCTATTTTCAGTTTACTTTATACTCATGAGGTTAACCCTAAATAGAGAGTTCAAACAGTATGAAGAAAAATTTTAAAAAAACAAAATGAATTAAACAAAAAACATTGTTCTTCAACAGTCAACACAAGGGCTGTTCAAAATCACATCACAAAGCATCAATTTCACTCTTATAGATTACCTTTTAGGTTTTGAAGTCTCCTTTCCTCCTCCTTCCTCACTGAAAAAAATATATACATACACTGGACATTTATAACTGGCACTTTATCTACTTAAAACAAATTAAGTAATTCAGACAGATTTCAGGTAAGTAGTCAAGATGTGCTCTATCTTAATTACATTAAACTTAGACACAAACTTTTCATAAGGTCAGTCAGCTGAATCAAACATAAACCACTCCATGACCTAAATTACCACCCTTTTCTTGCATATCTGGAAATGAAAATAATAAATGGTCTTATTTACTGGTAGCCTAGGTGGTCACATCTCACAAAACTTGAGAGATTCTAAAACAGCAGCTCCACGACCTGCCACCATGACTGCCATTATGCCTCAAAGTCCCTCCCTTACAACTAACTTCATTGGATTTAAGCATTGATGATCCTTGCTAATATGCAAATATATTATTCCATAAGGGTAGAAGCTTCAGGTAGTATAACATTACAAAAACAAGACAGATATTGGAACCAGTAAAATTTTACTTTGGAGCCACCAGTTCCCAAATTTGGGCATTAACTTACCACATTTGTACCCAATTCGAAGAATGGTTGGTTTGGTTTCCTGTTACACGTTACAGTCACCAAAAGAGGTAACGTACCCTGGGTGCTTGGCGCATAGTAAGCACTCAGTGGTAGCTCTCATTACCATTAATAATCTCTTATAATTGGCGCTATCAGCACACACAAGAGTATCACAAAACCTTCCACAACCCAGAAAACCTAGCTTTGCATCTGATTTCCCTGATGGACCCTTTCTTCTCTGGCACTCTCTTCCCAAGTTACCTGCTGTAGTCACAACTCTTAAGTGAGAAAGCTAGTGGGGCAGGGTCGCTTTTGCTCTATGTCCCTGTGCCAAGCAGTAGCTGGCCTCTCCTCTCTTCCCTTTCACCTCTCGGAACACTTATCCTGTGAGCAGTCTATAGCCTGGCTCCTTCCCCAAATCCTGAGCACCTCGGTTGGATTATGCATGGAAGAGGGGACAGCGCCTGGAGGGCAGGAGGGCCATTTCTGCTCATGGGACATCAGTGGGTCTCAGGGAGACAAGGGCCTCAGGGAAACAGCCCTTCTTGGTACACAGAGGGGAGGCTGGACCCCAGGTTTTGTAGTTTCCATCCTCTGTGCCTCACCAGCTATGGAGTAGCACACACGCCCGTCTTCAAGGTACTATGCAGATATGGACAGTGAGAGTAGCGGGGACAGTCACGGTGACTCAGAAGTCTCACGTACACTACCCCAATTCTTGGGTAACTCACAAGAAAGGGGCCGTCCAGCAGTGACTGAGAACAAACTTTCTTTCTCCTCAGTGGGATGCGGAAAAGATTTAAGCTGCCGCCTCTGAGCAAATCTGCCCAGAAATACAAATGACACATAAGACATAGTAGGCAAGTACACACTCTTTATTACTGGTTAGAAACAGAAAACCCCTGGCAATGGTTGATCTCTGTGAGTCAGGCAGGATTTAGTGAGGGAACTCTAGGACACCTTTGATTCAGACTAAGATTGTATCTAACTCCCTCAACCTCTGGGCTCTACCTTGCCTTGCAGCAACTGCCATGGGAAAGAGAGAGCCTGTAGTGGGAAGGAAGGGGCCCGGGGCACTCTCAAGAATGCTAGCCCAGACCAGGCCAGTCAGTCCTCACAAGAGAAACACCATCCCTAGCCTGGTAGCCTCAAAGTCGGTCCTTGATGTGCTGCTCACAGGAAAGGACCTAGGGGTGGGGGTAGCCTAAAACCAAGGAGCAGAATGTGCAGCCCACACTCTCCTAAGCACTGTCCTTCAAAGAAACCCAGTGATCTTTCAGGCAGTCTGGTGGGAAACCAAGGAAAACAGCTGTCCTTCCCAAGGGAGGAAATCAGCAGAGAATCAGAAAAGACTTGCCTCCACTTTCATAAGGCCTCTTTTCTGATTTCTGTCACTGCTCATCTGTTGTACTTGGGGGCAATGTGATGAACAGTTTGGTTACTCAAGTTCTCAAGTTCTTTCACATTGCCCCCAGAACTGCAAAAAGGGGGGGGGGGCATGGATGTCATTTCAACGGGTCTTGCCCAAAAGTGGATTTGGATGCTATTTCTACTGGTTTTATCCCAAAATGGACCTAGATGTTATTTCAACAGGTTTTATTAAAAAGTGGATCAGGATATTATTTCGATGCATTTTATTCAAAAATGGATCTGAAGGGACCGGCACTGTGGCATAGTGGGTAAAGTTGCTGCCTGCAGCACTGGCATCCCATATGGGCACCGGTTCAAGTTCCAGCTGCTCCACTTCTGATCCAGCTCTCTGTTATGCCCTGGGAAAGCAGTGGAAGGTGGTCCATGTCCTTGGGTCCCCGCACCTGCATGGGAGACCTGGAAGAAACTCCTGGCTCCAGATCAGCTCAGCTCTGGCCGTTGTGGCCATTTAGGAGTGAACCAGCAAATGAATTACCTCTCTCTCTCTGCCTCTGCCACTTTGCTTTTCCAATAAATAAATCTTTTTTAAAAAAATGGATCTGACTGTAATTTCAATTGGCTTTTCCCAAGGCCACATTGCATGCAAGGCATAGATACCCTTGATGGAATCTGCATTCCAAATTATACTCTCTCCCATCATCTAACCAGACTAACTAAAAAAAGTTTGATATATGCATCAGACAATAACTTATAAGTCTAGCTTCTAACACAAACTATGCAATACCTATTTAATGAATTAAGCAGAATTTATTGAATTTGCTATCACCTATGCAATTAATATAACAGCTCCCAGAACACTTTCAAATTAATTTATTGTTTCAGTGGAAAAACACATTTCTACCAGAACTATCTTGTTCTTCTAATCCGCCTAATGAGTGTCCACACATCTCTTCCCTGATCTCTCACATTTCTGGGATCCTCTCTCCACCGGAGTCTCACTGAAGTATATGGGTCCATCAGGTGTTTCTTCTGGCTCTTGGGAGCTCTTCTAACAGGACAGGTTCAGCTTCTTCGACAATAAGCAGGTTTGGTGTGGCTGAGACTCAAAAACGGGATCTCTTCTATGGAACTTAAAAAAGAAGCAAACATGAAAATTGCTAGGGTTTCCAAAGGAACAATAACATTTTCAGGGAAAAGCGGTGTTCCTAAAGTTCAACACAACTTATAACTCTAAACTGAAGGGGCTGCTCCCAGCTAAATACTCAAACATGACACCTTCAAGGAAAAGAGTTAAAGAAGTCAGGAATGAAAACAAACAAGGCTTCATGACTTCAGCTCCTCCAGGGTGTCAATCACTATCAGCCATCCAGAATGCATCACCTGCAAAACTTAAATGCAGTTATGAGAAATTCACCATTTAAAGCAAGCATTATAGATAAAAGTAGTCCTTCTTTGTTCAAGTAAATAAAAATATAAATACATATGCATTTGTGTGTATGTGTACCCACAGGGCTAAAAAGTGGTTAATTTGGGTAATGGAATGATGGAGTAATTTAATTTTCTCTATAAGTTTGGTTTCAATTTTTTTGTGTGTAAATTAGTTAGTTTCTGATAAGCAGGGGAATCTTAAGAAATTGTTTTCTTTGGGAGTGTTTTCATTCTTACTTACCTTCTTGAAATCAATAAGTTTGTCCTGGATCAACGCATCTACTCTCAACTGGCCTAAAGACTCTCTTGCATTTAAAGCAGCATGTGCGCCCTGCAAAATTATTGGTTTTACACGAAGGACAGTCCCAATTCCCTGGATGGTAGCGTAGGGAAGGCTGCTGCTGGGACTCCAAGGGTGTTTTTCCATTCAGCTGCTTGGCCTTCTGCAACTGTGTGTGCGGCTTCCTTGGGCTTTCTCTTATGCCACAGCTCCTGCTGTCTCGCAGGGAGGCCAACCCCTGGGCCTCTTCGGGACTTTCTTGCTGGCTGGGGCTTGCTCGAAACTCCAGGGGAGCTAGCCTCTGGAACCCCTCTGGACCTTCTTGCCAGCTGTGGCTTCTGTAAAACACCAGGGTACCCATCCCCTGGAACTTTCCTGGCTCTTCTTGGCTACTGCACTCACTATCCACAAGAAGGGGCAGTCCCTGGGATGTCACTAGATCTTCTCCCTGGGTGTGGTTCCCTTTGTCCTCCAGAGGGGCCATCTCCTGAGGGCCTTCTGAACCTTCTCCCTGGACGTGCCTCCCTGTGTCACCGGGAAGGGCTCTCTCCTGGATCCCCTGCACGACTTCTTCCTGGTTGTGGCTTCCACCATCTCGCAGGGAGGCCATCCCCTGGAGTATCTCTGGATGTTCTTCCTGGCTGAGGCTGGTGTCCCCAGGGGGGACTGGCTCCTGGAGGATCTCAGCACTTGCCTCCTGGCTGTTGTCCTTCTGAGGGGCCACCTCCTGGAAGACCATTGCAGGCCACGGGCCAGGTGGGAAGATCCCCACAGGAGGCTGTGAAGGTGGAACTGCTGCAGCTTCTGCTCCCATGAATACCGTGGGTTGTAGAGGTAGCAAGAATGGGAACCCCACTGGTGGGTAGAAAGGAACTGAGTTTGGCACTGTCATTGGCAGAGGTGGTTGTATGGTCTGGACCCAGGGGTCTGGGGGTCCAGGCATGGAAACAGCAGCTGTTGGAGCTGGCATCTGGCCATCAAACAGCCCACCATGTGCCTCCATAGCCACCATCCCTCTCTGCTGCTCTAGATTCAGGGGCCACGCTGCAGCCCAATGTTGCTGCTCAGCCCCCAGCCCGAGACCTACTTCATGGCCCGGAGGGGCAAACTGGGTAGATGGCTCCATCTGGAGCAGCCTCTGGTACAGCACATCGCGCTCATTCAGCGTCACCTGCAGGGTGGCCAGTACGTAGTGCAGCTGTGCTACCGCCATCTCGCGCTTCTCTCGCAGCTGCTGCAGCTCAGAGGCCAGAGCCGAGGACGCTAACTCGCGCTCCTCCACCTGCTCCTGCAGCTGCCGGAGCCTGTGCCTCTGCTGCTCCCTCTGCCTCGCGGCGGCTCTCACACCCAAAGCCAGCGCACTCCAGGCACAGGCCCTCTTGAGGGCACGCGGTACCTGCGGGTCGACCACGACTGCCTGAAGCCGGTCCTCCACCTCACTCCAGGATTGGGAGCGGAAGGCCACGTAGAATTCCGGCCCGCCGCCATTCATGAGGACTTCATCGTTGATAAAACGGATCACCTCGTTGTGGCGGAAACCACTAGCGTGATCCCCGAAGTCCACAGCCATGGCCGCCGCGGGCCAGTCAGGCAACCGCCTTCGGTGTTAGCCCCCACTGGTCCACCCCTCCCTCGCCTCCTGGCTCGGGCCCTGTTTCAGTCCTTGCTCAGTCCTAGCCACACACTTCGCTTCTTTCTCCCGCCTTGCCCTTTGGTGGTCAGTCCAAGCAACCGATTCACTCACCACACCAACCGTTGGCAAGCGGCGCGTCACAGAGCAAAGCGCTGAGTCACGCACGCAAGGCCTGCTGGGACAGCCTCACATGCCACAGCGCCACCTACAGGGAAGACAGAGTCAGTGCTCGTGCTGGAGCCTGCGGCGAGCTAACAGAAACTGTTTCCAGGAGCTTGGAAAAAACAATTCCCAGCATTATGAATGAATTCCTAGAGAGGTGGTAGAATTGGATAGGTGTGTGCCTGAGGACTTTTTACTTCCGCTCCATCCCGGGTACTCTCGGTTACTGCTTCAAACATTCTATGGGGTCGGTCATGCAGCCTGCACACGTTGCTCCTCACCCTGACCAGATAAATTTACAGTCCTCCACCATTAAGAAAATCCAGTGAGGTGCTGCTGTTGCAAACACAGTGAATTAAAACACTGCCCGCAATGCCGGCATGGCATGGCATGGCATGGCATGGCATGGCATGGCATCCCATCCCATCCCATCCCATCCCATCCCCCTCTCCCATCCCTCTCTCCCCTCTTCTCTCTCCCCTCTCCCCCCCCCTTTCTATACCTCTCAAATGAACAAATAAATCTTCTCAAAACATAAAAGAAAATTTAATGAGGCATGGTCATTTGACAAAGTTATTAAAAGCTACTTAGAGGGCCAGCAATGTGGCGCAGTGAGTTAATCCTCTGCCTGTGGTGCCAGCATCCCATATGGGCACTGGTTCGAGTCCCGGCTGCTCCACTTCAAATCCAGCTCTCTGCTATGGCCTGAAAAAGCAGTAGAAGATGGCCCAAATCATTGGGCCCCTGCCCCCGTGTGGGAGACCAGAAGAAGTTCCTGTCTCCGGGCTTCGGATTGCCGAAGCTCTGGCTGTTGCAGCCATTTGGGGAGTGAACCATTGGATGGAAGACCTCTGTCTCACTGTCTGTAACTCAGCCTCTCAAATAAATAAATAAAAATTTTTTAAAGCTACTTGAGACATCCACATCCCATAGCAGAATATGGGGGTTGGTCCTAGCTGCATTTCCAATTCTAGCTCCTGGTTAATGCATCCTATGAGGTAGCAAATGATGGCTCAAATGCTTGGGCCCCTGTAACCTATGTAGGAGACCCAAATAGAGTTCCAGGCTCCTTGCAGGTATTTGAGGAATGAGTGGATGGAAGGGGTGTGTGTGTGTGTGTGTGTGTTTCAATGTGTCTCTCTCTGCCTTTCAAATAAAATGAAAATTTTTAAAAAATTAAAAATAAGGGGCCAGTGCTGTGGCACAGCGGGTTAACACCTGGCCTGAAGCACCAGCATCCCACGTGGGCGCCAGATTGAGACCCAGCTGCTCCACTTTCGATCCAGCTCTCTTCTGTGGCCTGGGAAAGCAGTAGAAGATGGCCCAGGCCCTTGAGCCCCTGCACCCGTGTAGGAGACCCAGAAGCTCCTGGCTGCTGGCTCTGGATTGGTGCAGCTCCAGCCATTGCAGCCAATTGGGGAGTGAACCATCAGATGGAAGACCCCCCCCCCCCGTCTCTCTCTCTCTCCTCTCTCTGCCTCTCCTTTCTGTGTAACTCTGACTTTCAAATAAATACATCTTTAAAAAATTTAAAAATAATTCAGAGAAGGGAAGATTAAAGAAAAAATGAAAATTAAATGATTGAGCCATGAAGTCCTTGTATTTTCCTTGTAAATTCATTCCTGTATTACCTGCACAACCCTGGTGTCAGTACCTTAGAATACTCCTCCTGTGATATGGATCTTCTTTAGGAGAAATAGAGAATAACTATAATCCAAATGAGGAATAAAGCACATCCTAAAGATAACTATATAGATAAAAACAAAAAATATAGTTAATGCATTCTGGCTTTTAAATCCTCTTTTTTAAATATATGATTTAAGAAACAAACCAAAAAATATAAATTCATATTGGTTGGCATGTAGTATATAAAGATGTAATTTATGGCAATAATGACATGAAGAGAGTGGAGCTATAGAGGAGAAAAAAATTTCATAGACTACTCAAATTAGGTTGGTATCTTAAGTATATTATCAAAAATTAACACATTAACTGTAATCCTGGGGTAATTACTCAGAAAATAACTAAAAAATTTGCAAAGAAGGAAATGAGAATCAAAATGGCACATTAAAAAAATAATGAAACACAAAAATAAGACAATAATGGAGAAATTAAAGGGGAAAAGATATATTACAAATGGTAAAATGTTGGAAGTACTTCCATATCAGTAACTATATTAATTAAACTAACTAAAAGACAAAGACTAGAAAAATGGATAATATTTTTAAATCTGTTGCAAATATGTGTTGTCTATAGGAGATTCATTTTAGGCCCAAAGACAAATATAGGTTGAAAGTAAAAGGATTGGCCAGCGCACGGCTCAATAGGCTAATCCTCCACCTAGCGGCGCTGGCACACCGGGTTCTAGTCCCGGTCGGGGCGCCGGATTCTGTTCCGGTTGCCCCTCTTCCAGGCCAGCTCTCTGCTGTGACCCAGGAAGGCAGTGGAGGATGGCCCAAGTACTTGGGCCCTGCACCCCATGGGAGACCAGGAGAAGCACCTGGCTCCTGCCTTCGGATCAGTGCAGTGCGCCAGCCGCAGCATGCCAGCCGTGGCGGCCATTGGAGGGTGAACCAACGGCAAAAGGAAGACCTTTCTCTCTGTCTCTCTCTCTCACTATCCACTCTGCCTGTCAAAAAAAAAAATAAAAAGTAAAAGGATTGAGGAGTGGATATTCAGGAAAGCAATGGAGATGCCACTTGGGAGGTCTACATCCCATACCAGGGCATCTGGGTTCAATTCCTGGCTCTATTCCCAATTCCAGAATCCCGTTAATGTATACCCTGAGAAGCAACAGGCGATGACTCAAGTAATTAAGTACCTGCCACTCACAAGGGAGACCCATATTAGATCCCTGGCTCCTGGCTTTGGCCTGGCCCAAACCTGACTGTTGCAGCCTTTTGAGGAATCAATCAACAAATCAAAAATCTCTCTCTCACTCTTACTCTAGCTCTCTCTGTAACTCCATTTTTCAAGTAAATAAATAAATCCTCTTTTCTAAAGCAAGAAAAAGCTATATTCCATGGAGGTAGTAAATGAGGGCTAAACTCACTTTACAAGTATCACATAGATTTTAAGAAAAAACTGTTATGAGATAAAGAGTCCTGTATAATGTTTAAAATTATTAATCCACCAAGAGGACAGTATCAATTATAAACATACATACACCTAACAACAGAGCCCAAAAATACACGCATAAATGGACATATTGGTGAGATATAGCAGTTCTGCAAGAACAGTCGGAGTTGTCAATATCCCATTTCAGTAATGAATTGGAAGACTTATTAGAATATCAAAACATAAGACTTGAACAACACTGTAAAACAAAGACATCTATAGAATAGTCAATCCCAAACGACAAATTACATATTCCTCTCAAGTGCACATGAAAAGCTCTTCAGAATATACTACATGTTGGGCCACCAAAAAAGTTCAATAGATTTTTAAAAGATTGAAATTATACTACATATGTCCTCTGGTCACAATAGAATGACATTGGAAATCAGTAACAGAAGGAAAATTTCAAAATATACTACTGTGTAAAAATTAACACACTTCTAAATAATCATTGTGCCAAAGAAAAAGTCACAAGAGAAATTAAAAATATGTTGAGAAAAGGGAAAACAAAAATATACCTTCCAAAGAAGTTTATAGCTATAAATGCCTAGTTTTTTTTTCAAAACAAATAAGCATATCAAATTAACAACCAACCACCCACCTTGTAGAATTAGAAAAAGAAAAAAACTCAAAGCCAGCAGAAAAAAAGAAAATGATAAGGATTAATTAGAAATAACAAAACAGGGGGGCTGGCGCCTTGGCGCAGTAGGTCAGTCCTCTGCTTGTGTCGCCTACATCCCATGTGGGCACTGGTTCTAGTCCTGGCTGCCCCTCTTCCAATCCAGCTCTCTGCCATAGAGGGCAGTGGAAGATGGCCCAAGTCCTTGGGCCCCTGCACCCGTGTGGGAGACCCGGAGGAAGCTCCTGGCTCCTGGCTTCAGATCGGCTCAGCTCGAGCCATTGCAGCCATCTGGGGAGTGAACCAGGAGATGGAAGATTTCTCTGTCTCTACCTCTCTCTGTAACTCTTTCAAATAAATAAAATAAATCCTTAAAAAATTAACTCAATTTTTTGTTTAGTTTGTTGCTGTTTACTTGGGGATGTTGTTTTAGTTACTCTGCTAAATGATTTTCATACAGTTTCTGTTTGTCAGTTGTGGCCATTGAAGTCTGTGTTTCATGAGGTTAGTGGTCAACAAGTGTGTATTGATAGTTTCCATAAACAACTGAAGTCCCAAAATTTCTTTTAAAGAGAAAGAATTTTTAAAACTCTCCCACTCTTGGAAGATTGACTCAGTTTTGGTACAATCCTTCAACATTGATCCAGACCAATTATAAAGCTGCCTTTGCCTTCACACTTCCTTCTTATGTAAAACCTGAAAATCAGCAAGAGGTGAAAGCTTGGAATCTTCTCAGGCTCTTTTAAAGATTTATTTTATTTATGTATTTGAAAGACAGAGTTACAGAGAGAGGTAGAGACAGAGAGAGAGGTCTTCCATCCACTGGTTCACTCCCCAGATGGCTGCAACGGCCGGAGCTGCACCGATCTGAAGCCAGGAGCTTCCTCCAGGTCTCCCACATGGGAGCAGGGGCCAAGGACTTGGGCCATCCTCCACTGCCCTCCCAGGCCATAGCAGAGAACTGGATCAGAAGAGGAGCAGCCAGGACTAGAACCAGCACCCATATGCGATGCCGGCACTTCAGGCTAGGGCTTTAACCCACTGCACCACAGCGCTGGCCCCCTCAGGCCTTTTCTGAGTATGTGTCCATTCTTGGGCATATGCATGGCCTTCTCAATTCTCTAATTAATGCAGGAGCTTTATAAAAGTCCCTCACTTCCCCGTGTAATCCTTTCCCTCCCTCTTTCTTACCAGGCTTTTTGATCTATTTAGGGCTTGTTCTAACTGCTACCTCTTGCCCCAGACTGCTATAGTCAATACGTTCACTTTAAATGTTTAGGCAGATGCCACCTGGGAAGCCACCCCAGCCCTAGGAATACTCTGAATCAGAAGGACAATATACAGGCAAGCTCTTGCACCACTCCTCCAGGGAGCTAGCAGGCAGACTGAAACACGCAACCACAGCTTTTGGAAAATAAGGTCCATATTGCTCCTTCTGGCATTTGGCAACCTGCACCAAGAGCACAGGCTGCTGTCTTCTTGGCTGCCTCTGATCTGGTGTGTGAGGAATTTCAAGTACCAGAGAGCTCCCTTACTGCAGTGCAGCAGCGTCTCTCTTCCTCAGCCTTTCCCTTCACTGTTGTAAGTTTGGGGGCTTTTTGAAAATTTATTTTATTTACTTTGAAAGTGGGGTGAGGGCAGTGTAGAGGAAGGAGAACAATCCTCACTGGTTCACTCCCCAAATGCTTGCCACATCCAGGGTATGGAGAGAATTCATTTCAGGTCTCCCATGTGAGTAGCAGGAACCCAAGTAGTTGCACCATCACCTCTAGAGTGTGCATTAGCAGGAAGCTGGAATTTGGAGTTGAACCCGGAACTGAAGACGGATGTGGGATGCGGCTGTTCTGAGCTGCTGTTTAACACTGTTCCCCACTCACCTCTCCCCTCATCCGCTTTCTTTTTGACTAGATTCTAGAGTTATGAAAAAGTGGATTCTTAGAGTTTTTGCCAGCTCATTGGATATTTTTATGGAAGGATGGAGGCTTGATGTTTCCTACTCTACTTTTGGTATAAAGAGTGCTTTCATACCCCATAACCATTAATATCCCAAATAAGATTAGTCTCATCTCCTTGTCAGCTATCACTCATCCTTCTAGCTCAACCACGGTCTCCTCCACGAAGCCTTTCCTGACCTCTCCACCACCAATGCTGTAATTAGTTTTTTATTCTTCTGTCTCACCAACTAGACTTAGTCCCAAGAACAGAGATTGCATCTTTTCATCTCTGAATTCCTAGAATCTAGCATAGCTCCTATTAAATATAGTGCTATAAATACCAAAAGGGGGGAACAAATGAATAATTAAAGACAGGAGGAGAAACAGAAACTATTCCACAATTTCCATAACCCTGGTTAAAATTCAGACTGAAACTTTTAGGGGCATAACCTTGTCATAGTTTCAATTAGGAGAAAAGTAATTTTTTAAAGACACACACACCTGTAAAGAGAAAAGTTCACCACATCCAAACTGATACATCTATCTTTGAGAAAGTGCTTTCATATACTGTTAAACTTTATAACAACTTCCAACTATTTCCAAATTAATGTTATAACACTTCATAAATGCCAAGGTGTTTTAAAAATTACTACATTTAAAATTCTTTTGGTTTTGGGGACCTTTATGGAATCAATTTCTACTGCACTCAAACAGGAAGGTGATATATAATGGCCTATCAAGTAGATTTAAAAGGTAACCTGACTGAGTTATCATTCTTGATGAAATACTGATAATACCATAAATACCACCACACTTCACTTTGCAGGTGTGCAAGTTTGCAAAGTGTGAATGCGTGTTTACAAGGCAGTAGAACAATCCAATTGCATAAATTAATCAATCTGAGAAACCACATTAAAAACATAGCTAATTTTACACGATTTTCAGTAAGTTCGTATACTTTCAATCTTAGTACAACCTCTGTCACAAAGCCTTCAAAACGACTTCAAATGATAATCATTGATGATAAAGGAAGGAAAATAACATTTTAAAGTTCATCATATTAGTGTGTAGCTACGCTTGTGCAGATTTAATCTCCCAGGAGTCAGAGGGGTAAACAGAAGAGAGAAAAGGCATATACAGTAAATACAAGCTATATGTGCTGAGTACTGAGAAACAGCCTTCTACTGCTTTAGGAAAATTTACACCTCTTATAACTTACGCTTTCTTTCCTTGTACTTTGTACCCTCAATGACCCCTTCAATAAAACTGCCTGGCAAATACAAAAAGAAAAGAGGCAACGAGGCAGTTTATTTCAGAAATACTAGAGACATGTTCTCAGAAGATTTTTAATGTGTGAGCAGACTACATGGGCAGTAGCCGATTGCAGATAATCAACACAAGTTTGAGCATAGCTAAACACAACATCACATGTAAGCAAATACAATTCAGTCAAGTTTACCTGATCCACAGTGACAACACAAGTGTGTGTGTATGGCAAAATAAGCCATAAGAGTGAGCAGACACAAAGTTGTTTTGTGTTGGTGAACTGTCTTTGCCAAATTTTCCTAACCTGAGAAGGATGGGCCATAAAGCCATCAATAAAAGAAATCAGTTTTCCTTCCAGACTTGGCTCAAGGCTAAAAAGAGGTAACAGTGACTTCTTCACAAGTCTGCAGTTGCAGCGCCTGGGTCCCACACTCCACTGCCATTCTGGTTTTCACAAGGCAGTGGCTAGAAGACAGCAGACCATTCTCTGAAGCTGCCCGTTGGTTCTAAGGAAATTTGGAATTGATTAGAACTTAGAAGAATTTAGATCACAAGACACCTTCTGCCAGGTAAGGGCTCTCATTTCTTACTACCCTAATAAACATAAGTTCGCGCATGCACGCACACACACACACACACACTTCAGGAGAGACAGACCTTGCAACCAATAGAGAAACAGAATAAGAAATCAATATTTCAGCCCTGTTCTCTCTGCCCTTGGACATGCTCCAAGCCCTGTGCCCTCGGCAAAGATGCTTCTGCTCTGAAATGCCAGATGTCATCTCTCTCTGGAATGCACCTTTTTCCCATTTGTCCTTTCTGACCCACCAACTCAATGAACGTTTTTTATACTTTCTGGCCTATCATAACACCAGCTATAATTCAGGAAGTGCTTACTATGTCATTACTATGTGAAAATGTTATATAGTAATATAACATTTGATCCTCAAAATAATTTGTGAATTATAGGTACAGTTATTATACCATTTTACAGATCGCGGTTCTGGGACTCAAGAAAGTTAAACAATTTGCACAAGATTGTGCAGTGATGAAGTAGTAGACTGGTATATTTGAGAATACTTTGTCAATATTGTCATGCTTTAGGATCTTTTCCTTTAAAGAAATTTAATGTTAGTGATG
Organism: Oryctolagus cuniculus; assembly: GCF_964237555.1. Taxonomy (NCBI): domain Eukaryota; kingdom Metazoa; phylum Chordata; class Mammalia; order Lagomorpha; family Leporidae; genus Oryctolagus; species Oryctolagus cuniculus. Next base: position 102,113,088 of record NC_091453.1, on the reverse strand, counting down.
TAACTAATGACCTCCTCTATCATATTTTCTCCTCCCCTCCCTTATTCCTTTACTTCTCCAAAATAGCCCAAGGTTGACATAGATGTCCCTGTGTATATTCTTGAAGATAGTATTTTCTATAAATAATATTTAGTATTAACTCTGATAGGAAGTATCAACTTTTCAAACTTACATTTTTCATTTGACATGATTTTTCTAGATCTTCCTATGATGATACCTGTAGATTATTTCATTCATTTTAACTGCTGTGTAAGAGCCCACTCTTCATGCATTTAGATTTCCAGCTTTTTGCCAGTAACAACAGTTATAATTAACAAAATTGTACAAGTCTCATGGTGTGTATATATGTGAGTACATACTTAGAAGAATTTCTCCATGCATGTTTCTGAAATTTTATTTGTGATACGTTGATAGCAACAGATTTTCTATATTCCACACACTTATTGAATAAGATCACTTTAAATAGCACTGTGAAGACAATTGTTAATTAAGAGAAATGGTACAAGGTACTGCTTCCCAAGCCTAAATGTCCATGAGAATGAATCACCCAATGAAATTATAGGATGCGGATTTCCAGGACTGGATCCCAACTCTTTAAGGATGGGAACTCAAAGTGTTCACCAGGAAATCCTGATAGAGTTGACCTATGAACCAGAATATGTAGACCACTGGTCTCAGCAATATTCTGGTGATATTCTAGATTTTTTTCTCATTTTAACCATATATTAACTGAGACTGCTAGAAAGCAACACTTGTTGCTCAGTTAGCTGCTCCCTTTCACATGTTATTATACAGTGTGCGCTTGACTTTTACTAGGGGCTATCATAGGAGAATCATGTAAGATTTGGAGGGGAGGGTTGCTTTCCATGTTAAGATTCTTGATTAAATTAAGATAAAGCCAGGACTCCAGCAGCCAAGAGCCTTAGTGCCAACTTTGGAAAGTATGAAGACACGAGACTGCAGCAGCACAAGCCACTGGAGATACAGCTGCAGGGAAAGCCTGTCGTCAGTCCAGCCTGGAGCCCAACCTAGAGGGAAAAAAGGGGGCATGTTTCTGTCTCCTTCTATCCCCCTACAATGGTGCCCCACAACTGGCTGAGAGAGGGCAAGTGCCATTTTGGATGTATATAACAGCTGTGCGAGCTTGTGTCCCTGTGCCCAGCAACCAGTCAAAGGGAGACACCTGAGTCTGGCTGGGAGACCTGATAACAGGCTGGGCACCAATGTCTAACTATGCGGTGTCCCCAGACTCCCAACATATCTTAGGCCCTGGGGCTCAAGCTTTCTAGGCTGAGCTGGCTCTGGGAGAGTCTCTGCCTCTCTGTGCACAGGATGGAGTGGCAGGACCGAGTGGATCCTGGATGCCCCATGACTGTGGGAGCCTTGTATGCTGGAACTGTCAAAACAATATGGCTGTATGGTAGGATGCAGGTTGAGGCTGGGTCTCTAGACAGTCGCTGTGGACGGTTCCACATGCTCAGGACTACCTGATTGCCAGGGGTGGGTCACTGTGGGGGTATCCATTCTCATACTGAGGACTATATGGATTCTTTGTGTGGTTCTTGTGCCAGTACAGATGAATATTGTACCCGATGGGGATAGTAACCAGATATTGATCACCTTGGAAGAGAGAAGTAAGGGTAAGACTATGCTAACAGAGCTATTCAAACCCTTCCCTCTGATTAAAAAAAGAGGAGATATACCACGTCCAACATGGGTGTCACCTTGGAGACTCCCCCTACCCTAGAACTCAAAACAGAACTCCCTGTACACACCCAGCACATGCCTCTTCCTATTCGCTGAAAGATCAGACACTCCACTAAGCCAAATAGGCATAGTGAAAAGATAAAAGCCATCACAGGGGAAAAAACTCAACAAGTATCTCCACAAATACCTAAAAATAAATGCATAAATTCAAGAAATAAGAACAAAGAAGCCAACGTGATGCCACCAAAGGAGCACAACACTTCAATACTAGAATGTGAAGATGAAAAGATTGATGAAATGCCAGGAATGGAATTCAAAAGATTAATCATAGGACTACTCAGAAGTAATCTGAAGCAAATCCATGAATTAAAGTAATCCACTCATGAAATGAATGAAAATTTTTCCCAGGAAATTGAGTTTTAAACATAAATCAAAATGAATTATTAGAAATGAAGAACTCAATAGATCAAATAAAAAAAGTGGAAAGCCTTAACAATAGACTCAGTGAGGCAGAAGAAAGAACATCTGAGTCAGAAGACAAATCTCTGGAAATTTTAGTCAGACCAAAAGAAAAAGAAATTAGAAAAATTAAAAACAGCACTTGAAATTTATGGCATACTATCAAATGACCTAACATACAGATCTTAGGAGTTCCTGAAGGCATGGAAAGAGAGAACGGATTAGAAAGTCTATTTAGTGAAATAATCACAGAAAACTTCACCAATTTGGAAAAAGAGATGTCCAAGTACAGGAAGGACATAGAAATCCTAATAGAAATGACCAGAAAAGATCTTCACCACAAAATATTGTAGTCAAACTTCCCAGAGTATAACAAAGAAAAAATTCTAAAATGTGCATGAGAGAAACACCAGATTACTTTCAGAGGATCTCCAATTAGACTCAAAGATGACTTCTTATCAGAAACCATATAGGCTAGGAGAGAAAGGCAAGATATATTCAAAGTCTTCAGAGGAAAAAAAAAACTGTCCACAATATCCTGCAGAGCTCCCATTTATGAATGAAGGTGAAATAAAAACCTTCCATAACAAACAAAAATTGAATTTGTCCCCACTCATCCACCTTACAAAAGACGCTTAAGGATGTGCAACACACAGAAACATGGGCATCACTATGAAAGAATGTGAAATCAAGAAATCTCTCAGTAAAAGTACAAAGGAAATAAAAAACAAACAATAGAAATATTTATGGAAAATGTCAGGGCCAAGTTGTTACTTATCAATAGTAACCTTGAATGTAAATGGCCTCAACTCTCCAGCTAAAAGATACAGACTGATTGAATGGATTAAAACACAAGGCCCATCTGTTTGTTGCCTACAAGAAACACATCTCACCGATAGAGATACATGCAAACTGAAAGTGAAAGGATGGAAAGGCCGACGCTGCGGCTCACTAGGCTAATCTCCGCCTGCAGCACCAACACCCCAGGTTCTAGTCCCGGTTGGGACGCTGGATTCTTTTCCGGTTGCTGCTCTTCCAGTCCAGCTCTCTGCTGTGGCCCGGGAGTGCAGTGGAGGATGGCCCAAGTCCTTGGGCCCTGCACCCGCATGGGAGACCAGGAGATGCACCTGGCTCCTGGCTTCGGATCAGCGCAGTGCACTAGCCACAAAGGCCACTGTGGGGTGAACCAACGGAAAAGGAAGACCTCTCTCTCTGTCCACTCTGTCAAAAAAAAAAAAGAGAGAGAAAGAATGGAAAAAGTTATTCCATGCTAACAGAAAGCAAAAAAGCCACCTTAATATCAGACAAAATAGACTTTAACACAAAAACTTAAAAGAGACAAAAAAGGGTACTATGTAATAAGGAATCAATTCAACAGTAAGATATAACTATAATAAACATACATGCACCCAATTACAGGGTACCTGGCTATTCAAGAAAAGTGTTAATGGATCTAAAGAGAGATACAGGCACCAGTAAAATAGTAATGGGGGACTTCAACACCCTACTTTCAGCAATGGACAAAAACCATCAAAGAAACAAGAGTTAATTGACCCTATGGACCAAATGCACATAACTGATATCTACAGAAGTTTTCACCCTACAGTTGCAGAATACACATTCTTTTCACAAGTGCATGTAACTTTTTCTAGGATAGTCCACATGCTAGGCCATAAAGTAAGTCTCAGCAAATTCAAAAATATTGAAATCATACCATGCATCTTTTCTTACCACAACAGAATGAAGCTGGAAGTCAACAACTCAAGAATCTCTAACATATGCAAACACGTGGAGACTGAACAACTTTCTCCTGAATGAATGGTGGGTCATGGTAGAAATCAAAAGAGAAACCAAAAATTTCTGGCAATGACAACAAGAAAACGTGTCCAATCCTAAGGGATACAGCAAAATCAGTGTCAAGAGGGAAGTTTATAGCAATTGGTTCTTACATCAAGAAATTGAAAAAGCACCAAACAAATGAGCTCTCAATGCATCTCCAGGACCTAGAAAAACAAGAGCAACCCAAACCCAAATTAGGAAAAAGGAAATAAACAAAATTGAAACAAAAAAATACAAAAGATCAGTGAAATGAAGAGCTGGTTTTTTTAATAAATAAACTAAGTTGATACACCATTGGCCTAACTAACAAAAAGAAGAAAACCCAAATCAGTAAATTCAGAGATGAAAGAAAAAATGTAACAACAGATACCATGGAAATAAAAGGAATCACTACAAAAAGCTGTATGCTATCAAATTGGGAAACCTAGAGGAAATGAATTGATTCCTGGACACACAAAACCTACAAAAATTGAGCCATGAAGATAGAAAAACAACACACACCAATGTCCAAGATGGAGATTGAATCAGTAATAGTACCTCTCAACAAAGAAAAGCCTAGGACTAGATGGCCTCACTGCTGAATTTTACCAATCATTTAAAGAAGAACTAATTCCATTTTTTCTCAAGCTATTCAAAACAATTGACAGGGAGTGAATCCTCCCAAAATCCTTCTGTGAAGCCAGCATCACATTAATTCCTAAGCCAGATAAAGATACAACAGAGAAAGAACTACAGACTAATTTTGCTGATGAACATTGGTACAAAAATCCTCAAAATATTAACCAATCAAATGCAACAGAAAATGATAGGAAAGATAATTCACCCAAATCAAGTGGGATTTATCACTGATATGCAGGGATGGCTCAACATTCACAAATCAAAAAATACAATACATCACATTAACAAACTGAAGGAAAAAAGCCATCTGGTTATCAATAGAGGCAGAGAAAGAATTTGATAAAAAAAATCCTTTCATGATGAAAACCTTAAGCAAATTTGGTATAGAAGGAACATTCCTGAACACAATCAATGCAAAGTATGACAAACCCACAGCCAACATCTTATTGAATGGAGGAAAAGTTGGAAGCATTCCCACCAATATCCAGAACCAGACAAGGATGCCCACTCTCACCATTGCTATTCGACTTAGTCTTGGAAGTTTTAGCCAGAGCTGTTAGGCAAGAAAAGAAATCAAAGGGATACATTTGGGGAAGGAGTAAGTCGAACTATCCCCATTTGCAAATAACATGAGTCCAAAAGACTCCACTAAGAGATTACTGGAACTCACAGAAGAGTTTGCCAAAGTGGCAGGATATAAAACTAATACACAGAAATCAATAGCCTTTGTATACACAGACAATGCAACGACTGAGAAAGAACTGCCAAGATAAATCCCATTCATGATAGCTACAAAAAAATTAACTACCTTGGCATAAGTTTAACCAAGAATGTTAAAGATCTCTATGATGAAAGTTACAAAACATTAAAGGAAGAAATAGGAGACACAAAAAATGGAAAAATATTCCATGTTCATTTATTATAAAAATCAACAGCATCAAAATGTCCATACTACCAAAAGCAATTTACAGATTCAGTGAGATACCAATCAAAATACCAAAAATATTCTCAGATATCAAAAAAAATGATGCTGAAATTCATATGGAAATACTGGAGACCCCAGATAGCTAAAGCAATCTTATACAACAAAAACATACCCAGAGGCATCACAAAACCAGATTTCAAGACATACTACAGGACAGTTATAATCAAAACAACCTGGTACTGGCACAAAAACAGATTTGTACACCAATGGAACAGATTTGAAATGTCAGAAATCAACCTACACATCTACAACCAACTTATATTTTACAAAGGAGCTAAAATCAAACCCTGGACCAAGGACAGTCTCTTCAGCAAATGCTTCTGGTAGAACTGTATCTCCATATGCAAAAGTATGAAGCTACACCCCTACCTCACACCTCTCACAAAAATCCACTCAAAATACGGTCAAAAACCTAAATCTATGACCCAATACCATCAAATTATTAGCCAACATGGAGGAAATCCACCAACACATTAGCATAGGCAAATACTTCTTGAAAAGTACCAACCCCTTAGCCGGCACCGCAGCAAACTTGGCTAATCCTCCGCCTGCAGCATCAGCACCCCGGGTTCTAGTCCTAGTTGGGGTACCAGATTCTGTCCCGGTTGCTCCTCTTCCAGTCCAGCTCTCTGCTGTGGCCCGGGAAGACAGTGTAGGATGCCCAAGTGCTTGGGCCCTGCACCCGCATAGGAGACCAGGAGGAAGCACCTGGCTCCTGGCTTTGGATTGGCATAGTGCCGGCCTTAGCATCCATTTGGGGGGCAAGCCAACGGAAGGAAGACCTTTCTCTCTGTCTCTAACTCTGCCTGTCAAAAAAAAGAAAGAAAGAAAAGTACCGACCCATAAGCACAGGCAATCAAAGTCAAAACTGACAGATGGGATTACATCAATTTGAGAAGCTTCTGCACCACAAAAGAAACACTCAGCAAAGTTGAGGCAACCAAAAGAATGGGAGAAATTATTTGCAAACTATGCAACCGATAAATGGTTAATATCCAGAATTTTTATAGAACTCAAAAATTTAACAACAATGAAACAATCAAGTAAAATGGGCAAGAGACTTTAACAGGCAGTTTTCAAGAGAGGAAATTCAAATGGTCAACAGACACATGAAAAAATGCACAGAATCACAAGGTGTCAGGGAAATGCAAATCAAAACTACAATGAGGTTTAACCTCGCCCAGTTAGAATGGCTTTCATATAGAAATAAAAAAACAAATGCTCGTGAGGCTCTGGGGAAAAAGGTACCTTAATCTACTATTGTTGGGAATGTAAACTAGTACAGCCACTGTGGAAGACAGTATGAAGATATCTCAGAAATCTCAATATAGACCTGCCATTTGACCCAGCCATCTCACTCCTGGGAATATGAAATCAGTATATGGAAGTTATCTGTACCACCATGTTCATTATAGATCAATTCACAATAGCTAAGATATGGAATCAACCAGAATGTCCATCAATTGAAGACTGGATAAAGAAATTATGGTATATGTACACTATGAAATATTACACAGCAGTAAAAAATGAAATCCTGTTTTCAATAAAATTGATGCAACTGCAAACCATTACATTTAATGAAGTAAGCCAGTCCCAAAAAAACAAATACCATACGTTCTCCCTGATCTGTAGTAACTTATAGAGTACCTGAAAGGTAATCTATAGAAATGAAATTGACACTTTGAGGTGCAATGTTTGTTTATAACCCTTGTCTACTGTATTGAGAAACAGTTTTTTTTTAAGATTTATTCATTTACTTGAAAGTCAGAGAGTCAGAGTTACACAGAGAGAGTAGAGGCAGATGGAGAGAGAGAGAGGTCTTCCATCTGCTGGTTCACTCCCCAGATGGCCATAATGGCTGGAGCTTCACCAATCTGAAACCAGGAGCCAGGAGCTTCTTCTAGATCTCCCATGTGGGTGCAGGAGCCCAAGGACTTGGGTCATCTTCTACTGCTTTCCCAGGCCATAACAGAGAGCTGGATCAGAAGTGAAGCAGCCAGGACTTGAAGTGGCGGTGCCTATATGGGATGCCAGCACTGCAGGCTGAAGCTTTACCCACTATGCCACAACACCGCCCCCAGGAATAATTTTGTATGTTATATAAATGAAGTTCAAAATACTTCCTAGTTTCCATTACAATGTCTTTTTTTCTTGATCCAAGAGTTATTCTAATATATTAATTGTCAAAATTTGAGGATTTTCTAGTGACATTTTTATGTCTAATCTAATTGCATTGATGTAGGACAACATACTGTGTAATTTCAATTATTTACAATGTGACATCAGTTGTAACATCTCCTTTTTTCACCTCTGATTTAATTAATTTGGGTCATCTCCCTTTTTTTGGTTGGGCCAATTTTTATCAATTTTATTTTTTTTTTCCAGAAAAAATCAGATTTTCATTTCACCAATCTTTTGGGTTGTTTTTCCATTTTATCTAATTTTTAATTTTTTCTTTCCTCCTCCTAATTTGGAGTTTGGTTCTTTCTTGCTTTTCTAGGTCCTTAAGATAGATTGTTAGATAATTTATTTGATCTCTTTCCAATTTCTTGATGTAGGCACTAAGTGGTATAAACTTTCTTCAACACGGCTTTTGCTATATCCCTTAAGTTTTGATATGTTATGTTCTCATCTTCATTTGTGTCAAGAAATTTACCTTTTGATTTCTTCCACGACCCTATTGTTCATTCAAGAGCATGTCAGTCTCCATGTGTTTATATATTTTTTAAGAGTTTCTTATGTTATTAATTTCCAGCTTCACTCCACTGTGATCAGAAAAGATACATGGCATGATTTAATTTTTTGCATTTGTTGAGACTTGTTTTTGTGGCCTACTACATATTCTACCCTAAAGAATGTTCCATACACTGATGGAAAAAATGTGTATTCTGTGGCTCTGGGATGTTCTATGGATATCAATTAGATCCAATTTATTGATAATATAGATGAGCTCTGTTAATTTATTTGCCTAGTTGATCTGTCCACTGACAAAAGATGTTGAAGTCTCCTACCATGATTACATTGGAGCATATATCTCCCTTTAGTGCCATTAACATTTGTTTTAAATAGCTAGGTTCTCTAGCATTTAGTACATATACATTTACTATAGTCACATCTTCCTGTTGAATGGATTTTTTTAAAGAATGTTATACTATTAAAGTTTATTTATTTATTTATTTTTTATTATTTGACAGAGTAAGACAGTGAGAGAGAGAGAGAGAGAGAGAAAGATCTTCCTTCCATTGGTTCACCCCCCAAATGGCCGCTACGGCCGGCACTGTGCCGATCCAAAGCCAGGAGCCAGGTATTTCTTCCTGTTCTCCCATGCAGGTGCAGGGGCCCAAGCACTTGGGCCATCCTCCACTGCCTTCCCGGGCCACAGCAGAGAGATGGACTGGAAAAGGAGCAACTGGGACTAGAACCCAGCACCCATATGGGATGCCAGTGCCGCAGGCACCAGCCCCTGAATTGATTCTTTAATCAATGACATAATGTCATTCTTTATCTCTTCTAACAGTTTTTATCTTAAGTCTATTTTGTATGGTATTAAGGTAGTTACTCCTCATTTTTTATTTCCATCTACATGGAATATCTTTTCTTATCCTTTCACTTTCAGTCTCTGTGTATCTTTGTTGGTGAGGTGTGTTTATTGTAAGCTATATATAGATGGGTATTGTTTTTTAACTTTTATTTAATAAATATAAATTTCCAAAGTACAGCTTTTGGATTACAGTGGCTTTTTCCTCCCCATAACTTCCCTCCCACCCGCAACCCTCCCATCTCCCGCTCCCTCTCCCATCCCATTCACATTAAGATTCATTTTCAATTATCTTTATATACAGAAGATCAATTTAGTATATATTAAGTAAACATTTCAATAGTTTGCACCCACACAGAAACACAAAGTGTAAAGTACTGTTTGAGTACTAGTTATACCATTGATTCACATTGTACAACACATTAAGGACAGAGATCCTACATGGGGAATAAGTGCATAGTGACTCCTGTTGTTGATTTAACAATTTTAATCCATTCAGCCAGTCTATATCTTTTAACTGGAGAGTTGAGGCCACTTACATTCAAGGTTATTATTAATAAGTTATGACTTGATCTTGTCAGCTTTCCATAAATATTCCTATTGTTTGTTTTGTATTTCCTTTGTACTATTATTAAGAGGTTTTCTACCTTCACATTCTTTCATGATGCTGGTTATCCTCTTTCTGTGTGTAGTACATTCTTACATATCATTTGTAAGGCTGATCGGGTGATGACAAATGCAACCTTTTTTTGCTTTAGAAGGTTGCTATTTCACTTTCATTTATAAATGAGAGCTTTGCTGAGTACAGTATTCTAGGCCGAGTGTTTTTTCGTTAAGGACTTTGACTATATCCCTCCATTCTCCCCTAGCCTATAGGATTTCAGATTGATAACAGATATATCATCGAATTGGAGAAACTTTCAGGGTAATCTTTTGTTTCTCTCTTGCTCATTTGAGGATCTTTTCTTTGTGTTTTACATTTTGAAAGTTTGAATATAATGTGTGTGGTGAAGATCTTCTCTGTCTATTTGGGGTTCTTGGATGTCCATATCTTTGTCCAGCATCAGTCACCAAACATGCATGAGATCATCTCAGATCATCCAGCCCAATCAAGCTGCCAAAACAGCTGCCATGTGGCCAGGTAAGACCAGAATTGCCCAGCTGAACCCATTCTAAATGACTGATCCACAAAATTGTAACCAAATAAAATGGTTATTATTTTAAGCCACCAATTTTTTTGGAATGGTCTGTAACAGATAACTACAGTGATAAAAGACAGAATAGTGATTACCTCTGGGGGTAGACAGTCACTGAGAAGGAATCTTCTGAGGTGCTGTATATATTTCATAATGTGATCCGAGTTGTTTACACAGGAATATATTTACAAACTAAACAGGTGTCTATGCAAATATTCATCAAGTGTATACTTAAGATTTGGGAACCTTTTATATTTTATATTTCAATAAACTTATTTTAAAGGCAATATACAGTTTGGTTATGTTCTAAATTTTCTAAGCAGAATAATGTCCTAACCCTTGGAACTTATGAATATGTTAATTTAGTGGAAAAGGAAAATTAACATTACAGATTAAGTCAAGGTTGCTATCAGTAGGTAGGGAGGCTATGCTGGATTATCCACGTGGGCCCAGTGTCCTTAAATTGGATACAGGAAGAAGAGTCAACTCAGAGGGATATATAACTAAAGACTTAAGAAATGCAACATTATTGGCTTTTAAGATAGAGGAAGGGAACTATAACTAAAGTGTCCAGGTGGCCTCTATAGGTGGAAAAGGCAAAGAAATGGATTCTCCCCTAGAATCAGTTCTGCCAATGCCTTGATTTTAACCAATGTCACCAATTCCATACTTCTGAACTATAAAACTATAAATTATTTTATATTATTTTAAACCATTATAGTTGTGGTAATTTGTAACAGCAGCAATAAAAAATGAAAAAAAAAACCTGTTAGTGCGTCAAAGAAGCTAACCTCAATACATTTTGTTACACCTGGTAGTGACCAAAAATTTCAAGTCACACCCAAATACTTCTGTGGGTGTTAAATCAGCTTTAGAAGAGACAGGTCCATAACAGTTCTTAGCCTCAAAAAAACCAAGACCACAACCCAGAGCTGTCTCCATGAGTGTAGAACCTGTGCAGTCATATCTTTGGTTTAATGCTCTACTATTACTGAATTCCTCTCAATTTTTAACAATGGGTCCTTGCATTTTCATTTTTCATTGTCAACACAAATTACACAGTTGGTCCTACCAACATACACTTCTTTCCTCTTAACGCTAGGGCCAGCCTACCAGACCTCTCAAAATTTTTGGTAACATTATTTCATGGGTCCTTTTAACCTTTCCAACATCAGACCTTGAATAGAGCAATCTGCCCTTTGATCAATCTCCTTAACTCCAAATCTCAGGAGAAAGGAGTTGAAAATTCCTTCCATGGACTTCTCATGGTAACTGGCCTTCCCTCTCTCCAGGCTCTGTACATCTATCCAGTGAGTGTCTGCATAATTCAGGCAGCCTCATGAAGATGCCCTTCTGACTCAGCCTATATGGAAAGTGACTGGAAACTCCTTTCTCCAAAGAAGAAAAAAATCATTATCATTGAAAGGACACCCACTAAATAGAGAACACCAGTGCCTAGGAATATTAAGGTTACAAGAAAAGGAGTTACGTGGTCAAGGAACTTTGTCCAACTGAGTTTAGAAGATTATGGGATTAAGTACCAGACAGCTGCACTTCCAATTCCAGCTTCCTATTAATGTGCACCTTGGGAGGCAGCAGGTGATGGCCTAAGAAGTTGCATCCATGGCCGGCACCGCGGCTCACTAGGCTAATCCTCCGCCTTGTGGCGCAGGCACACCGGGTTCTAGTCCCGGTCGGGGTGCCGGATTCTGTCCCGGTTGCCTCTCTTCCAGGCCAGCTCTCTGCTGTGGCCAGGGAGTGCAGTGGAGGATGGCCCAAGTGCTTGGGCCCTGCACCCCATGGGAGAACCAGGATAAGTACCTGGCTCCTGCCATCGAATCAGCGGGGTGCACCGGCCGCAGCGCACCGGCCGTGGCGGCCATTGGAGGTTGAAAGGAAGCCCTTTCTCTCTGTCTCTCTCTCACTATCCACTCTGCCTGTCAAAAAAAAAAAAAAAGAAGAAGAAGAAGTTGCATCCCTTCCACTCATGTAAGAGACCTGGATTGAGTTCCAGGCTGCTAGCTTCAGCAGGCCTCAACCCTGGATGTGGTAGGCACTTGGGGAGTAAACCAGTAGTAGATGAAAGATCTGTTTATCTGTCTCTCTTTGTCTTTCAAATAAATTAAATAAATACTTCAAAATCATCTTGCATTTAGAAAACTAAATGGCTTTATTTTCTGGGGGACTGTTCAACTTGCTTAATATGCTAAATGGCAGGTGATCCTGCAAGGCAGGACAGATGAAAAACTATATAAACTTATTTGACCATGTACCCCTCTTCCTCTAGGGATCTTCCAGGACTAACTTTTCACAGAAAAAGATATGAGTAAAGCTATCTTTATCAAATTAAGCCCTTTACCAAGATAACTGAGCCATTTTAGTTTATCTCTTTCTACACTAAAATTTATAACTATGGAAGTCACACACCTAAGAGACTTTATCTCCAATTCTTGCCTTCCTCTGCTCACATGTGCACTCTACGTAAAACAGCATCCTTGGGTGTATTTTCAAATCTATGCTTATTGGCTGGGATGTTGCTGACGATTATGACAGCTTATATTTATCAAGCACTCACTCCATTCCAACAAGTACTATTCTAAGCATTCATCACATATCATTTTATTTAACATCACCGCTTTCATTAAAGAATACCCCGCACTTATAATGTAAGGAATCTCAATTTACAATTGACAAATCTCAATGGACACAGCAGATAAACTCAGCTTTTTTAATCACAGGGTAGCAGCATTCTCAGTGGCACATCTCCAACTCATGGGATTTGGGAATTTCTGATTTATTTTTATTTATATATATTTATAAATAAAACAAACCAATTTTTTTTCTTAACCAACATCAAACTACTGATGGCTTAATTATAAGCCTGTGGGGGATGAGGTTGAAGCATAGGGCAGTATTTCCATTAAAACATACATCAATAAACGACTGAGGGACACTGCTGTTCAAGAAAACTAAGATTTGTTCTGGAAGCTGGGAGCTGACTATCCAAGTAAGCTCTAAAGCAAATGCTGGGGGATCCATGCTCTCAACCTCCAAAGTTACTCTCAGGTCATAAAATATTTCTGCAAATACATGTAGAAGCTGTTCAACTAATGGAATAATGAACATGAAAAGGAGCACTCACTTTTTCTCTTTTATGTAAAAAAGTAACATAAAAACCAATAGGACAGTTGTCACTCTCACAACAAACAGTTTTGGAACCCACATTTCCCCAGGCTGCTCCAGCCTATGGATACTATAGGGTTTCTAATAGATGTAATCACTAAATATTACCAATTTTTTCATTCTCTATACCCCAAATCCTAGCTGCTTCTTAAATAAGGGCCCTCTAGATTGTGTGTAGGCATTCCTGGAGAGTGGAAGATCACCTTACAAGCACACAAGAATCTAGCCAGCTGTCCAGTCAGCAACCATTTGGTGTCTGCCACTTGTACCTCCCCTCCCCACTCTCTAGTTGGAAATCACGGCATCAAACAGGTACCACTGTCCTCCACAAGGTGCTTCCTACCATCCCCCTGGACTGCTTGATGTCTCACTGCAGCTAAGACACTGGCGTCTAGAGATACCAGATCTGCATGGTATCTTGAAAAGCAGGGAGGAATGCTGGTTGGGCTCCATTATCTTTTTCAGTGAGAAGAGGAAGAGTGGGAAGTATAAGTAAGCAAAAGAATCTCTTGGTGAGAATGTACAGATACCACTTTTCATCATAAGCCATTCAGTCTCACTTATCAATGGACAGAGTAATAAATCTGGGTGATTCTGTTTGCCTTAAACAGTAGGAGTTCCTGACCTTTTAATGCCACATGCCCTTTCGGCAGTCTGATGAAGTCTACGTACCTTTTTCAGAATAACATTCTTAACTGCATAAAACAAAATACATAGGATTACAAAGGAAAACAGCTATATTGACACAATTATCAAATGATTTCCAAAGCAAATTTTGTATAATACATGCTTTTCATGAATATATTAAATAAATGATCCAGTGGCAGACCAACCACCACAGTAATTCAAAGCAGTGCCAGCTGCTCCAATTCCAATCCAGCTCTCTGCTGTGGCTTGAGAAAGCAGTGGAGGATGGCCCAAGTGCTTGAACCCCTGCACCCACGTGGGATACCAGGAGGAAGCTCCTGGCTTCCGAGAAGCCTAGCTCTGGTCGTTGTGGCCATCTAGGGGAGCAAATCCACAAATGAAGATCATCTCCTTCTCTCTGTCTCTCCTTCTCTATATATAACTCTGACTTTCAAACAAATAAATCTTAAAAAAAAAAAAAAAAACCTGCCCTAGCCCGAGTTCTTTTAAGGCCTGGTGCTAAAAAGTTATAGCTGCCTATCCTGCAATTCAGGGCATAAGCCCAGAGAAGTCCAAATTCCACCCAGTACTCAGGCTAGGAACACTGCTCTATTTAGATCAAATGTTGTTAACAATAGATCAGACTATTATTAGAGTATTTCTAATCAAGAGTTCTCATTGACTGGCTCCATTTTAACCAGGCATCATTGCCCAGCCTCCACAATCCCCACCAATGCACCTACCACATTGTGACAAGAGTGGTCTTCCAAAATGCAAATATGATCCTGTCACACCCTACTGGGCTCTTTTAGCTTTCTGTCACTTTTCAGGGTTAAAAAGGCATTTCCTAAGCAGAATCCTAAATGTTACCCTAGCTCTCTCCCCATCCAATAGCAGTTGATACTACACTGATCCAGAATCCAGAAGCTACACGCAGTTGCCCATATACACCTCCGACCTTTGTACCTGCTGTTCCATCTTCCTGGAATGTCCTCCTACCTCATCCTCACCTAGCAAATCCCGTCATCATCCTTAAGATCCAACTCAAGCACTAACTCTTCTGAAAAAAAGCATCAGGCCTTCCCTGGCCTCCCTGGGATGAGCTTATTAATTTTCCTATATGCTACCCAGTCACTGAACCTTGACTATACATATGCTGTGGCACTTATACAAACTGGTTTATTGAATGAGCTAGACACAGTAGGGTGTAAGAAGAAAGGACTATAATTCTTTCACACCACTGCTTCACACCACAAGCTCTGTGGAATCATTTTTTCCCACCCCTGCTTGAAATTTCAGACAGATCTCATACCTTTTTCAGTCACTCTCAGATACTAAAAAAATAGCTTTGTTTTTTAGGCATTAAAAATTCTGGTACAGTCCAATATATCACAGCTTCACTCTGTTACCTGTTTCCAAGCTTCTCGCCTCCCCTAGCTCCATCTAACTCAGCCTTGAAGTTTGTGGTAGGGGAAGAATGGAGAGCACGGTCAACTTCCCAAACTAATCCATTTCCTTTCCCTCTCCTTCTCTCTCTTCCCCACCTTCCTATGCTATTTCCAATCATGCCTGCAGGGTTGAAGCATGGGGAAGGACCAGGAAGGACCAAAAAAAGCAGCTTTGCTAGACTGGTTCTGTTTTAACCTGGTGCTGATTGAAGAGTATGGCAGATCTCTAAAGCTGACGTCTTCTTGAGAGGGTTCCTTGAAGTTCACCAGTCACTAGAGGTCTCTCACTTGCAGATTCCTTGACCTGGGCAACACTTCCTCTGGTCAGCTTCTTTGAACCCCTCTGACCTGGGTTTCCATCGGTCCATTCCTGTCGGGATCACTTCATACCTCTGAGCAATCCTCATACGGGAAATCTCTTACTAAATGACCTTAGCATGGGGACTGTATCTGGCCCCTGGGAAACAGACAGCTTTGCCCGTATATTGGCAGATGTACAGTGCACTGCAAATGCAATTCTTACTCTTTTGTCTGTTGTCAGACTGCCTCAGTCATATCCCCTCTTACCTTCAGATTTTCAAGCGTGAGTCACTTGCTAGCTCCTATACAAGTGCATCTCCAGGGAACACGTGTCAGGCTCTTAAAGTTGTGCTCTTGCAGCCCCATTCCACTTATGCATGGGGGAGTAGTTGCCTCCTTCACTCCCTCAGAAGAACAAGCTCTATAGCACTCCCACGTATCTCTACAAAACCATCCTCTCTACCATTTTCCTCTCGATCAATCCCCAGCTCCCTTACATAATCTGTGGTAGATAATGAACTAAAGGCAACAGATCATGGTTTGGGGGACACCATTTCACAAGTTCTATACAAATGACAATGTCACCTCTCTTTAGAATATGTGAACCCTTTCTTTTTCAGCTTTAGGTCCTCATCTAAAACTGAGATAGCAGAAAAAGTCCTATTTTAATATTCATTGCCTAGGGGTATATTCACTACAACCCTTTGAGGTCCTTGATACCAACAAATAAGTTCCATTCACGTTTCTACTCCCCAGATCCTACTTGGTGCAGGGAAAGTGCTCAAAGCTATTTGTGGCCCCCAGTTCAAGATGACAGACTAGGTATATACATTGTTTCAAATCCCTCCTTGCTTCCACTAAATAAAAGTACAACAGCACATAACCAAATAAAACCTTAAAGAAAAAACACAATTAGCTGGAAGATGAGACGATCACTAAAAAAAGAGATCAACACATTTTTGGAAGAAGGAAAAGTGGATGTGAGCAAGTTGTCAGGCGAAACAGATGGATAAAACCACAAGCGGGAATGTTATGAAGCAGCTACAGAGGAGATGAGAGCCGGCCTTCCTGGCAGAACCCTGGAAATATTCTGGGCTCTGAGTCAGCAAGTACAGAAGGGAACTCAAATGAGAAGTGGGGCTTTAAACTGGGGAATTAATTGAAGATTTGTACAACAGAACAGCTGCATCAGTCTCCCCCACCACATTCTTCCCAAACCTCTCATCCACAATACTATTAATGGGCATTTGCCAACAAGCAAAACAAAACAAGATAAAACTAGAGGATTTTTATCTGGAAAAAAAATAATGCCATGAAGAAAGTTAAGACTTTTATTTGCATATTTGCTTTTCAAAGAAATACTCTTCTCACTACACATTTAGGGAACTCGTATGTAGCCAGCCAACCGCCAGCCTACTCACTCCCAAAGGAAACTTGCCAAGCAAGCAGCCCTTCCTGTCCAGCCTCATAAAGGCTTCCTTGTCCGAAGTCCCATTCAGTTATCAGAAGGGAGAGCTACTCAGAAAACACACTTGCTTATGCAACAGCAAAAGGAAAAGCCACACCAGCTACCCAGTAATGTTTCTTTAAAAGCAAATGGACAGAATAATGACACCACCAAAAATGGTAGGCTAGAGAGTTCCAGTGCTCTATTCCTCCACAAAAACAAGCAATGAGCTAGCAAAAACTATCAGGATAAACTTTTGCAGAACTCGGAAATCTAGTCCAAAACTTACATCAGAGAAGGCTTGGTGAAGACAGAAATGACTGCAGTGTGGTAAGATAGCATAGAAGCATTTTTTATGCTTTATTTTATTTATTTAAAAGGCAGAGAGAGAGACAGACAGACAGACAGAGGTGGACCTTCATCTACTGGTTCACTCTCCAAATGACCACAACAGCAGGCTGGGCCAGGTCTAAGACAGGAACCTAGAACTCCATCCAGGTCTCCCCCATGGGTGGTAGAGGCCCAAGGACTGGGCCACCTTCTGATGTTTCCCAGGTGCATTAGCAGGGAGCTGGATGGGAAGTAGAACAGCTGGGACTTGAACTAGCACTTATATGGCATCAGAGGCTATGACCAAACCTGCTGTGCCACAATGTCAGCCCCAGCAATCTAGCATTTAAAATTGCCAACATGCTATACCTTAATTCCCAGATCAGCAGTGGCTCTAAAGGTTGCAGCCTTCGCTACTAGTGCAGGTTGTTAGTGCCAAAGAGAACAATGTAGAACCTATTCTCAAAGTTGTGGTTGCCTATATCTAAATGCTTGGTGTCCCCCTGAATAACAGATCCGAGGGATTGGCTTTCTCTCACGTGACTTACAGCATTCCTAGGGCTAGAGAAGCTCCTTTGACAGCATTTGCCAAAAAGCATTGAAAGTAACAAGTATTAACTGCAGCAGGATGTGGCAAGAGACAGTGACAGGGACAAGCAACAGATGGACCAAGAAGTGTTGGAAGGAAGAGTTTAGAAAAAGAGCTGTGTGTAGTTACAATGGATTTTAAAAACTCCCATAAATACTGAGGAATTCAATTCACCCAAGGCTGAAAGCATGTGAAAAAAAAATTAGAAGATCCTAAGCTTTCACTCCTGGACATCCTTCAGGCTCTGCACAAGCGTGAAGTGAAGGCTGACGCAGAGTTACAACCAACGTGGCTAAGCTCTGAAGGAGTGTTCTGATACAGAGCCAATGTGTCGAGACTAACAGCAGGTATTCTTTTCTTTCTCTGACCTCAAGCATGGAAGGAAGCTCTGTCAAAGCACGAGCGAACCACCAAACCAGCAGACCACATACTTCAATTGACCACGTGCAACACCCAATACCGTCTTTACAAAAACCATTTAGAAAAGTCGCCAAACACGTACAAATAAAACCAGCAGCAACACAAGTCCTATGGGAAATGGTAAGAATCTAATATCTACAGCCACTACATTAAAATATTCAACATGTCCAGTTTCCCACAAAATATTACAAAGCATGCCAACAGGAAAATATGGCCCATTTTGAGGAAAATATGGGATCAACAACAACTGCCCTTGAAGAATAGTAGACTTGCTAGAAAGATTTTAAAGTCAAGTGTCTTAACCATGCTCAAAGAGCTAAAGAAATGCATGGACAAAGAAGAAGTCAAGAAAACACTGTGTCACTAAATAGAAAATATTCAACTAAAGCAAAAGAAATTATAAAAAAAAGGGGGGGGGGACAGAAATTCTGCAGCCTTAAAGAAAAATAGCTTAAACATTTCACTAGAGCAGTTCACAACAGTTTTGTGCAGGTAGAATAGTGAATGAGGGGCCAGCATTGTGGCGCTAGGGGTTAAGCTACTGCCTGTGATGCTAGCATCCCATATCAGAGCACTGGTTTGAATCCCAGCTGTTCTTCTTCCAATCCAGCTCCCTTCTGATGCATGTGGGAAATCAGTGGAAGATGGCCCAAGTACTTGGGCATCTGCCACCCACATGGGAGACCCCTGGAGTTCCAGGATCCTGGCTTCAGTCTGGCTGTTGTGGTCATTTGAGGGGCGAACCAGCAGGTGCAAGATCTCTTTCTGTGTCTGTCTTGCTCTATCTGCCTTACAAGTAAAATAAATCTTCTAAAAAAATAATGAATTAGAGAACTTTGAAGATGAGTCAACTGAAATTATCAAGTGTAAGGAGTACGAAGAAAAAATTGAAGAAAAATTATTAGAGCTTAAGGGACAGTGGGAAACCACCAAGTATACTAACATGGGCATAATAGGACTCTCAGAAGAAGGCAGAGACAAATGAGCAGAAAGAAAATTTGTAGATAGATATAATGAAGAAAAAATCAGATTGGTGAAATACATGCATCTAAACATTCAAGAAACTCCATGAATATCAAGTAGGATAAATTCAGTGGAATTCACCCAAATCAGCTTATAATCAAATTGTTGAATGACAAAGACAATCTCTGAATCAGGAAGAGAGGACCCACCAAGTGCAAGGAATTCGCTGAAAGATCAACAGCCAATTTCCCTTCAATGGAGGCCAGAAAGTAGTACCAGGAAATATTTAAAATGCTGGAAAAAAAATTTTTAACTAAGAATTCTATATTTGACAAAACTAGCCTTCAAAAAATGAAGTGGGAATAACATATTCCCAAGTAAGTAAAAGTTGAGAAAGTTCATTGATCCAATACCTGCCTCCCAGCTGAAGTGAAGGCATACTGAACAGTAACTAGAAGACTTACAAAGAAGTTGAGAGGGCCTGGCATCATGGTACCGCGGGTTAAGCCAACACTTGTGACACCAGCATCCCATATTGAAGCACCGAGTCCGGACACTCCATTTCAAATCTAACTTCGTGCTAATGCTCTTGGGAAGATAGTTGCTGATAGCCTACATGATTTGGCTCCTGCTACCTACATGAGAGACCCAGATGGTGTTCCCAACTCCTGGTTTCAGCCTGGTCCAACTTTAGCTGTTTTGGTTATTTGGGGAGTGAACTAGAAGATGGATCAATCACTAAATTTCTCTGTGTGTACAGGTATGTCTCATTCTGTCACTCTGCCTTTCAAATAAATCTTTTTTAAAAAAAAGCCACAATCTGGAAATTGCAGGTGTTACTTCCACTTATACTCCATTGCCCGTAACTTAGTTACATAGTCATTCTTAACTGCAAGGAAGGCCAAGAAATGTCTTTTATTTGCCCATCAAAATATTAGTGGATTTATTACTATTTTAGAAGGACAGGGACCGGTGCTGTGGTGTAGCTGGATATTCTAGATAGTATTTACATATAAATATAAGACTTTAGGGTCAGGTGCTGTGGCATAGCAGGTAGAGCTGCTGCCTGCAGTGCCAGCATCCCATATGGGCACCCGTTCAAGTCCTAGCTGCTCCATTTCCAATCCAGCTCTCTGCTATAGCCTGGGAAAGCAGAAGATGGCCCAAGTCCTTGGGCCTCTGCACCCCCATGGGAGACCCGAAAGAAGCTCCTGGCCCCTGGCTTTGGATCAGCCAATTGTGGCCATTTAGGGAGTGAACCAGAGGATGGAAGACCTCTTTCTCTCCCTCTCTCTCTCTCTCTGCCTCTGCCTCTGCCTCTCTGTAACTCTGCCTTTCAAATAAATAAATCTTAAAAAAAAAAAAAGAAATTGAAGGACAGCCAGAAGTCTTGGTTATAACCTGATGAACAAAACCGTGGCTTTATTGTAGCAGGAGAGGGAAGTTCTAGTAGCACAGCTACGCAGCAGGCCTGAAAGACAACAAGCACACATCAGAGTAGGAAAACAGAGGCTCTATAAAGAAGCAACGTGGCCTCGATGACATAAATGGCATAATGAAAAATTGGGGGGGGGGGGAATTCAAGATATTAGGGGCCATTGTGGTACAGCAGTTAAGGCATAGCTTACAACACCAGCATTCCACATGAGTGGCAGTTTGAGTCCCAGCTGCTCATCTTCTGATCCTGATAATGCATCTGGGATGCAGGAGAAGATGGCTTGAGTGCTTGGATCTCTGCCACTCATGTGGGATACGAGGATGCAGCTCCTGGCTTCAGCCTGGCCCAGATCTGGCTATTGTGGCCATTTAGGGAGTGAACCATCGGACAGAAGATCTCTCTCTCTCTCCCCCTGTCACTTTACATTTTGAGTAAATTTTTAAAAAACTTAAGATACTACAAAGTTCAATAGAATTAGAAGAAAATGACAATGCAAGTTTCTTGGTGTGAATAACAGTGACTTCTACATATACACACGACAATGATTATACGATTAATTACAATTGATTAACCTCAATATACATTAAGAAATTTAAAATCTATGCCTTTTTTGAATTTTTAACTTCAATTTTAAAATACTATTGTATTTATTAATTAGTCCAATGTGTAACTTAATTTAAAATATAAGCTGTACTTTGGAAATTTATATTTATTAAATAAAATTTTTAAAAAATTTTAGAATACCCTTCAAATTTTTCAGCCACATTGGTAAATATATTTAATTTTCTTTTAAAAATATTTTAAACACTCCTTAGTAGGCACTAAACAAACACAATAATTAAACTTGTAATTAAATAACTAGTAAACATAATAAATGAAATGTATAAATACATATGGATCTTGTTTGTATAAACATTCTAATACTGCTTAGAAACAGAATTTTCTTATTCAAGTCGAAAAATTCTAAAATCAATTACTCACTTGGAATCATATAATCTGATACTTTCATGTGTCAAATTCTCTTAAACATTATGTATGTTGAAAATATCATAGGTACAAATTGCTCTACTGATTACAAAAACACTATTTCTGAAGTTAACATGAAAGTACCGGTATCATGGTTTTCATTTTTTTCATGATTTCTATAAATTCAACACTTTCCCAAAGTTAAAAAGATACCTACTATGGAAGCAGTAATACCTTCCCAAAATTGGAATCCCTATCACTAGGATTTAAGTTGTTTATTGACCAGACTTGTCAGCCAGGACCTGAGAATCTGATAATCTGTGCAACACTGGTGAACAGGTGCAGTGTTTTTTCTAATGCCATTATGCTGGGAGAAATCCCCATGTGCAACCAGCATTGTGGCATAGCAGGTAAAGCTGCTTCCTGTGACACTGGCATCCCATATGGGTGCTGTTTCATGTCCCGGCTGCTCCACTTACAGTCCAGTTCCCCAATAATGGGCCATCTTCCACTGTTTTCCCCAGGCCAAGCGCTTGGAACTCTGCCACTCATGTGGGAGACCCAGATGAAGCACGTGGTGCAGCCTGGCTCAGCTCTGGCTGTTGCAGCCATCTGGGGGCAGAACCAGCAAATGGAAGATATTTCTCTTTCTCTCTCTCTCTCTCCCTCCCGCCCTCCCTCCCCCTCCTTCTCTGTAACTCTTTCAAATAAATAAATAAATCTTTAAAAAGTAAGAAATCCCATGTGAATGCTTTCCAAATGGTGTGCTCTCATAGCACAGAAACACTAAATTCAGTTTAAACATTGTGCAATTCTTTGGATTTGAGTCTATAGCCCACATCCAGGTTGCTTAACCACTTGATGGTCTGGGTCTATATTCTCAGTATGTTCCCTCCTGATGGAGCTGTAACACTTTAGATAATTAACTGGGAACAAACTGGATTGTATGTATTCTCCAAGACTTATCTGGCTCTTCAGTCAGAGCTCTAATGACAAAACAAAGAAAGGAAGAAGGAAGGAAGACAGGCAGAGAGGGAAATAAATTTAGGTAATTTAAAACTCCAGGGAAAGTGACTTAACTGTACAGGAAACTCATGAGCCAAACATTTAGCAAACCAAAATAGGACAAGTTTGTCCAATTGAATGATTATAAGAAAATAGCATAAAATACCCACATACAGCAAATCCATTTCACCTTGATAGGAGGATCCACAGAAAATATGAAGTAATTTTAGCACCCTGACTTGCTTGGCATTTTTTGGCCCAAAATTAGGTAACTCAGCCTCAAATAATAATTATGCAAACATGTATGTGGTACTTGGCTTTCAAATTTTAGAATTTCTCTATGCACAGGGTATGACAGCCTTGATTACATTCACAGGATTATATTAGGATTCAATCAGGAACAAGGAACCCTTATGAGTATTACAAAATAAGATTTCTTGGAATAATGAAAATAAACAATTATTTAAAAAGCTAGGAAAATAAGGATAAAGAGAATTAGAGGATCAGAAGAAACTCATGAAATAGGCAGGCATGACCAGCTACCAGAGTGGGAAGGCAGAGGACAGCTGATGCAGAAGTCTACAGAAGGCAGTTTCCTCCGCATATGGCAGTGGGTCTAGGGTAGGGTTGCCAGATTTACTATGCATGTATGCACACACACAATACATGTACTGTACATATACTACACATATATGTGTGTGTGTAAAACCACATATGAGAGTACTTGAACACTTTTGTGGGAAATGCAATTTAAAGTTTATTTTGATGAAAATAATTTTGAAATTCTTACGCAGCTTTTTCATAATACATGAACATTTGAAAACCTCTTACATTCATGAATTTCAATTTTTTGCACCAGAATAAGCTTATCTTTCAATTTCATTTCCACTAACCTTTTCAAGTACTCTCATATGTAAAATATATATGTATAGATACACATATATGTATTAAATATATATGAGTATACATACAATGGGCCACACTTACAGTGAAAAAAATTATTGCTTATCTGAGGCTCAAAATTTATCTGGATGTCCTAAATCTCATCTGACACCCCACAGCACTTGTCTGGGCTCACTCACCCTGGTCAGCAAAGCTGGCACTTGGGAAGAAGAGCTAGACTCTGAGTGAGGGAAAGCAAGGACACTCTGGCACCTGCAGGCACCTCTGCGTCTGGTTCTCCCTGCCTGTAACAATGACCTTCAACAGTGAAATAGCCATTTCATTTCTGCCTTCCAAATCTTGCTCAAATTTCTCTTTTGGCAAATTCCATTCTGGTGCCATAGCAGGAAGGGGATTCTGGCAAACATAGCTCCAGCTTAGCCAAATTGATAAAACTTACAAAGGATTTAAATCCATCATTACAAAAGACTTGAATCATATGCACTGTAGCACTGAGTAATCTAATAACAGACGAAGATAAAAAATCCACTTCTGGTCCAACTTCCTGATATTGTGCCTGAGAAAGCAGTAGAGGATGGCCTAAATCCTTGGGCCCCTGTCACCCATGTGGGAGACCCAAAAGAAGTTCCTGGTTTTGAACGGGCCCAGCTCCAGCAGATGGAAGACTGACCTCTCTCTCTCTCTCCCTCTCTCTCTTTCACACTCTGCCTTTCAAATAAATCAATCTTAAAAAAAAAAACTCAAAAAGTATATAAACACACACACAATTATCAGAATTTCACAATCACCATGGCTTCATAAACACAGGCATTAAATATCAATAGCAGCTAATATCAGAAAAAGAGATGATTAGATGCTGCATATCTCCCATAGTCTTGCCACTTACAATTTTGTCAAAGGAATCAAGCCTGAGTCTGATCAGTCTCTGGATCCACTTGCCAACTTTGCCAGAAACAGAGGACAGAGAAACATGTTGTACTCAACCAGAAGAACAAAAACAGCAAAACCCAGACTACTGGAAATTATACATTTTTTGCTCTAAGAGTTAAACGGCAAAGAAAAGAAATGGTAACCATACAGATTAAAATAGACTTAAAAAGATATTGGGAAGGGGGGCAGCACTGTGGCATAGAGGGTAAAGCCACAACCTCTAGTGCCAGGATCCCACGTGGGTGCCGATTCGAGTCCTGGCTGCTCCACTTCCCATCCAGCTCTGTGCTATGGCCTGAGAAAACAGTAGAAGATGGCCCAAGTCCTTGGGCCCCTGTACCCACATGGGAGACCCCGAAGAAGCTCCTGGCTTCGGATTGGCACAGCTCCAGCTGTTGCAGCCATCTGGGGAGTGAACCAGCAGATCAAAGACCTCTCTCTCTCTCTCTGCCTCCACATAACTCTGCCTTTCAAATAAATAAATAAATATTT
This sequence comes from Oryctolagus cuniculus, assembly GCF_964237555.1. NCBI lineage: Eukaryota > Metazoa > Chordata > Mammalia > Lagomorpha > Leporidae > Oryctolagus > Oryctolagus cuniculus. The sequence continues at coordinate 102,087,705 of NC_091453.1, read as the reverse complement.
GAAAAAAATATGTGATTAAAGTTCATTGTATATGGGTGAAATGGTCATTTTTCCATTCAATTATTATTTATGGCTGTTGTCTGTATTCCCACTAAACTAGGGTCTTTTTGCTTTTTATTTGTTAAGCTTCTTATTCAGTGAAGTATTAAGCCTTTTTACCATAATGTAAATTTAAAATGTTATCTCAGAATCTAAAAAAAAAAAAAAAAAGAGTAAGGGAGATGGAAGGAGGATGGGAGGGAGAAAGAAGGAGGGATGGGACTATCATTATGTTCGTAGAATTTTACCTATAAAGCACACTGAATTTGTTAAAACTAATTAAAATAAGAAACTGGATAGCAGAAATGAAATACATAAGTACAATGAAGACAAAGCTGGAATATAAAGTTGAAGGAATTAAATTAACAAGAGAAAAACATAAGTTCTGGCCAATGGTACATACATGATGGGATTGTATTTTTCAAAAGGAAAATAACTGTTCTCTGTTCCTCGTATGTTCCTTCTCAAGGCTAGGAAAAATTGTGACTGTACAGCTTAGAAGGTGTATAGACAGCATCTTAAGGTAAGGGTCAGAAAACTTTCTGAAAAGGACTAGAAAATAAGCATTTTGGGCTTTGTATCAATACAGCCTGTGTCCAAATACTCAGAACTACTAATATAGCCCAAAAGTGGCCTTAGACAATATAGAAATAAATGGATATGGCAGTGTTCCAATAAAACTTTATTCATGGACACTGAAATATTTTTCATGTGTCGTGAAATATTTTTCTAAGCACTTAAAAATATAAATACTACTCTTAGCTCATGATCATAAAAAACATCAAGTAGTGAGCAAAGGTTAAGCTTGTAAAACTTTACCCTAGGAAATGGCAGAGCAAAGATATGACAGTCACTTACTCGAACTGGACTCTAGACGCCTCACAAGAGAAGTACACTTGTATTTTGTTTGGGGAAGTATATTTTGTACCTCTGCTTTAGTGAGAGTCTATACTCCAACTATTAAAATATACTGAAAAATTTTCAGGGAAATCTGTTAAATAATTATTAATAAACTATGAAGTATTTGATAGAAAGGAGGGAGAGGTACACATATTCTGTAACCTAATAATTCTGCTAATTCTACTTCAAGGTAAAAAACCTACAGAATCTGTCACATGTGCACATTAGGAGACTAACACAAGAATGCTCACTGTTGGATTCCTGGCAACAGAATTTCGGAGCCACCTAAATGACTAACAGCAGGGGAATGGATGAATATATTGTGGTACATTCATTTAATTGAATACTACAGGGAAATTAATAGGAATGAACTAGCGCTCTAAAAACATGGAAACTTTCACAAACATAAGGTTAAGCAAAAAAAAAAAACAAGTTGTAAAATAAAAATATGAGATGCTGCTGTGTATGTTGTTTTAAAAAGGAAAGACTATACTAAATATGCTTTTTAGATATATATACATTAGAAGTCTGCACATAAATGTGGAAATGTTAAATATAAAGCACAGGATAGTGGTTACTCCCGGAGGGAGAAGGAGAGAGGGAAATCAAATTCTAAAACGGTATAGAAGGTGCTTCAACTGTACCTGTTTTTGAAAACTCAGAACAAAATTAAATGTTTTTTGAGTGAATGATTAATTCACAAATGTATACACCTTAATCTCCTGATATAAGTGATACATTTCCCATTTTATCTTAGGATTTATGTTCACACTGGCTAATTATTCAAAGCTATCTAACACATAAGAGCAGTAATAAATTTACTCACCGTCCTTTTGTTTATACCTGAAATAGTAGAGGCTAGCACTGTGGCATAGTGGGTAAAGCTACCGCCTGCAGTGCTGGCATCCCATATGGGTGACAGTTTGAATCCTGTCTGCTCCACTTCTGACCCAGCTCTCTGCTATGTCCTGGGAAAGCAGTGGAAGATGGTCCAAGTGCTTGGGCCCCTGCACTCACACTGGAGACCCAGAAGAAGCTCCTGGCTCCTGGCTTCAGCCTGGCCCAGCCCTGGCCATTGTGGCCATTTAGGGAGTAAACCAGCATATGGAAGCACTCTCTCTACCTCTGCCTTTCAAATAAATAAATAAATCTTTTAAAAAATAAAGTAACTAAGCCGGCGCCGCGGCTCACTAGGCTAATCCTCCGCCTAGCGGCGCCGGCACACCAGGTTATAGTCCCGGTCGGGGCGCCGGATTCTGTCCCGGTTGCCCCTCTTCCAGACCAGCCCTCTGCTGTGGCCAGGGAGTGCAGTGGAGGATGGCCCAGGTGCTTGGGCCCTGCACCCCATGGGAGACCAGGAAAAGCACCTGGCTCCTGGCTCCTGCCATCGGATCAGCACGGTGCGCCGGCCGCAGCGCACAGGCCGCGGCGGCCATTGGAGGGTGAACCAACGGCAAAAGGAAGACCTTTCTCTCTCTCTCTCTCTCACTGTCCGCTCTGCCTGTCAAAAAAATAAATAAATAAATAAATAAATAAATAAATAAAGTAACTTCCAGGAGTGGTAACTAGACATTTTATCTACCACTAAGGTTTCCTAGCTCAGTTAATGAATAAGGATATATGATTTGCATCATGCAAACCTATAAACATTATGACCCGATAGCCAGCACAGCCATCAGGAACTAGTATCCCAGATGGGGGCACAGAGTAAAGCTAGGATCACTTATGCTCTGTTTATAGTGAGCTCAGGTAGTTTGATTGTGGTTAACAATGGACAATGAATGACAGAAGTGATTAAGATGTGGAAGAAACCCACACTCAAGAAAAGCAGTGAGTGGAACATAAAGGCATCTTACTCTCCAACAAGTTAACTGTAACCAAAATTAGATCTGCTCAGTGATGTCTGGTTTGTTTTTTTTAAACTCCACAGTTATAGTCCTATTTTAAAACTCTTTTACTTAAAATTCCTAGAGGAGACATCAGCAGGAAACTAGATAAATAAGTTGCATTATATAAAATGAAATACTACATGTCAATAAAAAGAATAAACTACTGAGATACGTAAGAATACTAGTGAATCTCAAAAATGTTATGCTGTGTGAAAAAAAGGCAGACATGAAACAGTATATATAGTTTGATTCCATTTATCTGAAGTTCTATAATCGGGAAAAACTAAACTATGCTAGCAGAAATTAAGAACAGCAGGGACAGGCATTTGGCACAGTAGTTAAGATACTGTTTGTGATACCCACATCTCATATTGGAGTCCAAGCTCTACTTCCAATTCCAGCTTCTTGCTGGAGACCCAAGTGGAGTTCTGTGTTCCTGGCTTCAGCCCAATCCAGCCCTGGTTGCTGTAGGCATTTGGGGAGTGAACCAGTAGATGAAATCTCTCTTGCTCTTACTTTTTCTCTCCCTCCTCTCCCCCTCCCTGTGTCCCTCTCCCTCACTCTTTCTCTCCTCCCTCTCTCCCTCCCCCTCCCTCTCTTTCTGCTTTTCAAATAAATTAAATATATTTTTGTAAAAGAACAGCAGCTATGGGTAGGAAGGACTTACTAGAAAAGAACAAGAAATTATTATTCATTTTTATGGGCACAGTAGTTACATGGGTGTATATATTTGTTAAAACAAAAACCTCATTGACTTAAACATTTAAACTATATGCATCTTACTGTATACACATTATATTTCAATATGGCTAATTAAAAACATCTATAGGGAAAAGAGCATTTTAACTATCAGCCTGAAAACTCTCAGGCCCAAAGATTGAAAGCCAGAATCCCAGAGGTCAAAATGAGCCAACCAGTCTGTTCTGTTTGCTCTCAGATTTGTTTAATCAATTAGTTGTCAACACTCAAAAATGTTAGATTTTTCCATTGAATGTTCAGCTTCCCCTGAAAATCCTTGAGCTCTTGCAATACTGAGCTAACAATTTTACATGGCAGTAACATGTACTCTCCATTCCTCCCAATGCCCACCACAAGACATTGAGTTATGACAGAACACATTGTCACAACTAATAGAAACAAGGACACTGGGAAGAAAGACATGAGAGCGGGAAAGCTGGCGAGTTCCGTTGCACACATAGGGACCCTGAGGTATTAGAAGGATATCCCATCAAAATCATTCAATAGCCAATTGCAACTTCAAGGCTCAGATTCAGAAGTAGTTAAGCCTAGACATATGGACTTGAGGCCCAAACCAGATTAACACTTCTTGATCACCCACCATGTGATAGTCACTATACTAGGAACCCTCACAGATGGCATCCACATAGTTGAAGACACAGAAGTGAATTCAATTAGTAAGGATGGATAAAGAAAAGAACAAATGCCGAAGATAGGACCTGTGGAAGGAATGCTAAAAATCTAAAGGATTATCGTAAAAGATTAAAAACTGAGGGAACAGGAGACAGGAGTCATTAGAGAGGCAAGAGCAAGAAAGGATAGTGCCAAGCACCAGAAGGCAGAATGTAAAGAGATCTCCAGCAGCAGTTGTTACAGTGAGCGAAAGGAACAAGAGGACTGAGAAAAGACCATTTGGGCACTAAGAAGGCCACTGGTGTGTGCAGACTTGAATTGTTTCGGTATAGTACCGAGAATGGAGGTAAGATTACCAGAGGTTGAAGAGTAAAGGTAGGCTTTAATAAATGAGAAGTGGGAGAGGGATGATGGGACAAAGAAATAGCTAAAGCCTCGCACCACAATTCCCTGTGTCATGGAACAGATCATTTCATCTTCTCACATGCCTGCTCCAGTGAGCTGTGGATAGAATGGGAAGCAAATATAAACCCTGTCCCCACCCTCTTGGGGCTCACAGTTGAGTGAAATGGTATTAGGTAACAGTCACTTTGAGGGTGGAAGAAAACAGAAAAGAAGAAATCAAAATGACATAAAATTTTAAAAATAAGCATAAAAAGGGCCGCTGCTGTGGTTAAGCCGCCGCCTGTGGCACCGGCACCCCATATGGGCACCAGTTCAAGTCCCAGCTGCTCCGCTTCTGATCCAGTTATCTGCTATGGCCTGGAAAAGCAGAAGATGGCCCAAGTGCTTGGGCCTCCATACCCATGTGGGAGACCTAGAAGAAGCTCCTGACTCCTGGTTTCAGATCAGCCCAGCTCCAACTGTTGTGGCCATTTGGGGAGTGACCCAGCAGTTGGAAGACCTCCTTCCTTTCCTCCTTCCCTCCCTCCCTCCAACTCTGCCTCTCAAACAAATCTTTTTTTTAAAGGATAAAAATAGAAACTTTCCAACTTACTTTTCAAAGGTATCATGATTCTTATTCCAATCTGATAAAGATAGCACAGACAGACATCTGACCAATTTTACTCATAAGTGTAAAACTCCCATATAAAGTACCAACAAAGGAAACTCACTAACATTTAGAAATACATTGTTTTTATATGCAAGTTCCACATACTGAAATCTACTCATATTATTTATCATCAGTAGGGCAAAAAAGTACTGTGTCTATAAAGATAAATGGCAAAAGTATGCTTGATTAAATTCAATTTTAATCAATAAGCTTAAAATAAATTTTGATTGAGAGTAAAATGTATTTCTTGGGGTGGACATTTGGCACAGCTCAAAATGCCTACACCCTATATCAGAGTGCCTGGAATCCAGTTCTGGCTCCATTCCTGACTCCAGCTTCCTGCTGATGTACACCCTGGTAGGCAGCAGTGATGGCTCAGGTATTTGGATCCCTGACATCCACATGGGAGGCCTGGATTGAGTTTCTGAATCATGACTTAAGCCTGGCCCAGGCTTGGCTATCGCACGCATTTGGGAAGTAAACCAGCGGATGAGGGATTCCTCTCAGTTTCTCGCCCTTTCAAATATAATCGTTTAAAATTTAAAATATAGCTCTTAATCCGAATGCCAATGTCTTATGTAAAACACTAAAAGCATTTACCTTCTAGCAGAGACAAACCAGGAATACATCCCACAATCAACATTATGTTCTTGTACACTTTTCAAAGTGTTTTTAGTAAAACATTAAATTTGAAGTGCAGCTATTAGAAAGTGTACAGTTATACTTCTTACAGTTTATGTATGTTTATCTGCCTAGAAACACCAACAGAATAAATCAACTGAATATCTAACAGCAGTAATAAGTGGCTGCATACAAAATATACAAAATGAATACATTTCCTATATCACAGCAAACCATGAGAAAATATAATGGTGAGGCGGGAAGAGATTCTATTCACCTTATCAATGTATTATATGAACTAACTAGAGATACTTAAGAAGTATGTCGCATCTATTTGAGGAAAAACACATAAATAAACTGAAACAAAAAAATTACTCAAATAAGTACACATTCAAACTGCCTTGATAACATAAGGCATATAACCATAAAGAGGTCAATTCTTCCCTTTAATTAACACTGTAGGGCAATTTCAATCAAAATGAGATATGAAAAATTGTTTAACTATTGGAAAAACTAAATAAATTCAGGCCAAATATTCAAAGTTTATACCAAAATGAGTTCTAGGTATATTTAAGAATATTTCTTTCATCTAAAAATGCTACAAGAAAATTTAAGTAGATAATAAACAAAGAGGAATATCAATCTGATCTCAGAATGATGGACTTTCCCAGCATAAAAGCAATGAAAACATACTTAACAATAGTATCTACAGTTAAAATTATAAAGTCTCTAGTGTGATAAATAAAATGCAAACAGAAAAATTATTTCAATAAACATAGTGGACAATGGATCCATACAAAATAGATTCTTAAGGAGCAAAAGGCATAAACTAGCCACAAAATAAGATATACAAATGGTCACTAAGCATGCAAAAATAACATTCAGGATGGCGACTCCTGTGGTGCAGTGGATTAAGTCACTATTTGGGATGCTCTCATGCCATATCAGAGTGCCTGGTTCCTGGCCCAACTACTCTGTGCTTTCAATCCAGCTTCCTGCTAATGCGCCAGGAGGAAGCATATGACAGATAGCCCAAGTACTTGTATCTGGGTAGGCAGCAGAAGATAGTCCAAGTATTTGGGTCCTGGTTGCCCACATGGGAGACCTGGGTGGAGATATTTATGCTTAAAATAAAATGGTCGGCCGGTGCCGCGGCTCACTAGGCTAATCCTCCGCCTTGCGGCGCCGGCACACCGGGTTCTAGTCCCGGTCGGGGCGCCGGATTCTGTCCCGGTTGCCCCTCTTCCAGGCCAGCCCTCTGCTGTGGCCAGGGAGTGCAGTGGAGGATGGCCCAAGTGCTTGGGCCCTGCACCCCATGGGAGACCAGGAAAAGCACCTGGCTCCTGGCTCCTGCCATCGGATCAGCTCGGTGCGCCGGCCGCAGCGCGCCGGCCGCGGCAGCCATTGGAGGGTGAACCAACGGCAAAGGAAGACCTTTCTCTGTCTCTCTCTCTCACTGTCCACTCTGCCTGTCAAAAAAATAAAAAAAAATAAAATAAAATAAAAAAAATAAAATGGTCATATAATTTATCCTCCAAACCAGAATACTTTTTTTTAAGATTTATTTATTTGAAAGAGTTACAGAGAGGGAGAGACAGACAGAGGTCTTCTATCCACTAGTTCACTCTCCAAATGGCCACAACAGCCAGGGCTGGGCCAGGCTGAAGCCAGGAGCCAGGACCTTTTTCCAAGTCTACCACATGGGTGCAGGGACCCAAGGATTTGGCCATCCTCTGCTGCTTTCCCAGGAGCACTAGCAGGGAGCTGGATCAAAAGTGGAACAGCTGGGACTTGAACCAGCACTCATATGGGATGCTGGTGCTGCAGGCAGCAGCGTAACCCATTGTGCCACAGTGCTGGCCCCACCAGGATACTTTTGAGAGTTAAATAAGGCATTATTAATGATTATTCCAAGACAATATGTATTGAGGAGGACAGTCCCAGGCATAGTGGGTCACATGGTCATAACTAGTTAAAAGCTACTGATTGTTCCATTTGAAAAAACTTAAAATGTACGAAGAAAGGGCAAGTGTTAAATAATAGTACATATTTCATATGAATCACTATTATGTAGCTAATTATATTTCAAAATGTATTTAAATATTGTATTTTTAAATTAAGAAACTATAAAAAGTATGATTCACAGTGGCTAAACACTATGTAGCCAATAATCATGCATTACTTATCCAACATCCAATCTCTCCTGTCCTCTTCCTAAAAGCATCCAAATTTCCTGCCTGGTTGCAGTTCATGGATGGCCAGCATTAAGTCTAAAGCAAAGGTCCACAGCAATCATCTGACCACCGTTATTAATTCATATTGGTCCCACCAGAATTTAGGACTTTTATTCAAAGCTTCTTGAGTCACAGGAAGCTACGGTACCTGATTTGAACCAGGAGAGAAGCTGGCACATTGAGGAGATCGAGCAGGAGAACTGCAGAGCAACTTAGCTAGAATACTGATCACACAATGCCAGAAGCCCTCGTTACCTCTAGACTTTAATTAACTGCAATTAAGAGATACTCTCATTGTTTAAATCTGTTTTAGGGATGATTCTGCTCCTGGCAACCAAAAAAAAAAAAACCACACACACACACACACACACACACGCCATGCATGGAACTCACATTCAGAAATTCTGAATCAAGTGGTCCAAGTGTGTTCTCCTAGTCTTGATTAAAAAAAAAAAAAGCCGTTTGTGATTTTAATATGCAATGAAAGTTAAAGACTGTGAATATATTATGCATATACCAGGTATACAGAAAAATTGGAAGGAAAAATATGTCAGAAAGTTAAGAATGATAATCCCTGGGTACTGGAAATGCACAATTTTGTTGTTTTCAATCAGTGAAACAATTTTTAAAATTTATTTTCTTACTAAGTCTAACTCATCTTTGGGTCATTATTTATCACCCAGTGCAAGAATAAAATATATGTTTTTCTTTACTGGTTTTAATTACAAAGTAATAGAAACACAAACTAATAAATTCTAAAAGCATATGCAAAAGCAGAAATAAGTAAATGAGGGGGCCAGGGTACTAGGTTAAGCCTCCACCTGCAGCGCCAGCATCCCATATGGGCACCAGTTTGAGTTCCCGCTTCTCCACTTCCTATACAGCTCACTGCTAATGCACCTGGGAAAGCAGTGGAAGGAGGCCAAAATGCTTGGGGCCCTGCACCCACGTGGGAGACCCGGAATAAGTTCCTGGCTTCAAATCAGCTCAGCTCCAGCAGATGTGACCATCTGGGGAGTGAATCAGAAGATGGAAGATCTCTCCTCTCTCTGTTTTTCCCTCTCTACTCTGCCTCTCAAGTAAATTTTTTTTTTTCAGAAAAAGTAAATTAAAAAGTGAAATAGAAGTAAATGATGAGAAAATTTTCAGTGGCACATGCTAAGGAAAGATGGGAATCTCAATCAGGAATATAAGCAACTCCTTGTTTATAATGATCCTGGTTCTATAAAAGACTCATCTGTCTGGAAAGCATGCTATGCAGGCTAGACACAGTCAAGAATGTGCAATGTATGATTAGCACTTCTCTGTGGCAAGTTTTAATTACCATATTTGATTTTACATAAATGTTTAATATAGCAGGACTTTCTACTAAATACAACTGTTACAACAAGTAATAACTTTCTTCATATCTAATTGCAAAGCAGAAATTTAATATTCAATTTAATATTTATAAATCTAATTTAAAATCTGCAACTATTTATAAAATGTATTTTATAAATCTACATTTATTCCTAATTTACTCTATAAATTTATAAATATCTTTTGTGTTTTATTAAAAATTGAATTTATAAAACACCAAATATATAAATATGTCTTATAATATAGATATTATCATATGTTTATACAATTTTATCTATAATTTAAATTTTATTCATAATTTTAAATTACATTTTATTTATAAAATAAATCATTTTAGAAACAATTGAAAGAGGAGAGAGGATGCATTTTAAAGCATTTCTTTCTGGATCCCTAAAAGGGAAGAGTCTAAAATCAATAAGGAAAGACTAGCTTCCTCATTGTGTTCGCTTCAGTGGACTGAAGCCACGGGAACTTGATTTATTCTAGGAAGTCACTAAATAACAGATGACTAGGAAACAGGGAAAAACCATTCCTACATTTAACTGCTCTATTCCTTCCTTCCACACGGGAGTAGACCCTCCTTCAGCTGTGGTAACCCGGAGCAGTAACAGCAATATATTCAGCAGGATAGCATGGCATCCCTCCTCTAAACCTTTGAAGCTTGTTTTAAAGAAACACACAGTCCAACTGATCTAGCAATTGTTTTTCCGGTATATCAATGGAGTGAAACGAATTCTGCTAATGTGTCAACAAAGTGTCAGGCCCTGGGAGAGATACTTGGGAATTATTTAAGTCTACTGTTCTGTTAGCTGGGGTTTTTTCTCTTGCAAGTTTTTGTTTTGAGCATAACAATTGGCTATTTCTGAAAGCTGCTCTTGGTACATAAAACCACGTGACCAGCAGAGAGGAAAATGTTCAAGAAAAATGTGCTTATTCAATATATTCAACAAGTATTAAGTTGTTTAGATGCCAAATGTAGAGAAAATCATCTAGGACAAAGCTCTGCTTTACAACACTTTTTTTTTTAAAGATTTATTTATTCGTTTTGAAAGCCCAAGAGTGACACAGAGAGAAGAGAGGCGCAGAGAGAGAGAGAGAGAGAGAGAGGTCTTCCATCTGCTGATCACTCCCCAGGTGGCAACAATGGCCGGAGCTGCACCCATTTGAAGCCAGGAGCTTCCTCCAGGTCTCCCACGTAGGTGCAGGGTCCCAAGGACTTGGGCCATCTTCTGATATCCCAGGCCATAGCAGGGAGCTGGATTGGAAGAGAAGCAGCTAGGACTAGAACCAGCACCCATAGGGGATGCCAGTGCTTCATGCCAGGGCATTAACCCGCTGCGCCACAGCGCCAGTCTCTACAACACTTTCAATAATATGTCAGATTTTGTTTTTTACCAATTCTGACTCGTCCAGAATTATTTTTATAAGAAATATAATATATGCATAAAACTTCAAAGGATTATATAACAAATATCATGCTTCCAATATACAGAACTGAGGAATAGTTTCATCAATGTTTCAAGTTTTTATACACATACATGTGTGTGCACACACAATATACACATAGAATGGTATGTTGCAACCATTTCATACTTATTCTTGAGAGCTTTATTTTAAATTTTTAGAAATTTTGCCACCTAGTCGCTAAACCTTTGGTAGCTTGAAACTGGTCACAGTGAGAGCATTACACCATGGAAGTTCTCAAACATTATAAATCAATGTGCTTTTTTTTATTTCCTGGAAAGCCAATTGTTAAACATTTATCAGCATACTACTCTTCACATACAAAGAAAACTGAGGCTGGAGTTGTGGCATACCAGGTAAAGCCACTGCCTGCAATGTTGGTATCCCATATGGGCACCGGTTCAAATCCTAGCTGCTCCACTTCCTGTCCATCTCCCTGATAGTGTGCCTGGGAAAGCAGCAAAGGATGGCCCAAGTGTTTGGGCCCCTGTACCTACATAGGAGACCTGGAAGAAGCTCTTGGCTCTGGACCTGCCCAGCTCTGGCCTTTGTAGCCATTTTGGGAGTTAGCCAGTGGATGGAAAAATCTCTCTGCTGTCTCTCCCTCTCTCCCTGTACCTTTACCTTTCAAATAAATAAATAAATCTTTTTATTTTTAAAAGTTTTTAAGGTAAACAAATTTCATGTATTTCATATATACAGATTTAGAAATATAGTGATACTTCCCACCTTACCCTCTCTCCCACTCATGCTCCCTCCATTCCTACTCCTTCTTCTCTTACTCCCTCTTAATTTCTACAATGATCTTCTTTCAGTTTACTTTATACTCACATAAGATTAACCATACACTGAGTAAAGAGTTCAACAAATAGAAGAAAAAAATACTGTTCCTCAACAGTAGAGACAAGGGCTATAAGCAATCCTCAAATCTCAAAATGTCAATTTCACTCCTGTACATTTTTTGGTACTCTATTAGTTAACATAGATCAGGGGAAACATATAGCATTAAAATAAAAAAAGAAAAGCCTACAAAGTCAGATTGTCTCAGACCCATACTCCCAATCCCATTATCTTTCCCTGTCCCCAAAGGCAAGCATAATTATGAATTTGGAATACATTATTGCAGACCATCTTCTATACTTCAAATGCACTCACATACATCCATTAACAACATAGAGCTTGCATCTCAAAATGCACATCTACATATGTACACTGTAACTTGATTTATTCATCCAACATTTTGCTGCATCTGAATCTAGATTATTCCTTTCGTGTGATATGTAGAAGTCTGCCATATGAATGTCTTATTTTATATACCTATACTATTAATATACATGTAGATTGCTACTAATTTTTCACCATTAGAAATAACGCCAAAATGAATGGCCCTTGTTCATCAGTATGTGAGTATATCTAGACAAATAGGAGAGCAATTGCTGGATTGTATGTATGTTGCCAAGTTTATCAGACATTATCAAATTTCTCTCAAGTGCCTAAAATTAATTTACACTCTGGCCAAATAGTGAATGAAAAGTCTACTCCATATTCTAGCCAACATTTGGTACTGTCAGACTTCTCATTTTTTTAGTCTGATAGATGTAAAAGACCTCTAATTGTGGTTAATTTGCATTTTCTTGATTACCAGTGAGGTTGAACATTGCCTTTCAAATAAACAGTCTTAAAAAGGGAGGGGAGGGGGGAGGGAGGGGAGGGGGGAGGGAGGGGAGGTGGGGAGGGAGGGAGGAGAGAATCTTCCATCTGCTGTTCACTTCCCAAAATGGCTGCAATGGGCCAGGGCTGGGGCAAGCAAAAGCCAGGAACCTGGAACTCCATCCTGGTTTCCCATGTGGGTAGCAGGGGCCCAGGCACTTGGGCCATCTTCTGCTGCTTTCCCAGATGCATTAGCAAGGATCTGGATCAAAGTACTGGATTCATAGTACTATAAATAGTCTATAGATAGACTATAAATAGTCTAAATCAATGATTGTCTTTAACTTTGTTTATGGTAAGAATGCTTGTGAGGGATGGTGTTGTGGCACAACACGTTAAGTCATCACTTGTGATGCCAGCATCCCATATGGGCTGCTCCATAGCAATATTTGCTGAGGGCCCAGTGTTGTTGCATAGTGGGTAGAGCCTCCATCTGCAATGTCAGCATCCCATATGGGTGCTGGTTTGAGACCTGATTGCTCCACTTCTGATCCAGTTCCCTGCTAATGCACCTGGGAAAGCAGTGCAAGATGGCCCAAATGCTTGGATTCCTGCACTCACGTGGGAGACCTGAAGGGAGCTCCTGGCTTCAGCCTGGCCCAGCCCCAGGTATTGTGGTCATTTGGGGAGCGAACCAGCAGATGGAAGATCACTTTCTCTGTAACTTCATCTTTCAAATAAATAAATCTTTAAAAAACATTTGTGGAACAAGTAGATTAACAAATGAATGAGTATGGTAAAGACAAGGGGCAGCCATATTATGATCAGAGAATAGCTCATTCATTCATCCAACAAACCCAGAGCATTTTCCAGGTACCTGTTAGTGATACCTGTTAGTGAGCTCACAGACATGTATGAAAGACAGACTCAAACCTCCAAAGACAAGTACAGTGTTGGAGAGGACAGAGTACTATGAATATACAGGCAAGTGCCATCTATTGCAGCTGGGGTGGGAAGGAATTTGGGAAACTATACTGCTCACAGATGGAGATAAGAGATCATTATTCAATAATCAGTACCTTAGCTAAAAGTGTAAGTGGAAGGGTCAGCTTTGTGGCCCAGCAGGTTAAGCTGCTGCTTGCAAACCCAGCATTCCATATCGGAGTGTTGCTTGGGGTCCCCACTGCTCCTCTTCTGATCCAGCTCCCTGCTATTGTGCCTGGGAAAGCAACAGAAGATGGCCCAAATGCTTAGGCCCCTGTCACACATGTGGAAGACCTGATGGAGTTCCTGGCTCCTGACTTCAGCCTGGCCCAGCCCTGGCTGTTGTGGGCATTTGGAGAGTGAACCAGTGGAAGGAAGATCAATCTCTCTGTGTCACTCTGCCATTCAAATAAATAAGTAAATATTTTTTAAAAAGTATAAATGGGATTCTCCCTAGCAATCCCAGGGTCTGTTCCTTAGCTTACTTGAGTCAAGACAATGAGTTTAACCAGGTGTTTCCACCCTTGATTCAGGTTAGAGCAGCACCTCTCAGCGAATTCCTAGTTCTAGAGCCTAGCCATGTGCCTCAGCTCTGACCTTTGGACAACAGATGAAACCCACGGGTCACCACTGCCCCTTGGCTCTGCACTTACTCTTTTTAACTAAAACAATTCCTCCCATATAACCTCTAGCTTATGCCCATCCCCAAAGCCTGACCTCTCCACTGACCTTCTGTTGTCCACTACAACCTGCTCCCATTCAGTTCTCTTGGTGTCCAGTATGTCCTAGGCACTGGCTAGGCCCTGAGTACTGACAAATGAGTAAGAGTTGGTCTTTAAAGATCTTAGGGAAGAGATTTCCAAACAGGGAGAAGAGCTAGTGCCACGTTTCTGTTGTAAGATAAAGCCTGCTTTATTTTAGAAACTGATAGAAAGCCAAGGAGACCGGAGCATAAATGGGTGTAGAGTGGTACAAGATGAAGCTAAAGGGATGGGCAATAGAAGGCCACCATAAGTTTTAAAGCAACATGATGACACATGTTCATTTTTTTCTTCCCTGGCATCTGCCAGTTCACAGTCAGAGTTGGACAAAGTGCATAGTTCAACCCTTAGGGAGAGCTGTGCACAGTCAGGGTTTCCAGCAGAAACCCACAAATAAAAAAAAAAAACATTCTGGGATCCTAGCAAAGCAAACTTTAGCCTAAGGAAAGCAGCCTAAGAAAGCACAAAACTAAGGGAGCTATCAATGTGTTGTCCAAGCTCTGTCACAACCCTCTCTCTGGCCCTGGTATATTGGCGCTTCCTGAATCACATTTCAAAGCTTTGCCCATCTTTATCCACAGAGTAATCAGCATCCAGGAACGAAGGCCCAGACTGGGCCAAAAAAACATACATAAACCGAAGCGAGCACAAGTTTGTCTATGACTTGCTGTCTGAGACCCAGCTACGTGCACCTGCATGGGAATGCTCTTCCCTCCCAGGGCAAGCGACAGCCCACACATCTGTAGTTAAGAGTCATTTCAATTCAGCATTACATCATTGACACAGCATAACAGCCTCCTGGGTCCCTTTGCTATTACTCAAACATCTGTTTCCTCCTCCCTCCCCATGCCTCCTTCTGGGGTCAGAAGCCCTCTTGCACATGGCTCCCTTCCTGAAAAAATCAATCACTCTTGTTTATTTTCCTAGATCCGGAGAGGAACTGCAAGGTCTGGCCCTCTCCCTCCTGGGATCAGTCTCTGAACTCTTAAGGCCTACTAACACCACAAAGCTGTTGGAAACCACAGAGGCTTCTCCTCGCCTCTCAAGACCAGAAACCCCACCAGAGCTTTGGTTCTACTTCTCTAGTGCTCATGATGCTTACGGTTGTCCAGAACACAGCAGTCCTTGCCCAGGACCTGTTGCATTTAGACCTACAAAAGCATATGCCTCCAGTGACCTTATTTGGCAGCTAGCTGAATTCTCTGCTAGTCTGGGGCAGGCAGGCACGCTGCAGAGAGGCAGAGCACACACACCCCCACCCCTGCCAGGTTGTCTAGCTCAAAGCACCAAGCCTTTTTTCAGAAACAGCTGGTGTGTTGCCACGAGAGAATGTACAAGAGGCTTCTCTGAGATCCCTTCCTCAGAATGAGAAAGCGCATACTATTTACCAAGACAATGTGATGCTCAGATCAATAAAAGATGCTATCTATATTCAATTTTAGATTTCCTAACATAGGGAAATTGTATTTTCATTAGGTGGCTGCCAGTGCACAGCACCCACTAATTCTTCCTGGATTTGATGTGAAGCCAATATTTTTCAACACTACCAGAATAAATTCAAGAAAGAGGAAGTGTGAGAGGTAGCAGCAGATCAAGTATGAATTTGATTGTGATTCTACATGTCTAAAATTCTACTTCATCTTTCCCCCTAACTCTTCTTGCATCCGCTGGGAAGACAGTGTCAAAAAGGAAAAAAAAATCTAATTCCATCTCCAAGATGTAAAGGACCCCAATTTGTCTCTTCCTTACTCATGTGTAATAACTGGGTCTAATATGAGGGGTACTTCAGAAAGTTTGTGGGAAATATGTATTATGAAAAAACTTCATGGATTTCAAGATTTTATACTAAAATAAACATCTTTCAGCTCCATTTTCCATGAACCTTTCAAGGTTCTCTCCTACTAATGGAGAAGATGCACTGCAAAGCCTCCCCACCACACACTTTTTTTCCTCATAAAGAAAGAGCACATAACTGCAGAGCTTGGAATTTGCAATAACTCAAGATGCGTTTTGTTCTAAAGTCCCTTCAACCCATCTTTCTCTCTTCAGAGGCACATTTCTTCAGATTCACACATAATCATAGTTTCCTCTATGAAATGTACCATAAAAGAAAGAAGTAGGGGCCAACATTGTGGCGTAGTGAGTTAAGTCATGGCCTGCAACGCCAGCATTCCACGTGAGCACCAATTCATATTCCAGCTGCTCCACTTCTGATGCAGCTCCCTGCTAATGCTCCTGGGAAAGGAGCAGAAGATGGCCCAAGCCCTTGGGCCGGCCCCTGCCACCCATACAGGAGACCAGGAAGAAGCTCCTGGCTCCTAGCTTTGGATTGGCCCAGCTCCGGCCATTGCAGCCATTTGGGGGAGTGAATCAGCAGATGGAAGATCTGTTTCTCCCTAATTCTGCCTTCCAAATATGTATATATTATACACACACATAAACATACACACACACACACACAAAAGAAGCTGTCAAAATTGTATTTTAGAGAAGCAGAAGAGGAGTATTAAGTTTTAGCCTGGAACTCTTTGTGTTTTTCATTTGTTTCCATGTTCCTTCCAAAACCTCACTAAAAGAGAAAGAAGTCGTTTCTTTGAGCATCCCGCCTATGCCCGGGACACTGAAGCTCTTCATCTTTTGACTAATCACTTCCCTGTGCCAATTTGTGCCTTGTGATTGTGGCACTGGCTGTTGTGATTAAGTCTGACCTCCAGCTGCCCTCAGAGGTGAACTTCTTTGTATACCATGATCAGAGGCATAATTGGTTTTGACATAAATCTAACATGTAGAAGAATAGATTCTAATTTACTCAGTGAAAAGAGAGGGGGCATAACTGGCAAAGAGTCCAAATTAGTCCCTTCTTTAGGATCCTAAAGAGGACAGAAGGATGTCTAACTGTTCAGAGACAGGAAACAAATAATCGCCACTATTTCTGCAATACCTTCTGTGTGCTAGCAAATCAAAATGCATTCACTCATTGAACTTTCATGACAGTCATGTGAAGGAAATTCTGCTTTTAGCCCCAAATGTCACTAAGGATCACTAGGTATAGCTAACTTTGATTCAAGCAAGAGAGGATGGGAGACTGCTGCCCCATCTGGTTTCCAACCTTCTCCATGGCCCCATTTAAGCTCCTCCAAACCCTCAGTCCCTGAAACAAAATGGAAAACTTGAGCAGTTCTATTTTTCCCAGACTGCTCCTTTTGGCTTAAGTTGGCCCTCTGAAAGGTCTATCTGGCCTCTCCTTTCTTTTAATTTGTGAGTTGAAATTCGTATAACATAAAATTAATTTATGTGGGACATATACACAATTGGACACTGTTCAGTCATAAAGAATAGCATCTTGTCATCTGAGATGACATGGATGAACTTGAGGTCATCATGTCAAGCGAAATAAGCCAAGCACAGAAAGACAAGCAGCACATGATCTCACTCACATGTGGAATCTAAATGAGTGAATCTCATAGAGGTTGAGAGCAGAACAGTGGTTAGCAGAGACCGGGAAGGAAGGGATGAATGGAAAGAAGTTGTCAATGGGTACAAATTTACAGTTACATAGAAATAAGTGGGCCGGCGCCGCGGCTCACTAGGCTAATCCTCCGCCTAGCGGCGCCGGCACACCGGGTTCTAGTCCCGGTCGGGGCACCGGATTCTGTCCCGGTTGCCCCTCTTCCAGGCCAGCCCTCTGCTGTGGCCAGGGAGTGCAGTGGAGGATGGCCCAGGTGCTTGGGCCCTGCACCCCATGGGAGACCAGGAAAAGCACCTGGTTCCTGGCTCCTGCCATCGGATCAGCGCGGTGCGCCGGCCGCAGCGCGCTGGCCGCGGCGGCCATTGGAGGGTGAACCAACGGCAAAGGAAGACCTTTCTCTCTGTCTCTCTCTCTCTCACTGTCCACTCTGCCTGTCAAAAAAAAAAAATGAAATAAGTGCTGGTGTTTTATTCCACAGTACAATGACTACCAATAATGTTATTGGACTGTATATGTCAAAATAGCCAAAAGATTTTAAACATTCTTACCACAAAGAAATGATAAGTGTTTGAGAGAATGAATATACTACTAATTTGATCATTACACAATACATATATGTACCAAAATGCCACATTGTACCACATATATGTACAATTATGTCAATTAAAACAAAGCCAAGGGGGCTGGTGCTGTGGCATAGCAGGTAAAGCCCCGGCCTTTAGCGCCTGCATCCCATAAGAGCACCAGTTCATGTCTCGGCTGCTCCACTTCCAATCTAGCTCTCTGCTATGGCCTAGGAAAGCAGTAGAAGATGGCTCAAGTTCTTGGGCCTCTGCACCTGCATGGGAGACCTGGAAGAGGTTCCTGGATCCTGGCATTGGATCGGCCCAGCTCTGGCCATTGTGGCCAGCAGATGGAAGATCTCTCGATCTCTCTCTACTTCTGCCTCTCTGTAACTCTTTCAAATAAATAAATGTTTAAAAAAAAAGCCGAAAATAATTTTCCAATGAACTGTCATTTGATATAATCACAATGCTGTGTAATCACCCTCTCCATCACTCCAGAAGGAAACTACATATCCAGTTTTAATGTTTATTTACTTATCTTTCATCTACTTGAAAGGCAGAGTGACACACGACCAAGCGAGGAAAACCTTCCATCTAGTGCTTCACTCCCCAAATGCCAGCAACAGCTAGGTCTGGGCCACACTGAAGCTAGAGCCAGAATTCTATCTGGGTCTCCCAACTGGGTGGTAGGGGCACAACCACTTGAGCCCTCATCTGCTGTCTCCCAAGATGCATCAGGGGGATGCTGGATGGGAAGCATAGGAGCCAGGACACAAACTAGCACTCAAATATGGGATGTGGCCATCCCAAGCAGCAGCTTAACCTCCTGCACTACAATGCCTGCCATCCATATCCATTAAGCGGTTTTCTTCTCAGCCCTACTCTCACAGCCCTTGTCAAGCAACAAGCTATTTTCTGTCTGTATGGATTTATCTATTCTAGTGTTTCATATAAAAAGAATCCTCTAGTATGTGATCTTGTGTGTCTGACTTTTAACATGTTTTCAAGGTTCATCCACATTGCAGCATGTATCACAACTCCATTCCCTTCTTACGAATAATTTTCCCTTGTATGGATGCATCACGTTATCCATTCACTCACTGATGGACATTCAACCTGTTCTCTATTCCTGACCTTCCTCCTCCTCCTCTTGCAGTCACAAAGGTCTTTGGATCCCATCTGTCAAAGCAAGTGCGTCAGAATCATTTAATTTGTAGGGAACTTGAGTAAACTCATGAGAACTCTAGACCTGAACCTGCACTGTCTTCTAACTCAGTGGTTCTCACCTGAGAGCAATTTTACTCCCACCCTTGGCACAATGACATTTGGCATCATCACAACTGGGGGTATGCTATTAATATGTAGTGGATAGATGCCAGAAATGCTGTTAAACTTTCTACAGTGCAAACGACAGAACTCATATCAAAAAAAAAAAAAAAATCACCTGGCCCACAATTGCAATAGTCTCAAATGTGAGGAACCCTGTAAATGTAATCTAAGAAATCAGCCAAGTTCCAAAGAGTTCAGTCAGAGGTTCCAATGAGATATAACCAAATGGAAAATTGTTCATAGATTTGATACTTTATCTTGAAACCAGTTATGTATAGAATATTCATAGATTCAACATACACTTACAAGTACCTATTAATGGGTCAGGCTGTGGCCTGCCTCAAAGTATTCACAGTTCAAGTGTCATATAAAACCATTTATTAGGGCCAGCATTGTGGCGTAGTGGGTTAAGCTGCTGCCTGTTGTGCCAATGCCAGCATCCCACATGGGTAAAAGTTCTAGTCCTGGCTGCTCCACTTCTGAACCACTCCCTGCTAGTGACCTGGGGAAAGCAGTGGAAGATTACTCAAGTCCTTGGACCCACGCACCCACATGGGACAAACTGAATAAGCTCCTGACTTCTGGTTTTGGGCTAGCCCAGCAGCCCTGGCCATTGCAGCCATTTGGGGAGTGAACCAGCAGATGAATAGCTCTCTTTCTCTCTTTCTCTGTAACTCTGCCCTTCAAGTAAATAAGTCTCTAAAAATAAATAAAGCCATGTATCTAACTACTGTTTAGTGCACATGAAATAACGTAAAACTAAACAATTTGCTTCCTAGGGCTATGAGATTTTTGATGTTGGCTCTTTGAACTGTGAAAACACACTGAGAAACCAATTACTGCATCTGCAATATACCGCATGTGTATCATTTCCACACAGTAAACCACCTTATTTAATTTGGCATCCATAAGTCCACCCATCCCTACTCCAGTGGCTTTTGCCCCTGACCTTAGCTAATTGTGTAAGAGATTTCACATGAACTCTAAACCTGAAATCCTATCTTATGAGACTGATTAGATCATCTTTTTTTCCCCAAAAAAAGAGTTAGAAAGCCCCCCCCCCTTTTTTTTTTTGCCTTTACTTGTTTTTGTTTGGTCGTTGTTTTGCCCATTTTGAGTTTGCTTGGTTTTTCTTTGCTTGTTTGTTTTAATGACAAAAGGGAAAAACTAAGTGTCAAGGAAGAACAAGGCATTACATTAAAACCCAAACTGTTAGCACAGAACGTGTCAAAACTGCTTTGCCACTCTCTACCCTCTGTGAAAGACAATTACATAAATGAGTCCCCAGGAAATGCAAAATGTCAACATCTACCACCTCCCTTTGCCCACACCCATGCCACATCAGTTTATGATTAAAAGGAAATCTTGCCTGTTTAGGCCATACCCCAAGTGTTATTGCAAAGCAGGCAGTTTGTCCTGTTGAGATTTGTATCATTTATTTTACTGCTGCCATGGGAGATTAAAAATTAAATCATAATTTTAAATATTTTCATAAAGGTTAGGTAGGCATGTTTGATTTCTCTATTGCTTCACTGAATGTCAGAGGCTTGAGCGTTCAGAGGACTGACAGTGAGGAATGATGGTATTTATGAAACAAATGTCATTAAGTTTACCTTTGAAGAAGATGCATTCTAGACTTCACCTAGAAAATTATGCACAAATTGATTCCTATGATAACACATCTTTTTCCACAAAGATTGTTGTGCTCTGCTTTAAAAACCATGACAACAAATTACATCTAAAACAATGAATGAGTCCCATTACAGGGTGTCTGCTAAGCTGGGCACTTGTGCAAGCAGGCCCTGACTCTCAGAAGCTGAGAAGCAGCAGTGAGAGCCTCAAACACTATGAAATTCTCCGTCAGGATCAAAATCTGATTTCTGTATCCTGTGTCCCTAGAGGGAAAAGTGAATGTCTGACAGTACCGAACCTAGCCCACTGACAGAGCCAAAGCATCGAGCAAGGCTGCTCACAGGACGCGAGTTGGGAATCTCAGAGGGAGATAATTGCAGCGTGGGTGTGTGGATTCTCAAGTCAGAATCGAATTTTGGGGAGGGTGCATATGTTCATGTCTTCACTGCAGGGCTTCTCAGCTCTCTGTAAACACTTGACACTTTATCAAGGTTCAGTCACATATTATGGGGCCCTATGCTTCCAGGAAATGTTACCAAGGACAAAGAATGGGCTGAGAGGGAAGTTGGCAAGGCATCTGAAACAGTTCTTACAGTATTCTTATCAATAATACAGAGTAATTAAAACTGGATGAAAATGCTCTTCTAGGGTTGCCAGATAAAATTCAGGACACCAAATATTGCAAGAGATTTATTATACTAGAAAAGTTATTCACTGCTTTTCTGAAATCCAAAATTCAAATTTATCCAGGCATCTGGTTCTGGTTTTTGTTGAATCCAGCAACATGCGCTTGGGTCTCCTGACAACTATCTTTCTTGTCTTCACAGGACACATCTCCTCCTCTAACAGCAAACTAGTGTTCCACGGCTGTGAAGCACAGTTCAGAAAATCGAATCCTGCTTAATGTTATGAATGGGGTCAACCGTCAACTTCCTGTGGCACCCATTCTCTGCCTAATTCATTCCTTTTAACCCATGAAAGAAATGAAAATGCTACTTGGACTCCTATGCACTAAGTTTCACATCTATCTCTAGACTCGCTGAACAATTCAGTCTCTTTTGATCCTATCATTTGCTCTCCCACGTGAATCAGATGTGGGTAGAGGTCAGTGAGTATGACTAATCTCAGCAGTCTCTCTTCTGTGGCTATACACACCAGGAATAAGGGACATGTGGCAGTCCCACATTGCCCTCCAGCCTCCTCACTCGTTCATTTATTGAACAAATAGCTGCCAGTCACTTAGAATGCACCAGGCACTATGCGAATCATTGCATATATACAACCACTGAACAAGACTGACAGGATCCCTGTCTGCATCGAGGTTACATTCTAGTGAAGAGAGAAGGAACAAAAGTAAAGGAAGTAGATCATTTCAGAGAAGTAAGATAAGGTAGATAAGTTAGGCAAGTTGCTATGGAAGAATTCGGAGGAATATAATGCAGAGAGTGACTAAGTTGGAAGGGATGGTGGCTACATTCGACAGGATCATCAGGATAGGCTTCTTTGAAGAGGTGACATGTAGGCTGAGGCCCGAAGAACAAGAAATGAAGCATGCCAAGAGCCAAGAAAAGAGAAAGCCAGGCAGAACACCGGCCACAGTGCTTGTTCCTAGGGTCAGTAACGGGACAGATGTTGACATGGCCCCGTAAAAGCACCCAGTATCCGAATCCCCAAGATGTCAGCCCTTCCCCCATGCTTGCTTTCAAACTCTCTCTCTCTCTCTCTCTCCCTCCCTTTCAAATAGATTAGAATACGTAAACCTTTTTTGATAGTCTGAAGTGAAGAAAACACTGCTGAAAATATGCCGTGAAGGATTGTAGAGGCATAGGACGTTTGACCACTTCTGTCATTTATTAAAAGAAAAAATACTCAGATGCAGTGGCTGGAGAGCAGCACTTTTCATTGTACATATCCTGTATTTTCAAGGAAGTTCCACCCTGGAAGTTTTGTCACCTAAAGCCTACTACAATCTTTCAGATTCCCTTGGCTTGTTCCTTGGGGGAAATATGCAACAGTGTTTTTTTGGACTCAGCACACAGACCAGATGATTTGGCTCTGCGGAGTGGAGTGAAAGTGATTCTCAAATCATTTGGGGATCTTTCCCTCCCTACAAAGGGTAGCAATAACAGTCATGGCAACTCATCCTCAAGTCACTTTTAAGCCCATTGGGGTTTGAGGTTTTTTTTTTTTTACACTTATTTTAAAATGACTCCCAGATAACCTGCTTTCTGAGGTGGCAGAATGATCAACTGTTTTCTCATACTGTGGTGTGGTTTGCTGTGAAGTCGCTAAAAGTGAAGAAGGTGGCCAACTGAAAACTTGAGTGTCAAATACCACAAGTAAGAGGTGCAGACTGAGTAACGCAAGTTGTTTCAGAATGATATTTACAAAATGTAATTCAGTGAATTTAAGCCAGAAATGGAAAAGACGACAAACCAAGATTTGGTGTCTTAATTACATATGAAAAATGCATAAGTTACTTTAGCATTCAGAGGAAAAGAAAGGGTGTCATTACTGTCAAAAAAGTGCCTTTAGAGAAGTTTGAAGTAGAAAAAAGGCAAGTTGGGGGCTCTCTAGGAGCCTGGCTGCATGTTTTCCAAGAACCCTTTTGTAGTTGTGGCAATTTAGGAAACGTACTGTTGTCTGACCTTCAGTCCTTGTCAAAGGAGCCTTTCTTTGTCAGCATACCCAGAGTCCATTCAATTCCTCAGAAGTATCACTGTTCAATTAACAGTGTTCACTAAAATCTGCAGTGATGATGATGCATAGCTTTTCTGTTAAGATTGAAAGATGTCAAAATCAAATATCTCAAATGTTACTGATCAGGAGAAAAGCAACATGACAGAGAATAGTTTTATTTTCCCCTTAAATAGATGAAACTTGTATGAATATTATGGCTCTGAAAAAGTTCTTGGAAAATGTGAATTAGGAAGAAAGTATGCATGATTTCAAAAATTTTTTGCACCAGTAAGCTTATCTTTTAATTATATTATTCCATGATCATTTTGAAGAGCCCCTGTATATGAAAACAATTGTTGGAACAAGATTTGGGGTTAAAACAGGAGTCACTGTGCACTTACTCCTCATGTAGGATCTCTGTCCTTAATGTGCTGTACATTGTGATTTAATGCTGTAACTAGTACTCAAACAGTATTTTTCACTTTGTGTTTCTATGTGGGTGCAAACTGTTGAAATCTGTACTTAATATATGCTAAACTGATCTTCTGTATATAAAGAGAATTGAAAATGAATCTTGATGTGAATGGAAGGGGGGAGGGAGAGGGAAAGGGGAGGGTTGCGGGTGGGAGGGAAGTTATGGGGGGGAGCCATTTTAATCCATAAGCTGTACTTTGGAAATTTATATTCATTAAATAAAAGTTAAAAAAAATTTCAGAATCTTTCAAAAATAAGTTATTTCAGCAGAGAGGGAAAGTAAATTAGTTGAAAGTCTCTAATTTCAGGTTTCACTAGACTCCTAAATCAGCCTTCTGCTTCCATGTCTTTCCCTCCCATTTTGTTCAATCCAATGAATACTGAGCACCTAGCATAAAAGGACTTCAAAAGTTCATGGGAAAATGGGATTAAAGATAATGCACAATTTCCATGAACTTTTTAAGACCCCCTCATATAATCTTGATGCACTGTGGGTATAGAAAAGCACAGAGCATATAGTCTGGTCCCAACAATCAGAAAATAACTATCTGGTGAATTATGAGATAGAGTACCTACTGTATATCAGATTGCTTGCTTAATGCTTTTCATAAATTTAGTCCTCCTAACTACTGAGAGATAGTTATTGGTATCCTAACTTTTTACATGAAGATTCAAAAAGATTAAATTAACCAAAACAATTGATAAGTGAGAGGCATCAAGATGGCAAAATAGGAAGAGAGCTTACTGCTGTAGTTTAGGGGCAGATAGTTAACAAAACATGGAGAGAGTGGACAGAGAAAACTCCACATAATGAGATGGACACTGTGTATCTACATGGAGGGTGTGGGCACGCACAACTTAACCCCAGTAGCCAAGAGCCTCAGCACCAGCTTTGGAGAGTGTCGAGACCAGACTGCAGCAGCCCAAGCCAGTGGCAAAAAAGCTGTGGGGAGAGCCTGGCAAGAGTCCAAAGGAGATTTACCATGCCCAACTTGGGTGTCACCTGAGACATTCCCCTCACCCTGGAGGACTGAACAGATTCCTGACCACACCCAGCACACACCCCTGGGTATTCACTGAAAGAGCAGACATTCCACCTAGCCACAGAAGCATAGTCCAAAGGTAAAAGCCATCACAGGATAAAAAAAAAAAAGCAAGTATGCCCACAAATGCCTAATAACAAATTCAGCAACTCAAGAAACAAGAATAAAGAAGACAACATGACACACCCTCAAAGGAACACAACACTTCAATACTAGAATGTGAAAATTAAGAGATTGAAGAAATGCCAGAAACAGAATTCAGAAAGATACTTAGAAGTGATCAGAAGCGAATCCACAAATTAAAGATACATACATGACATGAATGAACATTTTTTCCCATGAAATTGAGATTTTAAAGAAAAATCAAAATGAAATGATAAAATAATTCAATAGATAAAATAAAAAATGCAGTGGAAATCCTTAACAACAGACTCATTGAGGCAGAAGAAAGATATCCAAGTTAGAAGACAAACTTGGGAAATTTTACAGATAGACAAAAAAAAAAAAAGAAATTAGAAAACTAAAACAACAGTGTTGAAGATCTAGGGGATACTATTAAATGACCCAATATATGGCTGTTAGGAGTTCCTGAAGATGTAGAAAGAGATTGGATTTGAAGGCCTTTTTAGTGAAATAATTACAGAAAACTTCCCTAATTTGGAGAAAGAAAGGGACATCCAAGTACAGGAAGCACATAGAACTCCTAATAGACATGACCAGAAAAGATCTTCACCACAACACATTGTAGTCAAACTCTCCACAGTAAAACAAAGAAAAGATTCTAAAATGTGCACAAGAGAAATACCAGATTACTTTCAGAGTATCTCCAATTAGACTCACAGCTGACTTTTCATCAAAAACCCTACAGGCTAGGAGAGTATGGCAAGATATATTCCAAATGTTAGGAGAAAAAAATGTCAACCCAGAATACTTTACCCTGCAAAGCTCTCATTTATGAATGAAGGTAAAATAAAGACCTTCAATGACAAACAGAAATTTTGTCACCATTGGTCCAGCCTTACAAAAATGCTTAAGGATGTACTATACACAGAAACATGATCATCACTATAAAAGAAGGTGAAGGCAGAAAATCTCCCAGTAAAGGTACAAAGGAAATCCAAAGTAAACAATATGAATATTTATGGAAAAGCGGCATGGCCAAGCCGTTACTTATCAAGTCACCTTGAATGTAAATGGCCTCAACTCTCTAGTTAAAAGATACAGACTGGATGAATGGAAAAAAATATCTATTTGCTGCCTACAAGAAACACATCTCACCAACAAAGATACATTCAGATTGAATGTGAAAGGGTGGAAAAAGATTTTCCATGCTATCAAAAGCCAAAAATGAGCTGGTATAGCCATCCTAATATCAGGCCACAAAAGCTGTTAAAAGAGACAAATAAGGGCACTGTGCAATGATTAAGGGATCATTTCAACAGGAAGATGTGACTACAATTAACGTCTATTCATCTAATTACAGGGTATCTGGCTATTTAAAAGAAATATTAAGGGATCTAAAGAGAGAACTTAGACTCCCACACTATAGTAATGGGGGACTTCAATACCCCACTTTCAGCAACGGACAGATCAACCAGACAGAAAATCAGCAAGGAAACAGCAGTTAATCAACACTGTAGACCAAATGGACTTAACATATCTACAAAACTTTTCATCCTACAGCTGCAGAATACACATTCTTCTCACCAGTGCATGGAACTTTCTCTAGGATAGACCACAGGACAGGCCATAAAGCAAGTCTCAGCAAATTCGAAGGAATCAAAATCATCCAATGTGTCTACCCTGACTACAATGGAATGAAGCTGGAGATTAACAACCCAAGAGTCTCTGGAGCGTATGCAAACACCTGAAGACTGAACAGTATGCTCCTGAATGAAAATTGGTCATAGAGGAAATCAAAAGAGAAATCAAAAAACTGTTGAGAAACAGTTTTTATACTATTTGTTGAAATCTTTACTTAGTATAGAGTTAATATTCTATGTATAAAGTTAATTTTAAAGAGATTAGTAAAAAACAAGAATGAATAGGAGAGGGAGGAGGAAGAAGGGTGAGAGTCGGGGTGGGAGGGTGGGTACAATGGGAAGAATCGCTATCATTATGTTCCTAAAGTTGTATTGAAATTCATGAAATTTATATGCCTTAAATAAAAGGTTTCTGGAGGAAAATAAATGATACTTCTTAAAAAAATGATAAGTTACTTGTCCTAGTTTCCAGAACCAACAAACCACTAGCAAAACCAGGATTCAAACTCAAGTCTATCTGATGTTCTTACTTTTAACTACTACCCTATCATCCAGGGTTTACATGCATAAAAGTATTAAGGAACAATGCAATCTAATACCATTTAGTACTTCTCATCCCTACTTGTGGTTTTGTGTGCTTTATGCAACTGGAGACTACCATTGGCTGGCCTTTTTGAGGTCTAAATGTGGCTCAAGCTGGAAATATATACTATCACAAATTTCAGTCCTTTCATACTTTGATCCATTACTCCCTTTCCAGATATTGATCTGTACATACTTTCTAACACCTTTCCAGCACTTTCTCCCATTGACCCATCCCTAAACAACCTAGATATGTAGCCTTTCAGGGATCTGATTTGACTCAAGGATGAAACACATAATGGAGGTGAGGTGGACAGTATATCCCTTACCTAAATATCAGTCCTCTCAGCCAGACTCTTGAGAAGCTGCTGCAGACATCTCAAGCTTATGTCTACTGTCAAGTGTCTACAGCAATTAGTAGTCTAGTTCAATGGCCTCCAAATTTTATTACCATCACTTTAAAAGGAAAATAAAGCACATACCCTCCCAAAATTCAAATATTACTATTTTAAAATTATATATACTACAAACCGCACTATTACATTGTACACATGTTTATACCATTAATATGAAACAAATATAAATTTTTAAAAGATGACAAATATGTATATTTTATAATATAAATTTAAAATATAAATTTAAAATATAAATTTAAATGGAGGACAAAAATACAACCAGCAGTGTTTAAAAATGATTAATTCTACAAAAATAATTTTGTTCTCAAATAAATTATTATTCAGCATTATTTGTTAAAGAGATAATGTGATTTAAAACTGTTCCTAATTTTTTTTTTGACAGGCAGAGTGGGCAGTGAGAGAGAGAGACAGAGAGAAAGGTCTTCCTTTACCGTTGGTTCACCCTCCAATGGCCGCTGTGGCCGGCGTACCGCACTGATCCAAAGCCAGGAGCCAGGTGCCTCTCCTGGTCTCCCATGCGGGTGCAGGGCCCAAGGACCTGGGCCATCCTCCACTGCACTCCCGGGCCACAGCAGAGAGCTGGACTGGAAGAGGGGCAACTGGGACAGAATGTGGCGCCCCGACCGGGACTAGAACTTGGTGTGCTTGTGCTGCAGGCAGAGGATAAGCCTATTGAGCCACAGCACCAGCCTGTTCCTAAATTTTTAAAATCTAATGATACAGCAATTTGAAGGTCTTGCTCTAATTTAGGTTGTTTCAACACTAGCTTTTAATGTATGTCTTAGTTGAAAAACAGGGCTTATATACACAGATCCAAACAGAAGAAATCACTGGTTTTGTCCAGGGCATGGAACAAGAATTTGGCCTAGTGTTAAGCCACTGGTTGGAAGACCAATTCCATATTAGAGTGCCTGGGTTCAAGTCACAGTTCTGCTCCAAATTCCAACTTCATGCTTATGTGTACCTTAGTAGGCAGCAAGTAATGGCTCAAATAGTTGGGTCTCTGACACTTACATGGGAAACCTGGATGGAGTTCCAGGCTCCAGAATTTGGCCCCAGCTATTATGGCCATTTGGGGAATGAGCCAATGGATGAGAGTTCCTTTTCTTTCTCAATAAATAAATTTTTAATAAGGAAGTATATCACTCTGCTTAACATAGCATGAATGTGTTTCATATTTTAGTATTTAAAAGTATTTGTTGTAATTTGTCTAGTAAACTTATTTCCTAATGATAGTCAGTTGCACATGTTAACAAATCACAAGGTGTGAGATCTTAACGTTTTTAACCATTAGATTACAAATTTACTAAAATTTTCATTTGGAAAAAATTTAAAAAGGTTAGATATATTTCCTTCCAATTGTTAAAATTATGCCAGTATCTAAGGTTTCTCATCAGTGACAAAGTAATGAACTACATTGGCTGATGCCGTGGCTCACTTGGCTAATCCTCCGCCTGTGGCACCAGCACCCCGGGTTCTAGTCCTGGTTGGGGCACCAGTTCTGTCCCGGTTGCCCCTCTTCCAGTCCAACTCTCTGCTGTGGCCCGGGAGGGCAGTGGAGGATGGCCCAAGTGCTTGGGCCCTGCACCCACATGGGAGACCAGGAGGAAGCACCTGGCTCCTGGCTTCAGATAGGCACAGCACCCCAGCTGTAGTGGCCATTTGGGGGATGAACCAACAGAAGGAAGACCTTTGTCTCTGTCTCTCTCACTGTCTAACTCTGCCTGTCAAAAAAAAAAAAAGTAATGAACTACATAAAAGACAGAAACATTTTCCAGTATTCAGAGGTTTTTTTTTTTTTTTTTTTTAAGATTTATTTGAAAGGCAGAGGCAGAGAGAGAAAGAGAAGTCTTCCATCCACTGGTTCATTCCCCAGATGACTTCAGTGTCTGGGTCTCCTACATGGATGCAGAAGCCCAAGGACTTGGGCCATCCTCCACTGCACTCCCGGGCCACAGCAGAGAGCTGGACAGGAAGAGGAGTGACCGGACAGAATCTAGCGCCCCCAACCGGCCTAGAACCCAGTGTGCTGGCACTGCAGGTGGAGGATTAGCCTATTGAACCACGCTCTTTAAAGCAGTTACTTTTCACATTCATTGTTAAAATTCTTAAACTTCACCTTGAAGGAATAGATCAACAACAAATAGTATCTTCTGGGGGCCATACTGTTGCCAACTACTTAGCAAGGAAAGGTCAGCAACTTTGCAGTATTTGTCCGTGTTTAAAAGAATGGAGTGCATTCCTTCCTTCGACTGCTTTTACAACATTTTCCTCAAGACAACTCATGCACCCTCTAGGTAGTAGATTTCCATGGTCATTCTCCACCTCCTTACAAAGTATTTTAAAGATTCTTAGTTAAGATTATATAAGCCTTAACTTTCTCCCTGCACAGGTAAACCACAGTGTGTTGCAATATATTGAAGCCAAAAACAAGTAAGCCCTTTGCTGAAATCCACGTTGAATGATGAAATACCCACTCTTTGTTCAGGGTGCTGACAGACCTATGTGATATTACCTAACACACAGATCCAACTGAGCAGGCAGTGGCAATCCAAAGATTAAGTATCGTAATGCTTAATTGCTTTCTTTAGATAAAAAGTAAATGTAAGTTTTGATGTTTCCCCATACCCAAATAGATCATCTTGAACTCCCTGCCAGTCTATGCATCCCCCACTTTGGAGAGCACTGGCTTAAGCTACTGATTAAGAATAAGCTGTGAGTTTTAAAGTGAAATAAGTAGGTTGTAGGCAGCAAAATTATTTAAGAGCATTAGTGAAGCCATTGACCTCAGCTGGGGGGAGGCCATCCAAGGTCTGCTCAGATGTGGGCTAAAGGGGACAAAACAGGATCAGTGCTACACTTAATAGTTATCATTGCTAAATACAACATTTTCAGTTCCCTACTGTGAGATATAGTCAGGAAAGTAATAGACCTATTCATGAAAGGAGGATAAAAGCTAATACGCAAAGAAATTTCATGCAGAATACAATCTAAAAGATAATTATTAGTGATTACTGACGTTTCTAATGTTCTCTGTAGACTCAAAGCAACCTCTCATTTATTAACCTGTTTAACCATCACAAAAAAGCCTTTAATGCAACTATAGGCCTATCCCCAATCTACAAGTGACGAAACAAGCTCGGAGGGAAGACTTAACTTGTCCAAGATTACACATCTACAGAGGGCCAAGTTCAGGCTTAGGATTTGAGTGTTGCTGCTCTTCTTTCTGTCCCCAGCCTAACACAGCATACAGCAGTGCCAGTCTGGGAACAAAAGTTCAATTCCAATACAAAGCTAATGAATTCTACTTTAGGAACTCCTCTACTTTTCCTTAGTTCTTTGCCTTCCCATCCTAAACCAAATGCCATACCCTGGCTCCATGACTTTCAAGACAATATTGAATCCCCTGAAAATGTATATTTCTGTCTGCATTCCTCAGGAGCAACTCTGCAAATGCACTTAGAACACAAACACCACGTGCAGTATGGTTGATTTTCACCTACAATGTATGGTTATGTTTACTCCTTCTTACTAGACCATAAAGGACTACAAAGTGGCCTATATTCCATTCACTGGGGATATGCAGCAGTTCCTCTTAGCCACCACCTAACAGCCCCTCAGACTGTGATGAAGTGCACAGAATAGGAACTGTTGTAAAATTTATCATCTACCACATATGTGAATAGAATGAAGCTGAAAACATTAAAATTCCTTTGACTTTAGCACTTTGAAACTTAATGTAGCATCCTTCATAGAACTAATTCACTCTTCAAGGTATCTTATTAATGGAAAAGAGAAATGAAATATTCCTAAGGGAATAATTTCAGTACCAATGAAGGTCAGCTAGTGTTTCCTTTAAAAGTATTACTACCTTAGCATGGAGCACATTTAGCAAATTGATCCACACTCTTTCCAATGTGTATGCACATATAGAGGAAAACCCAACAGGTAAGAAAGCCAGATTACTCTTAATGATCAGAGGAGCTATAGAGCATCATAGAGTTACATTAACAGTGTGAACCCTGGCAAAGTCACTCTCAACTTCAGTTTCTTAATCTTTAAAATGGCAAAATAATAATTCTTATTGGATTATCAGAGGATCAAATGAACCAATACATGCAAAATCTTTAGCCTATTACCCAGCAAATAATAAACTCAATAAATATTAGCTTTTTTAAAAAAGATAACTAGTAGCTATTAACATTATCATCACTATTATTATCAAAGAAAGAAATCTAAAGACTCATTTCTCAGAAAAGATATTTTTCTTGAGGTGAGTTGAGAGAAGCCTACATTGTCACTGCAGAAAGTTATTTAACCTGGAGAAGACCTGAGGAGTATGACCCAATAGTCCATGAAGAGATTTGATGAGAACAGTGCTAAGAATCTATTCTCAATATAAATGAAGCACTGACCAAGGAGAAATGGGAACAATTTAAGCAGGAGGGACATGGCTGGAAATGGGAAAGAGTTCCCATAATGTCCAAGAAAGGGAACAGGCTACTAGAAGTTATTGGGGTCCCCATCACCAGCTATCACCTAAAAATTACTGATGCCCATTTATCCATCAGAAACTAGGGCCCAAGAATACTATTTGTGAATCTCCAATACGTCATATGCACACACACTATAATGGGAAATTTCCATTATCAATCTACAGGAAAATCAAAACAGAACCCTGGCATCTGCCCTTTGACCAAAGCCAATTCACACAACCACAATGACAGCTCTCTGCCCCAGCAACAGAAAGCCCATGATCCCCAGTACCCCTCCCTAGCAACATTGTCACTTTCACCTTTAAATGTCATCATCTGAAGAAATTAATGGGCACATTAAAATTTCCACCTGCAAATGAACATATCCAATTTTTGTCAAATGACTCAGGCTGAGAAATGGTCTGAATTTCCCATCCCACAAAGAACTCAGAAAAGCCACACCATACCCACACCCACACGGGGTTTTGTTGATTACTTTTTACCCCCAAACCAGCCTGAAAAGCACATTGCTTTCTGAATACAGAAGAATTATAGGACTACCAAAATGAAATGGGATTGTGAGATAAATCAACACTTTTATGTCAAAGAGGCATCAATGGACAAAGGATTAGTTTTGGCCCCAAATTTTAAGTTCTGTGAAGCTCCTTCTCTTATCTGAGAATTGGAAAAACATCTGAAGTGACTTTCCTTGCACTTTTCAAATAGTCAAGTTCAACATTTGAGATCTTGCCTATCTTCATAGAGTACATTTTCCTTCATTTCCAAAAGGAAAGGGGGATTTATGTTTTCCCAACTTAGTGAGGTGGGCCTGATTACTAGAAATAGCTTAGAAAAAGGACTCAAGGCAATCTTGTTTTGAAAAGGTCAGCTTTCAGGATGCAAGGCAGAACCATACCTAGGGTTCAGGGTATGAATGAAGCAATCAGAAAGCTCTGCTCTTCATATCACCTCATTTGTTTGGAATGGGTGGGGCTTCAGGCTCTCATCACAAAACTTCTAATAGCTAATCTTTGCATTCACATCACGGGGTTCACACTCCTGACTTATCCATATTTTCTGTAAGGGCTGGCTGGTGGAGGCTTAAGAAAGCCCTTTGTGGGGCCAGCACTGTGGTACAGTGGGTTAAACCATTGCTTGGGATACTGGCATCCCATATCAAAATGCCAGTCAGAGTCCTGGCTACTCTGCTTCTGATCCAGATCCCTGCTCATGTGTCTGGGAAGGCAGAAGATGGCCCAAGTAGATGGGCCTCTGTCATCCACACAGAAGACCTGGATGAGTTCCTGGCTTCAGTCCAGCCCAAACATGGCTGTTGCAGCCATTTGGGAAGTGAGCCAACAGATAGAAAATTTCTCTTTATCTGTCTCTCTTTCAAATAAATTTTTTTAAAGATTTATTTATTTGAAATTCAGAGTTACCCAGAGAGAGAGAGAGAGAGAGAGAGAGAGGTCTTCCATCTGATGGTTCACTCCTCAATTGGCTGCAATGGCCAGAACTGTGCTGATCCAAAGCCAGGAGCCAGGAGTGTCTTCCAGGTCTCCCATGTGGATGCAGGGGCCCAAGGACTTGGGTCATCTTCTACTGCTTTCCCAGCTCATAGTAGAGAGCTGGATAGGAAGAGCAGCAGCGAAGACTGGAACTAGCACCCATATGGGATGCTGACGCTTCAGACCAGGGCATTAACCTGCTATGCCACAGCACTGGCCCCCCAAATAAATTTTTTAAAAATGGGGGGAGGCCTTTGAGATGTTCAGATCAAGAATGCCTCAGAGGACCAAATTTTTAGCAAGTCTCTGCAGTTAAATTGTACCACTGCCTGATACTACAAAGGCCTGCCACCCTGGAAAGTAAGCCACCACATTCACCCAACGTAAAACTAATGGCCAGAATATGTGTGTGTACTAAATACCATCATCCTAATCTGTATAGGTCCAGTTTTCACACACCATCCCCCAGAATGCATGCATGTGCGCACACATCCATACACCCTCAAACACACAGACCTATCCTTTTCTCTTGGGTCCTACTCTTCCCCCCAGTTCTGCTAGACTAATTAGATAAACTGTTCCTCATTAGGGCTCAGATGGCTGCTTCCAACTGAATGGGCTCGTGTCCCTCCCCTACTCTGCTCACTAGATTTTAAAGAAGTGTTCTGGAAGACACAACATTTTGTTTCTTTCTCCAATGTTAAGTTCAAGCTTCAGGACCTGCCTGTAGGGGAAGAATTTGGCAAAGGAAGGTTCTTTCCCCACACCCTACAAATCACAAGGCTTGGGTGACTGCCTACTCCCCTCGACATAAAGCTGGCTCCAAGTCTAAGCACACACATATGGTGTCCAGCTGCCTCTCACTTTAGAGTCAGAGACTTGGCCTTGCTCTTGTCTTCCCCAACCTACATTCCATCACCTCCTCATAGATCACTGATGGGAGCCATATGTTCAAAATTTACATGCACTGTATTCATAACGGAAAATGGTAGTCAGACTTCTGCAATTGATATCTGGATGTCACCTTCGTTAAATTTCTCTGGACACAGAGCAAAGCCATTTGGCACTCATCCGTCTTTCCACATTTTATGGACATAAAATAGATTTTTGCCTTTAGGTAGACTTCCTTTACTGTAGATTGTGAAGACTTTCGTAAATACTCTCACAAACATGTGATTTCCTTTCATCTGTTTAGACTAATATATCACTTTCAAAGGTGAAACTTTACTCTGCTTTGCTAAATACATTCTAGTCTTTCCTCACATGAAATATATATATACATATATATAATATGCATACAAGTAGCATGTCATTCAGCTACAGAATCATGTATTCTAACCTAGACAGATGTTTCCCCATCTCCCCGTCTGTGCCAATTTAGCACTTGCTCATACAGCCTCTTATAAGGGCCTCTAATTATTTGCAGTGTAAGCTGATGTTGCCAACCATATTGTAATATCCCTGAAGTCCTAATCCACATGATACTCTGCACACAGCCTGCAAAACCTACCATGATGGGGAACATACAGTAGGAACTCTATAAAGTGAAGGGCCATATCAAATTAATCTTCTTAATCTATTCTCGTAAAATGTTGAGGATGTTTTAAAATAAATTCAAGGCAGATGGGTAGCAGGAGAGTAGGACTATAAATGGAAAGTCAGAGGGAGTTTCTTGTAGGGATAGAACCACTCTGTATCCTCTTGGTGCTAGTGGTTACAGGAATCTGTATGTATGTTAAAACTTAGCACTGTGTACTCACCAAAAAGCCAATTTCACTGTATGATGATTTTTAATTAAGAAAATTTAAAATCTAAAATAATTAAAACATTCTGCTTTATGTACTGTTCTCTCACTAAAGACATGGGGTGGGTATTTGGTACAGCAGTTAAGATATTTTGGGGGATGCTCACATCCCATCTCAGACTTCCTGAGTTCAAGTCCCAGCTTCACTCTACAATCCAGCTACATGGGGTGCATGCATACCCCGAGAGGCAGCAGGTGATAGCTCAAATACCTGCTTCCCTGTCATCCACACGGGAGACCCTGACTGAGTTCTCAGCTCCTGCCTTTGGCCTGGCTCAAATCTGGCTGTTGTCAGCATTTGGGGAATGCAAAAAAATTGATCAATTGATCAATCTCTCTCGTCAATTTTTTTTTTTTTAAATTTTGAGACAATCATCCTGGTTTCCTATCCAGAATTGAATAAAATGCTCCTTTCAAATTACCCCGTCTCTTAACTAAGAGTCAGGATCCCCAAAATACCTTTTAGATCAGAAACAACCACCATGTATGATTTCCATATTCTTTCATAAGCCTATCCTCTCAATGGTGCCAGAGGTTATAACACCCAAGCCAATCAAAAGAAACTGAAGTTCAAAAAACCTAGTTACATGGCAGAGCATCACTGCAATTTATGACACGCCCAGCACTTTTTCATTGTACCACAAAGGAAAATAATATAGGATTTTTCTGTCTATATACTTCTCCACATCACTAACTATTTGAGGTCACTCAAAATAAATATAACACATTACACACAAAAATTATATTAACCAAAAAATCAAGACCAGGAGAAAAAAAGCCACAAAGAAGGGTAGGAGTAAAACGCAACAAAGCCAGAGGGAATGGTAGGACATAGATAGAAGGCCATAGAGACCTACAGAGTTAATAAGTTTGGCTTACAAATTTGGCTCTGAGCATCCTGGCAGCCAGAATAAAATGGTCATGTTTCTGCATAATCATTGAACAGATTTGTGTTGTCTATGAGGAATAAACGCACACTAGTTCCTCAGGATAAACAAAGATTTTCCTGGCACTCACTTCCAAAATTTTTCATGGGGAGATGTCATATAGAGGACACTGAATTAGAAAGTGAAATACTTACTATCCTTACAATATATTTAACTAGTTCTTCAGGATTCTAAAAACTGACCTGTCAAAATGTTCTTGGGCCAAACAAGTGATGACTTTAGGCAGTTTAGTTCCCCTAATCCTCAGTTTCCCCATCTGTGACAATTAAGTGTCGTACTAGTTGACTTGCACCTAACTCCCTACCACCTGTGACATTCTTTGACCCTGTGACTTCCGAAATTAAGTTTCATTTTACCATCAACTTGTGTGGTCCATTCCAATCCATTTTTCTTGCATTATAGGTATGGATGTTAGATGTATCTTCAGTGGTCTAGGGCATTCAGTTTCTTTTCCACATCCTCAAATGGAGCCAACCTCAAATATAGACATAACAGATAGCTTTCTATCTCATATAACTATGTAATAAAAAAGGCACCTTCAGAGTACCCATAACATCCCTCCTCACCACCACCCCCCCAAAAAAAAAAAACAAAAACAATCTCTTAGGCCCTCATAACTTCTGCCTTGCACAAAGGATGAGAGTAGGAAAAAAGTTGACCATCTGCCTGCTATGTGCTAGGTACTGTCACATAGATTATCTCATCTATTCTTTGCAACAATCCTACGAGTTAGGTATTATTAATCCTCATTAAAAAACAGGTCTTCGGGCGATTACTGACATCATAAACAAGAGTGTCAATTGTTAAATCAACAACAGGAGTCACTGTGCACTTACTCCCCACGTAGGATCTCAGTCCTTAACATGTTGTACTCTGAATTAACAGTAAAACTAATACTCAAACAGTACTTTATACTTTGTGTATGTGTGGGTGCAAACTGTTGAAATCTTTACTTAGTATATACTAAGTTGATCTATATATAAAGATAATTAAAAATGAATCTTAATGAAGGATGGGATGGGAGAGGGAGTAGGAGATAGAATGGTTTGTGGGTGGGAGGGTGGGAGTGAAAAACCGCTATAATCCAAAAGTTGTAATTTTGAAATTTATATTTATTAAATAAAAGTTTGAAGAAAAAAAGAAAAGAAACAGGCTTGAGGTAGATGTGCTCTGCCACCTAGCTAAGCTGGAACTAGCATCTCTAGGCCTCCATTCTCTATTCTGAATAGTTCAGGTTTAGCATGGGCCATGAGACATAGTGCACGAGACTCGGGAGGCAGATGGGAAACACCAGCTATCATCTTCTTGTTCCTGGAAGATTTGCAGATGGCACCAGGTGTTCTTGCCCCCTGCTTTCAATTTGGACATAGGGAGATCTCACCCCACAGCAACTGCTAATCCTCCTCCAATTTCTCTGGATTCTCGGGGAACATAGACCGCAACTCCTCTGGCACTCCCGAGATCTCGTCCTTTGGTTTCTCAGACTCGGGGGCCATGGGTGTGCTCACTTCACCTGCAGGATACTCCCATCTTTGAAGTTGGAGGTTTAGAGCCTGTGAGAGATGAATGTGGGTGCCAGTAGGTCCTTGCGGGTTCCAAAGGTCCTCAGGAGCTCGAGATGGACCTTGATATCCCTCAGTTCTCATCCATCTTTGATTATCTGCTCTACTGATTTCAGGCCCAGCACTAGATACAAAACAACAGCTCCCACAATTCTATAAGGTCAAATCTCCATAATAAATCCTTTGCTCGAAATCACTTGTAATGGTTCTACTTCCCTGATTGAACACTGGCAAATTCCATGCTCAATAAAGTAAAATTACTTGCCCAAGGTCACAAAGCCAGGAGACAAAGTTACAAATCAAAATATGTCCCTTTCATTCCAAAGTCTGCTTAACTGCAGAGATAAGAAATGTTCTGTTACCTTAAGCGCTAATCAGAGCTAGCACTGATTTTCCCAGGGAGGTAGTAAGCAACTGTACCTAATGCTCCCGAGCACCTGCTATATATTTTCTGCCATAGAATTTTTAATCACCATATAACGTAGTATATACTCCACTGGTATATTTCACTCATTGCCTGCCCACGCCCACTAAAATGTAAGTTTGATGAGGATAGAAATATGTGTCCATTTTCCTCAGTGATGTATCTCCAATATCCGGAAAAATAATTTGCATGTAGCAGCGGCTCAACAAATTTGTTATTCAATGCATAAAACCACATCACATAGACAACAAGGGCAGCCCTTTATGGTAATGACAAACACTAAAAGAATCCTTATTTGGTCAAGGACAAATTGCCATAAGTGTTCTGGGGTTTAGTTGCTCTTAAAACAAAAGCTAATGGCAAGAACAAAGCATTTTAGAAGTGTTAAGAACTTATGTCAGTGTAATGAAAAGCCATCACCACATAACCCATAACACAACACCACAACACCACAAAAATATACAAGGGTACTTCAAAAAAGCTTGTGGAAATATGAACTTAAAAGTCTTAGTGCATAAAAAAGTTGAAATTCATGTAGAGATTCATAATACATATTTTCCATGAGTTTTTTGAAGACTATCCGTAGATGAACATTTTTATGTGAAAATAAACATCTGTTAATTTTCCAAAAACTTTTTGAAGTAGTCTCATATTGCCAAGAGGAGCCTGTTGTGTTATCACTGACATTCATTCACTTGTACAACATGGCTACAGTGTAAACTATCTATACTTCCAAGTCCGAAATTGTTGGACATTGTTGTCTCTGTGCCAGATGCATGTGCATACACACACAACACAACCCATCAATGCAAACCTTTCCCCTTCTCTTTTGTCCTTATATAACATAATTCACACTGTCTAAATCAGCATTCTACTTATTATAAATGCCTTAAGAATCTAGGAAACTAATAAAAATGCATACATCAAAAAGAGGACACGTCTGCTGAATAAACAGATTCATTGCTGGACTTCTTTAGCATATTCCACTGGCACATTTAAAATTGGATTGTTGATCAGATGTGCCTTTACTGACTACCATTTCACGATGAGAAGCAATGGCAGGGTTCCAGGCACACCTGCATTCATTTCAAGCCATCTGGAAAGTTTCTGATATCCTCATTTCCCCCAGTGTAAGTTTGATGATCCCCATGCTGTTGTCTGCCCTCCAAAAGTCTGAAAAGGAAATCACTTTTCAATAGGGGGAGAGGGCGGTGGGAGACCTACTCTGAAAAGGCTTAGAACACCTACCAAACTTGGGACTTCACTAGGAGTTTCTTGAAGGCACAGAGAAACTGTGGAATGACTGTCAGCAAACTTGAAGGAAGTAGCATACTGGCAGCTGCTCCCTCAAATCTCATTCTGAAGAGAAGCTCATTTTCTACCGCCTCTTAAAGCTAACTCTGCTAGAGTTAACTTAAAGATATTACTGGAATTGTGAATACTTTCCAGAGTTTGTAAAAATTCTGTTCAGAAAACCACAGTATGAGCAGATACCGTATTAAGCTACAAGGAAAAAACTGAATTCATGTTTCCAACTACAGTCATGTGTCACTTAATGACACATTTCTCAAAACACAGTTGCATCATTAGGGAATTCTGTTGTTGTGTAACTATCAGAGAGTGCACTTATACAAACTAAAATTGCTACAAGGTTACTGGGAGATATAACCTTACAGGATCACTGTTGTAAATGTGGTCTCTCACTGACCAAAGTGAAGTTAGGTGGCACATGAATGCATTTCCAGTCATCAATTGCTAATAGCCTTTCCTAAAAGACTGTCTTCTACTCCTATCAAACACAATGCATCTCACCTTATTTACATTTCTAGAGCCTTAAGACAGGCAAGAGGAACTAAAATTTTGAGTACTATTGTACTCTAGTATCTGGATAGAAGGGAAAGAGAAAGTGAAATTCAATTCTAGTTTCTGACCCATCTGCAGACCCTATGAGCACTAAACCACCACTAGAGCTTCTTGAACACCCCTAAAAGTGACCACTGCTACCATTTCCCATAATTTCTTTGGACTTGAGATTTTCTAGATGACAAGTTTCTGAGAGGACCAAAGGCAAGTAATGAAACCATCTGACCACATTCTGTCTATGGGCTAGCCTCCAACCACTAAAAATATTTGATATCAGAAATTTTAGAAATATTTTTACACCAAATATTTATTTTAATTTGCTTGAAAGGCAGAGAGAGAGATCAATTTTCCATCCACTGGATCACTCCCCTCAAATGCCTGCAACAGCACAGGCTGGGCTAGATCAAAGCCATGGGGCTAGATCAAAGCCATGAGCCCAGAATTCCTCCCACATCCCCAATATGGGTGGCTGGGGCATAATCACTTGGGCTATCATTTGTTGCCTCCCAGGATGAATTAGCAGGAAGCTGGATCAGAAACTGAGTAGCTTAGGCTCAAACCAGTACTCCGATACAGGATATGGGCATCCCAAATGATTGCTTCATCTGTTGCACCATAACACCCTCCCCATAGAAAAAGTTCTTTACACAACAAAGAAAAAACCATAAAATTATAGTACCACTTCATGGGATTCTTGTATGAAGTGATAAAATACATGTGCTGTGACGTCTGCCACTTTGAGAGTTCAGCAGAGGCAGTATATTATTATGTATGTACCAGTGTATTTCAGCGTTATCTTTAGGATCAACCAGTTGTCTTCATCAAGATACAGAAACAGGGACAGAGCCAGCACTGGACCACAACTGCTTCAACACAGGACCGTCTACTCTTTGCTAATTAGCATAATGAATGTCAAAAACTGGCTTTATTGACTGGCCTGTTAACTTGCATGATAAATATTAAAAATGGTCTCTCATTGGTTTTAAAAAAGTGACTGAAGTATTTTACAGACTCTCTCACTCTTGCATAAACTAAGCAACCTTGTAGTTTGCATGGACTCTCAGAGGAAGCACTTGAAGCTGAATACCTAAAGAGCCTTATTCCAGACCTTGATTTTTAACAATTGTCTTGGTTGTCTATAAGGTACAAGATCTGTTTCTGGGAGGGATGTACCTGAAAAACAGAGGAGTAGGGACTACCAGGCTCTGTCCATCCTTAAAAGCAACTGGTGATCTAGTTAAAAAAAAAAAAAAAACCCACGCACCCTACCATAATCAACTTTTGAATAATTCTTGAATCCAAAGTGAAAAAAAAAAAACTGACAATGACCAGGGAAAGGGAAAGTCTTAGAGAAGAGACTGCTTTGTGCTAAGAGAGCACAGTATCATTTCAAATTGCCCACCCACCATACTTCATACATCAGATCAGCAGTACCAGTGCAAACCTCTGGTGAGAATCACCAGTGCCACACGGAGAAATATGGATCTTATTTTCAAAGAATTGGGTCTTGACATGTTCTGTTATTTTCCGCAAGAAGCAGCACAAAAGCTACTGTCCAATTTACCCAACTCAGAGTTCTCAGCGCTAGGGCAATTTTCTGGACAAAAAAAATAAAGGCACAGGAACTGGCCATAGAAGTCTGGGGCAAGGGAAAACATTTGGGACCAGCAATAGACAAAAATCCGGGAAAGGAGGAGGGTGGGAAAGGAGCTGTTACATGTGGAAATAAAGGCTTTTGAAGTTCTCGTGAATGCCAGTGAATCAAGGAATACACGCACATGCCCTGTGTGGGAGGCACACTCTGAAAAGTCCTGAGAAGACCCCAAACTTTAACCTCTGGCTAGTCTTTAGGCTCCATGAATGAAGAAAGTGAAAGCTATCATACAGTTGTAATTAGCCCAGCCGAGCATTAAAGAGGCACGCTAAAACAGAACCGTTCTGCAAACTCTGAGTGACTAGTCATTTTTCCTTCCTTTTTCTTTTCTCTTCCTTTTATCTATTGTGGGTTCCAAGCATTAAAAGTAACACTGTATAAACACAAGCTAAACACTAAGCTAACAGGGCCACATATGACAAAGAACATGGACTTCACAAAAATTTTGGGAAAAACCACTAAGCAAATAACAGCAACTCACAACAGGGAATAAGAACCAAATCTAGGTAGGGTAGGAATTCAAAGATACAAGAATATATGGTCCATCTACAAGAAAAAAAAATACAATAGAAATTCTTTCTTGGGAATCCCAGGCATTAAATTTACCAAAGAGTTAAAGTGAACTATCAAATATGTTGGAGGACCTAAAGGAAACCATGAACAAAAAATACTAAAGAAAATTAGTAAAACAATATCTCAAAAGATAAGGGACATCAATGAGGAGATAGAAATTTAAAATAGAAACTGAAATGAACAATTCAGTAGAAGTATTTAACAACTGACTGAGCAGGAAGTAGAAAGAATCAGAAAACAAAGAGATTAAAGTCAAGATCCATCACAGGGGTAGAAAGAAAAAAGATTAAAGAAAAATGAGCCTTAGAGATCTGTGAGACACCATCAAGTATAAACATAAGCATGAACTGATTCCAAAAGCAAGAGAAGAGGGAACACAGAGCAAAAAGTATATTGGAAAAATAAATTTCCCAAACTGGATGAAAAACATCATAAACCCAAGACGTGCAAAAAAATCCATGTGTTATCAACTCCAAGAAATATATTAACCAAGTTGTCACAAGACTAAGAAAATATCTTGAGAAAAACAAAAGAGAGAAGTAATGAATCCCATGAGGAATCTGGAGTAAGACTGACAGGGGTCAGCAGTGTGGCAGCACCGAGGTTAAGCCCCTGCTTGCAACACCCACATCGCATATAAGAACAGCAGCTCCAGTCCCGGCAGCTCTGCTTCTGATCCAGCTCCCTACTAACGTGACAGGAAAGGCATCAGATGATGGCTCAGTGCTTGTGCCCCTGCAACCCATGTAGGAGACCCAGACAGAGCTCCTGGCTTCTGCAGGGCCCATATCTGGCTGCTGTAGGCATTTGGGAAGGAACCAGTAGATGGAAGATCAATTTTTCTCTCCCCCACTTTGCCTTTTAAACAAACATTTTTAAGATTAACAGGTTATCTTCAGAAAACCATGGAAGTAGTAGGATGACATATTTAAACCAAGAATTCTATATCCAAAAAAAAAAAAGATTCCTGCAAAAATGAAGGAAAAAGCAAAATATTCCCAGATAAACAAAAGCAGATGGAATTCATCACTTGCAGATATGGCATGCAATAAATGCTAAAGAAAATCCTATGATATGAAAACAAACCAGACATTAGCCCAAATGCCATATGAAGAAATAAAGAATAGAGTAGCTACACAGGTAAATAAACGCCTGAGACATTGCATATATAGTCTAACTCTTCTTCATTTTCTGTTAGTCATTCTTTTTGTCCTTGTATGATATAAAATACGAATGATTAAAGAAACTATAAAACATGTTAATGGGTACATAATACATAAACATGTAAATTACAGAAATAACATAAAACATCGGAACAGAGCTGTACAACAGAGTTTTTGTACACTATTAAGATTATTGGGAGGTGGGGGGGGGGGTGGCATTCTGGTAGAACAGGTTAAGCTGCTGCCTGCAGCACCAGCATCCCATATGTGCCTCAGTTTGAATCCTGGCGGTTCCACTTAGGATCCAGCGCCCTGCTAATGTGCCTGGGAAAGCAGTGGAGGATGGCCCACATACTTGGGTGCATTCACTCACACAGGAGATGGGAAAGAAGCTCCCAACTCCTGGCTTCATCCTGGCCCAGCCCCAGCCATTATGGCCATTTGGGGAATTAACCAACAGAAGGAAACTGTCTCTCTCTTCCTCTCTGTGTAACTCTTTCAAATACATAAATCATTTAACAAAGGAAGAAAATGTGC
This sequence comes from Oryctolagus cuniculus, assembly GCF_964237555.1. Lineage (NCBI taxonomy): Eukaryota > Metazoa > Chordata > Mammalia > Lagomorpha > Leporidae > Oryctolagus > Oryctolagus cuniculus. Next base: position 102,042,916 of record NC_091453.1, on the reverse strand, counting down.
TATATCAAACTAACAAAATGAGGAATAGAAACTGTATGATAGGGGCCGGCAACGTGACTTACTTGGTTAATCCTCTACCTGCGGCGCTGGCATGCCATACGGGCGCTGGGTTCTAGTCCCGGTTGCTCCTCTTCCAATCCAGTTCTCTGCTATGGCCCGGGAAGGCAGTGGAGGATGGCCCAAGTGCTTGGGCCCCTGCACCCGCATGGGAGACCAGGAAGAAGTGCCTGGCTCCTGGCTTTGGATTGGCACAGCGAGCCAGCCATAGCGGCCATTTGGGGGATGAACCAATGGCAGGAAGACCTTTCTCTGTCTCTCTCTCACTGTCCAACTCTGCCTGTCAAATAAAAAAAATACTATATGATAGGGCCGGCACTGTGGTATAGCAGGTAAAGCTTCTGCCTACAGTGCCAGTATCCCATGTGGGCACCAGTTCAAATCCCAAGTGCTCCACTTCCGATTCAGCTCTCTGCTATGGCCTGGGAAAGCAGTAGAAGATGGCCCAAGTCCTTGGGCCCCTACACCCGTGTGGGAGATGCAGAAGAAGCTACTGGCTTTAGACTGGTGCATCTACGGCCGTTGTGGCCTTTTGGAAAGTGAACCAGTGGATGGAAGACCTCTCTCTCTCTGCCTCTACCTCTCTGCTTCTCAAATCTTGAAAAAACTATATGATCATCTCAATAGACACAGAAAAACATTTGATAAAATACAACATCCTTTTATGATAAAAACCTTATGCAGAGGCCAGCACTGTAGCATAGCAGGTAAAGCCACCACTTACAGTGCCAGCATCCCACATGGGCACCAGTTCAAGTCAAGGCTGTTCCAATTCCAATCCAGCTCCCAGAAAATGAGCCTGGGAAAGCAGTGGAGCATGGCCCAAGTACTTGGTCTCCCGCATGGGTGCAAGGGCCCTGGAGAAAGTTCCTGGCTCCTGGATTTGGCTCAGCCTGGCTCCAGTCATTGCAGCCATTTGGGGAGTGAACAAGCAGACTGAAGATTGCTTTCTCTCTCTCTCTCTGTAACTCTTTCAAACGAATCAATAAATCTTTGGAAAAAAAATAAAAACCTTAGGGCCTGCTCTGTGGCATAGTGGGTAAGGCTGCCACCAGTAGTGCAGGCATCCAATGTGGATACCTGTTTGAGTCCTGGCTGTTCCTCTTCTGATCCAGCTCTCTGCTATGGCCTGCGAAAGCAGTAGAAGATGGCCCAAGTCCTGGGTCCACTGCACACATGAGGGAGGTCCAGCCCTGACCTTTGCAGCCATTTGGGGAGTGAACCAGCAGATGGAAGATCTCCCTCTTTCTACATTTCAAGTAAATAAATAAATCTTAAAAAAACTTAAGCAAATTGGGTATACAAGAAACATTCTTCAAAACAATCAAGGCAATACATGGCAAACCCACTGCCAGCAACATATTGAGGAAAAACTGGAAACACTTCCCTTAAGATCCAGAACGAGACAAGGATGCCCACCCTCACCATTGCTATTCAATATACTCCTAGACAGAGTAATTAGGCAAGAAAAAGAAATGGAAAGGGGGAAGTCAAACTACCCCTGTTTGCAGATGACATGATCCTATATATAGGGAAACCAAAATTCAAGAGATACTAGAACTCATATAAAGTCACACACAAAAAAAGAGTAGCTTTTGTATACATAATTCCATGGCTGAGAAAGAACTTATAAGATCAATTCCATTCATAATAGCTACAAAAAGCAAATAACTTGGAATAAATGTAACCAAGGATTGGAAAGATCTCTACAATGAAAATTATAACATTAAAGAAAGAAATAAAAACACAAAGAAGTGGAAAAGTCTTCCATGTTCATGAACTGGAAGAATATATATCAAAATGTCCACACTACCGAAAGTAATTTACAGATTCAATGTGATCCCAATCAAAATATCAACCACATTCTTCTCAGATCTAGATAAAAATGCCAAAATTCAAATGGAAACACAAGAGAACCCAAACAGCTAAAGCAAGCTTACACAACAAAAACACAGCTGGAAGCATCACAATACCAGATTTCAAGACATACTACAGGGCAGTTGTAATCAAAACAGCCTGGTACTGTCACAAAAATAGACATGTAGACCAATGGGACAGAATAGAAACCCCTGAAATTGATCCATATATCTACAACCAACTAATCTGTGACAAAAAAGCTAAAAATCCATCCCTGGAGAAAGGACAGTCTCTTCAACAAATGGTGCTGGGAAAATTGGATTTATGCATGCAGAAGTGTGAAACAAGACCCCTACCTTACATCTTAAATAAAAATCAATTCAAAACAAATCAAAGATCTAAATCTATGACCTGATACCATAAAATTACTAGAGGAAAACATTGGGAAACTCTGCAAGACATTGCATAGGGGAAAGCCTCTTAGGAAAGAAGACCCCAGAAGCAGACAATCAAAGCAAAAATAGACAAAAATGAGATTACATCAAGTTAAGAAGCTTCTGCACTGTAAATGATACCCTCAACAACGTGAAGGAGCAACTGACAGAATGGGAGAAAATATTTGCAAACTATGCAAGTGATAAAGGATTAATATCCAAAAATCTATAAAGAGCTAAAGAAACTCAAAACAATCTAGTTAAGAAATGGACAAAGGACAATGAACAGGCATTTTGCAAAAGATGAAATTCAAATGACCAGACATATATAAAATGCTCTGGATCACTAGCCATCAGAAAATCGCAAATAACAAGCACAATGAGGTTTCACCTCACCCCAATTAGAATAGCTGTAAAACAGAAATCAAAAAACAATAAATCCTGGGGAGGGTGTGTGGAAAAAGGTACCCTAAAGCACTGTTGGTGGGAATGTAAACTAGTACAACCATTATGGAAGACAGTATGGCTTATTCCTCAGAAATCTGAAAATAGATCTACCATATGACCCAGGCATTCTACTCCTGGGAGTTTACTCGAAATGAAATCTGCATATGAAAGAGCTGTACCCTCGTGTTTATTGTAGCTCAATCCACAATAGAAAAGAAATGGAATCTACCCGGATGTCCATCAACTGATGAATGGATAAAGAAAATGTTGTATGTGTATACTATGGAATACTACTCAGCCATAAAAAAGAATGGAATAGTCTTTAGCAACAAAATGGATGTAACTGGAAACCATTACACTTAGTGAAATAAGCAAGTCTCAACAAGACAAATAGGTTTCTCTGATACATGGATGTTAGAATATAAAAAATGTATAGGAATGAAATGGATATCTCATGATATGATTGTTATTATCACTTGTTTATACTCCTGTGGAACTATGGTCTTTCTACTTTTTACTTGAATATTATGATTAGTGGTGAATTAAGCCTGTGATTATTGAAATGTATTTGCAAAATTTACTACAGAATTCATGTCTTTGCAAAAATTAAAAAGGAAGGGAGGAGGGGGATGGAATGAGAGAGGTAAGAGGGAAGGAAGTATGATTATCTTAGAATTGTACCCATGAAATACATGAAATCTGTTCTCTCTATATTAATAAAACATTTTTAAAATGATTCATTTCCTTTTTTAAACAACAACAAGAAACAACTATGGGGAGAGCATTGTGGTGCTGCAGGTTAAGCCATTGCTTAGGATGCCTACATCCTATATCAGAGTACAGGTTTGAGTCCTGGCTACTCTGCATGGAATTCCAGGCTCCTGTCTTTGGCCCATCCTAGCCCTGGCTGTTACAGGCATTTAGGGAGTGAACCAGTGGATAGGAACTCTCTCCCTCCTTTACTCTTTTTGTCTTTCACATCAATAAAACACATCTTTAAAAAATAAAATGAAATATTGCTTCTGTAATGTGATTGTACGTTCCCCCTGGGACCCTTCAAGGCAAGTTGTGGCAAAGAATTTTAAGAGACAGAAACTTCATCAAGCTTACAGAACAGCTTATATGAACAGCTTTGTTATTGCAAATGAATGTTTATTTCATAAATGCTAATATGCATTACAAAATTTGGTTCAAGACTTGCTTTCATTACAACTCCATAGGGAGATTGCAGAAAAAATAAACAACCTTCATCTATCTCAAACTTAAACTTCTTTGAGGGTAGCCATTATCTTCAAATAAATGAGCATAAATAAAATCAAGTTCAACAAAGCCAGCTAACAATGCATAGTATTTAGTGAATGTTTATTATATTTCAAAATCAATTTAATTAGTGTTCACTGAAACCTGCAAGAACAGGGGGTAATTGACTTACACTGCAAATAAGAGTCTTACGAAATAAATCATTAGATAGATAGATAGATAGATAGATAGATAGATAGATAGAGACAAGGTAAAATCATAGAATCCAGATTCGAGAAGCCCATCACCACCACCTCACATGCATAACTACAAATACTGCAAGAAGGATTGGAAAGTCACAAACACCTTCAGATAGTATAAATCTTATGCTTAATCACAAAAGCAAACCTACCAATTCCCAGTTGTTAAACTTTGTTCCCTTGAAGCCAGATTGTGTTTAAACTCCATTTAAAATAATACATTCTCGTAGTACAGCACACAGTTGATCATCCTTTCTTTCCATATCAACATGAGGTGGTAGGGCAGGCATTATTGCCATCTTACAGACGAGGAAACTGAGGCACAAGGGAAGGGTGTGACTTGGCTAAAGGTACACACAGATACAGGTCTCCTATTTTTCCATCCAAAATATTTTTACTTCCAATGATGCAGACTCTGGTTCAAATAGTGTCCTTCAATCACAATTTGGGGAACAAGTAAGCAAAACAAAGTCAAAAACCATGTGAACCCAAAGAGCAAAATATTCCATACATCCTTCTCCAACAAATTTTATACTTTTCTGTGACCACGTTTGCACTATCACCTTGAGACAACTTTGGTAACCTCACAGTCAACAGCCAAATGGAGATTCAAATGAGAAAATCATGCTACCAAGCTGCACAAGCACCCCACCCTACCAGAAGCCAAAAACAGGCTTTATTGATGTGATGAACAGGCCACTGAATGTGAGCTCAGAGCCACAGAAGGCCCAGCCTCCACCTTACCTTAAGAGTGAAGGCAATGGAAATGGACTGTCTTCATCTGTTTCCTGTTTCTACATCAAGATACCTGACATCAGGCAATTTGGTTTATTTTGCTCAGAGCTCTGTAGGCCGGAGAAGTTCAAGGACAATGGTGCTGGCATCTAGTGAGGTCTTCTTGCTGCAACCTAACATGGCAGAAGGCATCACATAAGTAGTAGCATGGATGATAGTTCCAGTCTCTCTTCCTCTTCTTGTAAAGCCAGTGATGCCATCATGGGGTCCCCACCCTCAAGGCCTCATCTGATCCTAATTACCTCCCAAAGGCTCCACTTCCAAATACCATTAATAGATGGATTTTGGAATACATTTAACACATGAACTTTAGGAGAGACATATTCAAACCACAGCACTAGCATGGAGACGCTTCCATGCAAATTAGACCACCTGAACTTCAGTGCCAGAGAGTAAGCATGGAAGCTGCTGACTGTAAGCAAGGTAGCAAAAACGAAGTATACCTCTGCATACAAGTCCCATCCCCTTGAGCCGCAGCCAGTTACTTCCTACCAGATTCTGTCAACTTTTAGTTTGTGCTACTTAATACCTACAAAGTTGGCAAGCGCTGCAGAACACCTTGCATATGGGCTCAGTATACAATAGGAGAATTCAGAAGGGCACAGAAGAGGAGTGACTCAAAGGGCACATGAGGGAGCTTGACTGTCAAGATGAGGAGAAAAGAGATCCATAAAACAAGGAGCCCAGGGTACAGGGCATTAGACAATAAAAGAATAACTTATGTATTAAAGAGTTGGCAATATAAGAGAGGCAGGGGAAAAACAGAACTCATTTAATTCTGACAATAATAACCCTATGAGGTAGAAAACAGTAGTACTTTACAGCAAAGGAAACTGAAACTCAGAAAGCTTATACAACTTGCCAAGGAAACATACGTGGCTAGTGGCAAATGTGTCTGGACCCAAGAGGATGGGAATAAATGGAGAATGCATCCAGTAGGAACTAAGGCCCTAAAATTCGGAGGGCCTAGAAACCAGGTAGGATTTAGGTAAGAATTAAAATCCATTGCACAGAATGACAGAATGAAAGTAGAATCTTAGGACTGTAATTCCTAAGTAATATGCAGAATGAGCTGAAGGAGTTTTAAGGCTGGAATCAAGAAACTGTTACAGAATGCAGGCATGTAGTACTGCAGGGAAGCCTGAACCAGGCTAGAAGGAGCTAGAGTAGAAGACAGTGAAAACATCTCAGGGGGCAAAATGAAGAGCAGGTGAGGCAACTTTTAAAATCGAGCTAAAAGAGATGGAGAAGATTTTAAGAACTAGAGCCTGAAATACTCTGAGAATGCTGTTACTACAAGGGTACTTCAAAACGTTCCTGAGAAAAAACTGCAATCAGAATATAATGCACATTTTCCATGAACTTTTTGATGACCCCTCATATAAGATGAAAATGATGTTCCCAGGAAGTTTGGAGTAAATTGAGATTGAGTCATGGACAAAAAAAAAAAATCCAAGGAGAAATGCTGGGAGACAGCTGAAGCTCAGATGAGGTCAGAGCTGGAAACATCAGTCTCCACATAAAAGCTCTAGTGAAATCATGAATGCCGGTCAGTTACTGTGGCAGACATTGTGCTTTGCCTACTAAAAAGCTATTCATCATTTCGTCCTTGCTTATACAAGCCCAATTTTGTCCCATAGCAGACACTCACATTCCTGAGAGAGGCTGAAAGCTCTCCCCTCTCCAGTGGGACAAGTCAGTGGGGTTGTTTGGTCTAAACCAATAGTTCTCAATCTTGGCTGCAAGATCACCTGGCATGTTTTAAAAATGTTGATGCTCATGTCTCAACCATCAAGCATTCTGATGTAATTGCTCGAGGGTGTGCCTGGGCATGGGCTTTGAAAAGCCCTCTGGGTGATTCTCATGCATAGCCAAAGTTTAGATTCACTGGTCTAAGCCAAACATGGCAGTTACATTCCCCTTGTCAGTAACTGATTTAGGTAATCCTAGTTGATGGGTCGTGAAGGCAAGTTGGGTGGAAACTTCAAAGATAGAATTTTCTGACTCATAAAATTAAATGTAGTGCAAGCAATCTTTTTTCAGGTAAACATCATTTCTACATGTGACACCTTAAACTGGAATTGTCCTTCAATCCTGAAGCAATGTTAAAGATAACAGATGAAAAGATGGAAAATATATGGGTTCTTAATGAGGTCATTGAGCTCCTGAATTGACCAATTCTAGAATCTTTCTCTCTTCAGGTATATTATAAGAAATAATACTTGTCCTCATTGCTTAAGTCACTTTGAGTTTTCTGTTGCTTGTAGCTGAAAACATCCCAAATGGAAACACATATAAAGGCCCCTGCTACGGAATTCCATAAAATATGGCATATATATTTCATACTATTAAACTATTTCATTTTTGCCGATTTCCTGTCTGTCACCCTCCCCAGTTTGAGTTCTCAAAAGACAAGGATTTGGGGGTGGCCCTGTGGCGCAGCGGGTTAAAGCCCTGGCATAAAGTGCTGGAATCCCATATGGAAGCCAGTTCTAGTCCTGGTTGCTCCTCTTCCAATCCAGCTCTCTGCTATGGCCTGGAAAGCAGAAGATGGCCCAAGTGCTTGGACCCCTGCACCCACATGGGAGACCTGGAAGAAGCTCCTGGCTCCAGAGCGGTGCAGCTCTGGCCATTGCAGCCATCTGGGGAGTGAACCAGCAGATGGAAGACCTCTGTCTCCCTCTCTCTGTAATTCTGCGTCTTTCAAATAAATAAAATCTTTAAAAAAAAAGGACAAGGATTGTGCCTGACAGATTTCTGTATCCCTAGAGCACAAATAAGTCTCTAAACATAAATAAGCATGACAACATTTTTTAAAGCGCTTAATGGACAGATGAAAGAGTCCATAAGGAAAAGAGGAGTGTGTGAAGGACTGTGTCTTTAGGAGAATCCATAGTTAGAATGGGGAAAGAAGAACCAGGAAATAAAACAGAGGTGTGGCCAAAGAGCTAAAAGGAATGCTTATGTAAGGCTGGGTTAGGAGAAGTTAGGACAGTCAGTGTCAGCGGAGGTGAGAAAAACACAGTAATGAAAAGTCTATTGAGATATGGTAAGAAAGCGATCCCTGGGAACCTCTGCTGTATATTTGCCCAAGTAGACCCAAAGCCTCATGAATTATTTTTCTACAATCTAAGTTATTCATCCTCTATAATGGAATCCTTGGCATGATTGTTGCTTAAGCTGAAATTACCACTCTTAATCAGTGTAGTGTTTAATGGAATTTCAATAACCTCTGTCTGGTCTGCAGTTTAGTTTCTGGTGACATAGTCACCTTTGGAGACCCCACACTTAGTAATAGATTAAATCAAAGGCAAGAGTTATCATCTTCACCATCATCATGAAATAGTTAGATATCCTTAGAGGACACAAAAAGGGATCCATTGTCTCTGCAGGAAAGCCAACAGCTACAGTTGCCAGTTTCTGCAAACACAGCCTAGTACCTGTCACAAATATATTGTGTGGCATGAAAAGGTCACCTGCTCGCAACCTTACTTTCTTGCTCACAAGTCAACAGGGGGTTTCCCGGGGTGGTAACACTCTCATTTAAGGCATTCTAGAGCCCTAATTTCCATTTCAAGTGATAGGTTATCTCTACTTTCGTTTAAACAAGTAACTTTAGCCCACTGCCATGGAATTCTTGTGCATGATTTTCGTCTGAGAATGGTATGTTTCTGAGAAGGAGTCTTGGGGAAAATCCCCTTCTTTGGTGCATAAGCCCTTTCTCCTTCTCAAACCAAGAGCCTTCTCCACTGCTCAAATAGATTTTGTAGGTCATAAATACCCTTTGAGAATTCTGTGAGATTTGTAGAAGCCTGTTCTAACCTCTAAACTAGCTGAGAAATGTCAGAACTGCCCAAATATGATAAAGTTTGACCCTGGCATAATCATCAAAGACTACAATTGTATTGATATGTTTAATGCTATAATCCATTGCTTCCCATTGTTCCTTATGGAAGGAAATATCACAACCTGCCCGAAAATGTCCATATCCTAATCCCTGAAACCTCTAAACACCTTACCTTCCATAGCAGATGTGGTTAAGTTAAAGATCTTGAGGTAAGATTATGCTGGATCATTGAGGTGGGCCCAATGTAATCACGAGTCTTCATAAGAAGGAAGGAGTGTCCGAGTCCGAAGATGTGGTAACAGAGCAAGGGGGAGGGACATTTGAGATGTGTTGCTGGCTGTGAAGATGAAGAAAAGGGCTGTGACCCAAGAATGTGAGTGGTCCCTAGATGCTGGAAAGAGGGAGAAAATAGATTTTTTCCCTAGAGCCTCCAGAAGGAATGTAGTTAGCTGACACCCTAATTTCAGAACTTCAGAACTATAGAACTGCAAGATAACAAAAAAAAAAAACAAATTTATGTTTCTTTAAGCCACCAAGTTTGTACAAACCTCTTACATCAGCAACTAGAAACATTTTCCCTCATAACTAAATTTTTATTGTTAATTGACAACTGATAATTATATCCAAGTATATTTATGGGGTATAATGTGATATTTATGTATATGTAATCTACATATAAATATCAGAATCATCACATCAAGCTCATTAACATTTGATCACCTTATATATGTTCCTCATTTTTTTGTAGTGAAAACATTTACAATATGTATTTTTAGCAACTTTGAAATATACATTGACTGTGGTATACCAGGTTACACAATGGATCTTGACAACTTACTTCCTCTAACTTTAACTTTGTACTCTTTGGTCAACATCTTCCCGTTTTCCTTAGCCTCCCAGGCTTCTAGAAACCACAATTCTACTCTCTGCTTATGAGTTTGACTTTTTTAGATTCCACATATAAGTGAATTCATGTGGTATTTGTCTTCTCGTGCCTGTCTTATTTCACTAATCATAATTTAAAGTTTTTATTTATTGGATATACAGAGGTACAGAAAGAGTCCCAGTATGCTGCTGTACTCCCCAAATACCCACAGTAGTCAGGTCCAGGCCAACCTAAAGCCAGAAGCCAGGAACTCAATGTGGGTCTCTCACAAGCTGGCAGGAATCCAAGTACTTGAGTCATTACCTGCTACCAGGGTGCACACTAGCAGCAATCTGGAGTGAGGACTGGAAGTGGGCATCAAATGCAGGCACCTCGATGTGGGATGCAGGTGGCCTATCCAGCAGATTAACCACTAGGCTAAACACTCACCTTGTTTTGAAGAAATCAGCATCTGAAAGAGTTATCAGTACCCCCATGTTCACTGCAGCACAATTCGCAATGGCTAAGCTATGGAATCAACCCAGATGTCCATCAACTGTTGACTACATAAAGAAATTATGGTATATATGCAGTATGGAATACTACTCAGCTATAAAAAATGAAATCCTATCTTTTGCAACAAGATAGACACAACTGGAAACCATTATACTTAGTGAAATAAGCCAGTCCCCAAAAAGACAGATATCATAGGTTTTCCCTGATCGGAGGTAACTAATAGAGTACCTGAAATGTAATGTATTGGAGTGAAAAGGACATTGAGATTCAATGATTGTTCACAGCCCTTGTCTCTTATGTTGAGGAACAGTGTGCTCTTCTTCATACTATCTGCTGAACTCTTCTACTTAGTGTAGGGTTAACTTTACAATCATTAAGTAAAATGAAAATAGATCTTTGTAAAAATTGAGTGGGAATAGGAGAGGGAGGAGGAAGAAGGGTTGGAGTGTGGGCAGGAGGGAGGGTAGAATGGGAAGTACCACTGTGTTCCTAAATCTATATATATGAAATACATGAAACTTGCATAACTTAAATAAAATTCAAAAAAAAAACTTTTGAAGAATACAAGTGATCAAATAAATTTGCCATCTTTAGCCTATTTTTGGAAATTCTCAACACACATTGGTTCTATAAAGGATCTCAGAAATCCTGTGGGAAAGCAATCTATAACTCCATGTCAACCATGGAGAAAATATTTTTGACTGCAAAACATCAATTATCATTCTGCAGAACAGTGTTCCTTTTTCAGAATACTGGTTTGATGTAACACTGTTAATAGCTCATTGCATGGTAATTTGAAGCTGAAGATGGACATAGTAACCAAAGGAGAAAAGTTAGTGTTGAGATCTAGAAAAGGAGTCAAAGAACAAGAAATTTTCAATGTGTAGCACAACTGAGCTCATTCTCACATACAAATATGAGTACTTAGTCCCTGCCTGCTCTCCAATTCCTAGGGTAGGACTCTCACAGATGAACTGCAGATGCTATTAAGATATCTAAGGAGTTCTGCTAGTCTTCACTCCTTGCTCACTCCACAACCATTTGCGATCATTTAGCTTTCCTTTCAGGTCTGGCCTGACATTACAATTCCAGTATGATTAACAGTTATCTGTAGCTCTGAAAATGCAGAAATCCAAATTCTGGCTCGGTATCTCTATCCCTTGTGATTTAGATTTAGTTAGCATGAGTCCATGCATGGGAGATCACTGAGCTTTCAGGGTCTCCAACAAAAAAAATATTTCTGGGCCTGTTATCTATGAGGTCTTGCCCGAGTTGCCAAATTTTTTAAATGATGCCTCCATCCAACCCACCTCACTCTTCTAATTGCCATGTCCCTCATGGGGCAATGTCCTTATCAATAACATCTCTGCCACCATGTCTAGAAAATCTTCCTTGAAAGTACTTTCACCTAGCCAAGTTCACCTGCAGGATGAGGTCTAGCAATAGACATGAGCAGAAAAGAGCTACAAGAGCAGTGAACACAGAGTTGCTTGGACAGATATGAGGAACTTCCCTTTGAACAATGAAATCACTGTAAATGAATCTACACACCCATCTCCTGTTCCAACAGGGGGAGAGAGGCAGAAAGGAAATGACAAATAGAACCATGTATCACTTCTGATCACTTGGTAGAAAACAGGTAGAATGCTGTATTAGGTGTTGTGGACAGCTATTGTCCTCCCAATACCTCCTTTTCAAGGACTTCTCCCACCCCTTCTCTATCCATGTGGTATCAGTGGGAGCTGTGCATTCATACAACGTGATTCTCATTTCTCTGCTCATGCTTTTGAATGAGTATTTTCCTCTTTCAAGTTGCACTGGATAAGCAAAAGTTAATTTCTAAGAGACTGAGTCCAGGGCTGAACACCTAATCCCAAAAAAATCTCTTCCCAGGAGATTTTTAAATTAAGAGATCAGTTTGTCTTTGAGAAGACAAATTCCACATGATCTAACTTATAAGTGGCATCTAAAAGATAAAAACTCATACAAGTAGAGAGTAGAATGGGGATTACCAGAGGGTAGGAGTTGGGAGAAATAGGCAGATTCTGGTGAAAGGATGGGAAATTTCAGTCACACAGGAGGAGTAAGTTCAAAGGATGTGTTAAACAACATGGGGACTAGATTTGATCAAAGTGCATTGTAGGGGCTGGCATTATGGTGCAGCAGGTAAAGCCACCACCAGTGATGCCAGCATCCTATATGGACACCAATTTAAGCCCTGGCTGTTCCACTTCCAATCCAGTTCCCTGCTAAGGTGCCTGGGAAAGCAAACGGAAGAGGGCCCAACTGCTTGGGCTCTTGCACCCACATAGAAGATCTCAAAGAAGCTTCCGACTCCTGGCTTTGGCCTGGCCCAGCCCTGGCCATCTGGAGAGTGAAGCAGTGGATGGAAGATCTTCTCTCCTTCACTCTCCCTTTCAAATAAATAAATCTTTTTTTTTAAAGTACATCATATGCCTGAAAATTTTTAATATATCTTAAGTGTTGTTATCACAAATATGAGGTAATACATAATTTTAATTAGCTTGATTTAACCATTCTACAACATATTCATATTTCAAAATATGTTGTACATAAGATAATTTTTGTCAATTTCAAAATAGTAAAAAATGAAACTTACTATAAAGTTACTGTAAAAACCAAATCAGTTTCTGTCTTGTCAGATCCATAAAGTCTAAAACTTGGGTGGTGTTGGCCACTATGTTTTCCTCAATATGTACTAGAAAGACAAAGCTGATGAAAAGTAAGAAGGAAACATAGGTACAAGGGGATGTAGGAGCAAGTGGCATAGAGAGAATGCAGACTGCACTTATTCCATGGTCAGGCACTTGGGATTAGTGAGACACCCTTGAATCCTTACATTAAAACAATTCCATCTGTTAAAGTGGGATAACTGGTCTACTTTGTATAGCCGATTTAAAATAATCTATAGATGTATAAAGCCATTAGAACCCTACCTGGCACATGCTAAAGATTTATTTAATAGTTTGTTTTCTGTCACTTGCAACCAAAAATGTCCTAATGGGATTCAAAGCACGTACCCAGGCTCAGTGGGAATAAGGCTGTGATCAAATAACAACATCTGCCATCAGCATAAAAAGAGGAAGCAGCACTACATACACAATGGCACTTTGAAAAATGCAGATTGTGAAAAATCATGCATGGATTTCAAAGTTTTGGACCAATATAAACTTATCACACAATTCCATTTTTCTACAAAGTTTTTGAAGTACTCTCAAGGGCCACATGTAATAACCACATTGCATTTCACCAATTTGAAATACAAATTGTAACATTTCTTTTAATGCTTTAATTCTTATGACTGATTTTTTTCATGCCCATATTGACAGGAAATTCAGCTTGTATCCTGGGGTCCCATAGAACCCAGGGTATCAGATACACTCCCCGACAGCACTACAGAGTCTTGGTCCCTGGGCTAGGTATACAGGAACTCTGAGGCATGACTGGTCAAGATAAATGTTTCAAGATAAAGTAGGTCTGGGGGCTGGCATTTGGCAGAGCCGCTAGGACACCCATGTCCCATACTGGAGTGTTCGGGTTTGAGCACCAGTTTCTCGTCTACTGCCAGCCTCCTGCTAATGCTCACTCTGGGAGGCAGCAGGTGATGCTTAAGTACTTGCATTTCTGCCACCCACGTGGGAGATCTGGACTGAGTTCTGGGCTGCTGGCTTCAGCCTGGCCCAGCCTTGGCTCTTGCCGCCATTTGGGGAGTGAACCAGATGAAAAATGTCTCTGCCTGTCCAATAAAAAATACAGAAAGTAGGCCTGGGGCCTTCTAGCTCCTTCACACACAGCATTTGTGCTTCTGGCTTCAACCTGCCCCCCGGAAGGGCTGTACTGAAGCAGATTCTGGTCTCAGTAGCTTCAGAGAGTTGCCAGAAATGACCTTGAATCCTTCTGGCACCTTAGGACTCTCTGAGCAGGAGCCAACTACTCAGTCCTGTCTCTTACATCAGGAGTTTTATTGCCCTTGCCTGACCCCTAGAGTTGACTAGAATGCCCTTAGTCCATCCCAACAGGTTACAACTTTGAACCACCAACAGAAATTCAGTCAAATTCCAGATCTCAAACTTAGCTTCAAAGGGAAACCCTGGTACACCTTATGCAATTTTCTCATACCAAAATCTCACCCCATGTCAATGGGAATGTAGTGTCTTATATTTAAGTAATTAAAGAGTCATTATGGTGGCAGGCCCAAAACAAAGAAAGCCTTAAAGGGAATCAATATCTTCATTAAAAATTGCCAGGAACCTCCAAATGGTTGGTTCCTGCTGAGAAAGGAAGAATCCTTCTTCACCAATACCTACAACACGTAGATTTGCCATCCCCGGGATGAATAATAAAGATACTAGCATTTAAAGAGGAAGTAAGGGATGAGAGAGTTAAAGTTGATGGAGGTAAAAAGAAGTCTGGAAGTAACAAATGCAAGCGACAGCTCTGATTATTGTCAGGGGAACACAGTCAGGAGAGATCCAGCTGGGAGGGAGCAGAGGTGAGCATTAACGTACACCTTGAGGGAGCATTGCCAGGGGACCCACACATCCAGCTCAAAGAGGGCTACAAAGCTCTCTGCCTGCTTGTTATCAATTCAGCAGCCTGAGCTTCCACCCCACCAGATCCATTTATTGAGCTTGTATTCGAGCAGTGCTTTCCAAAGTGTGTTCCCGGGACCAGCAGCCCCATCACCTGGGACCTTGTTAGAAATGCAAATTGTCAGGCACCACCCCAGACCTGCTGAATCAGAAAGTCTGGGGGTGGAGCTTAGTCAGGGTCTTAATCGCCTCCAGGTGATTCTGATTGCACACGCAAGCAGGAGAGCCACTGGCCCAGATTTATTTTAACCATGAAGCTCTATTCTTTGTGCCCGAGTGGGGTTAGGGTTGCCAGATAAAACGCAGACTACCTAGTTAAAATTGAATTTTGGGAATGTAGTTACCTTAGAAAGCATTTGTTACATATTTGAATTTCAAATTTAACTGGACATTCTGTGTGTTTTGCTGGCTAAATCTGGCAACCCTAGGTGGCAGGACTCCAGAGCCCACAATGATGGCACACGCCCAGCCCTCAAGGGATCCCCCAGATCAGCCAGGTGTGCAAAGCTTTGACATCAATCAGACGCCGAACAGTTGCAAAGAGCATGTAAACGAGAGTGTAAAATGTAGATCATAGGAGCACCTTGAACTCTAAGCAATTCTAAGCAAGCACAGAGCACCAGTCTTTCCAGTAAAGACCTTAGGATTTGTGTTTACAGTTCAGACTCAAGGGTTCCCAGCTGCTGTTGTTTCTAACAGTGCTACTTGTATGGTTTTTGCTCTGTGACCAAACTCCTGACTTGCACCCTTAAGGCGCCTTTGTGAGAATTAGAAACGGGTGCCCTTTCTTTAGGTTGGATGCCGAGCTGCAAGTGGGTGCACAGCTTGGAGCTTAGATCCCGGGCTGGAGTGCCGCCCCCACCCACCCCCCTCAGCGGGGTGCAAGATGCACAACCCTTTGTGGCAGCTCTAAGCTGACTGCCCTTTGTGACAGCTCTGCTCTTTGCCAGCTACTTGGACCCACTCCAATTGCTTACACTCGGTCTGCTTTGTTTCAGGGTCCTGGTCATCAGTGAGAGGGGCCCTGCCCCCCCCCCAAGGCTTGGTTTTCTAAAGCCATGTTTGTCAAAAGCATCCGTGTGCAAATTCCTTTGTTCATAATGGTGGCATTCAAGTTGAATTGCGCATGAAATTGTCTTGCTAAAGAAGCGGCTTTCTCCACATAAAAGGGGGCAAGAGAAATTGAAGGATCTGATTAGTTAATAAGAATTCTGAGTAGTGAAATTCCAAATTAGCATAAAACAATTTCTTGTTCAGAGCACGTGCAGCACCAGAGCAAAAGAACCCCCCCCCCCACTTTTTGGTTAAAGCATTTAGTTCTAAAATAGTATAATCACAATAAGACATTCCAATGTGTGAATTATAGGATATTAAGTCATGACTAATTGCATTGATTTGCATTCAGGGTTTTTTAACATCTGTGTGGTAATTATCCTAATCCAATTTGTTATGCAGAATACAATCAATGTTATGTATGTTAGTGTTTAGGGCCCCGACACAATTTCTTGTAATAAAAGGGGATGAAATACAAAGGTAGCTCAGGTGGAAAGACAAGCACATCTTTTATAGATATCAAGCTCCCTTTCTCAATCTCCAAAATTAGCTGGGGGAGGGGGCAGCAGAGATCAAGCAAATTTAATTAGCATTTTAAAAGGAGGCCCAAGAAAAGAGCGAAAGAGCGGTGGAGCAAAAGCGCTCGTGAGAACAAGTGAGAGCAAGCCGTATTAAACCCTCAGGAAGAAATTTTTTTTCCTAACAGGCTGTGGCTTTCAGAAGCTGCCAGAATAATGTCCTGACCTCGCCCGATAATGAGCCAATGAGACTCTGTTCTGCTGACAGAGTGCTATTTCAGTAAGGGCTGCATCTTACCTGGGAGTCAAGGTTTAGCTGCTAGACCTTTCGGTTTGCGGTTCCTTTAGGAAAAAGATAGAACTCTGCCTACTATCTCTCACTCTCAGACAGTCCTAGGAATCTGGGACACAGCCAGTCTCCGAGTCAACCTCAGGCATCAACAAAGGAAGCTGCTCTATCTGTGACATGTGTGGCATAGTAGATACCCCCGCCCCACCTCTGGACACACACACACACACACACACAATCTGTTGCTCCTCTTCCACATCTGGTTTGTCTATCTTGGAGCATCTACTCCTTTAACTTCTGGATTTGTCTCTTTTTAAAAACACCAACCAGTCTGCCTCATCAACCACGCAAACCTTAGTGAGCCATAGTTAGCCTGCTTCTTTCAGGAGAGCAGATTTTAATTCTAACAAGCACAGAGAAGGCAAGGGTTCCAGAAGTCTGAGAAGCAACAGAAAAAAAGAGAAAAAAAGGGCCTGAGAAGCAAAGGTGACTGATATTGTAGATAATACTCACTTGCTTTGCCATTTTTATGAAGACATAAATCCTGGAGCCTTCCAAAGGCAGAAGGAACCTGTCGTCGAACAAAGAAACTAGTTGGAGGTGTTGCTGTTGAACTCCAGGCCTGGGTCTGCTCCCCTGACAACATGCAGAAAGCCAATCACCAACATCAGGTGGTGAAAGAAAGTAGGTGTTTACTGCAAAGTGCAGAGCAAGGCGCTGGGCAGCTATTGCTTCATCCACAGACTCTCTGAGGAGTTAGGGGTGAAGGTTTTTATAGACAAACTAGAGCCGCGAGGTGCATGATCAGCTCGTGTCCAAGTTCCCGGTTGGTCAGTGGTGCTCGTGGCCTACCTTTGATTGGTTGGTGATGCCAACCAATTTATTTATGATGCTATGCTCCTTAGGGAATTAAGGTGGGCTCTGGCTGGGGGGGGGGGGTTACATGTAAGCGATAGTTACCTTCTGCCCCTGACCTGGCGTTTCCCTTCCTGGACCTGGAATTCCTCTACACAAACCCATCCAAACAATATTGGCCAACAAGGTTTTATGTATTGGAGAAGCAAATGGCTCCTTGAGTCTGGTGATTAGAACCTTGTCAGGCCAGCTGAATTCCTTCAATCCAGTGACTTCCTTTTGGTAAAGGACAGGCAAGGACACCTTGGGTTAAGGGAGACAGACAAGAGGCTGGGTCCTTCCTTTACATTAAAGGGGTTTGGTCTCAAACCCATGTCTGTGGGAAAAAAGAGCAAATGTGGGATCCTCTCCAGCCTCCTCTACATCTCCGTACCCCTTTTTGTCCCCTCCCCAACAGCCACTTCTCACTCCCTGTTGTTCTCTAGCTCAGTCGGTACTGTAAACCTAGGAGTCCCAACCCTGACTGAGAGGGAAACCCTAGGAGATCATGTTAAACATAATTATATCAGCATCGCCTCATTAATTTGGATTTAGCAGGCATGGGCTGGGACCCAGGCACAAGTGTTTTTAAAGCTGCTGCCCAGGTGATTTTAAGGGGGCAGCTCTACTGGATAAATACTGGCATCAGCTTTCATCTCCCACCAGGTGAGCCTGCCTGCAAGTGAGGTAGGCAAGTGGGGGTTTCTACAGTGTGGCAAATGTCAAGCATAATGAGCAACACTATACCCAGCAGACTAGGCCTGACAAAGGCTCCCTCACTGACCAAAATTGAGTCAGGCTCCTCTAAGCCCTCTTTTAAACCAGGCTTCATCCTCAGTTCTGCTAAATCAGTAAATTAAATAAATACCCAACTCTTGGTACCTGATCAAACTTCTCA
The DNA here is from genome assembly GCF_964237555.1 of Oryctolagus cuniculus. NCBI lineage: Eukaryota > Metazoa > Chordata > Mammalia > Lagomorpha > Leporidae > Oryctolagus > Oryctolagus cuniculus. The sequence continues at coordinate 102,024,334 of NC_091453.1, read as the reverse complement.
TCCTCCTACTCTTGATGTCTAACTCCTAGACCTGCCTTTAGCAAGAGCCTGCCTCCCTTTGATGTGTAATCAAGATTTTCTTGGTTATTTTTCCATCTGCTGACACCCTCTCCCCCTCTGTCCATTGGCTATAAATCTCCACTTGTCCTCATATTCAAAGTCCAGTCTCAGCAGCATCACCACTACCCAGGCCCATTGTAGAAAGTCTTCCTCACCATATTACCAAGTGTTAGAAGAACTTTTCTCTAATAAGCCCTTAAGGAGAAATGACCTGTGCAAGACCCCAGGGCTTCATTCAGCCAACTATTTTCAAGGCCTTCTCCAGCACACTAGATGAGACCCAGTGGCTCCACCCAGGGCCTAACAATGAAATCAAACCCCTACACGTGTCTTGAATGCAGATGCCAAATACCATCAGGTCCTAGTTTCCCATGGTCTCCCAGCCTTCCTCCCTGAGCTTAAAGTTTCCCTTATCCTGTGTTCATTAAAATGAACTTGCTGAGTTGAGGGAGTGGAGCAACCAGCCCTAATCGTGGGACTCAAGATGTCATATGTTTTCGCCGGTAGATAACACCTTGATGTTCTGTCTTGTCTTGAGGTGGTTTCTACTGGTTACCTCTGAGCAAAAAGTAACTCCCACCTGCACGTAGCCCCTCAACTGACTAGAGCCCACTTCGCCCTCATCAAAATCCCCTGAAGGACAAGATACATCACTGACCAATGGAAGGAGGAACCTGGACATGAGCTGAACCTGCACCTCTCAGCCGCAACTTCAATCTGTAAGACTCTTTACCCCTAATCCCTCAGGGAGCCCAGGAAATAGGCACCAGCTGCCGGGCTCCTGGCTCTGCACTTTGTGATAAAAACCTACTTTCTTTCACCACCCTGATGCCAATAATTGGCTTGCCGCACATCAGGCAAGGGGAACCAGTTTGGGGGGTTCTATAGCAATTCCTCAAACCTGTTTTGGGGTGTTCTGTAACTACATATTAGCAGGAAAGACTCTGATAAAGACTGGCATTTCTTATGGAGACTCTGTTGTTAGCTTCCGTGACTAAAGTTTGAAAATTCTCATCATTTAAAAAAGCATTTATTAAGGGCCGGCGCCGAGGCTCACTAGGCTAATCCTCCGCCTTGCGGCGCCGGCACACCAGGTTCTAGTCCCGGTCGGGGCACCGGATTCTGTCCCGGTTGCTCCTCTTCCAGGCCAGCTCTCTGCTGTGGCCAGGGAGTGCAGTGGAGGATGGCCCAAGTGCTTGGGCCCTGCACCCCATGGGAGACCAGGATAAGTACCTGGCTCCTGCCATCGGACCAGCGCGGTGTGCCGGCTGCAGTGCGCCAGCCACGGCGGCCATTGGAGGGTGAACCAACGGCAAAGGAAGACCTTTCTCTCTGTCTCTCTCTCTCACTGTCCACTCTGCCTGTCAAAAGAAAAAAAAATAAAAATAAAAAAGCATTTATTAAGCAACTACTTTGGGTCTTTCTCTGTGCTAGGAAGTGGAGAATAAGGCTAACTCCCATTGTCCTCAATACTCACAGAAAAGCAGGGGCTGTGACCAGCTTATTGTGATGATTTGCTGGAAGGTGAGAAGCAAACTGTATCAATCAATTGACCAAAAAAAGTATTTCGTTGAATTATGTCTCCAAGGTGATCCCTTTACGTTGTTCAACCCACTAGAGCTCCTTCTGCTTCCTATCCATCTGCAGTAATATCCCAGAGTATATTTTGTTCCCTGGGTTTTCCACTAACCTCTGCCTACAAGATAAGGGCTAGACTCATTCACCTGCCATTTCAGGCCCTCCATGGTCCTGAAAGGATGGCTTCCATCCCTGCAAGCATCATCAGTCAATAATACTTGCTAGATACCTGATGAAGATGACAGGGCAGAAAATCCCCTTGGTTCCTGTGTAAGCACTGACTACACTCGACTTTCCATCAGTGGCAAAATATAAAATGCTGGAGGGGCTTACAGACTCAAGAGAGAAGAGGAACACTCAGCTCAAAAGGGAAGAACCAAGAACAAAAGTGAGGCAGAGCAGAGCCCAGAGAAGCCCTTAGTCCTGTCAATCCCTTTAACCAATTCAACACCAGTCAAGTATCTCCTCTTCCAGACATCCAGATATCTCTGTCCTCCCCAAGAGCACAACAAAAGAAACAGGAGCAGGAGCTACTAGAAGCTTCTGAAGCAGAAGGGTAGTCAAATATCTGAGATTCCAGTCAGGCCACTCAAACACTACCATGAAAAAAAAAACATTGAGGCCTCTCTCTGCCTCTACCTGCTCATTATTAAAATGGAAATGCCACTGCTGTCCTTCCTACCCCCTAGAAAATGGGCAAAAGTGAAGTAAGGTGAAGGATTTGCAGACTCTAGAAATCGCAGCCAGCTATTCAGGCACGAGGGCTTGTTATTATTCTGATGGGCCTCGCAAGGTTTTGAAAGGTTTTATAGCAACACACGTGAGAGCAACACACCTGAGGTTGCTTCCAGGAGGAGAAACAAAAGGAAAGGACGGTACTGACTCATACGCCAGTGTCCAAGTTGTCTCTCACCCAGAGCCTGGGTGCTCTGTGGGATACATAGCCTCTGCCACCAGCCTCCCCACCTCCTGTCAATATGGCAGCAAACCACCGCTGGATCAATTACGGATGCCAAAACCTAACTGCAAAGAACCACTCAGTGGCCGCCCTTCTGTTTTTGAAAGCTTGTTATTATCATTCTTGCAATCCTGGTCCTGGCAACCCCTGAGAAATATCTATTTAGGGAGGCATTGCGGCGATGGAAAGTCTTTGCAAACCTTCTGTCCTGAATTTGAACCAGCAGACAGGGCCACAGGCTAAAGAGAAAGCTAACTGAAGTGCGTCTGACACATCATCAACTTTTCAGCAAACTACTCCCTCCTCATCCATACGTCTCTAACCTGCCCTTGTCTCCCTGGGGGAAAATTAGGCAATGCTTTGCCCTCCCCCCCCCCCGACATGATATGTTAGCCAACAAGTAAACAGCGTGCCCTCCCTTGGGATAGGAAAGGGCAGCAAGACTTTCTGGAAGGCCCAAAGGGAGATTTGTTTTAGTGATGGAGAAGCATCATTAAAGCCCTGCCAATTTCCCTAAAACCTCATCTGAAGAAAGCCAACTGCTGGTAAGGGGGCTTCTGCTTCCTTAGGCTTCTAAAAACCCATGAGAAAAATCTCTTTTGGTAATCAGGTAATCATTGTCAATCACCTGTCTGCTTGCCCCAGCTCTGGGAAATTTTGTGGTAATGACTATAACCCAAAGTAGCAAAGAACTGCTGTAGACTTCTAGTCTGTGACACTTACTTGGAAGCACCTTTATTTGTTTTTTTCTCCCCTTCTACACAGCACACCAGACTGATTTGATAAGAGCCCAAATCTGTAGAAAGAAGTCACAAGAAGCTAACAGCCAACACTGTTAGGAAACTGGCGCAGTGCAGTTGTAGCCAGGTGGCCGCATGGCCCAGCTACCTGAGCCAGGCTCCACCCCCATCCTAATGGGATTCTCTGCTCCTGCTTCCCTGCCCGCCCTCAGGCAAAGTTTTAAAAGGGCCTGTTCCTGCACACGTGCTCTCTCAGTCCTTCTCTGCTGCGCTCTCTTGGCCTCTCTTGGCTTTTCTCCTCTCTCTTCTCCCTCCTCTGTCTCTCTCTCTTACAGTCTCCTTCTCTCTTTCTCCTTCGCCACCCCTTCACTCCGGTCTGTAGGGTGTTCCCCAGTAAGCCCTTTCCCTTACTCCGGTGTCCGGTGTGCTTTGTGACGGCTAATATTAAGATATAACAAACACCCCATAGATCTTTCCATTCCCTGCCATGAATGGGGCTTCCAGGAGTCTGCAGTACTAATAAAAACTTCTGAGCACAGGCTGTAGCTCTTCAAACATTGAAGGATCAGTATAGGCCTGATGCTAGAGAGTAGTGGATGGGTGATAAGGTTTAGCTCAAATATAGACCTGCCATATGACCCAGCCACCCCACTCCTGGGGATTTACCCAAGGGAAATGAAATCAGCATATGAAAGTGTTACTGTACCTCCATGTTTATTGCAGCTCAATTCACAATAGCTAAGATATGGAATCAACCCAAATGCCCATCAACTGAAAACTGGATAAAGAAATTATGGGATATGTACACTATGGAATACTACATAGCAGTAAAAAACCCCAAAATCTGGTCATTTGCAACAAAATGGATGAAACTGGAGAACATCATACTTAGTGAAATAAGCCAGCCCCCAAAAGACAAATACCGTATGTTCTCCCTGTGATAACTTCTATAGATTACCGGGAAGGAAATTGACACTTTGATAAGCAATGGTTTTGAACAGCCCTTATCTCCACTGTTGAGGAACAGGTTCTTTTTTTTTTTCATACTATTTGTTACTTAACATAGAGTTAATTATATGTGCATATAAAGTTAATTGAAAATAGATCTTAGTAAAAAAAAATAAGAATGGGAACAGGAAAGGGAGGAGGAAGAGGGCTGGGAGAGTGGGAGAGTAGGTGGGAGGGCAGGTATGGTGGGAAGAATCACCATGTTCCTAAAGTTATAATTATGAAATGTATGAAGTTTCTATTCCTTAAATAAAAGGTTTCTGGGGGAAAAAAGATAAGGCTTAGAGTTTAAAGCCTGGCTTCACAAATGTCAAAGGGACTGCCATTTGTCACAGTGGTTGGCATGCCTCTTAGGACAACTGCATTCCATATTGGAGTGCCTGGTTTGAGTCCTGGCTCCTCCACTTCCAATGATTCAGCTTCCTACCAATGCACATGGGAGGCCACAGATGCTGGCTCAAGTATTTGCAATCTTTGCCACCCATGTGTAAGAACTGGATAGAATTCCAGGCTCCTGGCTTCAACCTGGCCCAGTGCTGGCTGTTGTGAATTTTGGAAAGTGAGCCAATGGATGGAAGATCTCTTTCTATTTCTCTCTCTCTCTCTCTCTGTCCTGTATGTAGTGTGTGTGTGTGTAACTTTGACTTTCAAATAGATAAATAAATCCTAAAAAATAATAATCAGGGTTTTCACAGGACTTTTGTAAGAACTATACAAGTATAGATAGATAGTAATTAGAGAAGGGCTTAGTGCATAACTGCTATATATAATTTATTTCCAGTGAGAGAAACTTGGTAGAATAACATTCCCTAGCCACTGGGAGGCCTCTGCAGCTGGAGAGGGGCCCGTCAGTGCTACAGGGCCATCAAGTGGAAACTGTGTACACTCTTGATCCTGACTTCAGAAGAGATGAAATCCAAATCATTGTCCTTCTCCTGGAAGGCCTAGAGCAGTGTGGGGGTGTGGTAGGAAGCAGAAAGAAGCCCACAACCCTGATACCATCTGCATCCTGCTCTTCCTCACAGACACAATACCCTTTATCTTTCCAAGGTCATCCAGTTGCCTATAATTGAGATAATTTTTGTAGATAGATGTCACCATCCTCAGCAATGACAGAGCCAGTGTGGTGTCATGATAAGAGTAGGAGGTCAATAGCCATGAAGATCTGAATTTGAGGGGCCAGCACTGACATTCCATGTGGGCACAGGTTCAAGTTCTAGCTGCTCCACTTCCAATCCAACTCTCTGCTGTGGCCTGAAAAGGCAGTAGAAGATGGCCCAAGTGCTTGGGCCCCTGCACCCACATGGAAGATCCAGAAGAAGTTCCTGGCTCCTGGCTTCGGATCAGCCCAACTCCAGCCACTGCAGCCATTTGGGGAGTGAACCAGTAAATAGAAGATTCTCTCTCTCTCTCTCTCTCTTTCTCTCTCTGCCTTTCAAATAGAATAAATAAATCTTTTTTAAAATTTGAATTTGAATCCCAGCTTAACTATAATGGATAACTTCAGGTTAGGCAAGGGACTTCCTTTTTCTGACTTTGTTTCCCCATCTGTAAAGTGGGGGTATATTAATGCTTGTCTTCCAAGATCAGTGTGATGATTAAAAGAAATAATATGAATTAATCACTCAGCACAGGGCCTGGTAGCCGCAGTTTTTATTATCCATACCTGGGAACTAACCCAAGTAAATGGGTGAATGGAGCTATTTCTTCAACAACTCTGAGCTCAGATGGGGATAAGGGAGTCTACTTCCTAGTGCCCAGAGAAGCAGAAAACAGATATAAATCCAGGGCTAAAAAAAGCCCAGTTCAACTGCCTCCTTGCCCCAGGCAAGGCAGCATCATGCAGCTAGTTCAAAGGACCTATTAGCTGCTAGTTTCTGATGGGGTTGCAGAGTATTTTTTTTTCATCAATCATTCTCAATGTAGGAAATAGAAGTGCCAAGTTACTTCATCAAAAGCACTTACACATAACTGGATACATTTACATATTAAGCAGGCAACTGAGACTCTAATCATTCTATGTTACGTACAGCTGTAATCGTTATTCAGGACCAGAATGCTCAGGGTACTACAGAAAACTCTCAGATCTTTGCTAAGTGCAGGTGACAATCTGAAAGTGCTCCCATTTGCTAGCTGGATACAATCCCCCAGCACTCTTTGGTCCCCGGTGACACGGTGTTCACACACCTTGGAGCTCATTCAACTCAACCCTAAGCATAGACCAAGATGTGACTGGAGGTCTCTGCGGCTTCCCAGTTTCAGCATATCTGACCAGCTGTCACATACAGGAGGTGGGTCTATCTTGTTTTGTGCATTGTGTTCTTGGTTTGGAAGTGGAGCAAAGAAAGGAGACAGAAAATTCCAGAGCTCTGAGCAGCAGAAGGAACTAAATGGGGGTCCAGCGCCATCTGCAGTTGCGGGAAGGAAGGCCGATAATGTGGCATTGCAGAGTAAAGGAAAGCCAAGCAAAGCAAAGCGTGGTAATAACTTGGCCTTCTTATAGCATTGTTGCCTCAAACTAGCCCTAAATTCAGCTTGACTATTTGAAACATAACTACAATGCAAAACTCAGTCAATACCAAAGACATTATAAGAAAAATATACACCAATCTTGTTTTATGAATGTAGGCCAAACAAAAAAATCCTCCCTGAAATATTAACAAATCAAATGTAGCAACACATATAAAAGGATAATATCTCAAGACCAATTAGGTTTATCCTGGAAATGCAAGACCAGTTAAAATTCAAAAATTAGTCGATAAAGAGGTGGAACAAGATAACCCCTGAATAAGACACTCCAGCCAGCAAGTCCTCACAGAGATACCAATTTGAACAGCTATTCACACAAGTCACATTCCCAAGAGCCAAAGACGCCAGGCGAGAGATTACAGTGCCTCATTTTCGTACAAGAAAAGTTTTCAGTGTAAGAAAAAGTGGCATGAAAGAAAGCAAAAAGAAAAAAGTCACCCACACCTCACATCCCCAAACTCCAAGGAGCACAGTATAGAGAGAGATGCCTCCTACTTCAGAGAGAGAAAGGGAATTGAATCCCAGTGCCAGGACAATTGTGATAAAATTCAGAGTCGCAAAAGCACTAGCAAATCAAATCCACCAGCACATTAAAGTGATTATTCACTATGACCTACTGAGATTTATTCCAGGGATGCAAAAATACTTCAACATGCATAAATCAACAAACATGATACGTCATATCAACATATTGAAAGACAATGGATGTGGGAAAGGCATTTGATAAAATGCAACATCAGTTTATGATAAAAACTCTGAAAAAATTAGGTGTAGAAGAAACATACTTCAACATAATAAAGGTCATGTAATCAAGACAGCAGTCAACATCATACTGAATGAGGAAAAGCTGAAGGCTTTCTAAGATCAGAAACAAGAAAAGGACACCACTTTCACTACTTTTATTCAACATATACTCAAAGTTCCAGCCAGAGCAACTAGGTAAGAGAAAGAAATAAAAGACATCCGGGGCCGAGGCTGTGGCGCAGTGGGTTAAAGCCCTGGCCTGAAGTGCCAGCATCCTATATGGGCACTGGTTCTAGTCTCAGCTGCTCCTCTTCCAATCCAGCTCTCTGGTATGGCCTGGGATAGCAGTAGAAGATGGCCCAAGTCCTTGGGCCCCTGCACCCTTGTGAGAGACCTGGAAGAAGCTCCTGGCTCTTGGCTTCAGATCAGCCCAGCCCCAGCCTTCATGGCCATTTGGGGAGTGAACCAGCAGATGAAAGACCTCTCTCACTACTCTCTGTCTCACGCCTGAATTCTTTCTTGCATGAAGACAAGAACCCTTGCCTTCTCTGGTAACAGAAACACCATGATATTGACATAAAAACAGATACATGAACAGAATTAATACCATAGAGGGACAAGTGCTGTGGCACAGTTAGTTAATCTGCTGCTTGGGATTCTTGCATCCCATATCAGAGTGCCAGTTTGAATCCCAGCTACTCTACACTTCCAATCTAGCTTCATGCTAATGTACCTGGGAGGAAGCAGATGATGGCCCTAGTATTTGGTTTTCTGCCACCCATGTGGGAGATCCAGGAGGAATTCCTAATTCCTGACTTCTGCTTGACCCCATCTTGGCTGTTGCAGCCATTTGGGGAGTGAATCAGCAGATAGAAGGCCTACCTCTCTCTCTCCTCTCTCTCTCTCTCCCTCCCACCCTCCCTCCTACTCTGCCTTTCAAATTAATAAATAAATCTTTAAAAACAGAAAAAGAATGGAGACTCTAGAAGTAAACCCACGCATCTACAACTAACTGATCTTTGACAAAGGTGCTAAGAATACACAGTAGATAAAAGACAGTGTTTTCAATAAATGATGCTGAGAGAAATTGGATACCTACATGCAGAAGAATGAAACTGGATCCTTATCTTTCACAATGAACAAAAATCAACTCAAAGTTAATTGAAGACCTAAATGTAAGACCTGAAATGTTTAAACTACTAGGAGAAAACATAGAGTAAATGCTTCAGGGTATTGGAATAGGCAAGGATTTGTTTTGGACTAGACTCCAGAAGCACAGAAACACAAAAGCAAAAATCCCCAGTGGGATCTCACCAAACTTAAAGAGCTTCACAAAGTAAAGGAAACAGTCAGCAAGGTACAGGAAACTCACCGAATGGGAAAAACCTGCCAAAAGGTTAACAACCAGAATATATAAGCAACTTAAATTCAATAGATAAAAAAATAGGAAAAACTAATCCAATTTTTTTTTAATTTATTTTTTGACAGGCAGAGTGGACAGTGAGAGAGAGAGACAGAGAGAAAGGTCTTCCTTTGCCATTGGTTCACCCTCCAATGGCCGCCACGGCCGGCGCGCTGCGGCCGGCGCACTGCGCTGATCCGATGGCAGGAGCCAGGAGCCAGGTGCTTTTTCCTGGTCTCCCATGGGGTGCAGGGCCCAAGCACCTGGGCCATCCTCCACTGCACTCCCTGGCCACAGCAGAGAGCTGGCCTGGAAGAGGGGCAACCGGGACAGAATCCGGCGCCCCAACCGGGACTAGAACCTGGTGTGCCGGCGCCTCTAGGCGGAGGATTAGCCTAGTGAGCCGCGGCGCCAGCCGGAAAAACTAATCCAATTTAAAAATGGTCAGTAACTCTACACAGACATTTCTTTTTTTTTCTTTTTTTTAAGTTTTTTTTTAACTTTTATTTAATGAATATAAATTTCCAAAGTACAGCTTATGGATTACAATGGCTTCCCCCCCATAACGTCCCTCCCACCCGCAACCCTCCCCTTTCCCACTCCCTCTCCCCTTCCACTCACATCAAGATTCATTTTCGTTTCTCTTTATATACAGAAGATCAGTTTAGCATACATTAAGTAAAGATTTCAACAGTTTGCTCCCACAAGAAACATACAGTGAGAAATACTGTTTGAATACTAGTTATAGCATTAAATCTCAATGTACAGCACACTAAGGACAAAGATCCTACATGAGGAGTAAGTGCACAGTGACTCCTATTGTTGACTTAACAATTTGACACTCTTGTTTATGGCATCAGTAATCACCCTAGGCTCTTGTCATGAACTGCCAAGGCTATGGAAGCCCCCTGGGTTCACTGACTCTGATCATTTTTAGACAAGGCCATGGTCAAAGTGGAAGTTCTCTCCTCCCTTCAGAGAAAGCTATCTCCTTCTTTGATGACCCATTCTTTCCACTGGGATCTCACTCACATAGATCTTTCATTTAGGTTTTTTTTTTCCCCCAGAGTGTCTTGGCTTTCCATGCCTGAAATACTCTCATGGGCATTTCAGCCGGATCCGCATGTGATTATGAGGCCAGAGTGCTGTTAGGACATTTGCCATTCTATGGGTCTGCTGTGTATCTCACTTCCCATGTTGAACCATTCTCTCCCTTTTTTATTCTATCAGCTAGTATTTGCAGACACTATTCTTTAAACAGACATTTCTTAAAGGAAGACTACAAGTGGTCAGTAAGTACATAAAGAAATGATCAGCATCACTAATCAACAGGGAAACACAAAGCTAAACCACAATGAGATATCACCTCACTCCAGTTAAATTGGCTATTATCAAAAAGGCAAAAGGCAACAAGGGTTGACAAGGGTGCAAAGAAAAGGGAACCCTGGCACACTACTGATAAGGATGCAAATTAGTACAGTCATGTGGAGTTTCCTCCAAAAATCTAAAAATATAAATACCACTTGATGTGCAATCTCAAAGAAGTATCAGCACATCCACTTTTATTGCAGCACTATTCACAACACCCAAAGAATGGAAAAAAGCTCAGGTTCCATCTGCTGATGAATGGATAAAGAGACTGTGGTATGTATTCACAATGGAATACTATTCAATCATTAAAAAAAGAACGAAATGATGTCATATGTAGCAGTATGGATGGAACTGGGAGTCGGTATGTTAAGCAAAATAAACCAAGCAAAGAAAGACAAGTATCACATGATGTCACTCATGTGGAGTCCAAAAAAATAGGTGAGTTCATGGATGTAAATGTAGAATGGTGGTTGCCAGAGGCCGGAGAAGGAAGGAGGGAAGAAGAGATGGGGAAAGGTTGATTAATGGGTACTGAGTTATAGCTAGGTAGGAGGAAGAAGTTCTGAGTTTCCATTGCCTAGTCAGGTGGCTATAGGTAATGATGATAATGATAATGATTATAATGATAATGTATGTATCTCTCTATACAAAACTATAAGTTAGGATAGTTAGGATTTTGAGTGTTTTCCTCATATAGAAATGTTAAACATCTGAGGAGACAGATATATTTACTCTGATTAGATATTACACGATGTATACATGTATAAAAACATCATATGATACTCCATAAATAAGTACAATTTTATGTCTGTTAAAATGTTTTTGCGGTGCCGGCATCCCATATGAGCACTGGTTCTAGTCCCGGCTGCTCCTCTTCCAATCCAGTTCTCTGCTGTGGCCTGGGAAAGCAGTAGAAGATGGCCCAAGTGCTTGGGTCCCTGCATCCACATAGGAGACCAGGAAGAAGCTGGTCTCCTTGCTTCGGATCGGTGCAGCTCTGGCTGTTGCGACCATTTGGGGAATGAACTAATGGAAGGAAGACCTTTCTCTCTGTCTCTCCCTCTCACTGTCTGTAACTCTACCTCTCAACTAAATAAAACCTTTAAAAATGTTTTTGAAATCAGAGTAATTTACCATATCAACAGACTAAAAAATAAAAAATCATATGACCATTCCAATATATGCAGAAAAGTCATTTGACAAAATGAAGATTCATTTATGATTCTTTTAAAAAGATTCTCAGGAAACTAGGAATAAAAGAGATCATTCTAGACCTGAAAACAAGCATCTTATGAGAAACTCATAGCTAACATCACACTTAATCGTCAAAATTGAAAGCTTTTCCATTAAGACCAGGAACAAGACAAGGACATCAGTTCTTGCCACTTATACTCAACATCGTGCTGGAGGTTCTAGCTGGGGCAATTAAGCAAGGAAAAGGAGATAAAAGATATAAGTATTGAAAGGGAAGGAAGAAAATTATCTGTAGACATCATAATCATCTACTTAGAGAACCCCAAAGTATACCAAAACACACACACACACACATACACAAAACAAAAACAAAAACAAAAACCTGCTAAAAGCAATAAGTGAGTTTAGGGACCAGTGTTGTGGCACAGTGGGTTAAGCTACCACCTGCAATGCCAATATCCCATATGAGCACCAGTTTGATATCTGGCTGCTCCACTTATGAACCAGCTCCCTACTAATGCACCTAAGAAAGCAGACAGGGCTTGGGCCTCTGTCATCCACGTGGGAGACCTGAATGGAGTTCCTAGCTCCTGGCTTCAGCCTGGACCAGCTGTGGCCATTGTGGCCATTTGAGGAGTGAACCAGTGGGTGAAAAATCAATTTCTCTCTCTTTCTCTCTCCCTCTCCCCAAGTCACTCCTTAAAATAAATAAATACTTTCTAAAAATGAAAAGTTGAACATTGGACTAGGAAAAAATTGTTTGCAGAACACATATCTGTTAAGAGGCATGCACCAGGCTGGCGCCGCGGCTCACTAGGCTAATCCTCCGCCTTGCGGCGCCGGCACACCGGGTTCTAGTCCCGGTCAGGGCGCCGGATTCTGTCCTGGTTGCCCCTCTTCCAGGCCAGCTCTCTGCTGTGGCCAGGGAGTGCAGTGGAGGATGGCCCAGGTGCTTGGGCCCTGCACCCCATGGGAGACCAAGATAAGTACCTGGCTCCTGCCATCGGATCAGCTCGGTGCGCCGGCCACAGCGCGCCGGCCCCGGTGGCCATTGGAGGGTGAACCAACGGCAAAGGAAGACCTTTCTCTCTGTCTCTCTCTCACTGTCCACTCTGCCTGTCAAAAAAAAAAAAAGGAGGCATGCACCAAGAAAATATAAAGAACTCTCAAACTCAATAATAAGAAAAATAAGCAACCCAACTGACAAATGGACAGCAAGATGATTAAATTCTAGATATCTGATACACAACAACATAAAAACTTAAAAGGGTAGATCTCATGTTAAGTGTTCTTATCACCAAAAAAGGAGGGAATACAAGGAAATTTTTGGAGGTAATAAATGTTTATCACCTTGATTGTGGTGATAGTATCATGGATGTATGCATATTTCTAAATTAATCAAGTTATATACATTAAACATGTGCAGTATTTTGTGTATCAACTATCTCTCAATAAAGCTCTTTCATATAGTGGGCAAAATGTAATGGGTGCTTTGCCTCATGGTTAAGATGCCCACATGCATGACAGATATTTGGTGTAGCAGTTAAATGCTGTTTGAGACACTTGCATCTCATATTGGACTGCCTGAGTTCAAGTCCCACTGCCATTCCCAATTCTAGCTTCCTGCTAACATGCACCATGGTGAGGCAGTAGTGATGGCTCAAGTAGTTCAATCCCTGCCACTCATATGGGAGACCCAGATTGATTTCCCAGCTCTTGGATACAGCCTGGACTAGCCTTATGTGTTGCAGGCATTTGGAGAATGCCTCAGAGTATGGGAGGTTGGGAGTTTTCTCTCTCTCTCTCTCTCTCTCTCTCTCTCTGGCTTCCCCAACTACTTTTCCAATAAATAAAATGAACAACAGTTTTAAAAAGTAAAATGCCTGCACCCCATATCAGAGTGTTTGGGTTCGAGTTCTTTCCTCTCAATTCCAGCCTCCTGCTAATATGGACCCTGGGAGGCAATGGTGATGCCTCAAGTAATTGGGTTCCTACTACTTACACAGGAGACCTGGATAGCATTCATAGAGCTGGCTTGCGGCTTTGGCCCCTGGCTCTTGTAAGCATTTGAAGAATAAATCAGAAGGTGATGAGAGTTCTCTATTCCCACACCATCTCCCCTCCCCCATCTTTTTGGCTCTCAAGTAAATAAATTTTTAAGTAAAAGAATAAAAATGCAATCATATTAGTGAGCCTAGGGCAAGAGGAGATGGCACAGGCTTTTCTTCTTGGGCTTGTCTTCCGTAATAATGGTATCCATGATTTGTGGGAGTGTCTCACTTTCATCAAGGACATCTATCCTTGTGCTGTTGGCCAGAATGCTGGCCTTCGGAAGCTTGCCTGTTAGGTCACAGTTAAGCAATGGTGATGTAGGGGAAATGGAGGAAAGGGAGAGGAGGTAGCATTGCACAGAAGTTTAGAATGTGCATTCTGACATAATCACGACTGATATGGGTTCAGATCCTAGCTTTGATGCTTCTGAGCTCTGTGGCCTTAGATAATCCATTTAACGTCCCTGAGCCTCAGTATCCTCATTTCTAAGAAAGCAGCAATAATGCTTAACTACTTCCCAGGGTAGTGAGGAGCTCAAGCAAGCTAGTATGTGTGAAAGTGTCCTGTACACATGTGTCACACCTGTATATACGATTACATGAGGCAGTGTATATGAAAGTACTTGATAAATGATAACCATGCTTATTCCTGAATCAAAAGATGATGTGGGGTAAAAGAGCAGTCTGGCTGGTAGGAAAGATATGTGGGTGGCATGGGTGCCTCCCATCTGCAAGCACAGTCAACTGGGCTCTCCACGGTAGCCTTCCCCATTGAGGGGGTGACCTATATTTTGGAATTTCCAGGACAGCCACAGTTCTAGCCCTTCCCCCCAGGGAACCGCATGTCCATGCTGGGGAAACAGAGGGGGTGTAGTTACTTAAAGGATACAGTCCCTGGCTGCCCCCACTCTTACTCCCACCCGGACCTGCACCCTCTTCCTCTCTCTCCTCCCAGTCAGTGGGGATTTGCTGACTTTCATATGAAATCAAACAGAACCAGGAAGGTAAATCTCCTGGGTGGAAGGGAAAAAAGGCAACAAAACCCCAGCACTTCTGTACAACCCATTTGAAAGCCAAATAGAAATGGCTGAGAGATCACTGCTGTTCTAGTGATATGTGACACCCTCCCCTGCACGCCTCATCCCTGCGCCCCTCCTCCGCCATCCTCTGTCCTCCCTTCCTTTCTCCAAAGGTGTCTAGGGTTGAAAAAGCATTTGTCTCACAGCTGATCAACTGGGTCTGAGGGGAAGGCAAATGAATTATTTCAGTTCTGTAGGGAGGGTGAGCGTGGGTTTTTCAGCACCCGCCTCTTCCCCTTTTTAATTGATGAACAATCTGGCCCTTGGCTGCTCCCGTAGGTATGCAAAATAGCTTCTTAGTGTGAAATCCCTGTTGTTGAATGTACTCCGTGGGGCATAATCACATTGCCGCCCCCTGTTTTGCATAAGAAACCGCTGTTTCCAAGATAAGAATCTTTTCATTTAGCTGTCATGAGCTCATCCTTTTTCCTGTGCATTGTGGCTCTTGCTCCTTTGAGTCAATACCCAAACAATGACTGCCTGAGCTCGGGCACCCTCCTGCCCCCAGCCCCGGAAGACAGAAGGCTGTGGCCTCCGGAAGCCTGCCTAGGCAGGCAACTAGAGCTCTTTTCAGGCCTCCCATGTCAAGAGGGCAAAAACTAAGAAGATCTGAGAGCTCTGAGAAGCTTCTACTGGCTTTCAAGCAGACCCTGGGAAAGAAACCCTGAATGGCCTGCTGTGTGTGCTAAGGGCAGACAGGCTGTGCCCCAGGATCGCGAACTTCAACAGCCTGGGACATCTAAGGACAGGCTGTGAGGACCCATCGATGTGCAAAGCCGCTGGGCCACTCCTCCTCTGTCCCTGATCATCAGACTGCATCCTGTCTCTGCCCTTTGGTTTGGAACAATCACACCTACAGCAGAAACCGCACAATGGCACTGCACTCCAATTAGAAACCTGAAGGGGTCTCAGATCCCGTGGAATTCAAACCCTTTCCTCCTCCTGCTTGGAGGGAAACCGAGGCCCAGGGAGAGGAAGCAGCTTGCCTAGGAGCCCTCAGCTAGTTAGTTGAAGAGGTGGGTGCTAAAACTCAGCCTGTTTATTCTACCACCCAGGGCTGCCTCTGGAGGGAATCAATAACATTTGTGTACAAAGCACTGAGGAAAAAGACAAGATAGGAGATTAAATGGAATCACGTCAACTACAAAGCCTATACAAGCAGTAGGGGTTTTATTGTTAGCTTCCTCAATGTAGGAGACGTTTCACAAAAGATCCCAGAGAACAGCAAATTTTAACCTTTACCAGTATGAAAGGATTGTGCAGAAGGCAGTGAGTTTCCGGATAAAACGTTACCTAGTCACTTTACTTCGGGGAAGCGAGCTACC
Source organism: Oryctolagus cuniculus (assembly GCF_964237555.1). Lineage (NCBI taxonomy): Eukaryota > Metazoa > Chordata > Mammalia > Lagomorpha > Leporidae > Oryctolagus > Oryctolagus cuniculus. Next base: position 102,008,295 of record NC_091453.1, on the reverse strand, counting down.
CAGTTGCATCAGCTCAGCACTTGCTCATTATTTCCACTTTGGGGAGAGGAAATAATGCAACAAAGAAGCTTTAATCCAACCAGAGATAACTAATGCGTGTCCAGCGGGAGGCCAGGGGCACTGAGGTGCACAAGAAATGGGGAAAATCGAGGCCCTGGCTTGAGAAAGGTCACAAGCTGGCCGCTAGGCTGTTTGGTCAGCAATTGATCATGAGTCCCTTCAGGGCCAGGCCCCAGGCTCGCTGGTAACTCAGCGTGGCCAAGAGCTCACAGCAGGTGCCTAGTCTATCCTTGTTGAGAGGCTGGTTAACTAGGCTAGAAAAGACGTCACACACGGTTCCTGAGGTGTTCCAAGGACTACTTTTTGCCCACGTTTGGAGTCAAGGACCCATTATTATGTTTCAAAGAAACAGTTCCCTGTGGCCTTCAGAAAGCTCCAGTAATCCTCAGAATGTTCAGCTGCCTGTGGCCCTCAAGGTGGGAGGAAGGCATTTCCCCCCCAAGGCATCAGCAGTGATGTTTCAATGCCACCAATGCTGTTGCCAAGAAAAACCACCACCTGACGTCAAAAGGAAACTTTTCCTTCACCTGCCTGTTGGTTTGGGGGGTCAGAGACCTCACTTCCTACATGGAAAAGCAGTAGGAGTGTAGGAAGCAGGAGACTCGGGCGCCCATCATATCTTAGCCACTCACTAGCAAATTACCTCTTTTCTCCCTGAGCCTCAGCCTGCTCGTCTGTAAAATGAGGCCATTGACTTGTCCAAAGTTTCCCAAACTCAGCTTTGAAAGTCTGAATCAGATCAAATGTGGGGTTGCAGCACTGGGGACGGTGGATATATAATAAAAGAGGTACCCGGTGGTGAAATGACAAGAACCACCTGACTAGATGAACAGTTCTACTTAAAATATTTCATGATTCTCTGAAATCCCTTTTCTGTTCATGGGATTGGTTTTAAAATGAACCAGGTGTTTGTTATTTAAAACAACCCCACTTCCAGTTAAAACCGGCAAATTGAACACATGCACTTCTGTAAGCTTCTAAAACACCACAAAAATAGTAAAAAAATTAATTAAAAGGCCAAAGACCATGAGAGCAAAAGGAACAAGAGGTGTTAACAGCCGAGACAGTACACACACACACACACACACACACGCATAATACAGAAACTAGAAATGGAAAACAAGTAGTAATTGACTTAGCAGATTTGAGAAAACTGAAACCCACGGAGACTGTTTATACTGCAAACCCCAAAAGACTCAGGAATTAAAGGTTCCAGGTATCACTTAAAGTGGGAGTTTCAGTAAGGAGTTGAAAACATGATGATTGAGTGAACACTTTTGTAAGGGGCAGTTAGTTCCCAGATCTGTTCCTCCACCCCAGCAGGAAATGGGACACTTAAACCAAGCACGGCTGAGGACCCACTGAGATGCCATGTTGAAAACAGAGATGAAGTTCAAGTCTGCATTCTGAACATCGAGACCTCCAGTCCCCTTCCTTGGCTCGGTTCCCAAAATACTAACAGCCACATTTACACATGCCAAGCAGGAGATTTGTAGATTCTTCTTTGGGAAACTGACTGAACACAGAGAAATAAGCCAGAGATGATACTGGAAAAGCAGGCAGGATGTCCAATTACTTGTTTTGTAGGCTGCATTATGGTTTTTGGAATTTAGCCTAAAGACCAGAAAGTCATTCAAGGGTTTTAAGCAAGAGAACAATGTGATTAAGTTTGCTTTTTAAAAGATGATCAATCGTAAAAATAGGATTCAGTGTCAAAGGGATGACATAAATAAGCCCAGTGTCTGCTAATAATAATTGATAGAATTAAAAAGGAGAGAACAATCCAACATGGGAAGTGGGATACACAGCAGACTCATACAATGGCAAATGCCCTAAACAGCACTCTGGCCTCAGAATCAGCCCTTAAGGCATCTCAGGCTTGGAAAGCCAAGACACTCTGGCAAAAAAAAATGACCTAAATGAAAGATCTCTGTGAGTGAGATCCCAGTGGATAGAACTGGCCATCAAAGAAGGAGGTACCTTTCTCTGAAGGGAGGAGAGAACTTCCACTTTGACTATGGCCTTGTCTAAATAAGGTCAGAGTTGGTGAACTCAAGAGGCTTCCATAGACTTGGCAGCTCATGACAAGAGCCTCGGGTGATCACTGACATCATAAATAAGAGTGTCAATTGGTAAATCAACAACGGGAGTCACTGTGCACTTATTCCATATGTAGGATCTCTGTCCTTAATGTGTTGTACTATGCAAATTAATGGTAAAACAGTACTTTATACTTTGTGTATAAAGTATACTTTGTGGGTGCAATCTGTTGAAATCTTTACTTAGTATATACTAAGTTGATCTTCTGTATATAAAGATAATTAAAAATGAATCTTAATGAAGAATGGGATGGGAGAGGGAGTAGGAAATGGGATGGTTGCAGGTGGGAGGGAGGTTATGGGGGGAAAAACTGCTATAATCCAAAAGTTGTACTTTCAAAATTTATATTTATTAGTTTTCTAAAAAAAATTAAAATAAAGAAAAAATAAAAGATGATCAAAAAGAAGCTGATGTAGATAGACGTCCAAAGACAGAGGATGCTATACCACGTTTTGGCCAGGTTCAAACCCGATAACATGCAATAGATTCCCTTCCCTTTCCAACTTCCCACCAGTGGTGAGGGACTCAGTGACAGTGACAAAAGCTGCCAAATGGAGGCCCACCAATGATATGTGTGCTAGTGTGCTGGAGAGGGAACCAGGCAATGCTATACAGGGGGATGTCCGGGGCATGCACACCAGCACCCATGGACATTGGCTGGTAAGGGGGAGGAAAGGGGAGTAGCACAGAGGTACATTGGAGGTATGCTTATTAGTCCCCAAAGATAGTTGGAGTGGAAGCCCTGGGGGATGGCACACAGAAGCACACACATACAATGCACCTGCTGATGTCTAAGAATGGAGACAGCTGGTGGTGGAGTGTAAGCGAGGCAGATGGAGAAGTTTGACATGCTTGGGACAGTGGTTACACTAATTGAATAAATAAGTGAAGATTATATTTAAGATAATAAATGCCAGTTTTCCAATAGCTGGGGAAGATGCTAAAAGCATGGAAAGGAGGAAGTTCAGAATGAATGCTGATATTCTGGGTTGAGATTGGAGGTTTCAGTATGAACTCATATGCTTTAAATATATGTAATCACAGAGATGTAGAAATAGTTGCAGAACTATGTGTGCGCCTATACTCACATGTGTATCATGTGTACATATGGATGGATATGGAGAAGCTCCTTAACTTACAATGGAGGTACAACCTAGTCAAGCCACCATAGATTTTAAATATCATAAGCTGAAAATGCAGTGAGGCTGGATGCAGGCCAAACTTCATTGTGGTGGTGAGGAACAGGAAGCGCTGATGGATCAAAAAGAATATGAAAGCAAAGACCATTTTCTTCCTTTTTACTTTTCTTTTCTTGTTTTTTTTTTCTTTTATTTTCTTTAAGAATGAATAGCCTGGGGGCTGGCACCATGGCTCACTTGGTTAATCCTCCGCCTGTGGTGCTGGCATCCCATATGGGCGCTGGGTTCTAGTCCTGGCTGCTCCTCTTCCAGGCCAGCTCTCTGCTGTGGCCCAGGAGGGCAGTGGAGGATGGCCCAAGTGCTTGGGCCCTGCACCCCATGGGAGACCAGGAGAAGCACCTGGCTCCTGGCTTCGGATTGGGGCAATGCTGGCCGTGGTGGCCATCTGGGGAGTGAACCAACAAAAAGAAGACCTTTCTTTCTGTCTCTCTCTCTCTCACTGTCTATAACTCTACCTGTCAAATAAATTAATTAAAAAAAAAAAGAAAAAAAAAAGAGTGAGCAGCCTTTGCTGTGGTTGTGTAGGGTAGGCACCACTGATGTGAAGGAGTCTCTCCACCACCACCACCCCCATATGCTATGATAGGCATATCGTTACCAGCTGTACAGACTGGATACCATCATTAAGGCTCCCTGAATACCCCACCTTCTCCATTTGCATCTACTTAGAAGCAAGAGCTGACTACTTACGGCTTTACAGAAGGAGGCAATGATGATAAACCTTGTTATCAAAAAGAGGTTTGTGTCAGAGGCAGAACTAGAAGAATAGTGCAATCAGAGGCAAGAAGAATGGGAGAAAGTTCAAAACCTGAAGATACAGAAGAATGTCCAGACCAGAGGAGGTTTAGTACCACCGGGAGCAGAAAGACAGGAATATGAAGAGCAGCTGAAATTTAAAAACATAGTAAAAGGCTTAGATGAAGCTGAGTCCAACTTCCTTGCTGAGGTTTCTCAGCATCGAGAACTAATAGAAAAACAATGAAGAAGGCCGGCGCCGCGGCTCAATAGACCTTGCGGCGCTAGCACACCGGGTTCTAGTCCCGGTCGGGGCGCCGGATTCTGTCCCGGTTGCCCCTCTTCCAGGCCAGCTCTCTGCTGTGGCCCGGGAGTGCAGTGGAGGATGGCCCAAGTGCTTGGGCCCTGCACCCCATGGGAGACCAGGAGAAGCACCTGGCTCCTGCCTTCGGATCAGCGCGGTGCGCCGGCCGCAGCGGCCATTGGAGGGTGAACCAACGGCAAAGGAAGACCTTTCTCTCTGTCTCTCTCTCTCACTGTCCACTCTGCCTGTCAAAAAAAAGAAAAACAATGAAGAGAGGAAGAGCTGAACAAACTGCAGTAATAGAGAAGTAAGTGCAACCAGGTGGGCGTGTCTGCACAAAACAAGAAGGAAGCTGAGGAGACATTCGCTGTGAAACCATGAAAGCAACAGCGAGTTCTCCCAGGTACAGCTGTTGGCAGGAGCCCTGATGCCTAAGAGCTGAGAGAGTGGCATCAGCATGCAAACACTGAAAGCAGACCCTGATGCAGACGACAACAATCAAGAGGTCCCGTCCTGTGTATCTCTTGGAAGAGATACACTTCCCCAAGAAGTGCCTCCATCCACTGTCTCTTGGCTGTAGTCTATATCGGCCTCCTCCTAGGCCTGCATGCTCACTCAAGAAGCAGTGATTGCGTGCAGCTCAGGCTGCAAAGGCACTATCAACACCACTGGGGAGCTCGTCCCCTCCATCGTGTGAACCAACACCTTCCCTGAAACCCTCTAGCTCCTTGGTCCTTACCATAGCGAGCTTCTCCCCCAGGTAGTGGGACTGTGCATTCTGCCCATAGGCATTGCTTCCCTCCAGACACTCCCTTGTCTGTTTCCTGTACACATTATGGCATTTTTAACTTAACCCGAAAATGTGCCAGAATCCACTGGTGTTGGGTGCTGGGAGAGGGAGAGGAAATGCATTGAATATACCTAAGCTAGTGGACATTGCAGTTTAGCATCCTGCACACTCCAGGGACTCAGTGGTTCCCTCCATAGTGCAGGGGCTGGCTGGGAGCTGTGGCTATCACCCTGCTCAGCATCATGAGCAAGGATCATGGTATGTATCAAGAGCCTAGGAAAAGATCTAAATTCAAAGCAGTATCTACAGAATGGGTATTGCTTTCACAAAATCATAAAGATGAAAAGTTGTAAGTCAAACCATCCCAACTTGGAGACATGGCAATGCTTGTTTCCTAGCTGTGTCTTCCTTGGGGGCCTAGAAGTAACAACAGCCCATTAGCGAAGAGCATTCCAATGTTTAGATTATGGTGTCCATACACCACCATCCACCAAGAGAAGTACTCAAAGAACAACTGGAAAATGTCAACAGGACACAGATATCACATTGAAAACAGCTTCCATTGGTAGTATCTAGAACAATTTGAACATCAAAATAAATAATAGTAATAGATTACAGCCAGTTATATAAAATAGGAATGTATGAGTCCATATGGATATAAACAAATAAATAAACAAGTAATTAGGTGGTAAGGAAGATTGTATTCTACAAAGATACCCATTGTAATATATTCTTTCCTACAGGCTATTCTTACAATGTAATGTTAACAATATTCTCATCAAGTTGTAAGGGCTATGTCCCCTCTCCTTGAACCTGTGTGGATATTCATAATCACCTCAACCAAGAGAGAAAAAGTTCTGGAAGTGAAAGCTAGGTGACTTCTGAGGCTGAAACAGAAAAAGGCCACACACTTCCACTTTTCTTGGGATGCTTGTGATTGAATCCCAACCACAATACTGGGATGAAATTAAGTAGCCACGTGAAGAGGTCTCCCAGCCATATGAGTGAGTCACCTTGGAAGTGGATCCTCCAGTCTCAGTTGACTGCTCCAGCTCATGTATCACCTTGTCCAGATCACAGGTGCATGAGCTAGACAAATGATTGTTATTGTTTTAAGCCATTAAATTTGGGTCTGGTTTGGTATAAATCATTAGACAGCTGGAATGCAGGAGAATTCCTTCTCTTCCTACAGTAAAAATCCAACTAATAAATGCAGAAAGATTGATGGAAATAGAGAATCATTATTTGGCCATGATAGTAGTGGTTGATCCAGGTTGATAAGGGTGGTGGGTGGAAATTTTTTAAAAAATTTATTTATTTGAAAGGCTGAGAGCAAGTGAGCGAGAGAGAGAAAGAGAAAGAGAAACAGTACAGATATTTTCCACTTCCTGGTTTATTCCCCAAATAACTACAACAGCCAGGGCTAGGTCTGGTGGAAGCCAGGAGCCCAGAATTCCATCCAGGTATCCCACGTGGGTGGTAGAAACCCAAGCACTTGAGCCTTTATCTGCTGCTTCCCAAGAGCATTAGCAGGAAACTGGAAGAGAAACAGAGGAGCTGACAACTCAAACCTGCATTCTTGTATGGGATACAGGTGTTCCAAGCAGTGGTTTAAGATGCTGTGTCACAATGCCTGCCCCATGGTGGGTGGAAGATGATTGGTGAGCAACAGAAGGTTGATATCTGGGAATATCTCCCCCCCCCCCGCAATAGTAAACAATCACAAGGACAAAAAGATGGCATGTTGGTGGTAGAGAAACCAGGTGATTACCACTGACAGGGAAGGTTAGCATTATGTGCCCTCTGATGCCATGCACTGAGAAAAGAACAGCATCATCTACAGGGCACTCCCCCCAAGAAGCACAGCCTTGGCCTAGTCATGAAGAAACAAGTTGGTCATGCTACCAAGTGTAAAGTCAAAAGTTTCTAAAGCCCAAAGGATATGAAAGACAAGAAAAGACCATACAACAATATCAGATTGGAGGAGCCTGATGAGATATGAGAGGTAAATGCTGGGTGGACATTTCTGACCATTAAATATTCCTGGATGAAATCCTGGACCAGAAAAAAAAAGTGACATTATTAGAGGAGTTGGCAAAGTTCTAATGGAGTCCACTGATTTCTCAAAATATTTACTTATTTTATTTGAAAGGCAGAGCCTCTCTCTCTCTCTCCCTCTACCCCCCCCCCAAACACGCGCATGCACGCGCGCGCACGTACACACACACACAGAAAGTGTGGGGTGGGCATAGGGTAGAATTCTTCCATATGCTGTTTCACTCCCTAAATGCTCACAACAGCTGAGGTCGGGCCAGGCTAAAGCCAGGAGCCAGGAACTCCATCCTGCTCTCCCATATAGGTGGCAGGAACTCAAGCACTTGAACCATCATTTGGTGCATTAGCAGGAAGCTGTATTGGACGTGGAGTAACCAGGGCTGGAACTGGCAGGCACTCCAATGTGGGATCTGGGTTTCTCCAGCAGTAGTTTAACCTTCTGGCATAAAAATGCCCACGCCAGAGCCTGCAGACTGAGTAGTAGTGTTGAACCAACATGGACTTGCAGAATTGGAAAGTCATATGCTGGTAGGTTAGGAGAGTGGACTTGCTTTGGCGAAATATACACTAGAATAAGCATCATGTCTTCAGTGGGAGCAAATGCAGAGAAATGCTAATAGCTAGGAAGCTAGGGGAAAGGGATATGATCATTCTTTGTACTGTATTTGTAATTTTTTTCATAGGTTTGAAATTATTTCAAAATATGGTATTTTAAAAAACCACACAATCCCTTATTTTACCAAACCATTTCAGATCAAAGTATCATTGTTTAATTTCAGCCACTCAAACAATTCTATTCTTCAGGGCAAAGGAGTAAAGGTACGGCATGTATAACCCCAAACCACAGATATGCAAATCACATTGCAAACCAGGCCCCGATTCATACTAATTCATCAACATTTCCATGCCTAGTGCTATATCAGCACTCTCAATTCCACTGAAGACATCAGGGTTTGCTGACTTCACTTCCAATATCTCAGGTGCTCATTGCCCAAAACAGCCCCTACCCTGATGTGATGTAACAGTGGTACCCCTTCGTGGTAACAGTCTTTCATCTGGTAGTTGGGCAAAACTTTAACATCTGTCTCCAATGTCCTTCCTTTTACTTTCTACATGACTCTGCCTTGTGTTGCTTCATTTCCTGCTCCTGACGCCCCTGTGGCTCAAGCGGCTGTTTTGAGGTTTGCTCTCCCAGTTCACATCCTACATAGAGGACTTTGCCTGCCTTCCTTCACAATTATCTCAGTCCACAGATAGATAAAGTAGACAACAGGGATTTCCAAGTAGTAACTATATACAAGAAATTCAATAATATTAACAAGTAAAGAATACAAATTAAACAACAAAATAGCAGTAACTAATTTTGAATTAGTACCAGTCTTCAAAGCAGCATGATGACTATATATATATACAGAGAGAGAGGATTGTGAGAATAATCATGTCTTGTGTCATGCATTTTGATACAATAATCCTACTTTTAGAACTTTTACCAGAAAGTTATTATTCAAGACAGAGTGCTTTTGTATTATTGAAAAAATGTAAATGATGTAAGTATGTGATATTCATGCACTATTTCAACAAACACTGAGAATCCACTACGACCCAGGTATATGCTAAAATAGAGCAATTTTAAGTATTAAGATAAAATTGAAGCCGGCGCCGCGGCTCACTAGGCTAATCCTCTGCCTTGCGGTGCCGGCACACCGGGTTCTAGTCCCAGTCGGGGCACCGGATTCTGTCCCTGTTGCCCCTCTTCCAGGCCAGCTCTCTGCTGTGGCCAGGGAGTGCAGCGGAGGATGGCCCAAGTACTTGGGCCCTGCACCCCATGGGAGACCAGGAAAAGCACCTGGCTCCTGGCTCCTGCCATCGGATCAGCGCGGTGCGCCAGCTGCAGTGCGCCGGCCGCAGCGGCCATTGGAGGGTGAACCAACGGCAAAGGAAGACCTTTCTCTCTGTCTCTCTCTTTCACTGTCCACTCTGCTTGTCAAAAAAATAAAATAAAAAATAAAAAAGATAAAATTGAAATGGTGAAATTTTATATAATCATTAAAATTTTCATTAGAGACACTCATTGGAACGTGTTCATGAAACTATGCCAAGTAGGATCCAAAACTTTATAAGTACAATGTAGAACTACACATATTCTTTTTTAAAAAAAGATTTATTTTTTTACTTGAAAGTCAGAGTTACACAGAGAGAGAAGGAGAGGCAGAGAGAGAGAGAGGTCTTCTATCCACTAGTTCACTCCCCTGATAGCCACAACGGCCGGAGCTGCGCCGATCTGAAGCCAGAAGCCAGGAGCTTCTTCAGGGGCTCCCACACAGGTGCAGAGGCCCAAGGACTTGGGCCACCTTGTACTGCTTTCCCAGCTCATAGCAGAGAGCTGGATAGGAAGAGGAGCAGCCAGGACTTGAACCGGCGCCCGCATGGGATGCCAGCACTGCAGGTGGTGGCTTCACCTTCTCTGCCACAGCAGTGGCCCCACACATATTCTTTAAATTACAAAAAAAAAACCTATAACAAATAAAACTATATACAGACTGTAAAACATAATAAAATTAGAATTTTATGGATACACTATATATAGGTTATAAATTAAAATATAGTAAACTTTGCTAGGTGCTTAAGTATCTCATTTAAATGCTCACAGAATGCCTAGTATTATTATTCCCATGGTACAGATAAAGAAAATGAAGCTCATGGGGATTACAACACTAAAATGTTAGTCTTACAAGCTAACATTTTGTCTACCTTGTTTACTGCCTTTTCTCTACTGTTTACTCTAGTGCCTGGTATATAGCAGATACTGCATAAATACTTTGGGACTCCTGAAGTGACTGAGTCGTGATTTGGACCCAGTGTCCCTATCTGAGCTAATACCATCATTCAAGTAAACTAGACCCACCAGGCCCTCAGAAAAATGGGTTTTATAGCTGGTTTAGGTAGCTTGAGTTCTTGATTGGTTGCAAGAGCCTCACATCCTTGCCTCTCCTTTGCTTTCTCTTTTACTGCCTGCCCTCTGGTGGAGGTACTGATGAGTAGCAGGAGTCAAGGCATCATCGCGAAACTGCACAGATCACTTCGTATCTATATGTAATTCCCATCCAGTTTTGCTTGTTTCTCCCCAGTGTGGAAACAGCTAGGCAGACTGTCACCGGTTCGGAAGTTATTTTGATGTGATCCAAATTAAAATACATTGTAATGACAAAATTTACTTTGGGAATTCTATAGAACACTTTTGTTATTTTTTTTTCCTTCATTGTAAGTTTTGTGGTCCATCATTGCATGGATTTGTATGAGTTGGATGAAGAAATTGACACTTTCTATATTTTGAGAAAATGTCACAGATTCAAACATTTCATTAATTTTTCAAAATGACCAATTTAAATATTTTTGTCCATATAATGAAGAAATTGAATGGTACAAAATTGTTTTCAAAGATGAATAATTTCAAGTTTGATATGAAAATTTTTGCAGAGATGAAAACCCAATTTGCAAGGGCCACTCCTGAAAGTGTCAATGGGAAAGATGGATTCTTTCAAGGACAAAAGAACCTGCAGGTAGAATGCTTGGTGGAAGATCAGGAAAATCAAGTTCTTTCATAGACAGTTGAAACCAAAGTCCAGTTCAAAGAGACATTTGGCTGTTGATCAGGAGATACATGAGATATAAATTCACATGCTTCTGTTAGAGAAAATAGTGCTTTTAAACTTGAGCTCCAAATCAATCATGCCAAAGAATCTACACCACGTCTATGTCTGGAATCTGAAAGGGAGAGCCTACATGTTCCAATGAAAAGGTCACTTTGGAACCAAGTACTGAGACTAAAAGTTGCTAAAATCATTATTAATGAAAATCAACCACAATTCCAATTTCTTTAAGATAATTTAAGAGCTTAAACTATATTTCAATTGTGTGCAATAAAGACAAACCAGTATTTAATGCCCCTAAATCACTGCTTCTCTCAAACTACCCCTTCATCTTTTAAATACCAGAAATACCAAGTGAGTATCTTTCCCACCATGCATGGCTATTAATAAATCCCAAGTGCAGATGCCTCAAATAATTGGCATTGGTTTTTTGATCAAGCCACTTCTCACTTAGGCAACACTATGTAACATGTTCCTGAGTGGTGAGCAACAGGGAAGGGATTTACTCCTGCATGAGCAGAGTGAAACAATAAATATCACCTCTACAGCAATGAGAGAAAATTATTACAATTTCAACATTAATATCTTTATTGTTTCTATTGAACTTGATTTAATGAGAGTTAATTACTCTCCTGTGAAGCCCTGGGAGTTTGTTTCCTAGAGTCACTTTCTTTCCCAGCACTGACAATGAAGGTACACGGAGTTAACTCCCAGTTTTCTCTGACAAATGCGATCATCCTATCAAGCACTTGGAAACCCTCCCCAGTGACCAGTGCAGCCACTGGCAAATAGTAAGTACTTAATAAATATTTTCTGAGTCATTTAATGAACCACCCTTATATGATTTAGGGTTTTTTTTAATTATGTAACAAAATCCAACTCTGAAAAACTTAGGGAAAACGGTAATTGATTGGAAGAATACAAAGGGCAAATGAGTTTAAAACAAGCCTGAAGGAATCCAGCTCTGCAGAAATCAGGCAGCTCCAGAAGGTATCAAGTAAGAGATGCTTAACCCCTCACCCAATCTTTTTACCACTCCGTTCCTGAGTCAAATTCAAGAGGAAGAAGCTTCTAACTGATCCATCATGGATCTACATTGCTACTCACAAGCTAGGCCAGGGCAGGGCATATTGATTAACACTCCTGCCAGACTTTATCAAATGTGGAGGGAGAGAAACATTTCCTAATATGAGATTGGGGTTGCTAGTTCTAAAAAAAAGGTAGAATGAATTCAGAACTGGAAGGAATGAAGAAAGAAAGAATAAAGTATTTTTCTAAGCACTAAGTAAGAAAATACCTAAAAGTGTGGGCATTGTGGCAAGAGGTAAAGCCACCAACTTACATCAGATTGCTTGGGATTGAGTCCCAGTTCCACTTCCAATTCCAGCTTCCTGCTAATACACACATTGAAGGCAGCAGGTGATGGCTCGGTCCCTGCCATCCACATGGGAGACCTGGATTGTGTTCCTTGTTCCTGGCTTCGATCTGGCTCATCTCTGACTGTTGCAGGCATTTGAGAAGTGAACCACGGATGAAAGATTTTTTTCTCTCATTATAAATATTAATTAGTTAATTAATTAAAAATCCAGAAATAAGACCCATCTGATCTTGTACTATAACCTGCAAAACTGGGGGCTACCACTGTAGCACAGTAGGTAAAGCTGCCACCTGCAATGGTGGCATCCAGCATGGGTGCTGGTATGTCATGGATGCTCTACTTCTGATCCATTTCCCAGCTAAAGCCCTGGGAAAAGCAGCAGAAGATGACCCGTGTTTGAGCCCCTGCTACCCATGTGGGGGACCTGGAGGAAGCTCCTGGCTGCCACCTGGCCCAGACCTGGCCATTGCGGCCATCTGGGAAGTGAACCAGCAAATGGAAGATTGATGTCTCTCTGTCTCTCTTCCTCTCCCTATGTAATTCTGACTTTCAAATAAATGAATCTTTTTTAAAAAAAACTCTGAGCTAAATAGCCCTTTTTTTCTTTACAAAGTTAGTTGCCTTCAGTATTTTGTGATAGTGATGAAAACCTGACCTAAAACAGCAATTCATACTTTATTTTTTTTTATTTGACAGGTAGAGTCATAGACAGTGAGAGAGAGAGACAGAGAGAAAGGCCTTCCTTCCATTGGTTCACTCCCCAAATGGCCGATCCGAAGCCAGGAACCAAGTGCTTCCTCCTGGTCTCCCATGCAGGTGCAGAGGCCCAAGCACTTGGGCCATCCTCCACTGCACTCCTGGGCCACAGCAGAGAGCTAGACTGGAAGAGAAGCAACCGGGACTAGAACCCAGCGCCCATACGGGATGCCGGTGCTGCAGGTGGAGGATTAACCAAGTGAGCCACAGTGCCGGCCCCCATCCTTTCAATTATTTAATTATTTTAATTTATTTGAAAGGATGAGACAGATAGTGAGAAATCTTTCATCCACTGGTTCACTCCCCAAGTGCTCACAACTGGAACTGGACCAGGCCAAAGCTGGAAGCCAGGAACTCCATCCTATTCTCGCATGTGGGTTAGACCCAACTACTTGAACCATGATCTGCTGCCTCCAAGGATGCACATTACTGGAAGCTGGATTGGAAGCACAGCGAAGACTCAAATCCAGGCACTCTGATACAGGAAGTAGGCACACGAATGGGCATTTTTAACCAATGTATCAAATGCCTGCCCCAAGTAATTCATATTTTAAAGTATTGTCTTAGATTCTGAGCTCCTGGGAATCCCTACTGGAATCATAGACTCTAGAACACGGAAACTGCATTCAACAGAGTACTAAAATGAGGTGGCAGGGTGGGGGTTGCCACTCCCTGTCAATGTCACACAAGGAACTGAGAGGAGACACAGTTGGTTCAGAAGTCTTAATAAAATATAAAACAAGGGCAAGCAGCAATGATTTTCAACATGTGCAATCAGAATTGTAAAGATGCAGAGTGCTTAAGAGACTGATCTGAAAGACCTCAGCTTTGTTTATAACTTACAAAGACTTAACCTGCAAGTCTAAGCTTTCTTCAGTTTCAACTTATCCATCAACAAAGTAGGGTTAGTAATACGTGCTTCCTTCACTGTATTACCCAAAGTTCTCCGGAGAAGCAGAGCCATTAGGATTATTAGAACAAGATTTATTTCAAGGAATTGGTTTATGCAATTATGGAGGCTGTCAAGTCCCAAGATCTGTGGCCTGCAAACTGGAGACCCAGGAGGACCAGTGCTATAATTCTAGTATGAAGACCATCAGGTTCAAGACCCAGGAAGAGCTGATGCTTCAATTTGAGTATGAAAAAGTGAAAAAAAAAATCAGTGTCCCAGCCAAACAGTCAGACAGGAGGAGTTCCCTTTTACTCATAGGAGGGCCAACTTACTGTGTTACACAGTGCCAGACATTTGGTCAGAGACTTTTCTGGATAAGATTAACATCTAAATCAATGTGCGAGTGATGCCAATGGCCCTCCCTATGCGGGAAGACTCACCCTATCAGAGTGCTGGTTTGAGTTTCAGCTCTCTGCTTCCAATCCAGATTCTTGCTAATGTGACTGGAAAGGGAGCAGATGATGGTTCAAGTGCTTGGGCTTCTACATGGGAGACCCAGATAGAGTTTTTGGCTCCTGGCTTCATCCTGGTCCTGTCCTGGCTGTTGCAGGCATTTAGGGAGTAAACCAGTGGATGGAAGATCTCTCTCTCTCTCTCTCTCTCTGTGTGTGTGTGTGTGTCTGATGGTCTATCTTCAAATACAGAAATATATCTTAAAAATACAGATTTTGGGCCGGCGCCACGGCTCACTTGACTAATCCTCCGCCTGCAGCGCCAGCACCCCAGGTTCTAGTCCCGGTCGGGGTGCTGGATTCTGTCCCGGTTGCTCCTCTTCCAGTCCAGCTCTCTACTGTGGCCCAGGAGGGCAGTGGAGGATGGCCCAAGTGCTTGGGCCTCTGCACCTGCATGGTAGACCAGGAGGAAACACCTGGCTCCTGGCTTCAGGTCAGTGTAGCATGCCAGCCATAGCAGCCATTTGGGAGGTGAATCAATGGAAGGAAGACCTTTCTCTCTGTCTCTCTCTCTCTCTCTCTCTCTCTCTCTCACTGTCTAACTCTGCCTGTCAAAAAAATACAGATTTTTGTACTGAGAAATTAAGTATTATTTTACCAAATCCCTAAAATTTGGAAGCAAAGCCGCTTTGGAACTGGATAATGGATACAAACTGGAAGAGCTTTGAAATACATGCTATAAAAAGCCAAGATTGTTGGAGTCAGCATTTGTGGCCCAGAGGGTAAAGCCTTTGCCTGTGATGCCAGCATCCCATATGGGCACCAGTTCCTGTGCTGGCGGCTCCACTTCCAGTCCAGCCCCTTGCTAATGGCCTGGGAAAAGCAACAGAAGATGGCCCAAGCCCTTGGGCCCCTGCAATGTACACGAGAGACCTGGTTGGAGCTCCTGACTCCTGACATTGGCTTGGCTCAGCCCTGGCCCTTGAAGCCATCTGGGGAGTGAACCAGTGGATGGAGGATCTAACTCTCTCCAGCTCCCCACCCCCTCTCTTTGACTCTGCCTTTCAGCTAAATAAATAAATCTTTTTTTAAAAAGCCCAGAGTGTTGTTAAGGGACTATATGTAGACATAACATTACAGACAATTCTGTTGAGGAGTTATTCTGTTGAGGAGTTAGAAAGAAAAAAAGGAAAGCTGGAGAAAAAGCATCCAGATTGTTAGAAAATACTGCACACAAATAATCATAAACACAACAATGGTGGAAATACGGATGTTAAGGTCATTGTGCTGGGGTTGGTACTGTGGCATAGTAGATTAAGCCTCTGCCTGCAGCACCAGCATCCCATATGGCTGTTGGTTCGAGTCCCGACTGCTCCACTTCTGATCTATCTCCCTGATAATGGCCTGAGAAAGCAGTGGAAGATGGCCCAAGTGCTTGGGCCCCTGCACTCATGTGGGACACCCAGATGCTGCTCCTGGATCTTGGCTTCAGACTGACCCAGCTCTGGACATTGCGGTCATTTGGGGAGTGAACTAGTGGATAAAAGACTTTTCTCTGTCTTTCCCTCTCTATATAACTCTACCTCTCAAATAAATAAATAAATAAATAAAATCTTTAAAAAAAATAATAAACACCAGAGTTTCTCTCTCTCTCTCTCTTTCTATATATATATATATGAAATAAATAAATAAATTTTTAAAAAACAATGAATCAGTCTTCAATGAGAGGCTTTATGTATATTGGGGTACACCTTGAACATTTACAAAGTTTCTAAGTCTGCCTAAGCCTTTATTACCCACAGATCCTGGATTTAAGAGGTGAAAGTGTATGGCCTTCTCAGGTCTTTCCTGAGGATGTGCATACTTCTAGGTATGTACTTGGACTCCTGGTTTCCCAAGAATATGTGGGAGCTTTGCAAAGGTCTTACTCACCAAAGCATCTCACTTCCCAGCCTCTCCTCCCAAGCTTTGAAGTTTCCTATTGTTTATGTGTTTGTTATTCCTTTGCCCCAAGGCTAAAATATTTGCCTTAAATATTTTGAACACACAGCTCCTGAAGTAGTCATTTCATCTCCAACCTGGGAAAGTTTCAAGTCAGGTAAAATAAAAGCAAGGCCTTTTAGCCAGTCCGCAAGGAAGTCACCAATCCGGTAAAACCAATCAATGAAAATTCTATGAGAATAGTTTGTTCTAATCCCTCAGATACTGAGTGCTTGTACCAGGAATTAGCGTTATTGTCTTCAGAGTCACTACTAAGCATAGGTGGGGGATGATAGCAAGACAAGTTTAAGTGCCACAAAGCTCTCTTACTGAGATTCACATATATGTTTTTGATCAGGTATTCCCCTAGTTTGCTTGAAGTTGCTAGAAATTCTTAAAAAGTTGTTTCTGACCACTTTTGCCAGTTTGCCCATTACTTTTGTGGAGAGATAAACTTCTGAATTTTTCTATTTCCTTGTTATCTCAGGCAGGTTTTTTTTTTTTTATTTTTTGACAGGCACAGTTAGACACAGAGAGAGAGAGAGACAGAGACAGAGAGAAAGGTCTTCCTTCCGTTGGTTTACCCACCAAATGGCCGCTACGGCCAGCGCGCTCTGCTGATCCGAAGCCAGGAGCCAGGTGCAGGGCCCAAGCACTTGGGCCATCCACCACTGCCTTCCCGGGCCACAGCAGAGAGCTGGACTGGAAGAGGAGCAACCAGGACAGAACCGACACCCCAACCAGGACTAGAACCCGGGGTGCCGGTGCCACAGGTGGAGGATTAGCTTAGTGAACCACGGCGCCGGCCTATCTCAGGCAGTATTTAAGATGAAAATAGGTCATCAATTGTCATAAATAGCTGTTCAACCTACTAATTATTAATGAAATGCTGATTAAAATATTACTATTATTTCATCAGATTAGCAAAAATTTTAAAAGCTTGAGAATTTACTAGTATCAACAGTGTGTAAGGAAGTAGGAACTCATATGCTATTGGTGATATGAACTTTGAGTGTGTAATTGGCATTTCTCTCAAATTTTGCCATGTGCATTCCCTTTGATTCAGTAATTACATTTTAAGGAATTTAACTGATTAACACATTCACATAAGTGCATGAAGATGTGTTAACCAGGATGTTCTTAGTGATATTGAAAATCTGAAGAGGGGGGCTGGCGCTGTGGCTCAGCAAGTTAACACCCTGGCCTGAAGCGCCAGCATCCCATATGGGCACCAGTTCAAGACCAGGCTTCTCCACTTCTGATCCAGCTCTCTGCTATGGCCTGGGAAAGCAGTAGAAGATGGCCCAAGTCCTTGGGCCCCTGCACCCACGTGGGAGACCCGGAAGAAGCTCCTGGCTTCTGATCAGCACAGCTCCTCCCATTGCAGCCAACTGGGGAGTGAACCATCGGATGGAAGAACTCTCTCTCTCTCTCTGTCTCTGCCTCTCCTCTCTCTCTCTGAAACTCTGACTTTCAAATAAATAAATAAATATTTTTTAGAAAAATAAAATCTGAAAAGGAACAGGGGTGTTCCATAGGGGAATAGTTAATTATGGCATCACAAAACCCTGTAAAGTACATGCTGTGGTAATAAAAATTCCAACCTCACATCTTTGGCAATTGGCTCCTTCTTCCACACAGATCTTAGATGGGGAAGTCTAATGTTCTTATCTTACAGTGTTGAAGGGTGAAAGAGTTTGGGACATGGAAGAAGGGAGAGAAAAATCAGACAGAAATGCTTCAGGTAATCACATAGAGGGAAATGAGGAGTTAGAGATGCCCTGTCTCCAGTTCTTCTGGCTTAGTCTCCTCACACTCAGCCCAAGGGAGCAAGATATGTAGCATAATTCCATTTACCTGGGTGTGTACACTGTATTCCTGTATATGAATATATATTATATAAATGGCAGAGGCAAAGACTTCTTGGAAAAGACCCCAGAAGTACAGGCAATCAAAGCAAAAATAGACAAATGGGGGACTGGCACTTTGGCATGATGGGTGAAGCTGCCACCTGCAGTGCTGGCATCCCGTATGGGTGCCAGTTTGATGCTGGCTGCTCCACTTCTGATCCAGCTCTGTGCTATGGCCTGGGAGGGCAGTGAAAGATGGCCCATGTCCTTGGGCCCATGAACCTGCATGGGAGACCTGGAAGAAGTTCCTGGCTCCTGGCTTTGGATCAGCACAGGTCTGGACATTGGTGCTATCTGGGGAGTGAACCAGCAGATGGAAGACCTCTCCCACTCTCTCTCTCTCTTTCTCTCTCTGCCTCTGTCTCTCCGTAACTCTGCCTTCCAAATAAATAAATAAATCTTAAAAAAAAAAAGACAAATGGGATTACATCAAGCTAAGAAGCTTCCACACTACAAAGGAAACACTCAGCAAAGTGAAGAGGCAGCTGACAGAATGGGAGAAAATATTTGGAAGCTATGCAACTGATAAAGGATTAATATCTAGAGTCTATAAAGAGCTCAGGAAACTCAACAACAACAACAAGAAATCCAGTTAAGAAATGGGCAAAGGACTCAGACAGGCATTTTTTCAAGATAGGACATTCAAATGGCCAACAGACTCATGAAAAAATGGTCATTAAAGCCGGTGCCGCGGCTCAATAGGCTAATCCTCCGCCTTGCGGCGCCGGCACACCGGGTTCTAGTCCTGGTCAGGGCAACAGATTCTGTCCCGGTTGCCCCTCTTCCAGGTCAGCTCTCTGCTGTGGCCAGGGAGTGCAGTGGAGGATGGCCCAAGTACTTGGGCCCTGCACCCCATGGGAGACCAGGAGAAGCACCTGGCTCCTGGTTTCAGATCAGCACGGTGCGCCAGCCGCAGCAGCCATTGGAGGGTGAACCAAAGGCAAAAAGGAAGACCTTTCTCTCTATCTCTCTCTTTCACTGTCCACTCTGCCTGTTAAAAAAAAAAAAAACAGGACAAATACCACATGTTCTCCCTGATCTGTAATAACTAATAGAGTCCCTTAAAGGTAATCCATACAAGTGAAATTAACATTTCAAGAAGCAATGACTTTGAACAGCCCTTGTCTTGACTGTTGAGGAGCAGCTATTTTTTCATACAATTTGTAGAACTCTTTACTTAGCATAAAGTTAATCATATGTGTATAAAGTTAATCAAAATAGGCTTAATAAACAAAAGAATGGTAATAGGAGATGGAGGAGGAAGAGGAGTGGGAGTGTGGGTGGGAGGGTGGCTATGATGGGAAGAATCACTATATTCCTAAAGTTGTATTTATGAAATGCATGAAATTTGTATACCTTAAATAAAAGTTTTCTGGAGCAAAAAGAGGTGGAAGGCAGGAGAGTGCTCTCTTGACCATCTTGGACCTCACTTAGAGATACTGCAGCCATGTTTTTGTTTTTGGCTCTTAGAGCTTTTCCACTGTCCCTCCCTCCTATTCACAGACAGAACTTCCCAACCACAGGTACCGTTTTGAGTTTTTCTTTTCTCTTTAGTTTATAAGATACTCTTTGGCCCACTCATGTGTATTTCTCTGTATTGAGTGGCCCACACTCATGCATAAATTTATGTTTATTCTCCGACTGGGGAAAAAACCTTGTTTCTATTTGTACACACACACACATTCACACAAAAACACCACAATGAGGTTTCACTTCACCCCAGTTAGAATGTCTCTCATACAGAAATCAACAAACAACAAATGCTGGTGAGGATGTGGGGGGAAAGGTACCCTAATCCACTGTTGGTGGGAATGTAAACTTGTACAGCCATTGTGGAATACAGTATAAAGATACATCAGAAATCTGAAAATAGATCTCCCATATGACCCAGCTATCCCAGTCCTGGGAATTTATGCAAGGGAAATGAAATCAGTATATGAAAGAGTTATCTGTACCCCCACGTTTATTGCAGCTCAATTCACAAAGCCAAGATATGGAATCAACACAGATGTCCATCAACTGATAACCAGATAAAGTGTGAGATATATATAATGGAATACTACTCAGCCATAAAAAATGATGAAATCCTGTCTTTTGCAACAACATGGATGCAACAGGAAAACATTATACTTAGTGGAATAAGCCAGTCCAAAAAAGACACCAAAAAGACAAATACCATACATTTTCCCTGATTTATGGTAACTAAAAGAGTATCAAAAAATCTAATGTACAAGAGTTAAATTGACATTTTGTGATTTGATGATTACATTCCTTGTCTCTACTGCTGAGGAATTTTTTTCTTCTTACTATTTGTTAAATTCTTTACTTAGTATAGGGTTAATCTTATGAGTATAAAATAGACTGAGAGTAGATCATTGTAAAAATTAAAGGAAGGAATGAGAAAGGAAGGAGGAGAGAGAAGAGAGCATGGGTGGGAGGGAGGATAGGGTGGGAAGTATTACTATGCTCCTGAAATTTGTTCACCTTACAAAAATTAAAATTTTTAAAATTAAAAAAAAATTAAACATTAAGGAAAATGAGAATGAGGGGATCAGTAGCAGCCTCTTCACTCTAGCAAAGCAATAGCTAGAGAGTACAAGAGCCCAGAGTGAATTGATGGATCACAATTTATGAAATGAGGCTCACCCAAGTTGATGAAGTGAGTGAATGACAGAGTTAGAGAACAACCTAGATCTCCTTAAATCCCATAAGAAAACTGGATTCTAAAACCAGAGGGAAAACTTGAAGTGGCAGCGGGAATCAACAGACCTGAGAAATCTGCAAGAGGTCAGCTATGGCCCACCCAGTGAAAAGTGAAAAAGAGAAGGGCAGAACTTTCCGATGAGCTCATGCACATCTCAGATTGGAGATGCTCAGGAACAGCTTGTGGCAATATTGTCTTCTTTGAGACCTCCCGTGCTGGTACCTGTCACTTGGAATTATCCCAAAAGGTGTTCGATAATTAGAAAAGGAAATTAAGTTCTTTGTCAGTATCTAGGGAGTCACTGACTTTAAAAGATCCCCATGCCACATTCAGCACTTACATGCAACAGTAACAAGCTATTCCCTCTCCCTCTCCCTCTCCCTCTCCCTCCCAACCCCCCCCCCCGCCCCCGCTTTCTCTCTCCAAGGTATCCTTGTTACTGTTTTACTTAGAGAATTTACTGAGATGATATGGTCACTGGTGCACTGCTAAATGTTTAACAACCAGGTTTTCAGAGCAAAATTATCTGATTTATGATGTTTATTCATTCCTGTCATATACATATGCTCTCCATGGCCAATTGCAAACTTCCATTGTGACATCATCAGGCTCACAAAATTCCTGAAAAGTTAACAGCAGACTCTCATGAGCTAGTAGAAAGAAGATAATGGGATGGAGGCAGAATATCAGCAACTACTCAGTTCCAGTGGATCTGCAACAGCAAGATGCATTCCGCAAAGCTGTCAAGTCCCCACTACTCAGCCTCTCTGTACAGACCTCTGTGCTGCCCCTACCCCAGCGCCCATAGATGTATGCCCTTCAAGAGGAAATTCATTCAACTCATTATCCACAAACTGTGTGAGTCAAAAGGAAGGCTCATGTCATAATTGCCTCACAAAATACCCCTGCTACTAGACCCCAGTTTATCCTTTTTTTCCCAGTTTATCCGTATAATCCCAGCTCACGAGGTGCTGAACTATAGAAAACAAGTTATAACAAGACACTGGGGCAAAATCTGAATCCATGGCCTCTTCATTTCTTTCTTGTCTTTTAAAAGTATTTCATTATGGAAAATTCTCTCTCATACACATACACACACACACACAGGGAGAGAGAGAGAGAGAGAGAGAGAGAGAGAGAATACTACAAATGAACTCAACAATCAACTTATGACCAATCTGATATTGGTCATTCTAACCATTTTTCCTATTTTTTTAAGATTTATTTTATTTTATTTGAAATGCAGAGTCACAGAGATAAAGAGGGAAAGAGAGAAGGAGAGGGAGAGGGAGAGAGAGGGAGTGGAAGGGGAAAGGGAAGAGGCGGGAGGAGAGAGAGAGATCTTCTATCTGCTGGTTCACTTCCCAAATGGCTGCAATGGCCAGGGCCAGGCCAAGCTGAAGGCAGATGCCAGAAGCTAGGAGCTCCATCTGGTTCTCCCATGTGGGTGGCAGGGGCACAAATACTTAATTCATCTTCTGATGCACCTGTGTTCTCTCTCACAGGATGTGGACCAGGACTGCCTTTGTTCCCTCTGCGGGGAGCAGCTGTGGCTGTGACCCATGGGGAATCCAGCTTCTCCTCACACCTGATTTTTCCACTTCTGTGTGTGTGTGTGTCTTCTTCTATTTCTTTCTTTAATGTTTTGTAATTTTCATCATAGAGACCTTGGAACATCCTTGGTTAAATTTTTTCTAAGGTATTTGATTTTTTATAGTTATTATGAATGAGACTGATCTTAGAAGTACTTTCTCAGACATGGCCGTATCTGCATACACAAAGGCTATTGATTTTTGTGTGTTGATTTTATATCCTGCCACTTTACCAAACTCTTGTATGAGTTCCAATAGTCCCTTGGTGGAGTCTTTTAGATCCCCTGTATATAGAATCATGTCAACTGCAAATAGGGATAGTTTGACTTCCTCCTTCCCAATTTGTATCCATTTGATTTCTTTTTCTTGCCTAATGGCTCTGGCTAAAACTTGCAGGACTATATTAAATAGCAATGGTGAGAGTGGGCATCCTTGTCTGGTTCTGGTTCTTAGGGGGAATGTTTAGAATTTTTCCCCATTCAATAAGATGCTGGCTGTGGGTTTTTCATTAATTGCCTTGATTGTGTTGAGGAATGTTCCTTCTATACCCACTTTGCTTAAAGTTTTCATCATGAAAGAGTGTTGCATTCTCTGCAACTATTGAGATAATTATATGGGTTTTGTTCTTTAGTTTGTTAATGTTGTGTATCACATTGATTGATTTATGAATGTTGAAACATCCCGACATACTAGAGATAAATCCCACTTAGTCCGGGTGAATGATCTTTCTGATGATGGATTCGATTGGCTAATATTTTGTTGAGGAATTTTGCATTCATTTGTTCATCAGGAATATTGGTCTATAGCTCTCTTTCTCTGTTGTAGCTTTTTCTGGTTTAGGAATTAAGGTGATTCTGGCTTCCTAGAAGGAGTTTAGGAGGATTTCCTCCCTTTTAATTGTTTGAATAGCTTGAGAAGAATTGGAGTTAACTCTTTTTTAAATGTCTGGTAGCATTCAGCAGTGGCCGGTGCTGCAGCTCACTAGACTAATCCTCCGCCTGCAGTGCTGGCACCCCAGGGTTCTAGTCCTGGTCAGGGCCCCGGACTCTGTCCCGGTTCCTCCTCTTCCAGTCCAGCTCTCTGCTGTGGCCTGGGAGGGCAGCGGAGGATGGCCCAAGTGCTTGGGCCCTGCACCCTCATGGGAGACCAGGAAGAAGCACCTGGCTCCTGGCTTTGGATTGGCACAGCGCACTGGCCGTAGCAGCCATTTGGGGGGTGAACCAATGGAAAAGGAAGACCTTTCTCTCTGTCTCTCTGTCTCTCTCTCTCTGTCTAACTCTGCCTGTCAAAAAAAAAAATCAGAATTCAGCAGTGAAGCCATCCGGTCCTGGGCTTTTCTTTGCTGGTAGGGTTTTTATTACTGATTCAATCTCCATCTTGATCATTGGTCTGTTTAGGTTTTCTATGTCTTCATGACTTAATTGTGGTAGGTTGTATGTGTCCAGAAATCTTTGTATTTCTTCTAGGTTTCCCAATTTATAGGCTCTCTCATGTTTATAGCAGCTCAATTCACAATAACTAAGATATGGAATCAACCTAGATTGTCCATCAATTGTTAATTAGATAAAGAAAATATAGTATATTTACATGATGGATATTAGTTGTAAAAAAGAATAAAATCCTGACATTTGCAACATTTACAACTGTAGATCATCATGCTAAGTGAAATAAGCCAGACCCAAAAAGACAGATATCATGTGTTTTCTCTTCTTTGTGGTAGCTATCATGTAGAAAGAGTATAAAAGTTGTGTGGATGTCATATCATTTGGTATATAGTTATAATTTTTTTTACTGAATTATACTATGTAAATGATGACACACTCTTCTTTCCCACAGAATTGGAGAGTGGGGGAATAGTGAGGACTCTTGAGTTCCAGGTAATATTTTGATCTTAATTTGCGTGCTTGTTATGAGTGTGATTAGGGGATCAAAAACTCATTTATCTGTATACTTACATGCATTTCTTGATATAGATACTGTATTTCAATAAATTGTTTAAAATTTTTTCTACCTATTTGTTTTATTTATTTGAAATGCAGAGAGACAGAGACAGAATTATAGAAATAGAAAGAGATTTTCTATTCACTGATTCCCTTCCCCAAATGTCCACAACAGCTAAGCTGAAGTCAGGAGTCCAGAACTCAGTCTAGGTTTCCCATGTGGGTGGGTGGGGTCCAAGTACTTTAGTCCTTACTTGCTGCTTCCCAGGGTGCACATTAGCAGGAAGCTGGAATTGGAAGTGGAGCTTGAACTCTAATCCAGGCAATCTGAGATGTGGACATCCCAAGCAGCATCTTAACCACTATACGAAATGCCCAACCCAAATCTTGGAGGGTAGATATTAGACTTACTAATAGTTCTTTCCTCAATGATTAGCACAGAGTCTGGTGCATAGTAGGTTTTCAACAAATGTTTGTGAAATGAATGGATGAAATTAAGATCCCAGAGAATAGAGGAGAGCGATATGGATGGAATGATGATCTTTGAATGGAACAAGAAATCTTTTGTTCATAGAAAGAAGAGAACAGAAAGGAGAAGAGGTGGCTATATAATTTAGAAGCGGGCAAGATACACTGCAAGATCTCACTTTGGTCAATTTTGGTATCATCAAAGTGAAAGGTGATATAATCTGTGAGGAATGTTACTAAGAGTGGGATTGAGATTTGAGGAATATACATCACAAAATGTTAGAACTTAAAGGAATTTAGAGAGTGATAAGAATTTTGTATTGCACTCATATCTTCATTTTTATAAGTGTTTGTTCTTTCAAGTTTTTACTTATTTTCATTTTATTTGGAAGGTAGAGACGGAGAGTGAAAGAGAGCAACTGAGCAGAGAGATATCTTCTGTCTGTTGGTTCACTCCTCAAATGCCCACAACAGCCACGGATGGATCAGGTCAAAGCATGGAGCTTGGAACTCCATCCTGGTCTCCCACAAGGGTGACAAGCATCCAACTATTTGAGCCGTCACCTGCTAGCTCCCAGGGTGCACATCAGCAAGAAGCTAGAATTAGGATCAGAGCCAGGACTCAAACCCAGCAATCTGATATGGGATGCAGGTGTTCCAAGAAGTATCTTAACTGACCCCAATGCCTGCCCCTTATATATTTCCAAATAGCTAGAAGAGAGGATTTTAAATGTTCTCACCACAAAGAAATGATAGATTATGGGTATACTAATCACCCTGATTTGATCATTACACAATGTATACATGTATCAGAACATCATACTGTACCCCATAAAATGTATGATGATTACATGCTAGTTAAATGTTTTTAAACTAACAAAGACCATGGAGAGTATCTACATAGCTTTCATTTTATACATAGGAAAATCGAGGCTAAGAGAAAGGAAAACATTTGCTCAGGTCACCAAGCCAAATAGTTTGGTTCGTTCATACAATAAATATTTACTGACTGCTGCTCTATGCCAGGCAGACCCTAGGTGAGTGGTAGAATACATTGGAGAACAAAATAGATAGACCCCACTCTTAGGAAGTTTTTACTATAGTGGGAGACACACAAAAGCAGTGTGGTAAGTGCTATGGTGGGAAAAGCTTAAAGTACTTAAGGGAGCACAGAGGAGGATGTGTAAGAGTTAGCAAGAAATGAAGACCAAGATTGGTCAGTTGAAATGCCAGCACAGCTGAGGATAGACAGGGACTTGGCTGCTAACCCAGGCAGCAGTTTCATGACCTAAATGATATTTATAATTCCAGGGAGAAGGAAAGAGGCCAACTCCCAGGGCCTCGACCCTGGGTCCAACATTCCTTTGTGCTTGGCTCTTTTCTTCATGTTCCCCAGGCAGACCAGAGGCAGGGGAGGAAAAACGTCAAAAAATTGAGTAATCAACTGGTAGATTAAATGCTGTAAATTTGAACAAATAGGAGGAAAAACTCAGGAGTTTTGTTCCACTTTGCCAAGGGCACTCGGGATTAAAAGCTGCCCGAACAGGGATTAGTAGAGAGCTTCCTGAGGAAAGTGAGGTTTGCAATGGGATTTGAAATCCACAACAGGCAAGATTAACAGAGAGAGGGCAGCCCATTTGGGTTCTGACTTTAATATGTCACCACATCTATCTTAAGACCAGTTGAGCTGGAAACCAATAATAACTTGAGGCAATTATATTTTGGAAAAGAGCAACAAACAACTTGAAGTATATATTTTTTAAAAATCAGACAACTTATTTAGCTTGAAATAAAACTAAAGTTTTATTACTTTTCTAATTAAATTACCCATAGACCTTTGTTTCAGCTCTCATTAGAGTATGCCTTTTCTCCTCCCCCCTCCCTGCCAAAACACTCTCTGTCCCAAGAGCTCTATGAATCTCAGTGTTGCATACTCTTCTTGAAGGATTGGTACCAGCTTCTGTTGCCCACTTAGTCTACCTAGGAATTGTGTTTTCCTTGCCATTGTCAGTGATGCTACATCACAGAGTTGCTAGGAGTTCAGCAGCTCAGCCTCACATCTGGCTGGTGAGTGAGGTTTGCACTGGCACAGCAGAAGCTTCTCGAGGTTTTGGAGCAGTCACAGAGGCCTGGTAGGCCAGGGAGTCTACAGGCCTCATCCTCCAAGTCTACCAAGCCCGGGTAGTGGCAAACCTCTGCCTGCAACCAGATGAAGGAACCAGAACCACCTGGAAACTTTTCTCTTGAAAGGAACATAGTTTCCCAAGGAAGAGGCTGGGACTTTAGAGAGAGAGAGGTTGAGAGCTGAATGACAGTGGGATGACCCTCCGTGAGGGGCTAAAATGGTGAGACTTTCTCCCATGCCCTTGCATAGTTCTAGGGAAAGATTTAATAAATAGAGCAGAGCTCCCCAAATAATGACCTTTAACAACACTAAGGAGCTGCCAATGGTATATTAGTATGCTAAGAATTGTAGAGCCTCTCATGGTTTGTTCACAGTCAGGCAGACTGAGGGAGTAGGAGGCTCCATGCCAGGCACCACCAGCTGTTAGAAACCCAGTTGGGCCTTTTGGGGGGTGGGGTGAGAACAGACACTTCTAGAACAGGATATGGAATTTTGTCCTCCAGTCTCTCTTGCCAACCAGCACTACAGGAACTTCTAGCCCTCACTGCATCACTATTTCATGCCAAGTATACAAAAAGGAGGTGACCAACCACAGGACATCTACTTGAGAGTAGGAGGGAGAGTGAACAGAGGAAATGTTGCCTGGCACACACACAATGTATCGACCCCAAATCCATCCATCTCTCTCTCTCTCCATATATGTGTGTGTGTGTGTGTGTGTGTGTGTACACACACACACATACAAAGCCTTTATATATATATATATATATATATATATACACACACATACATATATAAAGAGAGAGAGAGAGAGAGAGAGAGAGAGGTTCTCTTATCATATACCAAAGTCAATTCAAGATGGATTAAAGACCTAAATTTAAGACCTGAGACTATGCAGTTGTTGGAAGAAAATGTTGGGGAAACACTCCAAAACACTGGAGTAGGTGATGACTTCTTAGATAAGACCCTAAAGCACAGGCAACAAATGGGATTATATCAAACTCAGAAGCTTCACAGCAAAGGAAAGAATCAACAGAGTGAAGAGGCATCCAACAGAATTGGAAAAAAATATTTGTGAGGTACCTATATGACAAAGGATTCATGTCAGAAACTCAAAAAATTCAACCACACACACAAAAAATACAAGCAATCCAGGGCTGGCACTGTGGCACAGCAGGTTAAGCTGCCATCTGCAGTGCCAGCATACCATATGGGTGCCAGTTTGAGTCCCAGATGTTCTACTTACAATCCAGCTCCCTGATAAAGCATCTGAGAAAGCAGCAGAAGATGGCCCAAGTGATTGGACCCCTGCACCCACAAGGGAGACCCAGAAGAAGTTCCTGGTTCCTGACTTTGGTTTGGCCCAGCCCTGACCATTATGGCGATTTAGGGAGTGAAACAGTGGATGGAAAATCTCTCTCTCTCCCTCCCTCTCCCCATCTCTCCCTCTCTCTGTAACTCTGTCTTTCAAATAAATACAATTGACATATTGAGATTTGATTATTATGTATTATTTTTATGTATCACCTTTGTCTATGCTCCTGTTCAGTGGTTTTTTTACTTACTACCTGTTGAATTCTTTATTTAGTGGAGGATTAAGCTTGTGGCTATAAAGTAAATTGAAAGCATGTCATGGCAAAAATTAAAAGAAAAATAAGAAAGGAAGGAGAGAAGATGGGAGCAAAGGAGGGTAGGAAGTATCATTATGTTCTTAAAACTGTATATGTGAAACATGAAATCTGTTCCCTTTATATAAATAAATTTTTAAAATCTTTCACAGGAATCAGTAGAAGATGATCCAAGTCCTTAGGCCCCTGCACTCACGTGGGAAACCTGGAAGAATCTCCTGGCTCCTGGCTTCGGATCTGCACAGCTCTGACCATTGTGGCCAACTGGGGTGTGAACCAGTGGATGCAAGACCTCTCTCTCTCTGCCTCTCCTTCTCTCTCTGTGTAACTCTTTCAAATAAATAATAAAAATAATCTTTAAAAATCTTTCACAGGGGTAGATGATTTCATAGTATTATGGTATTTGATCTTGGAAATATTCAATATAAAAATGAAAATTATTAAATCAGATCAGTTGAGGGTTACTTATTCACAGTAATTGAATTATTTAATTTATAAAAGGATTGTGTTTTAGGATCTCTTTAAAACTGAATTTTCTTAACACATCTAAATGTTTATTTACAGGTCATTTACCAAAGAATTCTGCATCCCTGAGTTGAATCTTAGTTTAAGTCTTATCACACACGCATTGGAGTTTTCACTGTCCTTGTTTCTAGAATACAACATATAAGTGAGTCAATGGATTATCTAGGCTGAGTTATAAAGTTTCCATGGTTAGTCAAACACAAGAAAAAAAGGTTTAAAAGCACAGTAAAATCAAAACTCTGACCTTAATTATGCAGAATAAGAAATTCACCCTCAAGGACAGAATAAGAATAATCTTCTCCCCTAGATGTAAGGCTCCCCTTCTTCTTGTCAGAAGTAGCTGGTGGGATTTTCCAGAAGTTGGCATGTTTATATGTTAAAATGAATAATAAAGGCCTGGAAAGGAATGGTATTCCCACAGCAACATTGTTATAATGATAATCCAGTATTAGCATATGGCAATACTTCTTCACCCAAGGGTAAACCCCACACTCCCATAAATCAAGGGCCACAGCACACTTCCAGTCCTGTCACCTTTGCCAATCAGCCTCAAAATCCTCAGCAACCAACGCACAGCCAAACTTTGCCACCTATGACAAGGTGAGCTAGACAATGCATTCGATATCCCTGTATACATATTGTCAATCAATCCCTGGGGCTGAGCCAACAAACTTAGAGGTCTTCAAATGTCGTAGGAAACATGGCACCAATTCTCATGGAATTTACACTACACTTGAGAAAAGGCCAAGCATAAAGAAAAATGATAATTAAAAATATAAAAACAGTCTTCAACTAAGCAGGCAATAAAATGAATCCACCAGGCAGCCAATACCACTAATCCTTCAGGAATAACTGCTCCATCCTCCAACCCCTTAACTTGGCTGCTTTGCCCTGAGCATATTTGGAAAATTGTGCTATAAGCCTACAGCAAATCAGATAGGATAATAGGTGCAAGTCCCTTCATAGGAAAAACACAGAAGTTCATTAGAGGATGAGCAACCAGGAGAATATAGGAACCAGGAGACAGAAAATGTTTGACCTTCTTTCATCCCTTCACTTAGCTACTCATTCACAAATGTTCTCCTGAGCCATATGCTAAGCATTGGACAAGACTGAACATGGTTCCTTCCCCTATGGGGTTCACATTCTGGTGAAGGAGACATGCAATTTATCACTTATGATATCATGAGAGCAGTGCTAGGACAAGAGAAAGGAGGATGTGGAGAGAAGAGTAATGGGTCCACAGGATAGCTTAGGAGGCTCTGGGAGAGATTTTAGTGACATCGAAGGTGAAACCTAAATTTAGGATGAACAGGAGATTGCCAGGTGAAAGAGGTGGAGAAAGAGTGTCAGAGATGGAGTAAAACATGTGGACAAAAGCATGTAGATTAAGAAACAACCTCAACTGCATGGGGTAGGCTAAGGTGCCACTTGGGATGCCACATCACACATCAGAAAGCCCGGATTTTGATCCTGGGCCTACTTCCATTTCAGCTTCCTGCTAATGCACCCCCTGGGGGGCAACAAATGATGGCTCAGGTAGTTGGGTCCCTGCTACCCATATGGGAGACCTGCACTGAGATTCTGGCTCCTGACTTCAGCCCCAACTATTGTGGACCTTTAGGGAATGAACCAGTACATGGGAGGTGTCTGTCTGTGTAATTCTGTCTCTATCTTTCAAATAAAATGAAAATAACTTTTAAAAGTTTAAAACCTCAACCACAGAACTAGAAAAATAATGCATAGCAGGATATTAGAGTACAACAGGCAATGGGAATCTGACAGGAAATGAAGCTAGAGAAACTATCAAGGAACAAGGATTAGAGAATCTTAGAAACCATGGAATGACAATTTAGATTTTATCCTACTGGCAGTGGCATAAATATGTCTGCAGATGGGGAATGAGAGAGAGAGAGAGAAAGAGAGAGAGAGAGGAATCGTCCATCTCCTAGTGTACTCTCTAAATGCCCACAACAGTGAGAGCTGGACCAGGCTGAAACCAGGAGTCTAGAACTCAATGCAGGTCTCCTTGTGAGTGGGAGGGGCCAGAGTGCTTGAATCATCATTGCTGTCTCTCAGGGTTCACATTAGCAGGAAGCTGGAGTGTGAACTAGAACTGGGACTCTAACCCAGGCACTCACATGGGTTGCAGGCATCCCAAGTGGTGTCTTAAACACTGTACCAAATGAGCATCCTGGGCTTGCATTTCTAGAGAGATGTGTCTGGCTGCTTTGAGGAGAAGGGATTGTAGAGGGGTAAAAGCAGAAAGGAGCCTAGTTAGAGGACAGTGTTCAGTGAGCCAGGTAAGAGATGAAGGTGACCCAAAGGAGAATGATAGACGTTCTAATAGACTGAGAAAAGCTGATGAATCGCATAGGTATTCTGGAAGTATACTTGATGGGACTTAGTCACTGATTAGATAAGAAGAGAGGAAACAGAGGTCATGGGTGACTTCCAGATGTCTGGCTTGAGCAATGAGTGACATTTACTAAGCTGAGGATGAGTGAGGCAGTAAAAAAATAAGAGAGACCTCAGTGGAGAAAGAGATCCGGGAGTTATCGGCATAGGTGCTATAGATGAAACACATAGCCTTACTACTCAAAATGCAGTCCATGGCCCAGCAGCATGCCTGTCATCTGAGAATTTCTGAACTTTTTGGAAATGCAGAATCTCCAGGGTCAGGCATTTGGCACAGCAGTTAAGACATTGCCTGGGACACCTGCTTCCTATATCAGAGTGCTTGGGTTCAAGTTTCGGCTACCCTTCTGTTTCCAACTTTTTTGTGGGCATTTAGGTAGTGAACCAGCTGATGGGAGCTGACCCTTTCTTTCCCTTTCTCTCTCTCTCTCTGTATCTCTGTCTCTCTTTCTTAATTTCAAATAAAATGTAAAATAAGTAAATAATATAAAAAAACCACAAGTGGAAATATGTGGTTCCTAGCCACAAAATAAAAGCCTGTCAGATGTATAGCTGTAGTAAGAGTGGAGATGAACTGACTATTTGTTTTTGGCAAAATCCACTCCCACTCATGAAAGAAAGATGTGAAATAACACTCCATTCTTTAGATTTTCGCAGGTTACTACAACAATATGGCAAAATGAAAACTAGTGTGATGATTAATTTTACATGTCAGCTTGACTAGGCTATGGTACCTAGTCATTTGGGCAAATACTACATGTTGCTATGCAGGTATTTTTAATAGATTAATAATTAATTAGAAAGGTGGAGTGACAGAGAGAGGGAGAGCAGAGGGAAGGAGGGAGGGAGGGAGAGAAAGTGCTTCCATCTGCTGATTCACTCCTCAAATGCCTGCAACACCCTGGGCTATTGCAGGCCAAATCCAGGAGCTTGAAACTCCATCCAAGTCTCCCATGTGTGTTGCAGTGACTCAGGTACTTGGGTCATCATCCACTGCCTTCCCAGGCACATTGGCAGGAAGCTGGATCCAAAGTGAAGTAGCTGGGACTTGAACCAGCATGCTGATATGGGACATGGCCATCCCAAGTAGTGGCTTTACCTATTGCACCACAACAGCTGCACCAATTAAAATTTCATTTTGGGACCAGCTCTGTGGCATAGCAGGTAAAGATGCAATTCTGCCCATTGCGGCCATCTGTGGAGTAAACCAGCAGATGGAAGACCTCTCTCTCTCTCTCTACCTCTTTGTAACTCTAACTTTCAAATAAATAAATAAATCTTCTAAAGATTTTTCATTTATACAGGAAACAATAAAATTCTATAACTAATAATCATGTTTTGAACTAATAAGTTGGTGAAATTCATTCCTAATCCAACAATCTCTTGAGTTTCTCTGGAACAACTCCAGAGTCACAAGAAGAGATTCCTAGAATTTTGGTAGGGGGAGGTAGATTGTATGAAATATTATAATCATTATTTAGCACTTCAAAAGGCTCGATGTCAGGGTGGCTGTGAGTGTATGCTCTTAAATGGAGTCATAAAATGTGTCCAGTGAAAGATTAAGGATCTACTTTCTTTATCTTACAAGCAGTTCACATAACAAGTAACTGGCTATCAGTGTGGCTAGTTTCTTCATCCAAATACATCTGTGCTCTCCCCTCCCCCGTCTCTCTACCTCTCAAGTAAGAAAATTACATTGCTGTCTTTCTTAATAAGGCTCACATATTTTTGTGATTATATTACACCTGAGTCTTCTCTTTTTTTCCTTTTTTCATAGTTGATTTTGTATTTATTTCAAAGGCAGAGAGAAAGAGAGAAATTTTCCATCTGCTGGTTCACTCTTCAAATGGCCACAACAGTTGGGACTAGGCCAACCCTGGGTTTCTCATGTGAGTGGCAGGGACCCAAGTACTTGAGCCATCATCTGCTGCCTCCCAGGGTGTTCACTGGCAGGAAGCCAGAGCAGAAGCAGAGGCAGGACTCAAAGCCAGGCACTCTCATAGAAGATACAGGCACCCCAATTGGCAGTTTAACTCACTGTGCCACAACACCTGTCCCTCTGAGTCTTTTCTCTCTAATGTCTATCATAAAAAAGTTCATGTCTGAAGTGATTTTGCCCTTGAAAATTCTGTTTTTTGCAAATAAATGATTTTTTTGAGAGAAGAATAAAAGTGCCTTACAGGGCATTCTTATCTAGAGCCCTGGTTAAGAAATGCCTAAGTCCCCTAGAGTAGTACTTCTTAGATCTTAATAGGCATGCAGATGGCTGGGGATCCTGTTAAAATGCATCTTTGAAATCAGCAGGTCTGGTATGGGACTGGAGGTTCTGCATTTCTGTTTAAGAAACGTTTATATGTTTATTTTATTTGTTTGAAAAGCAGAGAGAGACAGAGATCTTCCGTCTGCTGTTTCACTCCCCAAATGTATGCAGCCTAGAGCCAAGAACTCAATGCAGGTCTCCCACATGGGTGGCAGGGATCTAACCACTTGAACCATCACCTGTTGCCTCCCAGTGTGCATTGTCAGGAAGCTCAGATCAGAAGCAGAGCCAAGACGTGCAGCCAGGCACTCCAATATAGGATGTGGGCATCCAAAAGAAGTATCTTAACTGCTGTGCCAAACTCCCACCCTGACAATCTCAAGGTTTTAGATTTTCACTTTGAATAAATGACAGAACCACTGGCAATAGGAAAGAAGTCAGCACCCAGACCTCCACAGATAGGAGACCTTTCCCCCTCCATAAGCTAAGACCCCAAGTGCTACACCATCAGGAAAAGGGTGAACCTGCACTGAGGTATCCCTCACATGAGACTACAACCCAACTCTGATTCTCTGGGTCACTCAGAGATCTTCAAGGTTTAAAACAGATTTAAAGTAATGCCATATTACTTGGTGCCTCCAAGTGCCTGACAGAAACAAATACCTATCATCCTTGGAGGAAGATACCTCTGTCCTTGATATCAAATTATTGTTACACATTTTTTAACTAAAATGAGCCACACAAAACCAAAGATAACCAAGAACACAAGGAAACTAGACTGTAAGAGCAAGGACCAATAGCAATAACAAACAACAACAACAAAGCAGACCCACAACAACTTTAGATACTGGAATTGCCAGATACAGATTAAGAAGTAACTATGAAGTACGCTTACTATTTTTAAAGGAAAATAAGTAAACTTGATGAAATCTATAGAAAACAAGAAACTATAAAACAAGACATTGAAAATTTTAAAAGGAACCAGAGGGGAACCAAGATGGCAACTAAAAATTTCTAGCTACCCCTCCTCGCAGACATACCAAGGTGAACAGCTATACATACAATAACTCATCTTCACCAGAGCCACAGAAACAAATTGAGAGACCACAGTGCCTTGCCTTATTATAATCACAAGAAAAGTTGCACTGAAGAAAGAATGAAGGAAAGAGTTGTCCACGTCACTCATCCCTCTGCTTAGGAGTATGTCATGAAAAATGTCTCCCACTTGAGAGAAAGGAATCAAATTGAATTGCAGTGCCAGGCCTACTGTAGAAAAAGTCAGTTGACTGAGACCCTCCTGCCACAGCCCCCAGGCCCATACCTGGGGAGTATTTAAAGCTTTCACATTATACGTGAATTTTTTTTCACCTTAAAAATAATTGCTTAAAAAATAATAC
This sequence comes from Oryctolagus cuniculus, assembly GCF_964237555.1. NCBI lineage: Eukaryota > Metazoa > Chordata > Mammalia > Lagomorpha > Leporidae > Oryctolagus > Oryctolagus cuniculus. The sequence goes on along the minus strand of NC_091453.1, from coordinate 101,972,977 downwards.
AGCTTTCACAGCTAGACAACCTCTGCTAACCCACCCCCAGCTACTGGCAGGAAGTGAAACTCCAACCACAAGGACAGGCCAGGAGAGGGAGCTTAGAACCAGGCCTTCCAGCTCAGAGCCAGGCCTCCTGTACTGATATCCAGCAACTGATAAAGCCCAAAAGGCCTCTTGCCGCTGGATAGAGCTCACAGACTGAGCCTCTAGACTTGCCCCACATCAGGCAGAGACCTGCACTCAGGAGATCTGACTCACGTCAGCATGTGCCACTGCTGGACACTGCTGGGTTTGGCAGACTCCCCCTCAGGATTTTGTAGGGAATTTAACTCTGAGACCCAGGTGTGACCAGCCTAGGGCCAGTCTGTGTGGCCTGAGGGCGGCCTTTATCACTCTCCTCCAACCTTGGGCAGATTGCAAGGGACCAAAGGACTGTGTCTTGGGACTCAGTGCTGGGCTGGTAAAGCCTAGTGCTGTGCAGATCCTAATGGTCTCTGTCCTGAGGCAAGTGCTCGTAGACAGAGTTTCTGGACTTGCCCCAGCACCAGGCAGAGACTTCTGTTCTGGTGAGACAGACTTGTTTTGGAATATATCACCACCAGCCTCTCGGGATCTGGTGTGCTCCCCAATATTGCACAGGGTCTGGTGACTGTGAGACCCAGGTATGACCCACTTAGCACTTGCTGCTAACACTTCTCCTATAATCTTTGGCAGATAGCAAGGAATTCTAAATGGGTGCTGAATCATGTCCCGGCTGCTTCACTTCTGATCCAGCTTCCTAATAATGGCCTGGGAAAGCAGTGGAGGATGGCCCAAGTGCTTGGGCTCCTGCACCCACACGGGAGACCCAGGAGAGGCTCATGGCTCCTGCTTCAGTCCAGCCCAGCCCCAGCCATTGTTGCCATTTGAGAAGTGATCCAGTGGATGGAAGATGGAAGAGATTCTCATTCTCTCTCTCTCTCTCTCTCTCTCTCTCTCTCTCTCTCTCTCTCTTTCTCTATAATTCTGCCTTTCAAATAAATCAATAAACTAAAAGAAATAAAATGGTAAGAGACAAGCAAGATGGAAAGAGGTCAAATGTCACCAAAAAATTCAAAATGTGGAGAGGAATGAAGCACAAATATAGAGTGCTTTATTAGAATTTGCTATTTCTTTGTTTTTTGTTTTCCAATGTTTGAAACCAATGTTAAATTGTTATCATTTCAAGATAGTTTATTACAGCCACCAATTTTTAAAAGCTTCACAATAGCCAAAAGGAAAGAACCAGTAACAGATGTAGCAAAAATAATGAACAAGAATCAAAGTATACAACTGGAAAAAATCACTTAACTACAAATTAAGATTGTAATTTAGAGACAAAGAAAGAAAGGAACTACAATAAAAATACCAAAAAGTATCAAAATGGCAGTAGTACAACCTTACCTGTCAATAATTGCAATAAATCTCAATGGATTTAATTCTCCAATTAATGATATGGAGTGACTGAATGGATTAATAAAAAGAACTCAACTATATGATGTACACATGAAACTCAATACAGCTCTAAAAACACAGATAGACTGAAAATGAAAGAATAAGACAAGATATTCCATAAAAAAAAAGCCCATGAGAGTTTTTGCAGGCTTAGAAAGCCAAGACACTGTGGCAAAAAAAAAAAAAAATGACCTAAATGAAAGATCTCTGTGAGTGAGATCCCAGTGGATAGAACTGGCCATCAAAGAAGGAGGTACCTTTCTCTGAAAGGAGGAGAGAACTTCCACTTTGACTATGGCCTTGTCTAAATAAGGTCAGAGTTGGTGAACTCAAGAGGCTTCCATAGCCTTGGCAGCTCATGATAAGAGCCTCAGGTGATTACTGACATCATAAATAAGAGTGTCAATTGGTAAATCAACAAAGGGAGTCATTGTGCACTTATTCTACATGTAGGATCTCTGTCCTTAATGTTTTGTACTATGCAAATTAATGGTAAAACTACTACTCAAACTGTACTCTATCCTTTGCATGTCTGTGTGGATAAATTCTGTTGAAATCTACTTAGTATATACTAAGTTGATCTTCTGTATATAAAGATAATTGAAAATTAATCTTGATGAAGAATGTGATGGGAGAGGGAGTGGGAGATGGGATGGTTGTGGGTGGGAGGGAGGTTATGTGGGGGGAAAGCTACTATAATCCAAAAGCTGTACTTTGGAAATTTATATTTATTAAATAAAAGTTGAAAAAAAATGGAAACCAAAAGAAAGCAAGAGTAGCCATAATTCTCATATGAAATAATTTTAAATCAAAAGCAGTATTTAAGATTGTAAATCAAAAAACTGTAAAAGAAACCAAGTTCATTATATGATGATAAAGGACTCAATCCAGCAAGAAGCAATAACACTTATGAATATACGTGCTCACAAATACATGAAGCACACACTAATAGAATAAAATGAAGAGAGAGACTCCAATACAATAATAGCAGCACCTTTTAGCATAGCACTTTCAGAAATGGACAGATCATCCAGGCTGAAGACAGGAGACAGGAGCTTCATCCCACATGGGTACAGGGACCCTGGCACCTGGGCCATCCTCCACTGCTTTCCCAGCCACATTAGCAGGGAGCTGGATAGGAAGTGTAGCAGCCAGTACTTGAACCTGAACCCATGTGGGATGCCGGCACTGCAGGCAGCTTAATCTGTTAGGCCGCAACACTGGCCCATTTTTTTTTTCCTTTTAAGATCTTGAATATATTATCCTACTCTCTTCTTCCACTGAGAAGTCTGATGTTAATCTAATTGGTTTTCTGTTATATGTAACTTGACACTTTTTACTTACTGTCTTTAGGATTCTATCCTTGTCTTTAACTTTTGACAATTTGACAACAATATGCTTTGGAGAAGACTTTTTTTTGGTTGAGTCCACTTAGGGTTCTTTGAACTTCTTGCATCTGGACGTCCATGTCTCTTTCAAGACCTGGGAATTTTTCAACTATTATTTCATTTAGCAGGCTATCAATGTATTTTTCCTTTTCTTTTTTTAAGATTTATTTATTTATTTGAAAGGCAGAGTTACACATAGAAGGAAGGAGAGGCAGAGAGGGAGAGAGAGGTCTTCCATGGTTCACTCCCCAATTGGCCGCAATGGCTGGAGCTGAGCCAATCCAAGGCCAGGAGTCTGGAGCTTCCTCCAGGTCTCCCATGCTGGTGCAGGGGCCCAAGGACTTGGGCCATCTTTTACTGCTTTCTCAGACCATAGCAGAGAGCTGGATCGGAAGTGGAGCAGCTGAGTCTCGAACCAGCACCCAGACGGGATGTCGGCACTGCAGGCAGCGGCTTTACCCTCTATGCCACAGCGCCGGCCCCATTTCCCTTCCTTCTCCTTCAGAAATACCTATAATATGAATATTTGGTCAATTAATATTATCTCATATTTCATGTAGACTTTCTTCCGTCTTTTTCATTCTTTTCTCTTTATTTTTGTCTGATTGGGTTATTTCAAGATTCTTGTCCTCAAGGTCAGAAAGTCTTCCCTCCACTTGGTCTATTCTGTTAACAATCTCAATTATATTTTTTATTTCGCTGATTGAAGATTTCATCTCCAAAATTTCTCTTTGGTTCCACTTAATGAGTTCTGTCTCTTTAGTAATATTTTCACTCATGTCACTCATTGATTTCCTCATTTCTTTATCTATGTATATTCTCTAACCTCGCATTTAGTTTCCTTACAGTCATTACTTTGAATTCTGTATCTGTCATTGCTTAGATTTCCTTCAGTTCAGGATCGAATTCTGGAGGAGTATTGTGTCCTTCTGGAGGCATCATGCTACCTTGCCTCTTCATGTCTCCTGTGTCCCTACATTGACGTCTGCCCCTCTGATATATTCTTCCCTTTTTCTTCATGGAGTAGGTTTTATTATGAAAGAGTTTATGGTTGAGCTGGAATGCAGGGTATCACTGGGCTTGTTGCTTTGGCTTTGGTTCTAGGTGAGCCCTGAAATGCAGCCTCTGAGTGCTTTCTTTTGTCTCAATCAGTGTCAGCTGTGTCTATAAGGGACATGGTGGACTAGTCTGCTGCAGTACATAGGGATAGAAGTGTGGCTTTGAGATGAATAAGTGTTTCCTTGGGTGCGTGTCCACAGAGAGTTTGGTGTCCATCTCTCTGACAAATGTGATAGCCAGGGCCTTGTTCGTGGTGCTGAGGGAGACAGGGGTAGCTGCCCCCTTGTCCTACTGGCAAGCCTGAGTGATGCTGGGGCTTGTGGCATTGGTTACTGTGGCTCTAGGACTGTGTGATACCGATGGACACTTCCTCATTTCCTGCTAGGAGAGTCCAACTGGTGACTTACAACAACAACGACCCCAGTCCTAGGACTACAGGATGTGGCCTGATCCCTGTTCCAGTCCTACGGGGTAACTACAAGGTATATAGGAGATTTTACTCTGGAGGATATGAGTCCAGAGAGGTGGAATGCAGGTAGGGTCTTCCCTATGTGCACCAAGTAGACTCTAGTGGCACCAAGAAATTTAGAATGAATAACTGTTACAGTCCTGGTAGTGCAGAGTATAGTGGGGTCATTGTCATGACCCAGATCTCCCAGGGTGGGAGCAGATTTCTTTTTTATGGGCTGTTTATGGTGTTGGCTCCCAGAAGCTAAGGTGAATCCTCCTTGCTCACGTAGAGTGTGTGAGCATAGCTCTGGAGCTACTGCCCCCAAATCCCCACATTTGGAGGATGCGTGGGCTCTGTCCTTTGCCTCACATGTTGCCCTGACCCTTTCTATGATGCTGGTAGAACAGAGGTGCTCTCTGCAACTTCCTGCTGCAAAGAAGGGAGCTCTACAGGAGTAGGGAAGGGAAGGGACCAAGTTAGCGTCCCTGCTCCCAGCCCAGCAGTTGCTCAGACCGCAGTCAGCTCTCCAGGCTGAAGAAAACGCAGTGGGTGACTGTGGGATTCCCTCTCAGCTAAAACTGCGAGCAGTGGGGCCCATAGCCATTTTTAAGAAAAAAGAGAAAGTGAGAAATACGGAAAACAGAAGAAAATGTCCTGACACAGTGAATTCTCATTGTTCAAGAGTTCCGTGCTATAAAGTCAGTACAATTAGTGAATTAGTGAACACTGAACCATTTTTCTCAGGAGAAATATGATGATACTTTCAAAAATGAAAAAAGTTAAAAGAAATTTATTTTGGTGCAAACTGTTTTTTAAATACACACATAGTTTTTTTCAAAATATGCATTTTCCATGAACTTTTAAAAGACCATTCACTGTTTTCATTAGCCCATCAAAACAGAACTTTTGTTTTATGTGTTTCTGTTTTTTTTTTAAAGATTTATTTATTTACTTAAGAAGCAGATTTACAGAGAGAGAGAGAGAGAGAGAGAAACAATGACTTCCATCCACTGGTTCACTCCCCAAATGGCCACAAAGGCGGAGCTGTACAGATCTGAAGCCAGAAGCCAGGAGCTTCTTCTGTGTCTCCCATGCGGGTGCAGAGGCCCAAGGACTTGAGCCATCTTCTACTGCTTTTCCAGGCCATCAGTAGGGAGCTGGATCAGAAGAGGAGTATCTGGGACACGAACTGGCGCCAATATGGGATTCCAGCGCTGCAAGAGGATCCTTAACCTGACACCACAGTGCCGGCCCCTGTGTATTTCTATTTAAAAACTTTATCTAATATATATACTCAGGGTCAACAGCACTATAACTCATACTTTAACGAAGTGTACCTAACACATCTATATTCACAGCCTCCCTAACTAAAAGAACACTGGACAGCAATATGCTTGGGGGTCGTTTTAAATAAAAAGTGTCAACAAAATGCACAGAAATGGCCACAGTGTGGTGCAGCGGTTGAAGCCAATGCCTATAACGCCAGCATCCCATATGGGTACCAGTTCAAGTCCCAGCTGGTCCACTGCTGATCCAGTTCCCTGCTAATGTGCCTGGGAAGGCAGTGGAAGATGGCCCAAGTGTTAGGGCCCCTGCACCCACTTGGGAGACTCAGAAGTTCCTGGCTCCTGACTTCAGCCTGGCCCAGCTCTGGCCATTGCAGCCATTTGATTGGTGAGCCAGTAGATGGAAGATCTCTGTCTCTCTCTCTGACTCTGCCTTTCAAATAAATACTACTATTAATAAAAATATACAGAAATGTAAAACATTGCACTAAATAAATGGCAAAGGGCACTTGTTTACAGGAGTGAGAAATGAAACAAGAAGGAAGAATATCACCTTGGTTGGTCTCAGCTAGGAACTCACACATCAGGTGACTTAGTTTTTTCCTACTGTCAGCAAGTCTGTGAACGACCAGGAAAGTGAGTATTGATTTGCGGGTTAAAAATAAACTTTAGCAAGTAGGTAAATTTGCAAATATGGACTCTTCAAATAATGAGGATTGACTATATTTAATTAGTGTGCCAGAGAGACAGGAAAGAAAGATTAGAAAAGACAATATTCAGCAAAATGATTGAGAATTTTCTAGAACAGATGAAGGGCACCAATTGACAGATTAAAGAAACCCCATGAATCCAAAGCAGAATAAAAAGAAACCCACCTCTTGATGTATCACAGCAAAAGTGCAGAAAAACAAAAAAAAGAGTAGCTCAAAAGCAGCCAGAGGCCGGCGCCGTGGCTCACTAGGCTAATCCTCCGCCTGCGGCGCCGGCACACCGGGTTCTAGTCCTGGTTGGGGCGCTGGATTCTGTCCCGGTTGCCCCTCTTCCAGGCCAGCTCTCTGCTGTGGCCCGGGAAGGCAGTGGAGGATGGCCCAAGTACTTGGGCCCTGCACCCCATGGGAGACCAGGAGAAGCACCTGGTTCCTGGCTTCAGATCAGCGCAGTGCGCCAGCTGCAGTGGCCATTGGAGGGTGAACCAACGGCAAAAGGAAGACCTTTCTCTCTGTCTCTCTCTCTCTCTCCCTCCATCTGTCCCTCCCTCTCTCTGCAACTCTACCTTTCAAATAAATAAATCTTTGGGAAAAAAAGAAGTTAAAGGTGAAATGTCATTGCTGTCAGTAACATATTCTCAATTGACTTAGCATTAAAAAGAGAGAAGAGGAGGAGGAGGAGGAAGTTATGAGAGAAGAGAGGAAAACGAGGAGGAGAGTGAGAAGGGATGGCAAAAGGAAGAGAGAAAATATGGCAAAATGTTCACAATTAGTGAATGCAAGTAAAGATATACAGATGTTTATTTGCCCAATTCTTTCCATTTCTCTAGATTTGAAAATAATCAAAAATACAACAAAAAAGTCACACAAACAAGAAATACAACAAAACAAAGCAAAAGACTGATTTTGAGTGAAAAAGGAAACAATAAGAGAACGATGGTGACACTGTTATTTTTTACATGTTGATCTAAGTAATTCTAATTTTAAAAAACTAAAGTGAAATTTTTAGAAACTGCTAGCAAAAGACTCACACTAAAGGAAATTCTAAAAGATGTTTCTGAGACAAAATCCCAAGCATCCTAAATGTAGGCATTGAGATTTAAAAAGAAATGAAGAGGGGCCAGTGCTATGGCACAGTGGGTTAACACCCTGGCCTGAAGAGCTGGCATCCCACATGGGGGCCGGTTCAAGACCTGGCTGCTCCACTTCCGATCCAGCTCTCTGCTATGGCCTGGGAAAGCAGTGGAGGATGGCCCAGGTCCTTGGGCCCCTGCACCCACATGGGAGACCCAGAGGAGACTCCTGGCTCCTGGCTTTGGATCAGCACAGCTCCGGCCGTTGCAGCCAACTGGGGAGTGAACCATCAGATGGAAGACCTCTCTCTCTTGCTCTCATTCTCTCTCTCTCAATCTGTGTAACTTTGACTTTCAAATAAATAAATAAATAAATCTTAAAAAAAAAAAAAAAGAAAGAAATGGCCGGTGCCGCAGCTCACTTGGTTAATCCTCCGCCTGCAGCGCCAGCACCCCGGGTTCTAGTCCCAATCAGGCCGCCAGATTCTGTCCCGGTTGCTCCTCTTCCAGTCCAGCTCTCTGCTGTGGCCCGGGAAGGCAGTGGAAGATGGCCCAAGTGCTTGGACCCTGCACCTGCATAGGAGACTAGGAGGAAGCACTTGGTTCCTGGCTTCAGATCAGCGCAGCGCGCCAGCCGTAGCAGCCATTTGGGGGGTGAACCAATGGAAGGAAGACCTTTCTCTCTGTCCCTCTCTCTCTCTCACTAACTCTGCCTGTCAAGAAAAAGAAATGAAGAACAAAGATACAATTATGTGGAAGAACAAAGATACAATTATGTGAGTATATTAATATTGACTATATTAGGCAATGTTAATAATTCATATGGGGATTTTTGAAAATTAAATAGAATATTTCATATCTGGCTGCTCCTGGTAGGAAAAACACAGGCTAATTTCCTTTTTTAAAAAAATATTTATTTCTGGAGCGCCAGGACCGGCAGAGGTTAGACTGAGAAGAACAGCCATGTTTCGGAGGCCTGCGTTACAGGTGCTTCATCAGTTTGTAAGACATGAGTCGGAAATAGCTCGCAGTTTGGTTCTTGAAAGATCTCTGAATCGTGTGCAGTTACTGGGGCGAGTGGGTCAGGACCCTGTCATGAGACAGGTGGAAGGAAAAAATCCAGTCACAATATTTTCCCTAGCAACAAATGAGATGTGGCGATCTGGGGATAATGAAACATACCAAATGGGTGATGTTAGTCAAAAAACAACGTGGCACAGAATATCAGTATTCCAGCCAGGCCTCAGAGATGTGGCGTATCAGTATGTGAAAAAGGGGTCTCGAATTTACGTGGAAGGGAAGGTAGACTATGGTGAATACATGGATAAAAATAACGTGCGGCGACAAGCAACCACCATCATCGCTGATAACATTATCTTTCTGAGTGACCAGACGAAAGAGAAGGCATAGAACGGATGATTCTTTGGCCGTTGTTTGGTATAGTCTCATTTCCAAATCATGTATAGTCTTTATAGTTCCTAAGGACAAGAATTAAAACACTGTTTTATATAAATATATATATATATATTTATTTATTTGAAAGGCAGAATTACAGAGAGGCAGAGGCAGAAAGAAAGAAGGGTCTCCCATCTGCTGGTTCACTCCCCAGATGGCTACTACGGTCAGAGCTGCACTGATCCAAAGTCAGGAGCTTCTTCTGGGTCTCCCACGTGGGTGCAGGAGCCCAAGCACTTGGGCTATCTTTTCTTGCTTTTTCAGGCCACAGCAGAGAGCTATATTGGAAGTGGAGCAGCTGGGACTCAAACTGGTGCCCATGTGGGATGCCAGCACTGCAGGCGACAGCTTTACCCACCATGCCACAGTGACAGCCTCACACAGGCTAACGTCAATGACTGAACAACTTATGGCACAATGGAAAACAGTCATGAGGTACAGTCAATATCAAATATGAATACTGGAGGAGTGAGCGTTTGGTCTAGTGGTTAAGATGCCAGTTAAGATACCTTATGTGACATTGGAGTACTGAGTTCAATATCAACTGCTCCGGGCCAGTGCTGCAGCATAGCTGGTAAAGCCACCACCTGCAGTGCCAGCATCCCATATGGGCACTAGTTCAAGTCCCGGCTGCTCCACTTCCGATCCAGCTCTCTGCTATGGCCTGGGAAAGCAGTGGAAGATGTACCAAGTCCTTGGCCTCCTGCACCTGCATGGGAGACCCAGAAGAAGCTCCCAGCTCCTGGCTTCAGAAGGGCTCAGCTCTGGCCATTGTGGCCATCTCGGGATTGAATCACTGGATGGAAGACCTCTCTCTCTCTCTCTACCTCTGCCTCTCTGTAAGTCTGCCATTCAAATAAATAATCTTTTTAAAAAACCCAACTGCTCATAACTCCAGCTTTCTGCCAATACAGACACTGGGAGGCAAGTGATTGCCCAAGTAGTTGGGTTGCTACTGCTTATACAGGAGACCTGGATGGAGTTTCTGGCTCCTGGCATTGGACTGGCCCAGTCTTAGCCATTGTGGGCATTTGGGGATGAACCAGCAGATGGGAGTGCTGCCTCTCTTTCACTCTCTCTCAAAGAAATAAATAAATAACTTTCAAATTTTATAAAAGAGTATTGGCGTTTTTAAGTATATCAACTTTTTCAATGTGCTGTAAAAGGAAGAACTAAAAAAAGAAAGTTTAAAATATAAAGTTTTTAAAATCAATGTCATATGAAACAAAATTTATTTTAAGCCTGGATCTCCAGAAGGCAAACTTTTTTTATTTTATAACTTTTTATTTTGACATAATTTCAGACTTATAGAAAAGTTGTAGGAATACTATCAAAGCATTACCACACAACTCTTCACTGAGACCCCCCAACTGTACATGTACGTGTATTACCACAACTGTCTCTCACTTTCTCTCTCTTCACACACACACACACACACACACACACACAATTAGAAAATATCTGTACCTGGAAATTTTAAAACAGACTTCCAAATAACTCAGTGATTTAAAAAATAAGTATCTTGAACTGAATGATAAAACTTTTAAGTATCAAATCTTGTGAGATTTGCCTATCACCAAAACTAAACAGATACTGATTTTTGTCTTATTGGCTTTACATCTTTATTTATGGTTTGATGTCTTCAGTGTGAGAAATAAAATGTTACATACATATTTTTTACCATCACTTTCTTCCCTAAAGTTACCATCCCAAAACTATCTTTCCCATGTATGATTTGTATTTTTACTACAAATAAATTAACTCATCAACAATAAACAGTCTTTGAAAAATCAATTTTTTTAACTCATGGGAAATAGTAGCACTTACAGTAAGTTTTTTAGTCTTAAATATTAGGATGGATACATGCCCCTGGGGCAGGCTGAGGGAGGAGCAAAGACGCAGAATTGGGTGCCCACTCGCAGCCATGGTGGTGCAAGGCAGACTGTCTCCCCAGGAGCTGGGCAGCCAAACTCACATGGCACCTTTCACTGCAATCCTTGAAGATGGAAGAAAATAAGATTCTTCCTGAGACAGAAAGAAGCCCTTTAAGTCTAGGCTAGGCAAGCAGGAGGTGATGGCAGCTGGGAAGAAGGGGTTGACCAGATGACTGCTTCATAAAGCCAAACCAACCACCTCCCTAGACTGCCTACAGGCACCTGGGGCTCATGTTACCACACACCACCCTCGTCTTCCATGTGGAGCCTCTAAAGCTGGAATGACAGGAAGGTCCTGCTCCCTGTTCTTGGATCTGGTGCCTCCAGATGCGGATGAATAGATCCATGTGGAGCTTTTCCTGATTTTTCACTACACGCTTCGCACATACATCAGCCCGGACTGACGGTGTTCTATCATTTAGCTTTGTTTCTGGCACCACTCCTTGCTCTTTCCCTTTCTGCCTGTATGTGTGTTTACCTAAATGATATGCCATAAACCTCAAGTTGCTTATTTTATTTTGCTTATGTTTGGGGGTGACAAGTCTGTGAGAACTACGTGTCCAATTAAGCATATGCTCAAGTATTAGCACCACTGATGGGTTAACTTAGAATAAGAACTGATGCTGGAGAGGGGGGTTTGCAAGAATCTTTATTTTATTTTGGATGAAATTTTATCGATTATGTATTAAGCAATCTTGCTGCACTTGCAAAGTCATAGCAGATCTGAGACACTGTTGACGGATGGATTTTTCAATGTAAGAGATGTCCTTGGGTGAAATTAAAAGCCCTACCCTGAACTGAAGTGGGTAGAAATCTTTGCCTTCAGCAGCCCCACCCTCAGCTTCCTGAAATCCTCTGTCTCTAAAAGCAGATCACTTTCACTGCAATGTTGGACACTCCCTGGGCCAGCGAGGACCTCTGAGGCCTTCTCTGTGGCCTGGCTTATTTTTTTCCATCCTCTGGTTCTTCTAATAGATTTTTTTTGGATGTTTGTAATATCATGACCATCCAAACTCCAACACTTCCCAAATTATAAGAAGTTTAATCAAAAGTTTAAGTTGACAGTGCTGGTTGTGAACTTTACACCCAATGACAGCCTGGCCATCATGACAAATTCTTAAGTGTTCCTTTAAGAAAATATACTGTCGTCACAGTTTTAGCATCTTCTGTGCTTTGATGCTTGGCTGTCTCTGCTGATCTGTTTCCTTGTTTTCCTTCCCTCAGTCCTTTTTCACTCCTTTGCAATCCTGTGTAGTGATGTGGTGAGATAACTTGTTACTGTGCCATCAGCCCAATACCACATATGAATTTCAAGTTTTATTATTGCAATGAAAGTGCTTTATGCTGGCATTTCTAATATATACATATGTGTGGGTATTATGATGAACCACATGAAGTTGCTGATATTTGATAATTATTTACCTATAAAACTGGCAAATGTATATGGTCCAGTCTAATATTTGAGGGTACTTTGAAGAATGTATATAAAAAATGGAATTAAAGCATAAGTTTATTTTGGTGCCAAAACATTGCAATCCATGCATAGTGTTTTCATCAGATGAAAGTTCCATGAACTTTTTGAAGATTCCTTGTTTAAAAATAAAGAAAAAAGACTGAAATTTTATGAAGCATCCACTTTAAAAATTTATCAAAAGATCAATAAATAAGGAGTAGAAGAAGACAAAAGACATAGAAACAATATATAAAATGAAGAAACTCAACAAAGCAAACAAATTTTAAAGGATTAATTAACAACATTGGAAAACTTTTGGTGAAATTATTTGAGAGGGAGGGAGGGAGGGAGAAGACACACAAATTACCAACATAGGATCAGAGATGAGACGGTACTTCATGCAGATGTTGAAAACATTCTTAAAAAATAAATGACACAAATTACCAAAACCAACCCAAGAAGAAATAGAAAATCTCTACAAACCTGTACCAAGTAAAAATATTACATCAAACACCTCCCAATATCTTCCAACCAAGAAAAGCCCAAGAATCCTACCAAATATTTTAAGAATTAAGATAAACCTTTTTCAAACTTTTCCAGAAAATAGAAGCAAAGAGAACACTCTGCTACTCATTCTATGAGGCCAGCATTACCCTGAAAAACTACACCAAAGGCATGACAAAAAAGAAATTTATAGACCAATATCCTTCATGAATATAGACATAAAAATTCACAAGAAAATAGTAACAAACCAGATTCTGCAGCATATTAAAATTATTATAAACTATGAAGAAGTGAAATTTACCTACAACAGTAAGTGTGGTTCAACATAAGAAAATTATCAATGTAATAATATACTACATTAATTGAATAAAGGAAAAATCCATTTGATCATCTGAATTGATACAGAAAAAGCATTTGACTAAAAATACAACACCCTTTCAGAATAAAAACACTCAGGAAGTTAGGAATAGAATAACAAAAGAATGAACAGAAACATCCATCAAACATTCTAGAGTGGAAGCTCTATAAGGACTTCTGTTTTCCTCCCTAATAACTATAGCAGTGCCTAGCACATAGTAGGTACACGATAAATATATCCTAAGTGAGTTGATGAATGACTTGCTTTTTTCTAATAGGGGCTATTCCCTGGATAGGATCACAGTGGTCCAGGGTCTGATCTTCCCTTCTATGGCCAGCATGTGGCACAGTGGGTTAAGCTGCCACTTGCACCACTGACATCCCATATTGAAGAGCCATTTAAAAGTCCTGGCTGCTCTGCTTCCAATCCAGCTCCCTGCAAATGCGCTGGGGAACACAGCAGAAGATGGTCCAAGTGTTTGGGCCCCTACCACCCACATGGGAGACCCAGATGGAGTTCCAGGATCCCAGCTTCAGCCTGGTCCAGCCTTGGCTGTTGTGGCCATTTGGAGAGTGAACCAGCAGATGGAAGACCTCTCTTTTATCCTCTCCCTTTCCCTCTCTCTCTGCCTCTCCCTCTCTGTCACTCTGCCTTTCAAATAAATAAAATAAATCTTAAAAAGAAATAGTTCAGTCAGTGTAGCAAGACTTGCTCAATCTCTGCCAAACTGTTACACACTGCATCAAACTGGCGGGAAACTTTTTTGCAGTGGAGTAGCTGGTGAGGAGACAAATTTGAGCAAACTGTTATTTTCTTAAATTAAAAAACGTTCCCCATCCTCTTGGTACAGATGCAGAAAGTTCTCTTGGGGTATAATCATCACAGTGCTCCTCGCCCAAACTCTTACAGGTAAGGTGACAGGGATCAGAAAAAGAACTGAAGGAAATACGTCACCACATCCTCTTCTCCAGGACTGCCTCTAAAACTCCTCCAATGGTCCACAACCTGAAATTGCTATTGCAGCCAAGTTGCCACTCAGAGGCTAAAAGTATCCAAGATGGCTGCTGACTGCATCACTGTGATGACCTACAGCTTATTATAATGTCATTATAATAAAATTACCATGGCTGATACTCCTGCTCCCATCACTCACCTCATGCCATGACACCTCCCAGACTTCCAAAATAGGACAGAAAATGGGCAGTCACCAAATTCCTGGAAATCTCCAGCCAAAGCACCACCTCCTATACATCTAAATCACATAAAGTGATGACTCAAACCTCTTGGGTTGCAGCTCATCCTAGAGCATGCTGCACTTCCTATTGAGTGTGCACTTCTGCTTTGCTGATAAACCTTATTCCTCTGCTAACCTTTACCTTTGTCTCTTCTTCAAACTCTGTTGTGTGTTGGCGACAAGAACCTGAACCCCCAACGCCCCTCCTCCCAAAAAAGGAGGGCTATGTAAGTAGCGAATCCTCTGAGTAGAGGGATCATGAGGTATTTTACATCCTCATAAAGTCGGGCTGGTTGGTATGCAGAGCCGAAAAGAATGCTCTAGAGCATAATGGCTTCTGTGGTGAATGTGAACAAGTAAGACTGTCCCATTCACATTCTCAGTTAGGGAGACCTGGCAGGTTGAGCCCGGCCACAAAAGCAGTGGCCTAGAACAGAAGCCAGATCCCATAAATAAAATTACCAAGAGGGTAAAAGAGACAGTCCAGCAAGTGGGCCTGAACTCGAGTCATTGTGGAAAATGGGAGCTAGCAGTTCGGGTTAATGAGCTAATGGACCTGAAAATAGGATGGCGCCCAGTTCCTCCTAAAGGTGCCCTGGACCTGTGACACTGTGACATCTCTGACCTGTTTGTCTTAAAGCACTGTGTGTTGCTGGTGCTGGAATCTGCTGGCAAGGTTTTATGATAGTAACCTGGATTTTATCATTTTGGATGTTTTATCATTTTGGATACCACCCTCTATAGCAACACTGTGACCTACCAATTCACAGATTTTAAAAACCTTACCCACACAGGCCAGCATTGTGGTACAGTGCATTTAAGCCACCACCTGCGATGCCGGGCATCCCACATGAGAGCCAGTTTGGACCCCCACTGCTCCACTTCTGATCCAGCTCCCTGCTAATGTGCATAGGAAAGCAGTGAAAGATTCTTGGGCCCCTGCCACCCATATGGGAGACCTGGATGGAGTTCCTGGCTCCTGGCTTCAGGTTGATCCAGCTCTGACCATTGTAGCTATTTGAGGAGTGAACCAGTGTATGGGAGATCCCCCCCTCTCTTCTTCTCCCCCTCTTTCTCTCTCCTTCTCAGCCTTTCAAATAAATATAGTCTTTTTTAAATGTTTTCAAAAAACCCTTCAACTAGACAGCTAAGACCAAGGGATGAACAAAATCCTAGAGAATTCACTACAGTCCAGCCTTAACCAAGCAGTTTGTGGTGACCCCACTTCCAATCTCAAAAGTTCTATCTAGCTTCAGCTCAGGAGACCGGAGTAAGATGTTGTAATTCCTGCTGATCATGTCATTGTTATTCACATCTGAATCAAACCTCATTTCTATTATAATCAAAGTAAGTTTTATTATTTTTCTTTTAAAAAAAAAGATTTATGTATTTGAAAGTCACAGTTACAGAGAGAGAGGGAGACACACAGAGAAAGAGGTCTTCCATCCACTGGTTCACTCCCTGGCTGCAGCTGGGGCTGGGCCAGGCCAAACCCAGGAGCCTAGAACTCCATCTGGATCTCCCACATGAGTGCAGGGGCCCAAGCATTTGGGCCATCCTCCCCTGCTTTTCCAGGCACTTTAGCAAGGATCTGGATTGAAAGTGGAGCAGCTGGGACTCGAACTGGCACTCATATCGGATGCTGGCATTGCAGGCAGAAGCTTTACCATCTGTACAATGCTGCTCTCAGTTTTATTACTTTTCAAAATAACAGCTATTTATCATTGTCTCTTTATTGTAAGAATGCTTCATGAATGTGGTAGAAAAACTTTAATACAGAAATATATGAAGAAAAAACTAAAATGCACTTGTAAATCCACACAGAAATAATCACTTAACATTTTGGTAAATACGCTTCCCTGAAATCTCTCCTTGTATACAGCCTCCCAACATACACATGCTACACACACACATACACACACACATTGCCTTTAAGTAACTTGTAAACATCACCATGTTTAACTACACTTAGTGGCCCACTAAATGCTTATATCATAACTTATTTAACCAATTTCCTATTAATAGAACTGTAGGTTGTTCCTAATATTTTTAACACTATAAATAGCACTGCAATAAACAATTGGATACTTACATAGTTATGTACTTCTCCTATGATCACTTTAGAATAAACTAGTAGGGGCCAGTACTGTGGCAGGATCCCATATGGGTGCTAATTCGAGTCCTGGCTGTTCTACTTCTGATCCAGCTCTCTGCTGTGGCCTGGGAAGGCAGTAGAAGATGGCCCAAGTCCTTGGGGCCAGCCCCTTCACCCACATGGGAGACCCGAAAGAAGCTCCTGGCTCCTGGCTTCAGATCAACCCAGCTCTGGCCATTGTAGCCATTTGGGGAGTGAACCAGCGGATGGAAGACCTTTCTCTCGCTCGCTCACTCTTGCTCTATGCCACTGCCTCTCTGTAACTGTGCCTATCAATTAAATAAATAAATCTTTAAAAATATAAACTCTCGGCCAGTGCCGCGGCTCACTAGGCTAATCCTCTGCCTTGCGGCGCCGGCACACCGGGTTCTAGTCCCGGTCGGGGCGCCGGATTCTGTCCCGGTTGCCCCTCTTCCAGGCCAGCTCTCTGCTGTGGCCAGGGAGTGCAGTGGAGGATGGCCCAAGTGCTTGGGCCCTGCACCCCATGGGAGACCAGGAGAAGTACCTGGCTCCTGCCATCGGATCAGCGCGGTGCGCTGGCCGCAGTGCGCCAGCCGCGGTGGCCATTGGAGTGTAAACCAACGGCAAAGGAAGACCTTTCTCTCTGCCTCTCTCTCTCACTGTCCACTCTGCCTGTCAAAAAAAAAAAATAAATAAATAAATAAATAAATAAATAAATAAAACTCTCAGAAATGGGATTTCAGGATCAAAACCTATTATACCAATACCCATCCTTCCAAAATGGTAAATTAAAAACCCCTTACTACATAAACAACATTTTGCAAACTGCAGGTGTTTAATAACCCTTTAATAGGTCATAAAAATCAATTTAGATGGTTAAGACTGACTTTCTAAAAAAGTGTATAGAAGGGAAGAGAAAATGTCAAAAATCATCATACTCAGCTATTTCACAAAACTTATATTTCAGTTATTGTATTTGACATCTAATGCTGTTTAACAAGTCACCCCAAAACTTAGTGGTTTAAAATAACAGTGATCATTTACCAGATCATGGTTGGGAATTTGAGAAGGAGTTGATTGGGGAGTTCTCACCTGGATCTCTTGTGTGGTTCTAGTCATATGTCAGCCAGGGCTGTGTTCGTCTGAAGTCTTCACTGGGCCTAGGATTCCATCGCCAAGGGAGCTCACACACATGGCTAGAAAATCAATGCTGGCTGTGAGCTGGAGGCTTTAGTTCCTTTCCATTTAAACTGCTTGAGTGTCCTCACAGCAAGGCAAGCCATCTAAGACAGCCAGGTAGAAGCTGCAATGTCTTTTATGGTATAGCCTCAGAAATTACAACCTATAACTCTGCCATACCCTAATGCTTGAAGCAGTTCTCAAGGCCAACCGGAGTTCAATGGTAGGGAGCATGGATGCCACCTCTTGAGAAAAGAATACCCATTATCTAATCTCCCTCTTCCCCAGCCCCAGGTAGAGTTTTCTTTTTTTTAAGGAAACTGTATACTCCCAAAACTAATGATGGAAATATTGATTACCCTTGTTTGATCAGTACACATTGTATGCATGTATTGAAATGTCACATTATAGTCCATAAATATATGTAGCTATTGTTTATAAAAACTTATTGTTTCTAAAAATGAATGAATTTAAAGTAATAAAATAAAAAGTGAAACTCAAAAGAAAAATAAAACCCTGGCTGCTGACCAACCCCACCCCCAAGGTGCCAGCACCTGCTACTCACGTATCAACTTTATACACTATTAACATCAATCAATCTAAGTACTTCTCCTTAGGTACTGTACTCTTCTTGCAAAACTTTCCCCACTTCAAGTTGTCCTTCCCCTCTTATCTATAGCCAATGTAGATTCAGTATAAACAATTTATGCTTTCTTTTCCCAAATTTTCATTATAAAAATGTACTTGGCTCTTCAGTCCAGCAGATGCACTCCCAACTGCTATCTGGCCTTGCTGCTGCTAGCTATGGAATTGGTCCAAGGATCTGGTCCTTCTGTGGCTAACATCTTTGCAGCTAAATAAACCCTTTTATGTCAAAGAACTGTCAGTCTCAAGAGTTTGGATTTAGCAAGTGAAAAAAAAATCAATTCAAATCATGCTAGTGGGTGGGCAGGTGTTGTGGTGTGGTGGGTTAAGCCACCACTTGGGAAGCCCACATCCCATATTAGAGTGTCTGGTTTGTGTCCCAGCTACTCTGCTTCCTATCCAACTTCCTGCTAATGGGCCTGGGAAAGCAGCAGGTGATGGCTCAAGTACTTAGGGCCTTGCCACCCACATGGGGGACACAGATAAATTTCTGGGCTTCTGATTTTCATCTGGCCCAACCCTGGAGTTTGGAGGCATTTGGGGAAGTAACCAGTGGATGGGAGCTCTCTCTCTCTGTCTCTTTCATTCTGCCTTTCAACTAAATAAAGAAAGAAATCTTTTTGAAAATAATGGGGCTGGTATTGTGGCACAAAGGGTTAAGCAACCGTCTGCAATGCTGACATTCCATATGAGCATTGGTTCGAGTCCCAGCTGCTTCATTTCCAATCCAGTTCCCTGCTAAAGTTTCTGCGAAAGCAGCAAAAGATAGCCCAAGTTCTTGGGAGATCCAGGTAGAGTTCCAGGTTCCTGGTTTCAGACTGGACCAGCCCCACCCTTTGTGGCCATTTGGGGAGTAAACCATAAGACAGAATCTCTCTCTCTTCCTTCCTCCCTCCTTCTCTCTCTCTGTAACTCTGCCTGTCAAATAAATAAAGAATTGAATCTTACAAAAAAGATATTCCTACATTACCCAGTGGTGGTTCACATTCAGTAGTTTCTCTAACCAAGACATCATTCCTTTCCTCTTTGTCCCATTGGCAGATATACTTCACTGAACTGGATAGGGGTGGGCACAGGGGACAAAAATGGGAAAAGTGGAGAGTGGATAATGAATAATATCCATAAAGGAACACAACCTTATTAGAAAATGTCAGTCTAAGGGTAATAGTATTCTACTTCCATACACGTTTTGCTGAGTTTATTGCTTATATGAAACAAATCATACCATAAAAAAGCAGAATATGGCTACTATAACAGCAGAGTATTGAAATAATAATGGAATTAATGCAGCCATGTTTAGGCTTTGATTAGACAAATATTCCAAAATAATTATACCTTTTCTTACACTGATGGGCACTTTATTTTTTAAAAATATATTTATTAATTTGAAAAGCAGAGTGACAGAGGGAGACAGAGAAAGAGAAAAAGAGAGAGAGAGAGACAGCTTCTGTCTGCTGCTTCACACCCCAAATAGCCTCAATAGCCAAGGCTGGGCCAAACCAAAGCCAGGATCCTGGAACTCCATCCAGATATCTCATGTGTATGTCAGGCGCCCAAGCACTTGAGCCATCCTCTCCTGCTTTCCCAAGTGTACTAGCAGAGAGCTGGATTGGAAGTTGTGCAACCAAACTCCAACTGGCACCCATACGGGATGCCAGCATCACAGGCTGCAGCTTAACCCACTTCACGACAATACTGGCCCTTTATTGGCACTTTATAGCACAGTTTTGAAACTGGAGACAGTTTATTTTATAAAATATTGCTGATTTGGGTGCCCAAACACCTTTATTTGTATGAACTATATTTCTAAAAAAAAATGATAAATTTTAATGGCAAGGTTTGAGTCCCAGATGTTCCACTTTCATTCCAGCTCCCTGCTAATGTGCCTGGGAAAACAGTGGAAGATGGCCCAGGTCTCTGGGCCCCTGTAGGCATGTGGGAGACCAACATGGAGCTCCTGGCTTAAAAAAAATAGTGGCAAGTGTGGGTTCTCAAGTCTTCTCAAAACTACCAAAAACACTGCTGACATAGAAAAATGTGTATGTGTTCAAACCCCTTTTCTCCAGGGGATTAGTCCTTTTAAACTATTTTACATACACAGTCTTTCAAGTCAATTTTATTATAAACAACACAGGTTGGCTGAGATGCAAATTGTTCACTAATTTATTGGTGGAATTTAAAAATTGTATTACTTTTACCTTTTGATAAACATAATATTTTTACATACTTAAGAGGTAAAATGTGATTTTTGATTTATATTTTTATATATGTATATATTTGGATAATGATAAAAACAGAGCAATGAACACATGCAGTTCCTTGAACTTTAATCATTTCTTTATGATGACTACATTCAAAATGCTCTAAGTATTTTGCAATACACAAGGTAGCTTCAAAAAGTTTGTGGAGAAATGCCATTAAAAGATAAGCTTACTTCATTACAAAAGATTTCAAAATTCACAGATTTTCATAATCTACATTTTATATGAACTTTTTGAAGACTCCTTGTAAAATACATTGTTGCTTTTTTTTTTAATATTTATTTATTTGAAAGTCAGTTACACAGAGAGACAGAGAGAAAGAGGTCTTCAATCTGATGGTTCACTCCCCAGATGGCTGCAATGGCCAGAGCTGTGCTGATCCGAAGCCAGGAGCCAGGAGCTTCTTCCTGGTCTCCCACGGGGGTGCAGGGGCCCAAGGACTTGGGCCATCTTCCACTGCTTTCTCAGGCCATAGCAGAGAGCTGGATCGGAAGAGGAGCAGCCAGGACTAGAATTGGAGCCCATATGGGATGCCAGCGCTTCAGGCCAGGGCATTAACCCGCTGCGCCACAGTGCTGGCCCCATTGTTATTAACTATATTCACCCTCCAGCATCTTAGAACACTAGAACTTATTCCTGCTAACTGTAACAATGTATGCACTGACCACCCTCTCTTCATCCTACTTTCCCCAGTCTCTGGTAACCACTCTTCTGCTTTCAACATCTATTAGATCATCTTTTTAGATTCCATATGAATGAGATCAAGTGGGTGTTTGTCTTCCAAGATTGACTTTTTTTCATTTAACATAATGTCCTCCAGGTCTCTCTATGCTTTGTCATGGCTGAGTAGTATTCCATTGTGTATATATACCACATTTTTTTTTGACAGTTATAGACAGCGAGAGAGAGAGACAGAGAGAAAGGTCTTCCTTCAATTGGTTCACCCCCCAAATGGCTACTATGGCTGGCTCTGCGCCAATCCAAAGCCAGGAGCCAGATACTTCTTCCTGGTCTCCCATGCAGGTGCAGGTGCCCAACCACTTGGGCCATCCTCCACTGCCCTCTGCAGCCACAGCAGAGAGCTGGACTGGAAGAGGAGCAACTGGGACTAGAACCCAGTGCCCATATGGGATGCCGGTGCCACAGGCAGAGGATTAACCAAGTAAGCCACAGTGCCAGCCCAAAGATTAGCATGGAGAATGATATTTTCTTTTTTTTTAATTAATTTTTTATTTGACAGGTAGAGTTATAGACAGTGAAGGAGAGACAGACAGAGAGAAAGGTCTTCCTTCCGTTGATTCACCCCCCCAAATGGCCGCTACAGCCGGTGTTCCGCCAATCCGAAGCCAGGAGCTTCTTCCTGGTCTTCCATTTGGGTGCAGGGGCCCAAACACTTGGGCCATCCTCCGCTGCCCTCCCAGGCCACAGTAGAGAGCTGGACTGGAAGAGGAGCAACCGGGACTAGAACCAGCACCCATATGCGATGCTGGCGCCACAGGCGGAGGATTAACCAAGTGAGCCACGGCGCTGGCATACCATATTTTCTTTATCCATTCATCTGTTGATGACATATCCTGGATATTATGAGTAGTGCTACAATAAACACAGGAGAGCATTTGTCTCTTTGACACGCTGCTTTTATTTTATTTCAGTATGAATCCAACAGTGGGATTGTTAGCCCATTCGGGAGTTTCATTTTTAGTTTTTTTTTTTTTTTTCCCTTGAGGAAACTCCACACGGTTTCCCATACTGTTTATGCTAATTTATATTCCCCAAAACAGTGTAACAGAGTTCCCCTTTCTCCACATCCTTGCAGGCATTTAATTTTTCCCTTTTTTAAAAAAAAATTTATTTGAAAGGCAGAGTGACAAAGAAAGAAGGAGGAACAGAGAAAGAGATCTCCCATCTTCTGGTTCAAACCCCAAAGCCCGCAATGGCTGGACTGGGCCAAGCTGAAGCCAGGAGCCCAGAACTCCATTTGGGTCTCCTACAGGGGTGGCAGGGATTCAAGTACTTGAGTTATCATCAGCTGCTTCCTAAGTCCATTAGCAGGAAGCTGGATCAGAAGCAGAATATCCAGGGCTCCAACTGGCACTAGGATAATAGGATGTGGGTACCCTAAGTGGTAGCTTAACCTGTTGCACCACAACACCCGCCTCAATTTTTGTCTTTTTTTTTTTTACAGAGTTAGTGAGAGAGAGAGAGATAGACAGACAGAGAGAAAGGTCTTCCTTCCGTTGGTTCACCCCCAAATGGCCGCCACGGCCGGCGCTGCGCCAATCCCAAAGCCAGGAGCCAGGTGCCTCCTCCTGGTCTCCCGGGCAGGTGCAGGGGCCCAAGGACCTGGGCCATCCTCCACTGCACTCCCGGGCCACAGCAGAGAGCTGGACTGGAAGAGGGGCAACTGGGACTAGAACCCAGCGCCCATATGGGGTGCCGGTGCCGCAGGCAGAGGATTAACCAAGTGAGGCACGGCACCAGCCCCTCCACAATCTCTTAAAAATATGCTAGTGTAAGACATGAACACCAACTCTAGACAGAGATGCAGAGCATCTGGGTCTTGAGCGGGCGCCCATATAGGATGACGGCACTGCAGGCAGCAGTCCCCATAATATTTTCTTACAATTCTTTTTCTGTGATAACATTATAATGTTTCCATTTTCACCTGTGATTTTGACCAGTTTGTCAATTCTTTTTATCTTTTCAAAAGCCAACTCTTCATTTTGCTAATCTTTTATACTTTTTTGATCTCTATTTTTATTTCTGTCAATCTTTTATTATTTCATTCTTTCTACTACTTTCAGATTTAGGCTCTTCTGGTTTTTCTAGTTCTTTGAAATGCAATGCTAGGTTGTTTACTTGAAATCTGTGTACCCTTTATGATGTAGACATTTATTGTTGTAAATGTCCCACTCAAAATTGCCTTTGTAAACATGGGTGGGAGGAGGGGAGTGAGAAAACATAAAAATATTTAAAACTGCTTTTGCTGTATTTTGAAGGTTTTAGTATGTTGGGTTTCCATATACTTATACTTTCCAGAGTTTCTCTTGTTAATGATTTTTAGTTTCATTACATCATGGTCAGAAGAGGTAGTAGATACAATTTTGGGGTTCCTGAGAATTACAGAGAACTTCCATCCACTGATTCATTCTCCAAATGTCCACAACTGCTGGAAATGGGTTAGGCTACAGTGTTGAGCTGGGAAATTAATCAAGTCTCCAACATGGGTGGCCGGAATTCAATTACTTGGCCCATCACCTCTGCCTCTAAGGCTCAACATCAATAGGAAGCTAGAATCAGGGGCAGAACTGAAACTCAAATCCAGGTGCTCCAATATGGGATGCAGGTGTCTTAACCAGCAGTTTAAATGTTAGGTTAAATGCCTGCTCCATGATTTTGATTTCTGTAAATTTGTTAAGACTTGTTTTGTTTCCTAAGATGTGATCCATCCTGGAGAATGTTCCATGTGCAATTGAGGAAAATGTGTCTTCTGCAACTGTGGGATAGAATGTCCTGTAAATGTTGGATTTTTGGTGCATTTTTAATATCAATATTTCACTTTAAAATATTTCCTCTTAACATCCCAGCATATCTTCCACCATCTCCAACCATAATTGAATCTTATAGAAGCAAAATTAGGTGAAGCTACTACCAGGTAGTGAAGACGTAGCTGGTTTGTGTTAAAACCAGCAATGAAAATTCCATAATTCATTTTATTTCACTTAAATCTGTGTCTTAAAAGTGAAAGATACATAGCTTTTTTTTCAAACCAAGTATATTGACTTTTTATATCTCTTCTGATGGTATTGTGTTAGAATGATAGAGAAAAGGGAAAGCTTATCTGGATAAATTGCTTTGATCAAAGTAAACCCAGGAAGCCCAGAAACTGAGTTATTTCCTCTCTTTGATGATTGTTTAGAGCAACTGAGCAGAGATGGGCATGAGCTTTGTATATCTCATTTTGGTGTAGTGGTTAAGCCCCCAGCATTGGTTTTATCAGCAGACATTAATCGGCAGGTGCTGGCAATGTCAGGGAAAGGGGAAGCAATGTTTGTGGTAGTAGTAAAACTCTCTATGACATGTTGCTTATAGTTTGTTTTCTATTTGTTAATGTTCTATGTTTACACTGTCAGAATAAACCGAACTGTGACCTACACACTTATATTTTCCCAGCTTTCTCTCCCTAACACATTTCATATGGTTAACCGGATCTCATTAAGCTGAGATACATTCCTGCTAATCCCTGATGTCCTCACTGTACCTTACAGCAGACATTATTGAGCATCACCTACATGCCATGCTTGGTCTATAATACCCAAAAGGCGTATAAGCAGAGTCTAATAGGAAATTTCTTGGCATCTAGCCAAGCATAGAGCTATTTTCGGGTGGGAGGAGGAGGCCACACAGACAACCGGCTCTTCTGACAGTGTTTTGAGGCTCCTGTTCTCTTCAGTACATTCCCTAATCCTGATACTTCAGTCAGCTGAAGATTTACACGATTCCACAAGAATGAGAAAACGCAGTATGAGTACAAGCCTCTATAGGAATTTTAAGAGAAAACAGAGACTCTAAACTTCCTCTTTCAGAAGCTTTCTGGTGATTGAAAACTGCTAGGGGAGTTTAGAGAACTCTTTTTTTTTAACTTTCAGAACCCTCGGCTTAATGTAAGTGAGGCAATTGCTAATGCTCCCTCATCACCTCACACTCCTCCCAAAGGAGCTAGGGTTAAGTTCTATTCTCAAGGTCTTTTCTGACTTCTCATCAATGTTTACTGGTCTCTAGGATGAGATAAAGCAATTTATGCTAAGGTGTCATACCTGATCATGCAATATTTCAGAGAGTAGTTGCACTCAAATAGGTACTCCAGAAGGCATATGGGACACATATGAAATGAATCTGTGGAGCAGACCCTGGAGACACTGGGCTTAATTGGGTCACTGTGGAACAAATTTCTTCAAGGTACTGTCTTGTTGAAACCTATCAGTTGGACTTTTTTTAAAAGTGCTTATTTTATTGAAAAGCAGTTATAGGATGGGGCGATGGAGAATCTTCCATCCACTGGTTCACTTCCCAAATGGACTTTTTAACCATATGCCCATCCATAGCCCCTACTGTCTTCATACTGTATAAGGTAAAACAAATGTCAGTATGCAGATACATAACTGGTAAAATGGAATTTGAAAGAAAAGGTAGGGGGCCGGCACTGTGGCATAGCAGGTTAAGCCACCTCTTGAAGTGCCAGCATCCCATATGGGTGCCGGTTCAAGTCCTGGCTGCTCCGCTTGCTATCCAGCTCTCTGCTATGGCCTGGGAAAGCAGTGAAGGATGGCCCAAGTTCTTGGGCGCCTGCACTCACGTGGGAGACCTGCAAGAACTGGCTCCTGGCTTTGGATCAGCACAGCTCCAGCCATTGTGGCCAATTGGGGAGTGAACCAGCGAATGGAAGACCTCTCTCTCTCTCTTTCTCTCTTTGCCTCTCCTTCTCTCTCTGTGTAACTCTGACTTTCAAATAAATAAATCTTTTTAAAAAAAGAAAGGAAAGGAAAGCAATGTTTAATAATAGACATGAATTCCAAATACAAACTATTTGATATTTAATATTATACTTCATATTATTCTCTCACAGACACATGTCCCTAACTGAAGCGAATGCTGAAACCATATCCCTTACTTCTTTTTCTGCTGTGGTGCTTAACTGAACCTATGTGGAGTAAACATTCAGTAATCTTGAAGAATTAGAGCAATACCTGATAAGTGACTCTAAGAAGACATTCAATGCCACATAGTATGTATACTTGAGTATTTCTCATGCAGGTCAGTCTTTCTTGTCTCCATTTTGGTTTCCTCCATCTTCTATAGTAGATAATCTTTGCAGTGTCTACATAGCACTTTTTGCTTCTCTCACTACTACTCTTCTGCCTAAGGGACCAGAAACCACATTTATATTGTGATTGTTCCCATGGCTGAGTTATTTAGATTAGGGTTGGCACTTGACAAGACTTCAGCCAGTAAGATTCTCATTCCTGGCAATTTTTCACTGGGATATACTCTGCCAATCAGTCTGTGTAGACAGAAACCAAGAGAGAGTCATTCTACAAAAATAGAGACAAGGCTAATCCTCTGCCTTGTGGCGCCGGCACACCGGGTTCTAGTCCCGGTCGGGGCGCCGGATTCTGTCCCGGCTGCCCTTCTTCCAGGCCAGCTCTCTGCTGTGGCCAGGGAGTGCAGTGGAGGATGGCCCAAGTACTTGGGCCCTGCACCCCATGGGAGACCAGGAGAAGTACCTGGCTCCTGCCATCTGATCAGCGCGGTGCGCCGGCCGCAGCACGCCTGCCGCGGCGGCCATTGGAGGGTGAACCAACGGCAAAGGAAGACCTTTCTCTCTGCCTCTCTCTCTCACTATCCACTCTGCCTGTCAAAAAAAAAAAAAAAAAAAAAATAGAGACAAAGATGGGATGCCAAAAGACAGTATGTGTCCTAGGTTATTGTGCTGGCTTTCTGGTTCTTAGTTCTAGTTTCATCCTGAATTGGGGCCACATTCCTGCCTAGATGCCAAGAGACCCCTACAATTTTTTAAGTGACCATTTATTTTTGCTTAAATTGAGTTAGGATACTTCTTACTACTTAAAACCAGGCTCAAATCTAATTCTCACTATCCAAAAGTCCACCAAAGGGTGATGAGTTAGATTGGTTGACTTCTGCAATATGCATACCTAGCACTGGACAGCAGGCTAGATGTTAGAACAGTCTATCACTTGTTGCACATACAGGAACTATTCAGAAATCCACAGAGCTGTGATTTAAGGCGCAACCATAATTTACAGACTCCAGGGACATGAAGAAGGCCTGTTCTCACTACCAAACTATAATTCTTACATTTTATGGTTAAAACAAAACAGGGGTAAATGTTTGGTCGAGTGGTTGAATTACTAGATGGGACACTAATGTCCCACATCCAAGTCCCTGGGTTCAATACCTAACCCGGTTTCCTGACTACAGCTTCCTGCTAAATGCGAACCTTGGGGAGCAGCAATATTGCTCAGGTAATTGGGTCCCTGCCATCCATGTAGGAGACCTAGATGGAGTTCTTGACTCTTGGCTTCAGCCTCAGCCCAACCTCAACCTTTGTGAGCATTTGAGCAGTGAGCCAGCAGAAGGGTGCGTTGTCTGTCTTTCTGCTTCTCAAATCAGTAGATAATAGTGTCCATGGAATATATTCATAAAAATATTTTAAAGGAATCAGTTATGGGATATTTATATACACTCAAAGTTTCTCACCACAAGATATTCATAACAAAGCAAAAACAACAACAGTGAAGAAACCCACTATCATCTCTATCAAGTAATTAAAGTTAAAATAACTAGTAACGGGACAAATTAACATGTACCTCCTAATATGTTGCACTGAGAGGGACACAACATCATTTTTGTAGTATGCCTGCCAAAAGTACATAGGCTAAGTCTATCTAATCAGGAGGAGATATTAAACAAGTGTAACTTGAGGGACATTCTAAAAATTAACTGGTCTGTGTGGGGAGCAACCCAGACTGGACTGAGTTACTGGAATTAAGACTTATTATATGCATCTGCTCTCCCACAATATGGCGCTGGGAGAGGAGAAAACAGCTTCTACGCAGCTGCCTCTTGCCAACTTGAGTGATGACCTCCAGGAGCTGATCCTGCTCCTGATTGGAGGAGAGCAGCGTACTCGGCGTGTGGGCAGCCGAGTTGGGATTGGCGGAGGAGGACTATAAAGGAGGAGAGAGACAACATGCACCAGGAACATCTAAGGGGAACATCTATCTGAAGGAACACCTGTGCAGCCCCCGAGAGAGCCGGCCGGCGGTGTGCTGCTCCCCTGCGGAAGTGGGGAAAGTGGCCAGGGGGAACTGCCCTTCCACGGAGGTGGAAGGGACAGTAGCCAACCCGGGAAGAACCAGCAGCAAACCCGGGGAGGGCCGAGCAGACAGAAGAACAGCGCAGGGTCCTGTGTCGTTCCTCCACGAAGACGGGGAGCGACATAATGGTGCCGTGACTCGGATATGAAGCCTAGGCAGGGTTTAGTGTCGTTCCTCCACGAAGAGGGGGAGCGACAGTCTGTACTCTTAAACAGGAGAAAAACTAAGGAATGGTTTCAGATTAAAAAGGCACTGAAGATACATGACAATTAGATTCAATATATCATCATAAATTAGTTTCCAGACCAGAAAGTGTATTTCTCTTGATATAAGGAATATTACTTAGATAGTAGGAAAAGTTTGAATAAGGTCTATAGAATAAATAATAGTATTATATCAATGCTAGTTTCCTGATTTTGTTATTTAAGTGAGTATCCTAGTGTATGAGGAAATTATTTATAGTATTTAGGACTAAAAGGGCACCATGTCTGAAACTTCCTCAAAGTTTTCAGAAAAAAAATTTGTACAAAGAGAGAAAATGATAGAGTGCAATGTTAACATGTAAGGGATCTGAGTGAAATGTATTCAGGATTTTTTATACTAATTCCTGATTTTTTTGTAACTCTGAAATTATTTAAAGATAAAAGCACTTTATACATAAATCTTTATAATGAAAGTAAGAATGGCAAACAAACATTGAAATCTAGCAAATGATATGCTTATTGAAGAAGAGTTTAAAAACCAATCACAGGGGCCACCCCTGTGGCATAGCGGTTAAAGCTGCAGCATTTTTGCAGCACCGGCATCCCATGTGCACACTGGTTTGAGTCCTGGCTGTTCCACTTCTGATCCAGCTCTCTGTTATGTCCTGGGAAAGCAGTAGAGGATGGCCCAAGAACTTGGGTATGGGAGACTAGGAAGAGGCTCCTGGTTCCTGGCTTTGAATCGGCTCAGCTCCAGCCACTGCAGCCATTTGGAGGGTGAGCCACTGGATGGAAGACCTCTGTCTCTCTCTCCCTGCCTCTGCCTCTCTGTAACTCTTTCAAATAAATAAATCTTTTTTTAAAAAATCACAGAACTTCCCACTGTTAGACAGGATCATCACATGAACACATTTAAGAGGCACTTTAACTTAGAGCAGAAATCATGGACATTTATAACAGCAGAAAAGCCACGACATGTAAGCCATTGCTGGATCTTCTATAGCTTATTCCACACAACCAACACACGGTTACCTTTAAGTGGGCTTCTCTTTGGGAAGTGAAGCAAAGATGGGAGCTGAGGAAGATGCTCTGGCGATCACTTCCCTGCAGACACATACCAAGTCACCTTCACAATAGCTACAGAAGCCAGGTGAGAGGCCATGGGAGCTTGTCTTGTTATAATCATAAGCCATATCGAAGAAAGCAAGGAGAGTTGCTTCGATCACTGCTGTCCCAGCTCCAAGGACTGTGGAGGAGAGATACTTTCTGCATGGCAGAGGAAATGAAAACTGAAGCCCACTGCCAAATCCAGTGCAAAAAGCTTCAGTTGAGTTGGGGCCCCAGCCCTTGCCCTCAGGACCTTACCAGTGAAGTGAATACTTGACTCTTCCACAGCAACCTGGCTTCTACTACTCCTCCTTCTCCAACTGCCAGCACAAAGTAAAATATGGCCATGCAGAGAAGCCAAGAGAAGGAAGTTAGAACCATGCGTTGGAGCTTGAAGCCAAGCCTACCACACTAAGACCTGGTATCTGATAAAACCCAAAGGCCTCTACCACCCATTTGGTGCTCACAGAATGAACCTTTAGATTTGATCAGCATCAAGTGGACTCCTGCATTTCAGTGGGCTGGACTCATTTTGGCACATCAGTGTCAGCCTTGGGTAGGCCTAGAGGGAACCCCTGGGACTTTGTGGGGCTCATGAACTGTGGGACTCAGCTGTGACCAGCATGGGACCAATCTGGTAAGCTAGGGGGCTGCCTTTCTAACCCTCCTCCAACCCAGAACAGATAGTAAGGGACCCAAGTGACTTCATCCTGGAAATCAATGCAGAGTTGGTATCCTAATGGTTTCCATCCCTACATCAATGTCTGTGGACAGGGTCTCTGGATTTGTTCCAGTATCTGGTGAAGACCTACTCCCTGGTGAGACAAACTTGCTTTGGTGCACATCACTGCCAGACTCTTATGGGTCTGATGTATAGCACCAAGATTGCACAGGATCTGGTAACTGAGAGACCCAGGTGTGACCCACCTCAGGACTGCCTGAAGAGCTGAGGAATTGCCTCTTTCATCCCTCCTACAAACTTGAGCAGACAGCTAGGAATCATGACTGCTTGGGAACTCAGTGACAGCCTGATAAAACCCAGCACTGAGCAGATTCTGATGGTCCCTGTCTCCAGGTCAGTGCTTAAGGAGACAACCCCATGACCTGCTTCAGCACCCAGTGTTTTGTGGCCCTGGTTGAGCAGTCTTATATCCCAGTCAGCATCATCAATGGCTGAGAGGTGCAACATCCAGTGAGTCCACTTCAGCAGCTGAACAGACTGCCTAGAATTTCTAGAAGGATAGTCACAAATGAAGTCAGGTTACTAAAACTAAAACTGTAGATGTTGTACCCCAAGAAGCATCAGGAACCGCCAGGAACAACCATGACCTCAGCTAAAAAGCAAAACAAGGTGCCAGAAACTGACCATCTAGGAACTGAAATCTCTGAAGATTTCAAAATAGCAGTTTTAAGAAAAATAAAGGAAATTAAAAACACAGAAATGATGGAGTTAAGCAAAATCAAGTGGAAATAATTCAAGTGCAAAGTCAACTAAGTGAAATTAAAAACATGATATTAGATATCAATAGCAGAACAGATAAAATACAAGAATTAATGAGCTTGAAGACAGGCTATTTTTTGTTTTATTTTTTAAATATTTATTTATTTATTTGAAAGTCAGAGTTACACAGAGAGAGGAGGCAGAGAGATAGAGAGGTCTTCTATCCGCTGGTTCACTCCCCACGTGGCTGCAATGGCCAGCCGGAGCTGTGCCTATCCGAAGCCAGGAGCCAAGAGCTTCTTCTGGGTCTCCCACGTGGGTGCAGGGGTCCAAGTGCTTGGGCCATCTTCTACTGCTTCCCCAGGCCATAGCAGAGAGCTGGATAGCAAGTAGAGCATCCAGGTCTTGAACTGGCGCCCATATGGGATTCTGGCGCTTCAGGCCAGGGCATTAACCTAGTGCGCCACAGTGCCAGCCCCAAGACAGGCTATTTGAAAATACAATTAGGAGCCAGCATTGTGGCACAGGGGATTAAACTGCTGCCTGTGTTGCCAGCATTCTGTATCAGAGCAACAGTTTGAGTCTCGGCTGCTCTGCTTACAATCCAGCCCCCTGCTCATGTGCCTGGGAAAACAGAAGGATGGTCCAAGTACTTGGTCCCCTGCCACCTACATGGAAGACTTGGATGGAGTTCCTGGTCCTGGCTTCAGCCTAGCCCAGTCTTAGCTAATGGGGCCATTTGGGGAGTTAACCAGCAGATGGAAGATTTCTTCCTCTTCCTGCCTCTCCCTCTATCACTCTTTCAAATAAAATATATATTTTTTTAAAAAATTCAAAATGTATATAGGAATGGAGCACAATTGTAGAGTGCTTTATTAAGATTTCTTACCTTGGGGCCGGCACTGTGGTGCAGTGGGTTAAACCCTGGCCTGAAGTGCCGGCATCCCATACGAGTGCCGGTTCAAGTCCCGGCTGCTCCTCTTCCAATCCAGCTCTCTGCTATGGCCTGGGAAAGCAGTAGAAGATATCCCAAGTGCTTGGGCCCCTGTACCCATGTGGGAGACCCAGAAGAAGCTCCTGGCTCCTGGCTCCTGGTTTCGGATCAGCATAGCTCTGGCCGTTGAGGCCATCTGGGGAGTGAACCAGCAGATGGAAGACCTCTCTCTGTGTAACTCTTTCAAATAAATAAAATAAATCTTTTTAAAGATTTCTTACCTCTTTTTCTATGTCTCTTTTA
Organism: Oryctolagus cuniculus; assembly: GCF_964237555.1. NCBI lineage: Eukaryota > Metazoa > Chordata > Mammalia > Lagomorpha > Leporidae > Oryctolagus > Oryctolagus cuniculus. Next base: position 101,940,521 of record NC_091453.1, on the reverse strand, counting down.
CTGTTTTTATAATTAATGGTAAGATATTATCACTTCAAGATATCTTGTTTTAACAAAAGTTTTTTTATATGCTTCATGGTAAATACAAAGCAAAACTTATACACAGATTTACCAGGGGGGAAAGAAAAGCAAGATATAGATTAAGCCATCTTTGACACTGGCATCTCTTAATAGAAGTGCTGGTTTGAGTCCCAGATACTCTACATTTGATCCAGCTTCTTGCTAATGCACTCGGAAAGACAGTGGCGCAAGTACTTGTGTCTCTGCACCACATATGAGACCAGAATGGAGTTTTTGGCGCCTGGTTTCAGTCCAGCTGAGCCCTGGCAATTTTGAGCATTTGGAGAGTGAAACCAGCAGATGGAAGATCAATCTCTCTGGCTCATACAAATAAATGAATATTTTAAAAATTAATAAGCAAGAAATCAAAGTGTACCAGTAGAGAAATTCACTTAGCCCCATATGAAGATTATAAATTAGGGACAAAAGGAGGGCCTGGCATCATGGCCCATATGGGCACCAGTCTAGTCCTGGCTGCTCCACTTCAGATCGAGCTCCCTGAAGAGCAGTGGAGGATGATCAAAGTGCTTGGTCCCCTGACACCCACATGGGAAACCTCCAGGAATCTCCTGACTTCAGCCTAGCCCAGCCCTGGCTGTTGTAGCCATTTGGTGAGTGAACCAGCAGATGGAAGATCTCTTTCTCTCTCTTCCTCTCTGCAACTCTGCATTTCAAATAAATAAATCTTCTCCTAAAAAATACAGGAATTAGAGTAAAAACACAAAGAAGTATCAAAATGGCAGCAATTAAGACCATACCTAACAATAATTACCTTAAATGTTGATGAACTAAATTGTGCAATTAAAAGACACAGAATGACCTGAAAAGACAAGAAACTCACTCATCTCAGATCACACATAGACCAAAAGTGAAAGAATGGAATAAGATATTCCATGAAAGTGGAACCCCCCAAAAAAGGAGTAGTGAAACTTCCATCAGATAAAAGGGATTATAAATCAAAAGCAGCAAAAAGAGACCAGAGAGATCATTAAACAATGATAAAGGGCTCAATCCAGCAAAAAAGAAATAATACTTGTAAATACACATGCACCCAATGGTGGAGCACCCAACTACATAAAGCAAATATTAAGAAAATGGAGAGACAGACTCCAATATAATAATAGTAGGGAACTTTAACATCCCACTTTCAGAAACAGATCATCTAGAAAGAAAATAAACAAAGAAACAGCAGAGTTAAACAGCACTCGGGATCAACTGGATTTAATGGACATCTACAGAACTTTCCATCCAATAGCTATAGAATACATACTCTTCTCAAACAGCAAATGGAATGTTTTCCAGGATTGATCATACATAGAATCATACATAGAATCCGAGATGAAAATGGAGACATTACCACTGGCACAACAGAAATACAAAGGATTGTTAAGAAATTACCATCAACAATATATGGCCACAAATTCAAAAACCAAGATTGAGTCATGAGGAAACAGACTAGCTAAACAGACTAGCAAGTAGTAAGAGTGAATCTGTAATAAAAAACAAAAAACAAAAAACAAAAAAAACAAACAAAAAAAAACCACAAAACTAGGATCAAAGAAAAAGATAGGAGCTGAGGGTTTCACTGTTGAATTCTACCAAACTTTTATTTGAATTAACACCAATCAAAGATTATTTCAAAACTAGAAAATTCTCACAGATTCAGAGTCCAGCATTACTTGACACCAAAACCAGAAGAGGACACAACAAAAAAGAAAGCTACAGGCCAATATCCTTGGTAAACACAGATGTAAAAATCCTCAAATTTCTCACAAAATCCTCAGAATTCTCTAATACTATAATGAAAATATGTGTAAATTACTTGTATCTTTAATAAGAGGGTTGTTAATAGCTCCAATTTAAGGGATACACGACATAAAAAGATGTAAATTGTGACCTCAGAAACCAAATGTGGTGGGGGGAGGGAAGGATGTGTACTTCCATACTTTTTACACAGATTACAACTGTTATCAGCTTAAAATAGTCTGTTATAATTACAAGATATTTTATGTAAGCTTCATTTAAACAAAAAACTGAAGGCTATAGTAGATACGCAAAAGATTAAAAGTAAGGAGCTGATCTTCTGTATGTTAAGATAATCGAAAATGAATCTTGATGTGAATGGAAGGGGAGAGGGAGTGGGAAAGGGGAGGGTTGTGGGTGGGAGGGACGGTATGGGGGGGGAGCCATTGTAACCCATGAGTCGTACTTTGGAAATTTATATTCATTAAATAAAAGATAAGAAAAAAAAAGATTAAAAGTAAGGAATTTAGAGCATGCCAACAGAACAAATAACATAGTCACAAAGACAAGAGAGGAAAAAGGGAGGGATCTACACAGCAACCACAGCAGTAATCAGTCTTCACCTGCCAATATTTATTTTGAGTATTAATGGATTAAAATCTCCAATCAAAAGACAAGGTGGCTGAATGTATAAAAAGGGAAGTCCAAATTAAAGCCTTCTTAGAAGACACTTACTTCACCTTTAAGGGGGCACACAAAGACTGAAAGTGGAGGGATAGAAAATGGTATTGCACACAAGTGGAAACCTAAAGACAGGAGGGATAGCTATAGCTTAAGACCTTAAATAAACTGCAAAAAAAGAGACAGTGAAGATAATTACACGATGATGAAGGGGCTAAGTAATCTAAAGTATATAATAATTATAAATGATATGCACCCAACACTGGAACACCTAAATACATAAAGCAAATGTCAATATATCAGGGAGAAGAGATAAGATTGGACTACAGTAAGACCAGAGAACTTCAATACCCCAATTCCAGCAATGGATAATAGGGGGACATCAGAATTACACTACATGTTAAATTAAATGCAACTAACGGACATACACAGAAGAGCCCATCCAACAGTAGATACATATTCTCAAGAGCAAATAGAACATCCTTTAAGGTAGATAGTACATTAGGATACAAAATAACTCTTAACAAATTTAAGACTGAAATGATATCAAGTATCTTTTCCAATCAGAATAATATAAAATTATTCATTAGGGCCGGCTTTTTGGAGCAGTGAGTTAAACTGCCACCTGCAATGCCAACATCCCATACAGGCACTGGTTCAAGTCCCAGCTGCTCCAATTCCAATTAAGTTCTCTGTTAATGTGCCCAGGAAAGCAGCAGAAGATGGTCTGAGTATTTGGACCCCTGCACCCACATGGGAGACCCTGATGAATCTTCTGGCTCCTAGCGTCAGCATAGCCCACCCAATCTCCAGCTGTTGAGGCTATTTGGCGAGTGAACCAGTGGATGGAAGCCTGTGTTCTTTCTCTCTCTCTCGCTCTCTCACCCTCCCTCTGTCTACCTCTCTAACTCTGCCTCTCAAATAAAAAATACTTTTTTTAAAATAGTAATTACAGGAGGAATTCTAGAAAATTCACAAATACATGGAAATTAAACATGTTTATGAACAATCAATGGATCACTGAAGAAATTAAAGGCAAATATTAAAATATCTTGAGACAATTGAAAACAGAAAAAAAAAAATAGCAAACATTGGGAATGCACCAAAAGCAAGTTTTATGTGTGTAATAATTAACACCTACATAAAAGAGGAAAAAAAGATCGCAAACAAAAAAAGAAAAACAAATGACCCAAAGTTAGTAGAAGGAAAAAAAAATATGAAGATCAGAGCAGAAATAAATGAAACAGACAGGAAAATACAAAAGATCGACAAAACTAGAGCTGCTTTTTTACTTTTTTTTTTTTTTTTTTTTTTTTTTTTTTTTTTTGACAGGCAGAGTGGACAGTGGGAGAGAGAGACAGAGAGAGAAAGGTCTTCCTTTGCCGCTGGTTCACCCTCCAATGGCCGCCGCTGCAGCCGGCGCACCGCGCTGATCCTGGCAGGAGCCAGGAGCCAGGTGCTTTTCCTGGTCTCCCATGGGGTGCAGGGCCCAAGCACCTGGGCCATCCTCCACTGCACTCCCTGGCCATAGCAGAGAGCTGGCCTGGAAGAGGGGCAACCGGGACAGAATCCGGCGCCCCAACCGGGACTAGAACCCGGTGTGCCGGCGCCGCAAGGTGGAGGATTAGCCTATTGAGCCACGGCGCCGGCTTTAGAGCTGCTTTTTTTGCAAAGATTAAAAAAAAAAAAACTTGACATACCATCAGATAGATTAAGAGACAAAACTCAAAATCAAGAGTGAAAAAGGAGACATTACAACTGATCCCACAGAAATAAAAAGGACAATATCATACTACTATGAACAATTAATTACATGCTAACAAATTAGAAAAACTAGAATGGACAAATTCCTAGTCACATATAACTCACCAAAACTGAATAATGAATAAATTAAAAATCTGAGCAGACCACTACTGAGTAAAGAGTTGAAACAGTAATTAAAAGCCTGCCATTGGGGCCGGTGCTGTGGTATAGCGGGTTAAAGCCTTGGCCTGGGGTGCTGGCATCCCATATGGGCACCAGTTCTAGTCCTCTTCCCATCCAGTTTTCTTCTATGGCCTGGGAAAGCAGTAGAAGATGGCCCAAGTCCTTGGGCCCCTGCACCCACATGGGAGACCTGGAGGAAGCTCCTGGCTCCTGGCTTCGGATCAGTGCAGCTCCGGCCATTGCGGCCATCTGGGGAGTGAACCAGCGGATGGAAGACCACTCTCTCTGTCTCTACCTCTCTCTGTAACTCTTTCAAATAAATAAAATAAATCTTTTTTTAAAAAAAAGCCTGCCATCAAATAAAAGACTAGGACCTGATAGCTCCACTGCTGAATTCTATCAAACATTTAAAGAATTAATACCAATCCTTCTCAAGTTCTTTCAAAAAACTAAAGAAGGAATACTGCCAACTCATTTGATGAGGTCAAAATTATTCTCAAAGCAAAATCAGACATGGACCCTACAAGAAACAAAAAATTACAGGCCAGTAAACCTGAAGAACATTAATTAAAAACTTCAATAAAACCCAACCAAATTGAAGAGCACATTAAAAGGATCACTCAACAGGATCAAAATGAGATTGTACTTACATTTAAAAAATTTACTTTGAGAGACAGTGAGAGAAAGAGGCAGAGAAATCTCCTATCTGCTAATTCACTTCCCCAAATGCCTCTAACAGCCAGGACTGGGCCAAGCCAAACCTCAGGGCCAGGAACTCAATCTGGAACTCCCACATGGGTGGTAGGAACTCAAGTACTTGATCTATCACCTGGCCTCATAGTGTGTACATTAGCAGCAAGCTGGAACTGAGAGCAGCAGCAGGACTTAAATCCTAGCACTCTGATATGGGATGCAGGCCTTCCAAGAAGTATCTTAACTGGTGTGCCAAATGCTACTCCCCAAAGTAGCATTTATACTAGTTGCAAGGATGGTTCAACATATGTAAATCTATAAATGCCATATTACTACAATACTACAGTGGAGGCTAAAAATTAACAAAAAAGCATTCATAAAATTCAATAATTATTATTTTAAAAAACCTCTTAAGTATAGAAGGGATGTGTCTTAACAAAGTAATAGTCATATATGACAAACCCACATCTAACATCATGTTCCACAGTGAAAAGCTGAAAGCTTTTCTTGTAAGATCAAAAACAAGAAAAGGATGCTCACTTTTCCCATTTTCACTCAACATAGTATTAGATGTGCTAGCCACAATTAGGTAAGGGAAAAAAATAAAGGGCATGTGGATTGGTAAGGATGAAGTCCAACTGTCCTTGTTTGTAGATACATGATCTTGCATTCAGAAAACCCTAGAATAATACTGCTTGAAAAAAGAATTCAGTAAAATTGCAGGGCACAAAATCATTCTAACAATGAACTATCTGACCTGGTACTCAACCACATGAATCCATGAATCTTTAAAAATTCCCTTTATGACAGGATTCTGAAAGCCTCTTTTTAGGGGCCAGCACTGTGGTATAGTGGGTAAAGCTACTGCCTGTGGCACTGGCATCCCATATGGGCACCAGTGGGTGTCCCAGCTGCACCTCTTCCAATCCAGCTCTCTCCTATGACCTGGAAAAGCAGCAAATGGCCCAAGGGATTGGGCTCCTGAAGACAAGCAGCAGCTCCTGTCTCCTGATAGGACCAGTACTGGCCATTCCAGCCATTTGGGGAGTGAACCAGGGGGTAGAAGACCTTTTTCTTTGTCTCCCCCTCCCCCTCTCCATCTGTAACTCTACTTCTCAAATAAATAAAAATTTAAAAAATAAATAAACCTCTTTTGGGTTATCCTACTCCTCCGCAGCTTCCCAACTTTTTTTTTTTTAACATTTATTTATTTATTTGAAAGAGTTTCACAGAGACAGGAGAGGCAGAGAGAAAAGTCTTACATCTGCTGGTTTACTCCCCAGATGGCTGCAATGGCTGGAACTGTGCTGATTCGAAGCTAGGAGCCAGGAGCCTCTTTCGGATCTCCCATGCAGGTGCAGGGGCCCAAGGACTTGGACCATCTTCTACTGCTTTCCCAGGCCGGATCAGAAGTGGAGCAGCTGGGTCTCGAACCCATGCCCACATGGGATGCTGGCGCTCCAGGGCAGGGCGCTAACCCACTGTGCCAGAGCCCCAGCCCCCCAACTTAACTTTATTGATGGGCACAGGGCTCAATTTTAACTCACATCTTTTAAGAAGCAATCTGGGCAGTCTATTACAAACCAGGTTTATTTACACCACTCAATTCAACAGGCACCTGGATTCATTAAAGATTCTCCATAACACAGTGAGTAGTGTACCATTTTATTATACTGCAATTATGTATATTGTCCTTACATACCAAATAGTTTCCATGATTCCTGGTACTTACGCAGCCTACTTTGCATGTGCCACATTTCCCTCACCTCCTGCCTTGTTTTACTGGTAAGTTGGGCAACAGTGAGCAAGGGTTGAGGTGCAGCAGGTTAAGCCTCTACATGGCACACCCACATTCCACAATGGAATGCCAGTTTGAGTCCCACCTACTCCACCTTGGATCCAGGTTCCTGCAAATACATCCTGGGATGCAGCACTGATGACTCAGTGCTTAGGCTCCTGCCACTCCCGCAGAGACCCAGATTGTGTTTTGGACTTCAGCCTTCCACCTGGCCCAGCCAGCCACACCTATTGCAGCGGATAGAAGACCTCTTTCATTAGATGAAAATGAGTAACTCAAAAAGGGAAGGAGAGAAGATTGCAGGTGCTTGGCACAGCAGATATACAGCTACTTAGGATACCCGTGTCCTATATTGGTGTGTGAGGACTGAGTCCTGTATCTATAACTGATCCAGTTTACTGGGGAGTTAGCAGGTGATGGCTCAAGTGCTTGGGTCCCTACCACCCACATGGGAGACCCAGATTTTCTCAGTACCTGGCTTCAGTCTGGCCCAGCTGCAACTGTTGTAGGCATTTTGGGGGTGAACCAGAAGATGGGAGATCTTTGTCTGCCTCTCTCTGCCTTTCAAATAAGTAAAATGGGGAAATGAGATTTAATGAGCAAACATTTAAACAGTGTATCATTTTGTGTTTTCATTTTTGTATGACCAATGCAGAAAATGTTTTTCTAATATGACCTACAAACTAGCCCAAATAAACATGCTAATATATGTCTTAAAAGTGTATCATGCAGACATAATGAAGAAGGAGATGGGAGAGGAAATGGGAGGTGGGATGGGAGCTAGGGGTGGTAGGGGGGAAAGAACCACTATATTCCTGAAGTTGTATCTATGTCAAAATGCATTCATTAAATAAAAATTTTAAAAAGAGTATCATGCAAAAATTGTTAACACACTGAAGAGAGTTTTTGTTAAGAATTCAATTAGCAAATTCTTGAAAGTCAGCCTTTACCTTCATACCATAAGCCCCTTATCTAAGATAGTTCAGGCTTTCAGACTCTTTTTCTAATTCAATCTACCTTGCTAGTTTCCTTCCTAGCACTTAGTCCCTACTGGATCTATGAGGGAGGAACCTCTAACACATACCTAGAACATAGCACACACTCAAATGTATCTTGAATGAACAATGTAGGCTTTTGAAAGTAAGTTTAATAATCCATACTAGATAAAAACTCAAGCAATAATGGTTATAGGTTCCTATCTTAAAGCAATAATCCAATTAGGGATTTAGTCTCATTTAAAAATAGGTATGATTTATTAAAAATATAAAATGGTTATGTTTTCTATAAATTATTCCCAATTGAACACATTAAAAGATGCAATAGATATAATTTGCATATCATTTATATCCACCCTCCCTCTTTGATTACAAGAGATAAAACATACAACACACTGTAGGTTTATTTTTATTCAAAAAGTTACTGTCTCAAGACATAAATACAAATCAGAAAACAGTACAATTAGGACAATAGAATGTGGAGGACAACAGGTTAGAGTAATATATAAAACATTTTTAGCTGGTTGAAAACAAAGCTGTAAGAACTGCTTTCACAAAGAAGTACTCCTTTCAAGAGTGAGAAAAAAAATCAACTTAGGTTTAAAATCATATATACAGTCCTCTCAGCAGTTCTAGTAAATGCAGTGGTGTGTGAAACAACATATGCAATACTTTTGCATGTAACAATATTTGTTGATGGAAAATCTGTTAGACAAGTCTCATTTCACTTGTTCTTAACCATGATTTAATAAAATAATTGTACTTCATCATGATCTTTTAGCTAACCTATGGTTTTTGGCTACCACAGCCCAATGCTTATTTGATTTCTGACTCTAAATACTGGAAGCCTTTTGGTATTCACCCATCTGAAGATATTCTTGTATTGCAAGCATATTAAGGCATGGAATGATTAAAATAATTTACCTCAAGAACTGAGAGACGACTGACAAAAGATACACATGTAATATAAGTTAATATTTTGTTTTAAACGATGTCTAGCTGCCTAAGCCTCGCAAAATGAGTTGATGTCAAAATGGCGAGTAGCCACTTTCTGTTTTAAACTAATTTATTTGTGAAAGGACATAAAATGAAGTTTAAAGCTTAGCTTTCAAAGAATATTATGGGTTATGAATTCTATTATCCCATCTAATTTACATACAGAGGAAATGTACTGTAACCTGTTAGAAGTATCTTTAACCTGAAGACTGCTTGCAAAGACAGATAGATAAAACAATATAAAATACAAATTTAAAAATCATTTTAAAGCATGAACACTCATGCTTTTCTATTTTTAAACATTGTTAAACTTTCAATATATTTCTGAAACCTCATAATTTTAAGTTGGAATTTAAAAGTAAGAAAAAACTAAACAAACTGCGCAATTATAAAATCAGCACCAATTTATATATATATATAATTTTATTTAAAATTTAGAACCCTATTCCCACACTCTAATAAGCTGTATAATTTTTGTTTAGAATTTTTCTGCAAACATACTACAATAAGCTTCTTTTATTTGGAGACAAAATACAGTGGCACTACTGGAAGGAATATCACAACATTACATTTTTATCTTAAAGGACAAGCAAACTTTCAGGGTTGATAATGGGATAAGCATGTTTTGAGACTGGTTACCTTCTGGCAGTTCACTGTTTCTGGATATTTCTGAAAAGTATAGAGAAGCTCTTGGATTTTAAAAATATCTTAAAATACATTTTAGATGAAAAAATTGTAAAAGTTCTGCTTATAAGTTTTATTTTTCTCCACAATTACAATATTCAAAACAAAGTTTTGTTGATTGACGTTTTAAGCATTTAAATTTAGAATGCTAAAAACAATTCTATCCTACAATTTCAGGGTCAGGGGAATAAACTTATCCTTAACTTTGTTTCTTGGATGTAAACAGAAATCCAGCAGAGGTCAACATTATTTAGTACAACCAGTAAATAAATGTGAGAGAATTTATATCTGTACCAAATGCCTCTTCAGATTGTTATCTTTTTTAAAAAAGCATGAAATAATTGATTTAAAAGCCAACTAACAGCGCATAAATAAAATATTTACTTTCTAAGAAAAAACTGTAGCTTATCATCAAATTGTTTACTTGTCCTTTACTTTATTCAGGCAAACAAAACTGCCCCTCGATGCACTTGATCTTGGTAAGCATAAGCATGTCATATTCTCCTTAGAGAAAAATCTGTACAGAATTTCACTGTATCTACCACACTTTATTTTTAAAATTTCCTCTTCCACTTAGAGAATGACTTCATCACAGATTTAATTGTGTACTGGTATTAAAACATTGACACCCCAAGAACCTAATGAGAGAGAAAGAAAAAAAAATGTTAAAATAGTCATTCATTTCTTTATAAATTATATCTGTAAATACTTAATTATAAAATCATGCTAATAAAACCACTTTGAAAATGTCCTGCCTCTTTAATTATATAATTGTAAAATGTATTGACCATTAGTAAATAACAAAATAACAGCATAAGGACTAATCATGATGCTACTTACCTCACAAATATAACTAAGAGTAGGGACTCTGATTTACTTATGTTTTTATGTAGTCCCAGTGCTCTGAATATAGGCACGTAGCATTTATTGAATTAACAAATGAATGTGCTTCCTGACATACTAGTATACTTCTGACATTCATTCACTGGAAAGAGTTCGAGTCTTTAAAACTAGGAAGTGGGCATAATTTTTAAAAAGATCTTTGAATAGGCAGACCAAAACAAATATCAAGAAAACAGGAAACTTTCTTTAGAAAACCCAGTCTGAGTCAATGAACGGACCTACAGATTTTAGGAAATTCTAAAATATGTATTGTGAAATTTGGACCAAATGACTCATCCCATTTCTCACCTATCCATTAGCCATAACTATCACACTACTCAGCCCTTGTCCTCCCCTTTACTATTCAACAAGGTTCAGGGTTCGCCTTTGTTGGATAGAGTCAAGAGTTCGGATGCCTAGAATTTTTGCACCCAAGAAGCCTAGATGATGTTTAAAGGTCACTTCTAGCCTTAACACTCAGTAAACTTAGTAAAGGAAAGGTCTGATGATGAATGAAAAGGTAAAAATCCTAATTAGCAATTCTCAAAGTGTGGCATGGAAGACAAATTCTTTCCTGACTATAGAGCATGTAAACACCTGAAATTGCTTTTATTGTTTTGCACAAATGAGGTTATAGCTTGGGCCTCCCTACTAAAACATTAAATTAGCTCAATTTTTCTGAACCTTACTTTACCAATTGTATATTACAGCTAATTCTAAGAAAAGAATTTCAACACAGGAAAAGAGCAACATTATTGACACTCTTCTGTGCTAACACATACCTATTTCTAATGTTTGCATTAGCACTCATAAACCCTTGAACACTATTTTAAAGTACAAACATCAAGCTTTGGCGTGTTGTAGCAATATTGACACAAAACAGCCATTATCACCATGGGGTAAACCAATTCCTCCCAGAAATAAAACCAGCTAAATACAAATATAATAAATAATATAATAATATCTTATTATAAGTGATATGCACTATAATAAATATATTACATACAACATAACATATTATAGATAATATAAATCTAGAATCTTATGTATATGTGATCCAAAGATGATTTGTCCGGAATTTATTACCACTCATATATGATATGAAAATCATGTTACAAAAGATATATTTAGAATTTAATTAGACACCTGAAATATCTATATTAGCAGAATTTAAGTTACTCAGCATCGGAGAATCTCATAAGCAGGCATTAAAGAATTTATATCCCTATTTTACTATTGTTTGGATGACTCACGTATCATAGGCTTGATTGTATCTTATTAAGGTAAACAGATCTTTATATTCAAAAATTTCTACTATTTCATTTTTTGATTTATGCTTGCTAATTTGAGTCAAATCTTAATGTATATTAAAAAATAAACTCAAGCACATCAAATATTTCTAAAGATAGCTGAACCTTTAAAGATTATTCAGTTGTGACTGCCGCCATCATGTGGTAATAGTATAAAACTACAGTTATAGGTACATGTGCTCATTTTCCTAGTGTTAGTAGCAGAAGCAGCTAAATTATCAAATTAAGAATAATAGGAGTTGGGGCTGGCACTGTGTGCAGTAAGTGTAGCCACGGCATCCCGTATGGGTGCCAGTTCTAGTCCCGGCTGCTCCTCTTTCCATCCAGCTCTCTGCTATGGCCTGGGAAAGCAGAAGATGGCCCAAATCCTTGGGCCCCTGCACCCATGTGGGAGACCAGGAAGAAGCTCCTGGGTCCTGGCTTTGAATCAGTGCAGCTCTGGCCATTGCGGCCAGTTGGAGAGTGGATCAGTGGATGGAAGACCTCTCTCTCTGTCTCTACCTCTCCTTCTCTTTGTGTGTATCTCTGACTTTCAAATAAATGAATAAATCTTTAAAAAATAAATAAAAGCATCTCAGTCATTATATATGCAATATACATAAGAATGTCAAAAACTACTGTAAATAGCATCATTATTAGATCGGTATTTTGGCCCTTACTCAAGTTGCAGTTTACTCTAAATGTTAACAAAAACAGATACCATTTATACTGCTATTTCATTATTTTAGTAATCAAAAAAACACCCTTTTCCAGGTAAGTAAGCAGATGCTTAAAGTTCTCCTGACATTAGCTGAGTACATGAAAAAAACTTGAAGATCTCTAACTGCCCACATCAATTCATTTCTTAATTACATTTTTTTGATGTTTCCTCCAAATGAAGTCTGATTTTAGTTTTGCTAAGTCTAATAGTAGAGACAGCGTGAGATTATTAAACCCAATAGAAATGGCATCAAATAATACTGGCTTCTGTACTTCTAAAGCAATACTCAAGATGCACTAGAATATCAATTCCTGTCTAAAGTTTTAGCACCAACTTCTAATGCAATAAATTTTTGGATAAATACACTTCAGTATACTTGCTAGAAAAGACTTTCTTTCAACTCTCATCATAATCACTACTCTCATATTTTATTAACAGATGGGGAAATACACATTCTTTTAGATTACAAAGAAAACCAAATACATCAATATGCATTTTCCACTATATTTATGGATACAGTAGGTCACCTACATACTAATAGAGCCTTACTACCAAAAGTGTGGTCTGCAGACCTGAAGAAGCAACAGCACTTATTAGAGATACAGCTCTTAGGACACATTCCAGACCTAGTGAAACAGAATCTAATGACTCAAAGGCACATCATAGATTGAGAAATACTAACTTAAAGACTCCAAGGTGGTCTGTCCAAAGATTTCTCTATCTCCTACTCTATGAAACTGTCCTTTGGGTCAAATGACTGATAATGTTAAAATGTTAGTGTGAATTAATTTGTCAAAATATTTCTAAAGCTATCTGAAAACACAGATTGGGGAGGGAATGACAGAAGTCAGGGAATAGGGGCTTGCATTGTGGTGTAGCAAATGGGGATGCTGCCCAAGATGCTGGCATCCCATGTGGGTACCAGTTCGTATCCCCACTGCTCCACTTCCAATTCAGCTCCCTGCTAATGGCCTGGGAGAAAACTTAAAGTGCTTGGGCCCCCTGCACCCATGTAGGAGACCCGGAAGAAGCTTCTATCCATTTCAGCCACTTGAGAGTGAGCCAGCAGATGGAGGATCACTCCCTCTGTCTCTTCCTCTCTGTAACTCTGATTTTCAAATAAATAAAAAAATCTTAACAAAAAAAGTTGGGGCATAAAGGCTAACCTCAGAGGATGGTGCATTAACTACCTGAGGTAGTAGATGTTAGGAGGAAGGACCATAAATGGTAGATAAAAAAAAAAGTGAGATGAAAGGGTACCTAAATGATATACTTGTTTAACAAAACTAAACACCTACTGTGCTAGGCAGAAATCAAAATGAATAAAACCATCACCACCTTAAGATTGGTCCCTATTGAGGGACCAGGACATGTAATAAAACCTATGTTACTAGGCCAATCTGGTAATTAGCACAATGAAAGTATACACACATTGTCAAGGCAGCAGAATATCTATCTTCCGGAAGGGTCAGCAAAAATTCCACAGTAATGGCAGAAGCGAGCATAGAAAGAATTCATTAGGAGGAAAATGAATGGGCACTTTAGGCAGAAAAACAAGTTTATACAAACTCAAGAGTCATGAAAGGGCACAGTGTGTTGGAGAGGAATTACAAGATTTGTATGGCTGGAGCACAGGAGCACAGAATACGTGTGGTAAAGTTAAGGTGGTAAAGGAGCCAGATCATGAAGGCTTTGTTTGCCAGGCTGAGGAGTTGGAGTATTTTTCTTAATGGCAGTGGGGAAAAAACTAAAAAGACTTAAAACTGGAAGAGCAGACCTGCATTTTAGAAAGCTAACCTCAGAAGAGATATGAAGGAGAGGTGGAGCAGTGAAATCAGTTTAAAGGCTCCACAATAGTCTAAGTGAAAACTGAGGAGGACTTAAAGAACGAAGGCATTGTCATTGAGAATATGTCACAAGGGACTTATTTGAGAGGTTTTTAAAAGAAAGAACTGACAAAACTCATTAATAACCAATTAAGTGTTGGAGGAGGATAACAAACCGTTCATTCGATGCATTTCAATACCCTATCTTCATTATCAACAACTTTGTTCAAGTTCTCATTATTTTTCACCATGCCTTTAATAGTATAATTATTTTCCTATTCATCCTAGATATCCATAAATACCAAGGAAATGTTTCTGAAGCCTAATTCTGATCATGCTGTTCTCTCATTTAAAATCTTTCAATGGGCAATCCAAACCTATAGAAAATGATCAAATTCTTTAATATTCATGTCCCAGTCAGGGATTTGAAAGCATTTTTAATTTGCTACCACTGCAACACCACCCTCTCCTTTCCCACCAAAATCCTGCCTGCCTGCCTGCCTGCTCTTTTTCCTTCACCCAATTGTTTTCATCCACTCTCAGTATGCTGCTCCACTCTTGAACCTTGAACATAGAGTTTTTGATTTTGTAATCCTGGGGTACATTTAAATTAAACGTACTGATTCATCCATAATTGAAGCAGGATCAAAGAAATCAGGCTTCAGTTCTGTTCTCTCTCGTCTGTTCTTTGATGGTGGCTAAGAAATAAAGGGAAGGAAGTTGTTATTTGCAGTATCTATAAAGCAGATATTATCTGAAAATATCCAGATTAATAATTATTAAGTGTTCAAATGGCCTATATGATTGCAAACATAACTTACAATATTTCCAATAATATATACTCAAACTACAAAATGCTTAAAGGCACAAAAACAATTCATTTGTAAAAAAAATTATTTTGAAAAAGTAATTTCCCAAATAGCAACATACGGGAAAACCCTTTTTTGCAATTTATTTTTAAAAAATCCTTCAAATCATTTTCACTAAAAGGTGCCAAATTATACTAAAAAGATGCCATATTTAACTATTTCTTTCATTTAAAGGAGAATACACAAGACACACTAAAGAGTAGAATCAAAAGATACAGCTTATACTAAAATCTCAGGTTTATTATTTATCAGTTTTGTCCCCTTAGACAAACAGTCAAGCTTCAATATCCTTAATTCTCTCATCCCACCTCATAAAGTTAAGTAAGATACTTGCTGGGGCCAGTGCTGTGGCACAGTGTGTTAAAGCCCTCGCCTAAAGCTCCAGCATCCCATATGGGATCCAGCTCCCTGCTAAATATGCCTGAGAAAGCAGCAGGGGATGGCTCAAGTCCTTGGCCTCTGCACTCAAGTGGGAGACCCAGAAGCTCCTGGCTCCTGGTTTCATAGCAGATAGAAGACCTTTCTCTCTAACACTGTCTTTCAAATAATTAATATAAGTCTTTAAAAAATAAGATATTTGCTAAAAAAAATGCAAAAGGGGCTGGCGTTGTAGCATGGTGGGTAAAGCCACCACCTGCAGTGCCAGCATGCCACGTGGGCACCAGTTCGAGTCCCAGCTGCTCCGCTTCCGATCCAGCTCTTTATTATGGTCTGAGAAGGCAGTGGAAGACGGCCCCAAGTCCTGGGGCCCCTGCACCCATGTGGGAGACCCGGAAGAAGCTCCTGGCTCCTGGCTTTGGATGGGCACAGATCTGGCCATTGCAGCCATGTGCCGACTGAACCATCGGACAGACGACCTCTCTGTCTCTCCCTCTCTCTCTGTAACTCTGCCTTTGAAATAAATAAATAAATCTTTAAAAAATGCAGAATTTTGTATTTTGTAAATTCTAATCATGTATATGATGTGGTTATTGATAAAAAATACATCTTTATATATTTTTAGTTTCCAAGTTCAAATAATTTTATTGTATTATCTTATATGGAAAAGTTGGCTCGGTAACAAGGAACTATAAAGTTAATGTATTGTTTTGATAATGGAAAATAAGTGGAAAATCATAAGATGATGGGGTATTTAAGTGAATCAATGCATATTTTTGAAAAAAAAAAAAACTAAATATCATTTGATTTTTACAATCAAACTAATATTAAGCAAAAATACGGCCTTTAAATCTACATATCATTAAATTATTTTTAAAGGCAAACAATTTTTATCATCTTTTTAAAATATTTATTTATTTATTTGAAGGTCAGAGTTACACAGAGAGAGAAGGAGAGGCAGAGAGAGAGAGGTCTTCCATCTGCTGGTTCACTTCCCAACTGGCTGCAATGGCCAGAGCTGCACCAATCCAAAGCCAGGAGCCAGGAACTTCCTCCTGGTCTCCCACGTGAGTGCAGGGGCCCAAGCACTTGGGCCATCTTCTACTGCTTTCCCAGGCCATAGCAGAGAGCTGGACAGGAAGTGGACCAGCCGGGAAACAAACCGCCCCCCTATGGGATGCCAGCACAGCAGGCAACAGCCTTACCCGCCACACCACAGCGCCGGCACCTTTTTATCATCTTAAACAGGATCTAATGCCCTCACCAACCTCATCCTCTTCTCCTTCCCTTCTTATATACATAAACCCCAGCAACTATTTCATTTACTCTTTTTGCAAAACACTCTTTTTCATGGCAAGTATTTCTCTAATAAATATGCAACTTGATTTCCAAATGAATTAAACTGACCATCTTGTAGCAATCAGTAAGTTTCTTACCAAGTCTATATCCATAGTGTCGAAATCCATTCCCTCATTTAGATCTTCAATCCTCCCTTCTGAGGACATCATGACATCTTCAACAATTGGCTCTTCATCATCTTCCATTAGGCTTGTACCACGCCGACTAGAAAAATATAAAACAAAGTCAAGATCTGAACCAAAGCTGTAACTACTAATATACAGGCAGCAACTATGTGGCTCTCTATATTCAAGTATAATGGAAAATGATGGAATTAAAGGTCAGGGAGAATGATTAGGCATTGATTATGTCATCAATGATGCCAAACCCCGATGTTCATGTTTGACTGTCTAAAATGATAAGGAGTTAATATTTCTTCTACATTATTTCAACACAGCTTGATAGTTCTGATATCCCATTTATAAAGTTCAATGAGAATTTCCCACATGGGAACATACAAGATACCTCAAATCCTTTTTGAAAGTAGGCAGGGTACAAATTAATAAACAAATATAAAACAGAGACCAAGAAATGGCATTTTCAAAATATATATATTTTTCATCAACATGTAATACTAATTTTAACTATCACTCACTCATACACTCAGTACCTAATTGGTACCAGGCACACATGCACTTACTCATTCAAACAGTGCCTACTATGTGATAGGCTTTTCCTATATCCTACGGATGCCCCAAAAAGAAAACAAAATATGAGTAAGACATGGTTCCTGCCCTCAAGGAGCTCACAGTCTACTACGGGAAACCAAGAAATTATGACAAAATGTAATAAATGCTACAACAGAAGTAGGCATCAAGTGTTTGAAGGATATACTGAAGGATGGAATTAATTCTTCCTTAGGGAGAAATGAGCCACACTTATGTTGAAACTTGGATTATTATGCCCTATAAAACTTAAAACTAAGATACACAGAAATGCAAAATGAAAAGAACAAAAGCTCTGTGTCATGACATAACTATGGTGAATAAACTAGGTTCACAAATTAACCCACATCAGCATAAAGTAGCCAATGTAATAGTGAAATTGAATGTGACTTCTCCCCCAGTTTGGCTGACACTGCCTTTTTTTTAAACCTAAAGACCTCCTCTGGCCATACCTCACCAAAAGTACCAGAATCCTAGGCATTATTTACTAAATTTACACACAATACTATGCTGTGATTTAATATATAAATAGGTAACAAGGCACAATATCATTCAGGCCTCCTGAAAAAATACGCTGAAATTGGACTTTAATTCTTAATTATTATTCTGGACAGTAAAAAACAATTTCACTGTATTTAATGGAAGTAATTGAGAAATGAGTATATATGTTTTGTGCACCATGTTAACAAGAACTAGAAATCCATTCTGCATTTCATTTGGAATATAAGGAGGATAACTTGTGATATAAACTATGAAAAAAAGAGAAAGATGATTTGGAACTATTTCCAGTTATAGGGTAGATAATTACAAAAAAAAATCACTGTATAACTAAAATATTGCAAAGTCCCAGGCAACAGACCACTTGTAGTCTTAGAACAACCAAAAGAATCCTCTGGCAAGGGTTATTTAACCGAAATCACAATCCCTTGTAATTGCCTGGGGAGGTTACCTATAATTAGAAGCTAATACAAGATGCAATCAAAAGAATGATAAATGGTACTGAGTAATGAGATGTTGTAGAGGATCTTGAGAATTGGTACAAAATTTTTAGGGGACAGATATAGACCAAATGACTGTTATGGTAGAATTCTGGCATATTTGGACTGCTAACTGGTTGGAAGCTAAGAAATGAGTTTTAGGATCCAGCATGAAATAAGAACAAGGAGAATGTGGCTACAGAAATGGAGAAAAAGAGAGTCAAGAAACAGTAAAGATTACGGCCCTATCAGCCAAGTCAAGATGGGAATCTATACATGCGACAGAGTATGTATTGTGTCTTAGAGACCACTATCAAGCTATCAAGACAGCTAATTTGAATTTATATTGGGAAAAGTGATCATTTAAGAAAAAAATGGGGGGGGGGGGCACTTGGCATAGAGTTAAGGCACCACCTGCAGTGCCAGCATCCCATATAGGCACTGGTCTGATTCCCAGCTGTTTCGCTTCCGATTCAGTTTCCTGCTAATGCACCTGAGAAAGCAGCAGAAGATGACCCAGGTCCTTGGGCCCCTACACCCACGTGGGAGACCTGGAGGAATCTCTTGGTTCCTGGCTTCAGGTCCAGCTCTGGCCATTGCAGCCATTTGGGAAGTGACCTAGCAGATGGAAGATCTCTCTCTCACAAATAAATTTAAAAAAAAAAAAAAAAAAAAAAAAAAAAAAAAAAAACAAGGGAAATGCTTATCATTTAGAAACCAATAAAACTTGATAAATTATAAAACTTTAAAAAGAGGGAAACAGTTACTATCCCCTAGCATTAAAACATACCACATTATGTTACAAGTACAATGCTTTCAACTCAAAAATTTTATTAGAATCATCAAATTTTCCCCTGCATACCAAGCAAGACATATACAACATTATCTAAAGATTTGTCTGCTGTTTCTTTTATAGTCAAAGCTAAAAAAGATAACAGAAAGATACATAAAATTCTGATACAGAATTCAGTAAAAAATTATTTAAAAAGCAAACACTGAACAACTGTAGTCATTCATTGAACATTTTCATGTAGCACCTTTTATGAGCCAAACACTGACAGGCAATGAATGCAGTCCCTGCCCTTGAGGAGCTCACACTCTAGAGAAAGGGATAAATTCAAACAAATAATTATAATACAACATGGCAAGTGCTGTAAGAAATATGAATATATACAGTGTTATGGGAGCATCGATGATCGCAGCTTCACTTAAGGTGACACCTGAGCCTGTTCTTTTATGATGATTTCACCAGTTGCCAGGCAGTGAAATATGATACTAAAATGTAGGCAAGGGTCATACTTTCAAAGATCTTGCATGCCATGAGCTAAGGAGTTTGGAATTTATCCAGCAGTCAATGGGGAGTCATGGGAGGATTTTTAAGTAAAAAAGTTACATGTTAAGACTTTTATTCTAGATTGTAATTCTTGATGGCAGTGTGAATGATGGAGTGGTGGGAGGTTGTGAAAGGAGGGGTTTGGTGAGAAGATAAATGGGAAGTCTGAGGGAAGAAAACCAGTTAGAAAACTAACACAATAGTTCAGGTGAGAGATGAGGGCCTGAACTAAAGTGGGGAAATAAATTAAGATATGACAGAACTATACTTAAAATTCTGTGTACCAAAATAAACAAGGATTCATATTTAAAGTTTTCCAACAGATCAACCTGAGATTGGTTCTTCGGCTGAACTAGTTAACATTTAACTTAAAACTTCTTTTTTTTCTGTTGGAAAGACCAATTTTTAGTTCCTTGATTATTTCAGCTTAGTTACTTTAGAGAGTTTGCTGAAATTTTTAGATAAGGCACACATTAAAATGTTAAAATGAATTAGTGAACTTCCTAGACTCAGACAATAAGGCACTCTCACTTACATGGCATGCTGAAGATTAGTTCGCAGTTTAACATAGCTCACTGCTGCTCTCTCCTGCTGTTGCCTTGCTTCCTCTTGTTGTCTTTGAGCTAACATCCATGTTACCTGCGTGCTTCAAGGAGAATTTTATTCTTCTTTTAACTTAACTTTTCTCTATGTAATTAATAAAGTTCTAGTATAGAAAATGATCAAGTGTACTTACTTATAATCAAGAGGAGTTTGATGATGTTCAGTCTGCATTGGATAGACACTCATGAAGCTATCCTCAGGCCGTAATCTCTTGGGCTCTCTCATAATGGTGGAGGTGAGTTGTGGTGTCTGCATCATAACAGGGGTGTGCAGCGTCTGTTCTCTGCTTAACCACATACTGTCACTACTACTGCTTTCTTCGGCTGAAAAAGATAACAACAATGAAATTCAGTCACTAATTAGGACTAATCAGATGTCTAATATAATCTATTCAGGTGAATAGACTTCTGGTTGCTCTCTTTCCACATGCTAGTAGCTAGGAACAGGGGGACACAAGGGTGTATGGAAGACATAGTATCAGCCATACGGTTATGTAACAGTTTCAGAGGAAGAACAACCAGGCAAATACAATACTGTGTGCAAAGTGCTGGGAGAGATGGAGAGAGGGAGGAAAGGAGGAATGGGAGCAGTTAGAGAGATCACAACCAGCTACCCAGAAGTAACTTCTAACTATAGTAGGTACTGAGGCATTAAACACCAATGAAAGAATCATATTAATCTGCTGACATTTGAGCTACAAAAAGGGCCTTTATTATGGTTCAAATTAATAGTTTGCTATTCCTAGGCCATAAGATTGGCAATAGTGGCAAAAGACAACACTGGATAAAGAAGCAGGAATCTACTGTTGCAAAGTCTCATAAGCTGTGCTAAAGCGAGAGGACATGGCTGCTAAAGTTTATAAGGGAAGCAATTTGGTGAGATACATGTTTTAGTCAATGTACTGGCAGTGTGGACAGTGAACTTAAGAACACTGAGACTGGAAAGCAAACAGGCCAGTCAAGATGCTAGAGGTACAGCCCAGCTGAGTGAGATGTGCTAATAGCAACAGAGACAACAGGAGACTGATTCCCAATCTATGGGATACAGACTTCTGAGCAGATGAGAACAACTGCAAGGAATGTACATGTCCATATGTACATCAAGCACTAAAATTAAAAAAAAAATTATTTTAACACCTGCAAAAACTTTTTCCAAGTGCCTATAGATATTGCCATGATTAATAAAAGACAAATTAACATACAAGTGCCACTGAGTCAATGGGAGTTAAATCTTTTTTTATTTACTTCAAAGGGAGAGAGGGAAACAGGGAGACAGGAAGGGAGAAAGGCTAGGAAGAGAGATTAACTTCCATCTGCTAGTTCTCCCTCAACAGCTGGGGCAATGCCAGGACAATTCTGGGAACCAGGAAATCTATCCGGGTCTCCCACATGGGTGGCAGGGACCCAAGTACTTGAGCCATCACCTGCTGTCTCCCAGGATACAAATTAGCAGGAATCAGAAGCTAAGTCAGGATTCAAACCCAGACACTCTGATGTGGGATGTGCTCACCCCAAGTGGTGTTTTAAATATGTTGAACAAAATGCCTGTTTTGAAAATCATTGATTTAGAAGGTAAAAGAGCACACTGTGACTGACTGACTGACTCTGAGTTTAGAGGGAAACAATTTTATTAGAAGATTATGTAAGTTTTTAAGGAAAAAAAAGAGTGGGAAAAAATGTGCTAAACCCTACTAATAGATGGATTAGACATAAATTTTCCATTTTATGATACAGTTCTATCAGCCTTTAAGCTCCATTGTGTTTAGACTCCAGCAGTGCAACCAACTTAGCAGAATTTAACCTCCCTTCTTTGAACTTATTAATGCCTCAATTTCCACATCTCATTCCAAAAACTTGACTAAATAAGAACATTGACTCTGTAAAAATTTTATCTTGTTTGGTAACTTGTAAGAAGCTATCTAAAGATCAATTCCTTATCTGTTTCATGAAATCTAAGGAAAAGGAGAAATGTGATACCTAGCACAAATCTATAGCTATTGTTTATTAAGAAGAACATTTTAAGATTTACAACAATAAGCAGAAAACATCTTTTCATTTGGTAATTTCTCTATTTAAAACAGAGAACAATTTCCTTGCTAGCTTCCAGTCTTTGAGTTCTCCAAATTGAAGCTGCAGACATCGTAATCCCTGCTATATCCCGAGTTTGGATTAACTTGTTACTCAGCCAATACTAACTGCAACAAATTTTGTCAGCTATGCAGATCTGTTTGTAAGGGTCTCAGACAGGAAAAAATGTCCCCATGGGCCCATTTCAAACCAATCCTGGACAGTTAGCAGCCCAAGAGCATCAACACCGTAATGTATTCCTATCTCCAGTGTGAACTTCTATGAAGTGCTTCATGATTAATGAATGATCTCTTCACAGAAATCTAGAAGTTGAAACCTCTCTGAAACTGCTGTTCCACTTAAAACTAAATGATAATACTCAAATCTATTTCCCTGTGCATACAGTACAGCACAGTGATTAAAAAGCAGCCATCTAGAGTCAGACTGCTTGGCTCTCCTACTTACTATCTATGTAACTCAGGAGAGTTATTTAATCTCTGCTAATTTTCTCATTCGAAAAATGATATTGCACCTGAAAAGTTTTGAGACCTGAATGCACATAAATAAGATGCTTTAAATGACAATTTACACATAACTGATATATTATGTAAGCTATGACATCAAATATGAAATAAGGTAAACCTTAATGATAATTCTGTTAGCAAGACATTAGGGATAAATATATAAAGAGAATAAGCTATATCCTTACTGAGTGCTAGTTGCATTCCCTCAACCACTTTCCGTTTTCCGGTAGATGGTTTTGATTTTTTACTCCGCACAGTTGACCCCCGACTGCTGATTCCACTAATAACTGACATGGTGTCATCATCACCACCAGCTAGCAAAGAATTTCGGTAAGACATAAGTGGAAGCCACACATCTTCTCTTCGGAGTGACATCTGAAAGGTCATGAACTTTTCCAAGTAAACATACCTTAAAAAGAAGTAAAAATTGTTAATTTTGATATATAAAACTACAAAGTTCTATCAACTTTTAGCCGTATGAGCATGGATACATTACTTCACTATTCAATCTCGGCATCATCAGGAGAGTGATGAGCAATTATGTCTCTATCAAGACTTTCACAATGAATGAAATAATTCAGAGTATTTCAGCTTAACATTTGTTGAGCATCTACTAAGTCTTAGGCATGAGGAATAGAAGCAAAGTTCAATCAGTATGGTCCCTATCTGCAAAAAAAAGTTCAGCATGATGTAAATCATAAATGTATCTTTGGATTCAACTATGACAAGGCTTATATGATTAGGTAATTTTGCAATCAAAATTCAACTAACATTCATGTACTACTATGTGCTGGGCATTTTCTCTCAGATTCCTTAAAGTTCTGTGAGGAAAATCACTCTTCCCATTTTACAAATGAGGAAATAAAGAATAAGAAAAATTAGTAATGTGCCCATAGTGCTAAAAATGGGTAAGCAGCATAATCATGTTTCAAGCACCAGATTTTGACACAGAGTTCAGTAAGGCTAAACTATACTAAGAATAAATGAAGATAATTAACTAAAGTGCAACTCAGTATTTGCTGTCATTACAAAGACTAATTCTAATCAATTCCAACGTACCAGTTTAGAACACGAGACATCAATTACAAAACATACTGCTTTGTGTCAATGGTTCAATATGTCTTTTTATTTATAATCTACTTCAGTCATACACACGTCACAGTGTGGCCTGTGAACTGGCTACCAGTCTGAGAACTGTTAGTCAACTGAGCCAAAATATACTCATTGATTTACAAATAAATACTCACCACATAGCTTAAGAGAACATTACAGATAGGTAATCCTCACTAAAGCTATTCCCATTTCTCCTCCTTTTTGCCCCCAAGGTCATCACTAACCTGAATTTACTATTTCTCATTCTTATGCTTATTTTTGTACTTTTAATACAGAGTTGCCTTATGGTACAGTTTTGAACTTTGCTATTTGTATTCAGTGTTATGTTTTTAAAATCTGGCCATTTTGAGTGTTGTATGGTATTCCATTGTTTACCAATCTATAAATTATTTTCTAGTTGGTCAATATTTAGGTTGTTTTCTCCCTAATCAAATAATATGAATAGCTAACATTCTTTTATGGGTCTCCTTGTATAAATGTTCAAAATTTAATGTAGGTATCAACCTATGAATGAAAGTACTGGCTCATGAGGCAGAATTAAGCTGAATCTTTAACTTTACTAGGCACTGTCAAATAGCTCCACAAGATGATACAATTTACACTGTCACCAGCAATATATGGCCCTACTTGATCCACAACCTTGGCTAAAACTTGTGCTAAGCTGGTATGTAAGAAATGGTACTTCAATATTTAATCTATATTTCTATGATCAACAGTGTCTATGCAACGTTTAATACTAGTGGGAAAAGATTAGCTATACCATGAGGCATTCATATTTTTCTGCTCATTTTTACCTCAAAGTCAAGTGTGCAGGTGCAAAAATGATTCTGAGAACTTAAACACATTTTGAAGAACTCTCTTACAAGTCAACATTTTAGGAGGCTATCCCCAAAAAGTACCCTGCTTACATGGTCTTCTGAGGACAAGAACAATAAGGTAAAAAAATAAAGTAGGGATTTCTACTTTTTCTACTGCAAACATAACTCACGACACAGATTAACTAATCAGTTCACAATGGACCATAAATATTATTTCTCTTTTAAAGGCTCCCTCCTTAGTTGGGTTAAGGCAAGAATACAAGTGAAAATACAGAAAGGATTCAAGTACACCTCAGAAGCCACAGCTAGGGGCAACGATTATGAAACAGTGGTAAAGACATCAATTGGGACCCAATAGCCCAAGTGGGATTGCCTGGTTCTAGATCCAGCTCTGCTTCTAATCCAGCTTATTGCTGATGCACGCACCCTGGAAGGCAGCAGATGATGACTCATTGTGCTTGGGTGCCTGCCACCTGAGTGGGATACCCAGACTGAGTCGCAGGCTACTGGCTTCAGCCTGATCTAGCCCCAGCTATTGCAAGCATTTGGCAGTGAACGAGTATATGGAAGATCTCTGTCTCTAATATAAATAATTTTTTAAAAAGTCATAACCATACTAGGAAGGGAACTCATAAGAACAAATGCAATAGTGTGCACATAATGTAGTCATAATTTGTAAATTATATAAATCACTGAAGTATATAGTTTATACAGTCATGCAATCCTACAATTCTATGAAATGTGTATAAGGAAGTGAAACCAAGTCAACAACTGCTCTTAAGAATTCCAGAGTGAAATATAATAGGATATTTCTAGCAAATACATACACTGTTCTTTTGTCCTGTCGGAGCAGTTTAGAGGAAAACTCACTGAGAATATCAAGAAATGCCAAATTTAAAGGTGGATGGCTCTCCCCTTGTGGATTAGGCTCTTTAAAAGCAAATTCTATGCCATCTCTGCAAAAACAAAAATGGAGATAAAGATTATTTTAATAAAAAATTTAGTAACTAAGAAAGGAAATTTCACTCTATAATTTTCTTTCCACTACTATTTTCTTGGTCATGCTTTTAATTTGAGGAATAAAGAAAAGGAGGTTGTAGGTGTGAGAATGAGCAAATATTTATTTATTTAACATCACTATTCCTTTTTATTGAAACAAAAGACACAAAGACGGGTAGGCAGGCAGGCAGAAACACACACACACACACACACACACACACACCACACACAAACACATATCCACAGAGTTAGCCTTCAGATTGAATGTCATTTGGTATAGCTACATTTTTTTTTTGACAGGCAGAGTTAGACAGTGAGAGAGAGAGAGAGAGAGAGAGTGAGAGTGAGAGAGAGAGAGAGAGAGAGAGAGAGAGAAAGGTCTTCCTTCCATTGATTCACCCCCCAAATGGCCACGATGCTGTGCCGACCTGAAGTCAGGAGCCAGGTGCTTCTGGTCTCCCATGCGGGTGCAGAACCCAAGCACTTGGGCCATCCTCCACTGCCCTCCTGGGCCACAGCAGAGAGCTGGACTGGAAGAGGAGCAACCGGGACAGAATCTGGCGCCCCTACCGGGACTAGAACCGAGGGTACCAGCGCTGCAGGCAGAGGATTAGCCAAGTGAGCTGCGGCGCCAGCCACTGCATTCTTTATTTAGTGTTCCTTCCCACAGAAAACAACCCAAATTGTCTGGTAAAATAATCAATACAGGGGCCAGTATTTTGCTACAGTGGGTTAAGCTGTAGCTTGTGACACCTGTATCCCATATCACAGCAATGGCTCAAGTACCAGATACTCTGTTTCTGATCCAGCTTCAGGCTAATCTGTCTGGAAAAGCAGTAGATGATGGCTCAAGGACTTGGACACCTACCACCTATATGGGAGACCCAGATGGAGCTCCTGGCTCCTGGCTTCAGTCTGGCCTAGCCCTCATTGTCATGGCCATTTTGGGAGTAAACCAGCAGAAGGACAATCTTTCCCTAAGTTATCTCCCTATCACTGCACCACTCTGCCTGCCTTACAAATAAATAAATCTTTAAAAAACAGTAACACATTCCCTCTATTTCCTAAGATATAAAGGAGACTACCCTAACACATAGGATTAACTTTAGAAAATAGTGATTCATGACTATAACTCCACTTAAGAAAAACGTTTCAAAATTCAACCCCAACCAGGACTCAGACTAACTTTATATATGTGGCTATAAATAACTCTTCTGATCTTGAAATCCCAATATCATACTGTATTAAAATGTTACTGGGTAAGACATAATCAAGGGGCTGGTGATGTGGTGGTATAGAGCATAAAGCCACTGCCTGCAGTCCTGGTATCCTAAATTGTCACCAGTCAAGTCCCGGTGGCTTCACTTCTAATCCAGCTCCCTGCTGTGGACTGGGAAAGTAGTGGAAGATCAGACCGCCTAAGTGTTTAGGCCCCTGCACGCAAGCAGGAAACCCGGAAGAAGCCCCTGGCTCCTGATTGGCCCAGCTCTGGCCACTGCGGCCGTTTAGGCAGTGAACCAGCAGATGGAATACCTCTCTCTCTGCCTCTACCTCTCTATAACTTGCCTCTCCAATAAATAAATAAATCTTTTTAAAAAAAAACCCACTAGCCAAAGGAAAAAAAAAAAAAGGACAAGACATAATCCAGATGGAATTAGGGAGGAAAAGAAGGTTATCACATGAAAAAAGTCCATGAAAAAAGTCATACAACACTTCTCAAAATCATTTTAGGGGCCGGTGCTGTGGCATAGTGGGCTAAGTCTCCACCTGCGGCACCAGCATCCCACATGGGCACCAGTTCATTTCCTGGCTGCTTCTCTTCCGATCCAGCTCTCTGCTATGGCCTTGGAAAACAGAAGGCAGCCCCTGCAACTGCACGGTAGACCCAAAGACGCTCCTGGCTCCTGATCGGTTCAGCTCTAGCCATTGTGGCCAATTGGGGAGAGAACCAGCAGATGGAAGACCTTTTTCTCTGTCTCTCCCTCTCTCTGTCTGTAACTCTACTTCTCAAATAAATAAAATCTTTAAAAAGTAATAGTTAATGTGTGGTCCTTAAATATTACTTAAAATTAACATATATATTAAAAGGCATAACAGTGATTTTGACAGTTTGAGAATATGGTGAAAAGGAGGGTGAATTAATGTTAGGAGAGGTATGGACAAAGCTTAAAGAGCAGAAAGTTTTCTGCAGAGACATATAAATTTTTTAAATGAAGTTATTTTTTTCTCTGCCACCCAAGTGGTAGACCCAGATGGAGTTCCTGGCTCCTGGCTTTGGCTTGACCAAAGTCCAGCTGTTGCCAGTATTTGGAGAGTGAACCAATGAATGGAAGATCTACCTCTTTGTCTGTCACCCTGCCTCTCAAATAAATAATCTTCTTAAAAGGAACAAAAGAGGATTAAGAGAGAGAAAAAACAGGGAATTATAAATGAAAGTCCCAAGTTCGATTTTCCTGGAAAAAAAAAAAAAAGCAAGGTTCTTTAACCCAGTTACGAAATACAGGGCTTTAATATCTAAATGTTGATTACATTAAAGCTCTGCAATGTATCTGGAATTAAAAATTATAACTCATCATTAACTTACACACCCAATATAAAATCAGCTAACTGCCAGCTTTGATAAGGAAAAGGAAATACAGATAGAAGGCTGTAACTCAAAACAAAAGGTTACTACAAAAAACAGAACACAATCAGAATGTAAAAACTTAAGGAAAAGACCCCTCTATTTAGCAGAGAGATTATAATAAAAGCCAGAAAGACACTGTTTAGTGTACGTGCTACCAAAGTGAGCATCTGATAAGAGATTTTTGTAATGTCTGATGAATGTAAGCTACTTTGCTTCATATTACTTATAAACATTTTAGGGAATGGCGCTGTGGCATATCAGGTAAAGACATTGCCTACAGTGTCGGCAACCTATATGGGCACTGGTTCAAGACCCAGATGCTCTACTTCCAAAAAAGCTCTCTGCTATGGCCTGGGAAAGCAGTGGAAGATGGCCCAAGTCCTTGAGCCCCACACCCATGAGAGAGACCTGGAAGAAGCTCCCAGCTTCGGACTGGCCCAGTTCCAATTGTTGCTGTCATTTGTGGAGTGAACCATCGGATAGAAGACCTCTCTCTCTCCCTCTGCCTCTCTGTAAGTCTGCCATTCAAATAAATAAATAAATCTTTTTTAAAAAAGATTTTATATGACTTTAATTGAAACAATAACTTCCTTATAAAGGAAATCATAATCCCAAATCATTTGTTAATTGAGATGGATCTATAACTGACCCTTAAATTTAAGAAAGGAGACATGGCATAGATTTATAAATAATAAAATATAAATTTAATATAACTATCCCAAAAAAGTTTCATGATTAAAAAATATAAGAGCTTAGAAGACTGGGTTCTAGAAACTGGGAAGAGGGATGGGGAAGATGCACAGAGGATAGTTAATAGAAGTCAATACAAGGGATAACTTCTAATTTTATACAGCACAATAGAGTAATTATGTATAGTTGAGAACCATTAGCTATAAATATCAAAACCGTAGAGGGGGTTTTGAATGTCCCAATACAAAGAAATCAGAGACAGATATACCAATTACCCTGATCTGACTATATTATAGACATTGAAACATCACTATGTGACATATGCACAATTATTCCATCAATTAAAAATAAAATACAAATATATTCTTAAAATATAAGAACTGAATAGAATTTTGGGAGATTACTTGTGTAGCATGGCAATGGCTTCTCTTGTTTTCAACTGATCAAGTCCAAAAGTTAAAGCAAAACGTCGAGCAAGTTCTTTTATGCCACTAAATGTTGAGGATGATCTATCAAAATTATAGCCATTTTCCTGTATCATTTCATTAAAAAGCTGTTTGGAAAGAAAGAAAGCATGTTAAAGTTTTTTGAGAACTATAGATTAACATCTTTAAAATATATTTTCTATTTAAAATATAGTACATGTTCAATAAAAGACATATCCTATTTCATTTTAAACATGGATTTTTAGGGGCTGGCATTGTGGCATACCAGGTTGAGCCACCACTGCAGAATGAGTATCCCATATGGGCATCAGTTTGAATCCAGGTTGCCCCACTTCCAATCCAGCTCCCTGCTGATTTGCGTGGGAAAGCAGTGGAGGATGGACCAAGTGCTTGGGACCCTGAAACCCTGAAGGGAGACCCAGATGAAGCTCCTAGATTTGCCCTGGCCACTGCAGCATTTGGGAAGTGAAGCAGAGGATGGAAGCTCTGTCTCTGTCTCTCCCTCCAACTCTTTCAAATAAATAAATATATCTTTTTTAAAAACCTATAGATTTTTAAAAACATGATACAGAGAGAACATTTGACACAGCAGTTAAAATGCCATGGGGGAATGCCCACATTCCATATTGCATTGCCTGGTTCAGTTCCAGCTCCCTGCTAATGTGCGGCCTTGGAAGCAGCAGGTAATAGTTCTAGTACTTAGAAGTTTGCCACTCATATGAGAGGCCCAGATAGAGTTCTGGGCTCCTAGCTTTGGCCTGACCCGTCCTTGACTGTTGTGGGCATTTGAGGAGTGAAAAAGAGGAAAGGAGGTCTCTTTCTGTCTGGGCATCTCTCTCTGTTTATGTCTTTCAAATAAAACAAAATAAATAATAATTTTTAAAATAATAATAACTTAAAACATGACACTAATGACCAAAATTGTAGCACATGCTATTTTTATATCCAAAGCCAGGAGACAGGAGCTTCTTATGGGTCTCCCACATGGGTACAGAGGCCCAAGGACTTGGGCATTATCCACTGATTTCCCAGGCACATTGGAAAGGAGCTGGATCGATCAGAAGTGAAGCAGCCGGGACTCAAACTGGCACCCATATGGGATGTCGGCACACCAGCCCCAATGTTAGAAACTCTTAAGGTTAGTTGTGACAGAATGCTACATATGGATATTGACACAACATATAGAAATATAAAGAAAAAGGAAATTACTAAATTATTAGGGAACCATGTTCTGTTATTTACATTTAAGTGATGACTCATCACATCAAGAATTTTTATCATAAAGTAGCAAAAGTTTTAGAATCTTGAAGTCCTCTAAGTTATAGGACTTTATCCAAAACAAATGAGAATAATAACTATGTACCATACTAAGTACAAAAATATTTCACTGATGCTTATAATGGCAAAAATGTAAAAGATTTCCACATTAAAAAAAAGAGATCATGGTTAAATTATGATCCATCTTTTAAATAGAATATTATACAGTAATTCAAGATGCTGAAGACTTCTGGTATATGTGTTTGTGTGTATGTGTGTGTGTGTGTGTGTGTATAAACAACAAAATTAGTATGTCAAAGATGTATTTGCACTCCTGTATTCACTGCAACATTATTCACAACAGCCAAGGTTTGAAATCAACGTTAAGTGGCCATCAACGGATGAAAGGACAAATTAAATTCAACACACACAAAAACACACACGTTATCCAACCTAAAAATTCTGCCATTTGTAAAAGTATGGATGAACTTGGGGGTCATTATATTAAGTGAAATAAGCCAGACATAGAAAGACAAATATTTATGATGGTAGTGCTAAGTAACATCTTTAAAAAGCTGAACACAGAAGTAAAATAGTAGGTTTCAGAGGCTAAGGTTAGGAAAAAGAGATGTTGGTCAAAGGGCACAAAGTCTCAGACAAGACAAAGATACAGTGTACATGAAGGATGATCACCACTCTCATTCACTTCAGTATCACTCAAAGTATTAGCAAAATCAATTAGAAAAGAGGAAAAAATGTAAAAGGCATCAAAACTGGAAAGCAGGAAGTCATGCTTGCAGATGACGTGATTTTCTACATGGAAAAACCTAAACACACCACCAAAAAAGCTATTGTGAATGATAAACCAAATCAGTAAAGTCTTAGGATACAAAATCAACTTAAGAAAAACAGTAGCATTTTATATACCAAAAATGATCTTGCTGAATGGCAACATCAAAAAAAATCCAATTCACAATACGTACAAAAAGTTAAACATTTAGGAATAAGTTTAACTGAAGTGAAAGATCTCCACAACGAAATTATAAAACATTGATGAAAAAATCATCAAGGACACACACAAACAAAAAGAAAGCTACTCCTTGCTCATGGATTTGAAGAATTAATGTTATTCAAATGTTCATACAACTTAAAGCAGCATACAGATTCAAAGCAATGCTTGGGAAAATACCAATGCATTCATTACAGAATTAGATAAAACAATCCTAAAATTCATATGGAACCACATAAGACCCAGAATAGCCAACATGATCCTTAAGAAAAAAAATTCAAGCTGGAGACATTACAATAGCTGATTTCAAAGCATACCACAAAGGTATACTAATAAAAACAGCATGATACTGGTACAAAAAGTGACACACAGATCAATGTAACAGAATACAAGGCCCAGAAATTAATCCACGTACTTATACTCAACTGAAGCGCCAGCATCCCATATGGGTGCTGGTTCAAGACCTGGCTGCTCCACTTCCAATCTAGCTCTCTGCTATGGCCTGGGAAAGCAGTGGAGGATGGCCCAAGTCCTTGGGCCCCTGCACCCACATGGGAGACCCAGAAGAAGCTCCTGGCTCCTGGCTTTGGATCAGCGCGGCTCCGGTCGCTGTGGCCAATTGGGGAGTGAATCATCGGATGCAAGACCTCTCTCTCTCTCTGCCTCTCCTCTATGTAACTCTAACTTTCAAATAAATAAATAAATCTTAAAAAAAAAGAAATGGGGAAAGACAGCATGTTTTCTTTCTCTCCTACCTCCCCCAGAGAGTCATATTTCTATGTATCCTAAGGATTCAGGAAGGGAAAATAAAAGAGTTAAGATTCCATGGACTCAATGGGTCCTCTCCTTGAGGGCCATGGCTGGGAAGATGAGAGCATAGGAGGAGGGCTGGGATTGTAGGCTGTAGCTGTGTTCATCAGGTACCAAAAGTTGGCCTCTCACCCCTAAACTTCTCCAGTCCAGGAGGTATCCTAGGGTGTGGCAAGAGGCTCACACTGTTGGGCAGACTGTCCTGGCCTATGTCCTCATCATTGCCCCTGCATTTGCTATCTTGTCAGCCCAGCCCCAGGCATATTACCTGCTCTTCCTGCTATAGGTGAACTTTGCATGTTGTGTATCATGTCAATTATATGAACTGTGAGCAGGGCTCATTTATTTGAAACAGATGTTTACAAAATAAAGAATAGGAAAGAGGGACCAGCGCTGTGGTACAATGGGTTAATGCCCTAGTCTGAAGCACCAACTTCCCATATGGGCAACAGTTCAAGTCCCAGCTGCTCCACTTCGACCCAGCTCTCTGCTGTGGCCTGGGAGAGCAGTGCAGGATGGCACAAGTCCTTGGGCCCCTGCACTCACGTGGGACACCTGAAGAAGCTCCTGGCTCCTGGCTCCTGGCTTCGGATCGGCACAGCTCCAGCCGATACAGCCATCTGAGTAGTGAACTATCGGATGGAAGACCTCTCTCTCTTTCTCTCTCTCTCTGCCTCTCTTCTCTTTGTGTAACTCTGACTTTCAAATACATAATCTTTAAAAAACAAAGAATAGGAAAGAAATCAACATGACTAAATAGACTCTGCAATCACCTCAACCAGGAAAACGTTTCAGAATGTGGGGAAAACTGCATTTACAGAAGACTGTCTGAGAAACAGCTTTAGTAAAGAAGTAAATAGAGGGCCAGCACTGTGGCATAGTAGGTTAAGCCTCCGCCTACAATGTTGGCATCCCATATGGGTGCCAGTTCGAGTCCTAACTGCTCCACTTCCAACACAGCACCCTGCTAATGACCTGGGAAAGCAGTGGAAGATGGCCCAGGTGCTTGGGCCCTTGTACACACGTGGGAAACCCGGAAAAAGCTCCTGGCTACTGGCTTTGGATCTGCCCAGTCCAGCCACTGTGGCCATTTAGGGAGCGAACCAGTGGATGAAGACATTTCTGTCTCTCCCTCTCTCTGTAACTCTGCCTCTCAATAAAAAAAAATTAATAAATATTGAAAAAAAAAAAAAAGAAGTGACAGGAACTACAAACAGCATGGAGATTTTGAAAACCAGCAGAGAAACAAAGTACCGTAGTGCTACTGCTGCCATTCCTTCCCTGGCACCCTGACAGAGGGAAACCATCTTGACAGGGAAAAGGTTCTCTATATAAAATATTAGAACTGGGTCTGGCATTATGGCACAGTAGGTTAAGATGCCACTTGTGACACTAGCATCCCATATCAGAGCACTGGTTCAAGTCCCAGCTGCTCTGCTTCTGATCCGGCTTCCTGCTCATCCACCTGGAAAGGCAGCAGAAGGTGGCTCAAGTACTTGGGCCTCTGCCACCCATGTGGGTGACCAGGATGGAGTTCTGGGCTGCTAGCTTCAGCCTGGACTCACTACAGTCATTGCAGTCATCTGAACAGGGAACCAGCAAATGGAAAATCTTCCGCCCTCCCTCTTCCCACCCTGTCACTCTGCCTTTCAAGTAAATATTCAAAAAGAAAAATTTAAGGAAACAAAAAGTATTAGAACTGAGGATGATGAGAAATACTTCAGTAGAGAAGTGAAAATAACTGCAAATGGCATGGATACTGAAACTAACAAAGAGAAACAAAGGATGCCCCCCACTGCCTGCAGCTGCCTCCCAGTACTCTTAGCCTAGCTCCCCAGCCAGGAGATGCCATATGGCCAGGAGAAGGGTTCTATGCATAAAATATTACAACTGAGAAGACTGAGGGAAAAACTTCAGTAAGAAACTGAACGACCTGCAAACTGCACAGAGACCCTAAAGGTGAGCAGACAGAGAAGAACAAAGCCCAGTGACTGCTGCCGCCACACACTGTTCCTTCCCCAGCTCCCCCATGGAGAGACACCATCTTGATGAGAAAAGAGTCATCAGAATATATCCTTGGGGGCATAACCTACCTGCAGTTCAGGTCTCCATCATACAGCCCTCTCATAACCTGTATTCATCCAAACAGGTACAAAGTCCCCTTAACATCTCCCAGTATTAGCACTTTGGCTCATTGAGATATAGGGCCAGCATTAGTTATACTCACACAACAGGACCTGGGGAAGGTCCTAACCACATCAAACAAAAGGCCATAGTCATTAATGCCACAAGACCAAGCATCATTCACCCTTGCCTATCAGAACAAAGGGAGAGCCCTACCTATGTCCCCCAGCACCAGAAACATGCCTACAGCCCAGTGTGATTGACACATAACTCTCCTGGAATTAAAGACACACCCTGTTGGAAGCTTATTTCCATTTCAAAATTATATTACTTCCTTCACAAATTGCTAAAAACTAGACAATTGTGGCTCTTGGAGATACTTCTAACATTAAATACCAGTGAACAAATCTCTCAGAGGTTACATTTCTGGCCTCCCCTAGAACCAAAGTCAAGTTAATAAAACAAATGATACCCCACATCCCATCTAAACAAAAAAGCCTTTTCCAGCAAAACCTATTTTATAAAAAAAGGAACTAATACACCAGATACACAGATGGTTAATCTAGGGACACAGGAAACACAAAGCAAAGAACCATGGCAACTCCAAAAGAATACTACTGTTCACCGGAAGAAGATCCCAATGTGAAGTCAATCTATTAAATCCCTAAAAAGGATTTCAAAATAATGATTCTAAGGAAATTCAACAGATATTTATACAGATTGACAGTTTAAAGAAGTGAAGGAAACAATAGATGACATGAACTCAATAAAAACAAAGAAATAATTAAAAAGAACCAAATAGAAATTTTGGAGCCAAAAACTTCAATCAATGAAAAAAAATAATAAAATTGAGAGCTTCAACAGTAGAATAGACCAAGTAGAAGAAAGAATTTCTGATCTGGAGGACAAGACTTTTGAAATAACCCAAACAAAAATAAAGAGAAAGGAATCAGAATGAAGAAAGTGTATGTGATGTATGAGACATCATTAAATGAACAAATATTTGTAATAGGGATACCTGAAAGAGAAGGAAAAAGGCATTAAGAATCCACTGAATTAAATAACAGTTGAAATCTTCCGAAGTCTTAAAACAGATATGGACATCCAGATACAGGAAGCACAAACGACCCCAACCAGACTCAACCAAAAAAGATCTTCTCCAAGGCATATTATAGTCAAATTGTCAAAAGTTAAACAAGGAGAGAATCCTAAAGACAGTAAGAGAAAAAAGTCAAGTTACATATAAAGAAAAAGCAATTAGACTAATAGCAGAATCCCTAGCAGAAAGCCTATAGACAAGAAGAGAGTGGGATGGGATATTCAAGGTGTTAAAAGAAAAACTTCCAACCAAGAAGATTATATTCAGTGAAACTATCCTTTAAAAATGAAAGGAGACAAGTTGGCATTGTTGTATAGCAGGCAAAGCCACCACCTGCAACATCGGCATCCCATATAGGCAACCAGTTAGATTCCCAGCTACTCAACTTCTAATCCAGCTCCCTATTAATGGGGGCTAGGAGAAAAGCAGTGGAAAATGGCCCAAGTGTTTGAGCCCCTGCCAGCCATGTGGGAGACTCAGAAGCTCCTGGTTCCATTGTGGCCATTTGGGAAGTGAACCAGCATTTGGAAGATCTCTCTCTTGCTGTCGCTCCCTCTCTCTCTGTAACTCTGACTCTCAAATAAATAAACCTTTTTCTAAAAAAAAGTTAAGGAGAAATAAATTATTTCCCAGAAAAGCAAAAACAGAGTATTCATCACTAAAAGGCCAGCCTTACAAGAAATCCTGAAGGGAATTCTACATTAGAAGTAAACATCATGGAGGCCAACATTGTGAGATAGTGGGTAAAGCCACTACATGCAATGCCAGTATCCCATATGGGCACTGGTTTGTGTCCCAGGTGCTCTACTTCTGATCCAGCTCCCTGCAAATGGCCTGGGAAAAGCAGCAGGAAATGGCTCAAGTGTTTGGGCCCCACCACCCATGTGGGAGACTTCAGCCTGGCCCAGCACTGGCTATTGGAGCCATCTGAGGAGTGAACCAATGGATAGACCTCACTCTATCTCTCTCTCTCTGTAACTCTGACTTTCAAAATAAATAGATCTTTTTTTTAAAAGTAAAAACATCATGAATACACATCACGGTATCAAACTAATAGAGCAGATACAATCACAGACCAATCAATAAAATAAAAGTAGTTAGTTCTTATCTATCAATATAAACTGTGAATGCAAATGGATTAAATTCCCCAGTCAAAAGATATAGGCTGGCTGAATGAATTAAAAAAACTATGCATTGCCTACAAGAAATTCATGTCATAAGCAAAGTTACACATAAGGGCGAAGGGCCGGATGAAGATATAACATGCAAATGGAAACCAAAAATGAGTGGGAACAGCTATACTTGTATCAGAAAACAGACTTTAAATCAAAAGTTGTAAAAAGAGATAGAAGACATCAGATAGATAGATAGATATAGATATATACAGATAAAAGCATCAATTCAGCAAGAAGTAACAATCCTAAATATATATGCACTCAATATACATCAGATATCACTAGAGCTAAAAGGAGAAATGGGTTCCAACATAGTATTAGTGGGGATTTCAATGTTCCACTGTCATCAATGTACAGGTCATCCAGAGTGAAAAATTAGTAAAATACACCAGAGTTCAATCATACCACTGAGTAAATGAACCTAACACATTTATACATCATTTCACCAGTTATAGAATATATATTCTCATTAATACATGGATGATTTTCTAGGATTGACCATATTTTAGGCCACAAATCAAAGCTCTGTAAATTTTTTTAAGATTTATTTTTACTTATTTGAAAGACAGAATTACAGAGAGGTAGAGAAAGAGAGGTCTTCCATCTGCTGGTTCACTCCCCAAATGGCTACAACAGCTGGAGCTGAGCCAATCCAAAGTTAGGAACCAGAAGCTTCTTCTGGGTCTCCTATGTGGGTGCAGGGGCCCAAGGACTCGGACCATCTGCCACTGCTCTCGCAGGCCACAGCAGAGAGCTGGATCAGAAGAGGAGCAGTGGTGACTCAAACCAGGACCCATATGGAATGCCGACGCTTCAATCCGGGGCTTTAACTCGCTGCACCACAGCGATGGCCCAGAGGCTCTGTAAATTTTAAAAGACTGAAGGGGCCAGTGTTGTGTTGCAGCAGGGTAAGCTGTTGATCATTCATGCCAGCATCCCATATCTAAGCACCCCAGTTTGAATCCTGGCTTCTCCACTTCTTACCCATATCCTTGCTAATGTACCTGGGAAGGCAATATAGGATGGCCCAAATGCTTGGGCCCTTGCCAACCATGTTGGAGACACACATGGAGCTCTCCTGGTTCCTGCTTATGTCTGGCCTAGAACTGGCCATTGCAGCCATTTGGGGAGTGAACCAGCAGATGAAAGACCACTCTCTGATTCTCCCCTCTTGTTCTGTCATTGTGCCTTGGCAGTCCCAAAAAGACAAATATTATGTTTTCCCTGATCTGTGGTAACTAATAGAGCACAATAAAATGTAATATATGAGTGAAACTGACATTTTGAGATTTGATTATTGTTTATATCCCTTGTCTCTACTGTTGAGGAACAGTGTTTTTTCTTCGTACTATTTGATGAATTCTCTACTTAGCAGAGGGTTAAGTTTATGATTATAAAATAAGCTGAAAGTATGTCATTGTAAAATTAAAAGAAGGGGCCAGCACTGTGACACAATAGGTTAATCCCCTGCCTGCAGTGCCAGCATTTCTAGTCCTGGCCGCTCCTCTTTCGATTCAGCTCTCTGCTATGGCCTGGGAAAGCAATGGAAGATGGCCCGAGTCCTTCAGCCTCTGTATCCGCGTGGGAAACCCAGGAGAAGCTCCTGGCTCCTGGCTTCGTACTGCACCCATTGCAGCCATTTGG
Organism: Oryctolagus cuniculus; assembly: GCF_964237555.1. Lineage (NCBI taxonomy): Eukaryota > Metazoa > Chordata > Mammalia > Lagomorpha > Leporidae > Oryctolagus > Oryctolagus cuniculus. Next base: position 101,901,604 of record NC_091453.1, on the reverse strand, counting down.
GAAGTGAACCAGCAGATAAAAGACCTTTCTCTATGCCTCTCTCCCTCTCTGTAACTCTACCTCTCAAATAAATATAAAATCTTCAAAAAAAAGTAAAAGAATAAGAAAGGAAGGAGGAGGGAGTGTGAAAATGTGGGTAGAAGGGAAGATAGGATGGAACATATCACTATGCTCCTAAATCTGTATATATGAAATCATGAAATTTGTTCATCTTATAAAAATTTTAAAAAATTGAAAAAATAAATATTTCTTTAAAAACATAATGAAATTATAATATGCATTTTCTCAGATCATAAAGATAGAAAACTAGAAACCAACAACAAAAACAATAGAAAATTTATAAATACATGCAAATTAAGCAACATGTTACTGAATGATCAATAGGTCATTAAGGAAACTAAAAGCAAAAACTCTCCCGAAACAAATGAAAATGGAAATACAACACATCAAAACCTGTGGGATATAGCGAAAACAGTATTGAAAGTATTTTTTAACAGTAACTTGATTAAAAAAAATAGAAAGATCTCAAACAATCTAATGCTGCATCTCAAGGACTTAACAATATAAGAACAAACCAAACCCAATAGTAAGAATCAGAGCAGAAAAACTTTAAGTTGAAACAGAAAAAAAAGATAATAACAACAAAGGGGCCAGTATTGTGGCATAGTGGTTTGGTTGAGTTGCTTCTTGTGAAGCCAGCATTCCATATCAGAGTGCCAGTTGGAGGTCTCGGTTACTTCCTGCTAATGTGACTGGTAAGTCAGTGGCAGAATACAGCCCAGGTACTTGGGCATCGCCACCAACATGGGAGACAAGGATAGAGTTTCAGCCTCCTGGATTCAGCCTGGCCGAGCCCTGACCATTGCAGCCATTTGGGGAGTCAAGTAGCAGATGGAAAAAGATCTCTTTTCTGTCTCTCCCTCTCTGTCACACTGTCTTTAAAAATTAAAAAATAAAAGATCAACGAAATGAAAAGCTTTTGTTTCAACAAGATAAACAAAATAAACATTTAGCCAGACTAACAAAGAAATAAAAGAAAAAAACTCAAATTAGAGATTAAAAGGAAGACAACTGATACCACAGAAATACAAAGGATTATAAGAAGCTACTATGAATAATTATATGCTAACAACTTGGAAAACCTTGAAGAAATGGATAAATTCATGGATATGTATAAGATTAAATAAAAAACATACAGAAAATCTGAACACACCACTAACAAGCAACAAGACAGAAGCAGTAATTCAAAGTTCAGGGCCTAATGTCTTTGCTGTTCAATCACACAAAACATTTAAGAGAAACTAACGTCCCTTTTTCAAACTATTCTAAAATATTGAAAAGGATGGAACTCTGCCAAAATCTTTTTATGAGGACAACAACATTCTCATATTGAAACCACACACAAAAAAGACACAACACATAAAGAAACCTACAGACCAATATCCTTGATGAACATAGATGCAAAAGTTCTCAATAAAATATTAGGAAATTGAATCTAAAATATCATATATCATGATCAAATGGCATTTATCCTGGAGATGCAAGAGTGGTTCAACATCAGAAAAATTAATAAACATTAATTACAGCAACAGAATAAAAAAAAAATATGATCATCTCAATAGATGCAAAGAAAGCATCTGGTAAGATTCAACCATCCTTCATGATACAAACCCTCCACAAATTAGGTAGAGAAGTAAAATAGCTCAAAACAATAAAAGGTTATATGTGACAAACCAACAGTCAATATCATACTGAATGAAGAAAAGCTGAAAGCATTTCTTCTCAGATCTGGAAAAAGGCAAGGATGTAAATTGAACGAATCAGTAGGTACCAAAGAAAGATGTGGACAAAGTGGTAATATGAAAATGTACTCTTGGTGAAAAAGGCTTTAAGATTAAGATGAATAAGATTAGAAGGAAATTATTTTACTTAGTTCTTCTATTTTATAGCTGGATTACCTGATTCACTACTTCTTTGTTTCATGATGTATTTAAGTATCCTATATAATGGGTTCATAAGCTGATGTCACATGCTAGTCTTTTCAATCAAGATTTTTTTCTCTGTTGTTGTAATTGACATAAATAAGGAAAATTTTTATTCATCTTGGCAAGGGTTTCATGTGGTTTTTTTTTTCCTGTCTCGATTGGGAGAACTGAATCTTAAAGGAGTCAACAACATCTGCCTATTTCTCCTGATTATACTTGGCCCACAGCTTTGGTTTTAAAATGCTCAGGTTAAATGGATTATTATTTTTATTTTGACCAAATAGTTTGCTCTCTCAGAATTCTTTAGATCTAAGGTTCTAAACTGTGTCTTCTGACTCTGGGGCTTCTACATGGATCCCTAGAATTCTGAAAGGATGAGACTCCCAATTTGCAAATACAATAGTTCTTTGAGTTAGATTGTGTAAAATACACCATCAGGTTATAAAATGATGCCAAATCTAGAGCTCCAACATTTTTCCTGTTTTTTTTTTTTTTAAAAAAGATTTATTTATTTATTTATTAGAAAGTCAGAGTCACAAAGAGAGAGAGAAGGAGAGGCAGAGAGAGAGAGAGAAAAGTCTTCCATCTGCTGGTTCACTTCCCAGATGGCAACAACGGCTGGAGCTGTGCAGATATGAAGCCAGGAGCTTCTTCCAGGTCTCTCGCGTCAGTACAGGGGCCCAAGGACTTGGACCATCTTCTACTGCTTTCCCAGGCCATAGCAAAGAGCTGGATCGGAAGTGGAGCAGCCGGGACTCGAACCAGCACCCACATGGGATGATGGTACTGCAAGCAGTAACTTTACCTGCTACGCCACAGCACCAGCCCCTCTCCAGAATTTTTCTAACAGGTTATGGATCCCTGGTACAGGGAAATAGCAAAGCCCCTGCATCAAAATTTCAAGAGCCAAGATAGAACAGGGCCTCTTTCACTGGGAAAGAAAACAAAACATATGCGCCCAGAAGGTTGCCATGATTAGGGCCTTTGTGTTAGGCTTGCCAAGCCAAGTACTTCAAAACAGGCAGGTCTTGGTAACTGCTACCCAAGCGAGCATCTGTGCCACACTCCATGAGAAATGTTGTTTTGGGGTCAAACTAAACAGGTACACAACCATTTGCCATTTCTTGGATGAGGCCAGACAGCTCTAGGACCAGGCCGAACACAATTAGAATTTCTGGCTAGCACTGAGTCATAGAAATCCTGGTCACTGGCTCTCCTTGGCACTACAGCTCCCATACTCCTACCATATATCTTTAAATTCACTCATTCATTTTGTCTGACAAAATAAAAGCCATCCAGATAGATTTGAGAAAGGATTCCCAGCATATCTAATTAGATGATGTGGCCAGCCCTCTGTAACACAAAAGACAATCTTTTCCGAGGCCACCCCCAAACACCATAGAACAAACTGTTTAACAGACAGAGAATCATTACCAACTCTATGCCCATATGCCCATTCAAAGAAAATACAGAAGATGGGCCTTCACCTGAGATACTCACATAAGATCATGGGTTACTTCTTCTGAGGGAAGAATGTAGCTAGACAGTTATTAGTCTATGTATATGGGAGGGGCTGAAGAAAATGGGAATTGTTTAAAAATATTTTATGGTGAATAAGGGAAGAAATATAGAAACAAGTCTTGGAAGCAGACTAGCATTTACCTTTCAAATGTCACATCATTGTTCAATATCTGATAACCTGCTGAGTGGGTTCTAGTCCCCAAACTCCCCCATTGGGGCAGGGGCACATACCCATATTCATACAAACTCCAGTCTGAATGCAGACTGAATGCAGACTGGGATCTCAGTCCTTTAATGAGATGCCACCTGGTCTGTCAGGTGTACTCTCTTCATTATACTTGGCTAGTATGCTTACTGCTAAAAAAAAAAACAAAAAAAGTATCACAGCTTCAATGGATAACACAGATTCCTTTAAAAAATAGAAAGAAAACTGCCATGTGATACAGCAATTCCACTATTGGGTGCATACTCAAGATATGAAATCACTTTCTCACAGAGCTATGTGCTGCTCATGTTTACTGAAGCACTGTTCATAATAGCCAAAATACAGAATCAACCAAAGTTGTCCATCATCAGATGAGCAGATAAAAGAAAATGTGGCATATATACACAGAAGTATATTATTTAATCATAAAAAAATGAAATCCTGCCACTTATAGCAAAATGGATGGAACTGGAAAATATCATGCTGAGTTAAATGTGCCAGACACCGAAACACAAATATTGCATATGCTGAACTCTTATATGGATTTTTAAATTAAAAAAAAAAAAAAACCACAATCTAGACACAGAATGAATGGTGATTACCAGAGGTGTGGGGGCAAGGAGTGTGACAGGGAGGAAGGAGTTTGGATAATGTGTACCAAATTAGAGTTATATAAAAGGAACTTATTATATAAATATTATAACTTAGTGTTACATAGCAAAATGGGGAGGCTGTAGTTCACAATCACCCAGTATATATTGTATGAACAAGTAAAAGAAGTTCCAAGCCTCCAATAATAAAGTAATGTCAAAGAAAGTGAAATGTTGATCACACTCATTTGATCAATACACACCACCAGTACTTCTTTATCTATTAATGAGGTTGAATATTTTGTTATTTCTACTTCTATGAATTGTCAACTGCATCCTTTGCTCAGTTTTACCTGTTACCTTGCACACTACTAGATCTTGATTCTATTAGCAAAAGTTGGTACTCCTAAAGTCTTACCTGCTGCAAACTGAGAATTAGGGTCTTAGCACACTGAATTTTGTCTATCTGCCTTGTTTTACTCATTGTTTCTTTGATGATATCTCCATAGTCATTATAATACTGGAAGAGAAATTTGCACAAATTAGCTTTTACCTCTTAAAACAGCAAAATTCACTTTAAATTAGATAAGCATGCCACCATGTATATGACCAAAATTATGCCTTCAAAGGCACAAAGGAAAGTACTATACCATCAAGATTATTTCTAAACACATAACCTCTACAAAATATTCAGAAATACCAAACTCTTAAGATAGATTTCCAGGGGTAACACAACAGATATAAACAGATTTCTCTTTATGAGCTATTAAGACTATGAACACTCCATTATCACAAGTATTCCCATAATTTATTCATTTCTATTGGGGAAGTAGACCATGAGCAGCCTATAACTTTACTCATTTCGCTTAGAAAAACTAAAAGCCTATAGACAACAATTAACAGACAATTTATTTGGTTATGACATTTACATTATACATCATACATAATTTTTTTTCTAATTTGATTATGTTTCAAAATATATACATGACAACAATCAGAGATTACAGGAACAACTGTGCCCCTATGACTAATATAATTGAGTTTAATCTAGAATACCTAGATTTTAAAATCTGTTAAGTAACTCAAAAGCACTAATATTTTTTAATAGTAACACTTACCATATCAAAAAATTAAGTTTCAAAATAACCTTCATTGGTGTTAGAATTATTTCATACAAGATATTCCAAATGGAGGATTAACTAGATTGACAAATTTATTGCATATTCCTATTTTCCTAAAAGCAAATCCTTAAAGAAGTTTACTTTTGCAATTGTGTGTGTGTGTGTGTGTGTGTGTGTTTTGACAGGCAGAGTGGACAGTGAAAGAGAGAGACAGAGAGAAAGGTCTTCCTTTGCCGTTGGTTCATCCCACAATGGCCGCCACAGCTGGCACACCACGCTGATCTGGTGGTAGGAGCCAGGTACTTATCCTGGTCTCCCACGGGGTGCAGGGCCCAAGTACTTGGGCCATCCTCCACTGCACTCCCTGGCCACAGCAGAGAGCTGGCCTGGAAGAGGGGCAACCAGGACAGAATCCGGCGCCCCGACAGGGACTAGAACCCGGTGTGCCGGCGCTGCTAGGCGGAGGATTAGCTTAGTGAGCCGCGGCGCCGGCCGCAATTGTGTTTGACGAGAATAGTTTTAAAACTCTTACCATATTTTAGTCACATATGTAGTTAGTATAATGGAACAGCAGCCTTTCTACTACTAATTCAAAATTAGAGTCTTACATATACTTATGAAAATTACTTACATATGAAAATTAAGAATAACCATTGTGAATCAAGTCACATTTTAAGAGCTGAGAGGAACATCAGCTATCACAGTGGTATGAATGAAGAAACAGGGGGAAAAAGGTATCGAAGTTTCTCAAGGTCATAAGCCCCAGAGTAACTAAGGCAAAACCACCATGCAGGTCTCATGACTCCAAAAACAATTCTTTTTAATGCTACATCAAGCAGAGGAAGGTCACTATCCCATTATCTTTAAACCAAAATGCAATTTATAATGGTAACAATCTAAGGAAGATCCTTTCCAATATTCTATGTGTAAATGTATACAATAAATCAAAAAATGTCCATTAGTTGGAGGAGTTGGAAGTATGAGGAAATGTTACTGAAAATATAACTTTTTAAATAGATGTAGTTTATACTAGAAAAGTAATTCTCAATGTAAAAATTTCAATGACAACAAGCATAAATGAGCCAGTGTTCCATTTACTACCATGCCTTTTAAACTATCTTACTATCCATGTTTCAACTTACCTTCATATACTGCTTGAAGATATCCGCAGCTGTATTCATCTCCACCACAGTATATACAATTAGCTTACAAAAGGCTGCAAGTAAATTTCTCCTCTTATGCAGAGCTTCAATTTTACTGGCTTCATCCTCCTGTTGACCATCTGGGAAAAAGTTCCACACAGACATTAAACTATTATTTCCATCATTCTGAAAAATAATTCTTACCATAAAACATCATTTTATTGGAAAATTTGAAAAAGAACAAAGCACTGAAGTTAAAATTATAACCACTCAATTTATTTCAATAGACCAATTTTTTATGTCAAATAATAATCAGATTTTCTTAATGAACTTGAAGTAAGAACTAACAGGAATTTATGTTTAAATGGTCAGGTTAAGCTTCCTACTACATTCATATACTTCCCTAACAGGATAGTTTATCAATGAGATCTGCACAATGTTGGTTTAAAGCTCCTTCTTTCTCAAACACAGCCAATCTCAGAAATTTTATTCACTCAATCCCACTGTCCATAACCAATTCTTGATGGTATATACATTTTTTTAAAATTTCCAGTCAGGGAATACCCCTGCAGTCTCCAAATACTGCTAAAGATTGTATCTAATGATTTGATAATGTAAACAAAACTGTGATGAAGTCCCTAATAGCTATATAAAGAATTTTCATCTGGGAGTGGGAACTTGGCTCAGCCATTAAGCTGCTGATTAGGATGCCCATATCCCATATTGGTGGGTCTGGATTCTAGTACAGTATCTACTCCTAATTCCAGCTTACAGCTAAGGTGAACACTGGGAGGCAGCAGCTGATGGCACATGTACTGGGGTCCTTGCCACCCTTGTGGTAGATCTGGATTGAGTTCCTGGGTTCCTGGCTGTAGTCCTGATGGAGCTCAATTGGTACTGGAGGAGTAAACCAATGTAAGAGATATCTCTCTGGGTGTTTCTATCTAAAATGTCAAATAAATAAATATTTTTAAAGTTCTACTATTTTTTAAAAAAAAATACCACTTACAGATTTACAAACACCAGGGATGTCACTGTGGCACAGCAGGTTGAGCTGCCACAAGAAGCACCAGTGTCCCATATTGGGCCACAAGTCTGAGTCCCTGCCACTCCACTTCCAATCCAGCACCCTAACGCAACAGAGAAGGTGGGAGCACATGACCCAAGTGTGTGGACCCCTCCCATCCACATGGGAGATCTGAATAATGTTCTTGGCTTCAGCTTAGACCAACTCCAGTCAATGGGGCCAGTGAACCAGCAGATGGAAGATTGGAAGATCTCTCTCTCTCTCTCTCTCTCTCTCTCTCTTTGCCTTTCTAGTATAAATAAAACAATCTTTAAAAACACAGCACCACCTCATATTAGATTAGGTTTACCAGTAACATTACATTTTTTTGTCTGTTAGCCATTTATATTTAATCTTTCATGAACAGTCTGTATATGTCATGTTAGCTCTTCAATTCAAGATTCCAAATATCAAAAATATAATTTGTGTGAAGTAAGAAAATTCTGGCTACTCTACTTTTTTTTTTCTTTTTCACTACCCTGTTTCTGATCCAGCTTCTTTCTAACAGACACCCTCAGAAGAAGTAGGTGATGGATCAAGTACCTGGGTCCCTAACTACCTATGTGGCTATGTGGGAGACCCAAACCAAATCAGGCTGCTGGCTGTCATAGTCACTTAAGAGTGAACTATCAGATCTCTCTCCTTTGCGTCTCCCCCCCCCAAGCTCCCCCATTCAAATAAAATAAATATAATTTAAAAACATTGTTTTAGATTATCAGGAAATATTTCATCACAACTGTATGCTCTAGGATATCAAGGCATTTGCTTACAAACCTAAAGCATGTCATTTACACTTTTAAAAGATTATGGTGGGGGGGGGGGCTGGTGCCACGGTGCAGTGGATTAATCCTCCACGTGAGGTGCCGGTATCCCATGTGGGCGCCAGTTCTAGTCCTGGCTGCCCCTCTTCCAGTCCAGCTCTCTGCTATGGCCTGGGAAAGCAGTAGAGGATGGCCCAAGTCCTTGGGCCCCTGCACCCACGTGGGAGACCTGGAGGGGGCTCATGGCTCCTGGCTTCGGATTGGCACAGCTCCAGCCGTTGTGGCCATTTGGGGAGTGAACCAACGGAGGGAGGGCCTTTCTCTCTGTTTCTCCCTCTCACTGTCTAACTCTCAAATAAAATAATTAAAATCTTTAAAAAAAAAGATTATGGTGGGGAGAGGTGTGTGGCACAGCAGGATATGTCACCACCTGCAATGCCAGCATCCCATTATGGGAGCACTAGTTCAAGCAGCAGCTGCCCCATTTCCAATCCAGCTTCTTGCTAATCCACCTGGAAATGCAACAGAAGACCATCTGAGTGCTTGGGCCCCTACCGCCCACATGGGAGACCCAGATGGAGTTCTAGGCTGCTGGCTTTGGCCTGGTCCAGCCTTGGCCATTGTAGCCATTTAGAGAGTAAACAAGCAGATGGAAGATTCTTTAACTCTTTCAAATAAGTAAATCTTTTTAAAAAAAAGATGATGAATATATAAGCTAACTCTTTCTTAACAACTCTATCACAATAATGGATGACTTCTACATGCTAATGTTTGTAATTGTTGTTTAGTATCACTCACAGGAACTATAAGTATGGGCTCCTTTACCCTATAGACTATGTTACCTAAATTTTAAGTTTAGGTCCATTCTCTGCTACTTTCTGAGATGTGTTAGCAGCGAGTTGGATCAGAAGTAGAGTAGCTGGGACTCAATCCGGCACCCATATGGGACACCAGCATGATAAGCAGCAGGGTAATCTGCCACATCATGACGCTAGCCCTGTATTTATTTTTAGTGGTGAAAAAAGTGTTTAATATACTTTCCCATTCCAACATGATGTGAGCTATCAAATGATGTATCAGGGGTTTATAATACCAGGTATTAGATGAGGCTATTCTTCATGAAGAGCAATGGAAACTAACATATGTTCCTGGTGAGTGGATAATGCAATACAACCACTTTGGCAACAGGTGGTCAAGTTTAAGATGTACATAAACAATGTAAAATAGCAATTCCACTCTTGGGTAAACACTAGAAAAGCATTTGCACAAATGCTCAAAGAGATAAGCTTAAGATTGTTAAAAAAAAATCTGTAATCTGAAAAAACATAGAAACCTGACTGTCTAACAGAAACATCAATAAATTGTGGTTATTTCATATCATATTCAGCAGTTATGATTAACTACAGTTGAGGCCGGCACTGTGGCTTAGCAGGCTAACCCTACTCCCTGTGGCGCTGGCATTTCATAGGAGCACCAGTTCATGTATCAGCTGCTCCTCCTCCTATCCAGCTCCCTGCTAATGTGCCTGGGAAAGCATGGAAGATGACCCAATTGCTTGGACCTCTGTACCCACATGGGAGATCTGGAAGAAACTCCCGGCTCCTGGCTTCAGATATGCCCATCTCTGGCTGCTACAGCCATTTGGGGAGTGAACCAGATGATAAAAGAACTTTCTGTCTGCTTCTCCCTAAAAATATTTTTTAAAAAAGATGAACACATGTCAACAGTGAAATATTTTAATAATTTTAACTGAGTAAAGCAAGTTTCAAATGCTCAACATATAATTTACATGGACATTAGCATCAGAAAAATATAAACTACATATATATAATAAAGAGTTATATATTCCTAGTAAAATAAAATTAAAATGTAGAAATATGATAAATACCAAACTTAGGGTAGCAGTTATCTCTAGGCAAAGGGGGAGAATTGTGTGACTGGAGAACAATACAAATGAGTACTTCTTAGGTAAATGAATTTTACTTCTTATAAAAGCCATAAGGGATCAGAGCTGTGGTGTAATGTGTTAAGCCACCACCTGTGGCACCAGCAACCCATATGGGTGTCCGTTCAAGTCCTAGCTGTTCCTCTTCTGATCCAGCTCTCTGCTATGTCCTGGGAAAGCAGAAGATGGCCCAAGTGCTTGGGCCTCTATACCCGTATGGGAGACCCAGAACTCCTGACTTCGAATCAGCCCAGCTCTGGCCATTTGGGTAGTGAACCAATGGATGAAAGATCTTTCTCTCCCTCTGTCTGTAACTCTACCTCTTAAATAAATAAATAAATAGATAAATCTTTAAAAAAATCCTGGAATAAAACAGAGTTTGACAAAAACTGGTATGTAGGTATGTACAAATGTTGTCTCCTATATTTCCCCCAAGGATTTGAATATGTTTCATTTAAAAGCGTAAACTGAAAAACAAAGTTCAAGAGACAAGACTCTGAGGTGATTCTAGAGAGCTTCTAGAAGACTCAGCAGTACTGACAATCTTGTTCATTCAATTTCACATGGTCTATCACATGTGGCAAGTGGGCCCGTGAAATCATTTGGTTTGGTCTTGACCAAGGCAACCATAGATGGGACATGAAATTCAATAAATTTGAGTTGATAATTCTATATGGCCCACAAATTAAGTTATAAATATCCAGACACACATTCTGACATGACAGAAATAGAGAGAGATCTTCCATCCACGTGTTCAATCCCCAAATGGACTCAACAGCTGGAGCAGGGCCAGGCTGAAGCCATGAGCTTCATCTGGCCTCCCACATGGGTGGCAGGAGCTGAAACACTTGGGCCATCTTCAACTGCCATTCCCAGGTCATTAGCAGGGAGTTAGATGGGAAGTGCAGCAGCCATGACACATAGCAGGGCCCATATGGGATATGGGTGTTGCCTTAACCTGCTACACCACAATGTTGATCTCTGTATTCTTTTAGTTTTTCACTTTTCACTCTCAGCTACTGGTTATCTTTTTATTCTTAACATTAGTTTTAAAAACTTCATTGTGTATCAGAGAGTATACTAGATTATATGGATATGAACACATGAGAAAAGGTCTTTCTCTTCAAGAGTTAAACTCAGTTGTGGATGTTGTGGTATAGCTGGTTAAGCAGCTGCTGGGGATACCTGCATCCTATATCACAGTGCCTGAGACTGGATCCTGCCTCCACTTTGAATCCAACATCTTACTAAGGTGCACCCTGGAAAGCTGCTGCTGATGGCTGAAGCACTTGGGTCCCTATCATCCACATGGGAGATCTGGATGGAATTCCTGGCTCCTGGATCTGGCTATCTGGGGAGTGAACTAGCAGACAGAAGATCTCTGTCTCTTCCTCTAACTCTGACTTTCAAATAAATAAATTTTTAAAAAAAAAACAAAAAGAAAAACTGAAAGTATACGAACATTACTATAAGGATTTTGACAACTATTTCTGTCTATCCTGGTTCTGGGAAAGTACCAGAGCACAAAACTCTTTATTGCTACAAGTAAGTTACATGTATGTGTTCTCTCCCTCTCCCTCCCTCTCTCTCTCACACACACACACACACATACATAGATATGCCAGTTTATATATAGATACATAAATGTTAGTGTTCTGTTTTCCTTCAAGTGTAAACAAACCTAGAAAGAACCCACCAAATACTACTTTCTTTACCACAACCTCATGTTCAAGTAAGATATCTGTATGTCATTAATGATGAAATTACCAACCACCCTAAGAAAATCACCAAACCTTTACTAAACCAAAGCTAAGGATAAAAAGGTGGTCTTATAGACAGACACAAGGCAGGCAACCTATCAAGAAGCTGCCAAGTCCTAATCCAGCTGTGGCAGGCTTGAAAAGCTTGCATACAAGCTGTCATACACTGACTTAGAAAGCCAAAAGCTCATTTATTACAATGTTAAATCTCCATTCCCAAATGAACATAGGATGCAAGTAACATACATGTTAATTTAGTGAGTATGCACACCCTCCCGCTTTCAACTATGCCTAAGGCTTCTTGCAAGTTCCCTGATATGTAATCTACGGGAGCAGGCATTTGGTGCAGTGGTTAAGATTTCACGAGAGATGTGCACATCTTATTCCAGAGTGTTCCACTTCTGATTGCAGTGCACTGCTAATGTGCAGCCTTCCATGTAGGAAACCTGGATGGAGTTCCAGACTCCTAGCTTAAGGCTGGCCCTTCCCTGGCTGTTGTAAGCATTTGGGGAGTGAAACCAGAAATGGAAGATCAAATCATCTGTCTCTCCCTTGTCCCCTCACCCTGGTCTCTCTAAATAAATAAATATTTTAAAAATAAAACTCTATATAACATAACTATTCTTTATTCAAGGAGCCTAGTTTTTGGTAACAAGACCATCTTACTGTTGGCTTGCCAAACCCAAATAAATTCTTTCTGCTTACATCTCAAATCATTGTCTGCATGATTCCACTGGCATACACACTAGACAAGAACTGCTTGATATCTGGCCTGCTTACAACAACACTAGGTGAGGCCAGTAGGATTATTAGCCTGTGAACATTCTATACTATCCCAGACTTTTACAGAACATTTTCTAACATTCAAAGATCACATTAACATCATGTAATATAAAATATTATTACATTATATAAAATATAAAAACCTATCCTGTTATACAAGTATACATAAAAGTCTTTTAAGAAAACACTTTACTCTTCTCAAATTATCTGAATATTGGTATGATCAATGAAAAAGGGGAATAAAATTAATTTTACTGACTACCAACTATATGCCCAAACACTGTACTAATTACTCTGTTCAACATTAATCGATACACAAAGTTCAAGGCACCTAAAAATTAGAAAAGCAGGTTCAGGGCCAGTTAGAGCACACATCTGACTTTTTCTTCATAGTATTTCAACAAATAAACAGAAATATACTGGAATAGATACCTGTGTTTCATGTCTTAAAGATAAAAATACAATGCAGTTTTACTTAAATTTGCTTTATAGTGGATATACAGATCAGTAGATAGACAGATTCAACAAAAAAGATAGCAATATTACCTGCACTATTATTATCATCATCCTGTTCAATGAAGACATGATCCAAAATAAAGCTGAGCAGTTCAGATTGCAGTGAAGAATCAGGTGTATAAACTAATGGTTCTAACATGTCTCGTCCTCCTGACATGATCTGATGGCTGAAGATCATCAAAATATCACATAGAATTGTGAAGGCCTATTAAGTTAAAAAAAGGAAAGCACACTATAATACAAAATCTTTCACCAACTGCTACAAATAACTCACATATTGAAAACAAAAATCTCACTTCGCATATTTGACACTCTTTTAAAAGTGCTTTATATTTTCTTAAGATTTTAAAAATGAGAAGTATAATTTCTATAATAATAACTAGTACTCCATAATGCTTTACTAACTGCAAAAATAATTTGACAACTATTATTTTATCTTTCAGCACCATTAAGTGACTGGTATAGTATCTTAACACTGCTTAAAAGATAGAGTGGGGATCAAAGTGAGGTTTTCTGATTCCAGATCCCTTACTCTGAATTTTACAATGCTTCATAGTATTCATTCCCATGTGTAAACTTGGTTTCATCATTCATTGTTCTATGCAAGAAAAAGTAATACCCTAGTAAGCACGAAGTCTATGATACAATTTTTATTTAAATTTTTTTAAGTTATGGAAGTTTCATATATTTAATATATACAAATTTAGGTACAAAGTGGGGCTTCCCATCCCTCCTGCCCACATTCCAATTCTTCCCTCTCTTTTGGATTCCAATTCTTAACTTTTGCAATGATCTATTATCAGTTTACTTGATGCTCTATAGTTGGCCCTACTCTAAGTAGAGGAGCTCTGCTAATAGTATGAAAAGAAACAATAAAAAAAAAACCTACACAAATGATTGTTCCTCAATGGAAGAGACAAGGGCTATAAACAATCATCCATAGTCCAAATACATTTCAGGTATTCTACTTGTTGCATTGGATCAGGGAAAACATACTGGCTTATTTCACAAGTATAATGGCTTCCAGTTGAAATCATGTTGTTGGAAATGACTTAGTTTTTTTTTTAAACAGCTGAGTAGTAATCCTTCATGGTACTTTGATTTGTTAACATGTGTAGGGAAGTGAAGAAAAGATAACTAGGTACGGACTTGCTTACTACTCATCAGGTAAACCAGACTGTACCTTACTAAACATAAGGCTGAAACTGAATTTCAAGGAGCGTAACACAAACTCCTTCAATAGTTACAAATGTAGTAAAACGCTGGTAAAATCAGTCAAGATAAGTGGAAAATGCTAATTATCTATTAGCTAATTATCCACTATATCAAAAATGGAAAGGAATTTGGGGGTCACTATGCCAATCAAAAATATATTAATGTTCTACTTTACAAATTTCATTTTGTAAATTTAAAAACTATTCAGAAATTTAAGTTTTAAAAATGGATTATAAAACTAAATGTAGGTGCTCACTTTGGCAGCACATACACTAAAGTTGGAATAATACAGAAAAGATTCACATGGCCCCTGTGCAAGGATAACATGCAAATACGTGAAGTGTTCCATATTTTTGATAAAGTGAACATATAGATAGGAATAAGTGTTAAAAGGATAATATAAATAGGATCAAGCGTCTGGTAATAGTAATAAATAAAATTTAAAAGGAGAGAATGTTCCAACATGGGACGCAGTCCACACAGCAAACTCACAGAATGACAATCGCTTTAAGTAACACTCTGGCCTCAGAATCAGCCCTTAAGGCTTCATGCTCTGGCTGAAAAGCCCATGAAAGCATTTCAGGCATGAAAAGCCAAGATACTGTGGCAAAAAATGTTCTACATGAAGTATCTCTGTCAGTGAGACCCCATTGGAAAGAAGGGGCCATCAAAGCATGTACTTTTCTCTTAAGGGAGAAGAAAACTTCCACTTTGCTCATGGCCTTGTCCAAATACTGATGAAGCTTCTGGACTCAAAAGGCTTCCACAGCTTAGGAAGCTCATGTCAAGAGCCTCAGGTGGTCTGGGACATCATATATAAGAGTGCTAACTGTTAAATTAACAACAGGAGTCACTATGCACTAACTCCCCAGACAGGACCACTGTCCTCAATGAGTTGTATTGTCACTGCTAACTATAAAATTAGTTCTCAGTTTTGTGTGTGTGTGTGTGCGCACATGCGCAAATTGTTGAAATATTTACTTAGTACAGAGTTGGTCTTCTGTGTACAAAGTTAACTGAAAATGAATCTTGCAGTCAGCACTTTGTAGCAGGTAAAAGTCGCTGCATGCAGTGCCAGGATCCCATATGGGTGCTGGTTCAAGTCCTGGCCACTCCACTTCTGATGCAGCTCACTGCTATGGCCTGGGAAAGCAGTGGAAGATGGCCCCAAGTCCTTGGGTCCCTGTACCCACGTGGGAAGATCTAGAGGAAGCTCCTGTTTCCTGGCTTCAGATTGGTGCAGCACTGGCCATTGTGGCTAATTGGGGAGCCAACCAGTGGATGGAAGACCTCCCTCACTCACTCTCTCTCTCTCTCTCTGCCTCTCCTTCTCTCTGTGTGTAATTCTTTCAAATAAATAAATCTTAAAAACCAAAAAAGAGGGGCCGGCACTGTAGCGTAGCCAGTAAAGCTACCACCTGCAGTGCCAGCATCCCACATGGGTGCTGGTTACAGACACAGCTGCTTCACTTCCAATCCAACTCTCTGCTATGGCTTGGGAAAGCAGTAGAAGATGGCCCAAGTCCTTGGGCCACTGCACTCATGAGAGAGATGTGGAAGAAGCTCCTTGCAGCCATCCAGGGAGTGAACCAGCAGATGGAAGACCTACCTACCTACTTCTACCTTTCTCTCTCTCTCTCTCTCTCTCTCTCACTCTCACTCTGTGGGTATGTGTGTAATTGTGACTTTCAAGTAAAATAAATAAATCTTAAGAAAAAAAAAGGAAAATGAATCTTAGTGGAGAATGGGACTGGCAAGGGGAGAGGTTGTAGGAGGAGGGGTGGGAGGGTGGGTATGGTGGGAAGAATAACTATATTCCTAAAGTTGTACTTGTGAAATTTGTAGTCCTTAAAAAATAAATTAAAAAACAATTAAATGTTGGGGCCAGCACTGTGGCATAGTAGGCTAAGCCTTCACCTGTGGCACTGGCACCCATATGGTCAGCAGGTTCATTTCCAGGCTATTCCTCTCTGCTCTCTGCTTATGGCCTGGGAAAGCAGTGGAGGATAGCCCCAGTGTTTGGGCCCCTGCACCCATGTGGGAGACCCTGAGGAAATTCCTGGCTCCTGGCTTTGAATCAGCCCAGCTCTGGCCATTGGGGTCATTTGGGGAGTGAGAGAGCTGATGAAGTCCTTTCTCTCTGTCTCTTTGTCTGTAACTCTGCTTCTCAATAAATATATAATATTTTAAAAAAAAACTAAATTTAAGGGCAAAAACAATAGAACTCTTAAAATACAGGAATAAATCTGCATGATCTACAATTAGGTAAAGATATCTTAGGTATGACACCAAGACCACAAGTAAAAGTAAATAAACTGGACTTCACCAAAATTAAAATCTTACATCATACAGAATAAGAGAAGACAACACACAAAATGAGAAAAAATATTTCCAAATCATGTGTGGTAAGAGAACTGTACTTAGCATGTTAAAAGAATATCAGCTCAATAGTAAAAAGAAAAAGTAACAATACATAATAATGGATAAACATGTTGAAAACATCACATTATGTCAGACATTCACGAGAACCACACATGGTATTAATTCATTTATAATTCCTGTGTAGAATATGCAAATCTATAAAAAACCGATTAGTAATGGCTTAGAGCTGAGGTAGGACTGGGAATTTTCAAGGAGGCATCAGGAGCACCTACTAATGGGTATGATTTTTCTATTTTGGTGTATTGAAAATGTTCTAAAATCATGGTAATAGTTGCCCACTTTAAGAATGCATTAAAAACCACTTTCAGTGTATAAGCTATATGGTATATGAATTACCATATATACCATAAATTACCAAATATAGCATAAAGAAAGCTGTTTAAATGCTAAAGAAAACCTAATGCAAGAAAATTTATAATACAGGGTACAAAGCAGGACTTTGTAATATTTTTGCCTTTTCAGAATGAACTACATTTTTTTTTGTTTCTTTATATTTTTACCCCTTCAGTCTGTTCTCCTCATTTTACTAATATGGTAGTAATTTATATCTATCAGGTTATTTCAGATTATAAAACTTGCAACACACAAAGTAAAAATAGAAAGTGTTAAGTATAGTGATATTAATATTTACATGAACTGATTGCTAAAGTGAACTGAGCAGGACATATTCCTGAAAGTTATTAGGAAAACTGAAACAGAAGGTATAATTAATACAATTTATCATAAGAGATATTTTTATCTGCATTACAAGGGTTAAAATTAAATTTCCACACCCTTTATTAAAACCTTTTTAAAATGTATATTTAAAATTTAAGAGAACTCAACAAAGTAATACTTATGACAAAATACTTTAGATATTTTATAAGAAAAACACAAAATTTAGTAACTGCATTTTGGCCATTAAATACCTTCTAATTTATGTGTGCTTGAACATCTCTGTATGTGAGGTACAAAAGTAAGGAGGAGGCCGGAGCCATGGCTCACTAGGATAATCCTCTGCCTGCAGCACTGGCACCCCGGGTTCTAGTCCCGGTTGCTCCTCTTCCATTCCAGGTCTCTGCTGTGGCCCGGGAGGGCAGTAGAGGATGGCCCAAGTGCTTGGGTCCCTGAACCCACATGGAAGACTGGGAGGAAGCACCCAGCTCTTGGCTTCAGATAGGCACAGCTCTAGCCATTGCAGCCATTTGGGGAGAGAACCAATGGAAAGAAGACCTTTCTCTCTCTCTCTCTCTCACTGTCTTTAACTCTCTCTGTCTCTCTCTCTCACTGTCTAACTCTGCCTGTCAAAAAAAAAAGAAGAAAAAAAAGTAAGGTGGAAAAAAAAAGTTGGGCACTGAATAAAAAATTTTAACTGCAAGCAGTCCAATTAAATTCTGTTAACATTAGTATTGATATTCAAAATAAATTAACGATTAAGTGTCAAACAAAAGGGCCAGCATATTTGAAAAACTTACTTGGAACAGAAGTAAATATACTCTGAAATAAAATAATACTAAAATATCCAACATACTACAACTTCTAAAAATAGCTCTTAAGGGGACTACTGGGATTCTACCCCAAAATAACAAAGGTTGAGCCATATAAAATGGTCATGAAAACCTTGGTTTCACCTTAAGTATTGTTAACTATCCTATATTCATATTTCTTATGCAATGTTTATAACTTATAAAGCATGTATCTAATAAAGCTTAATCCTCAATAAGGAAATTAGAACTAAACATGTTAGTGCCAGGATAAAAACAAATAATAGCCTTTCCAGAATCAATGTTAGCAGCATCAAATCATCGGATAGGAAGGTCAACACTTGGAATAAAAAGATTAAAAAGTTTATTTCAGGGGCTGGCATTGTGGTGTACCAGGTTAAGCCTCTGCCAACAATGCCAGCATCCTATACAGGTACCAGTTCGAGTCCCAGCTACTCCACTTCCAATCCAGCTCCTGGCTAATGTGCCTATGAAAGCAGCAAAAAATAGCCCAACTCCTTGGGCCCCTGCTCCCATGTGGGAGACCCAGAAGTTCCTGGATCCTGGTTTCTGCCTGGCCCAGCCCCGGCCATTGCAGCCACTTGAGGAGTAAATCAGCAGATGGGAGACCTCTCTATCTCTCTCTCCCTCTCTCTGTAAAATAAAGATTTATAATTCAGACAAAGTCCACATAAAGATCATGATGGGCAAGAATGTCAACATCTGATAACATTCTCGCAGGTGACAAAACCTTATGGAACATCCCTCCTTGATGTAAACTTGTTATACTTGTTGCACTTAGGAATGATTTCTGTAATTCATACACCTATAATTTGTATGGATCTGTTTACTATGTGTGTTGAGAAGAAACACCACAGAACAACCACAATAAGAGGGATGTGTATAATGTAATTATAAACTCCATGTGAAATGAATCAATATACCAATATAATAGTATATTTTTAAAACATGACATATATAGGCAGATATAAGATCTCAATATCATTTAAATTTTCTATATTACTTCAGATTTTATCAAGGTTATTTATAATATCCATAGTAATCACTAACCTGTTCCTTTACAGTAGTATTCACGTTGGTCAGGTAATGCTGACATATCTGACAAAATACCCTCATCTGTTTCTTTAAACGAAGTAAGTCCTCCTTGAAAAAAATTAGCATGAACATTTAAAAACACTGTATAAACATCTCATTCAGTATTTCCTTAAATGTTTTAAATTATATAAAATATTACCATGGACACATACATAGAACTATATAAAGCAACTTGTACATCTGATTTAAAACTAGACCAATTTTTTTCTTTTTCATAATTCTTCCAAATTCTACCCCTAAAATATCACATATATTATTTGATAATATACTAAGTGGTACAGGCCCTTCAGAATGAGAAAATTTAATTACACGAGGTTATCTAATAAATCCACTAGCTCAGAAGGCTAAATAGTTGGAGACTTATGTTCCAAGATCTCTTTATTATTAATAATAATAGGGAATACAAAGAACTAGGCCAAGTAGGCTTGTTATCTTCATTTTATGTTCTTCAATAGCAGTGGGAATAGGTATCATAGTACAGCATGTTAAGCCTCCATATACTGGCATTCCATATTGGAGTGTCTGTTTTGGAGTCCTGGCTATCCAACTTTCCATCCGGCTTTCTGCTAACACTATGCTGAGAAGCAGCAGGTGATAGCCCAAGTACTTGAGAACCTGCCACTCACATGGGAAACCCAGATGGAGTTTCTGGCTCCTGGTGTTGGCTTTGCCTAGTCCTGGATGTTGCAGCACTTGGGGAGTGAACCTGCAGATGAAAGATGTCTCTCTCTGTTTCTCTTTCTTAGTCAAAAAAAATAGCCACGTCTGCTTCAAAGATTATTAGTCATAATTTACAAAACCTATCTTGGAGCTGGTGTTGCATGGCAATGCGTAAAGCTGCCGCCTACAATTGTGGCATCCCATATGAGTGCTGGTTCACATGCTGTCTACCCTAGTTCTGGTCCAGCTCCCTGCTGATGTGCGTGCCCCAAGTATTTGGGTCCCTACCACCCATGTGGGAGATTAGGATGAAGCCCCTGCCTCCTGGCTTTGGGTTGACCCAGCCCAGGCTGTTAATGCCATTTGGGGAGTAAACCAGATCTCTCTGTAACTCTGCTTTTCAAATAAATAAACATGTAAAAAAATTTTTTTAACTCTCTCAGCCATTTTGACAACAGGGAAAGCCATAAATTATGCTACATTCAAATGTAAACAATTCTTAATTTAAACCATATATTGAAACAAACCAGGTTAATGCTTTCATTGAATATCTATCAAACTACAAAGGAGAGTTTTTTAATGGTACATATTCATAAATAGATTATAATCAAGAAAGACTTCATTGAAACAACTGGTCTTCCTAAAGTTTGCTGAAAACTAACTATATTTATATTTAATACGATAAATATACTACTAAACCAGCACAAACCTTTGTAGAGCTACTTTCAGTTATCTTAGCAAGCTGCCAAAGAATTACATAGTGTGTACACTGCAATGCGTGAATAACAATCTGTAAAGAGAACCAACAGAATATACTTAAAGTTCAAGTCATACGACTTCATTCTCAAAGTTAAATATGCAACTTGAAAACAAATAAAAACCTGCTCAGGCATGTCTCCATTTTCAATTCCGGTTTTCAAGAGTTTGTAATTACAAGCAAACAAATCCCACTTTGAAAGATCATGCGCACTGTAAAAGAGAATTAAGATATATTAAAAAGCTAAACCTAATCACAGTGTTTTAGACTTCAGGGTTAACAGCATGCTACTAAAGTAAATACAGCGAAGTTATTAACATGCTGCCACAATAAAACACAAATGTAAATTAACAAATATGTTAGATGATAATTTATAAGTCACCTCTAAACTAAAACCATAACTTAATCAAGTAATTTTTCTGAAAAGATGACCAAATTTGGCCAAGAATTTGATAACATTATCACCAATAAAATGCACAAGTGGATTTTGAATTTGAAGAAATCGAAAACTTTAAAGATTTGACTTACTTATGAAATGCAGTGATCCTCTTCAATGTTGATAATACCTGATATGCATCATCTTCATCAGGTTCTTCACCCTATGAATATTAAATATATATTAAGAACAGCTAAACTGAAAAATATTAGTCTATTGAAATGGTAGTAACAGCTTAATTAATAATATACCAAAAAATACAAATTAGCTTTCTCATGTAATACCTCAATCTGGCCAAATTTAAGGCAATTTTGGTTGCGGTAATAGTCAATACAAGCTTGTTCTCAAAGGTACATTATAAATAAGAGGGAAAATGGAATGACATTCTTCTCTCTTTTGCCATTAAGTAACCAATAAAAACTATGAAGATAACAAATACTTCACAGTAACAGAAGCACAATAAAGAAAAATAGATTAGATAAAAAGCAAAAAGAGCACAAAAGACAATATCTAAAAAATAAAACCTAAGTACATATTTATGGTAATTATGAGAAAGATGTATCAGACAAGTAAACAAGAAAAAAAACCATTTAAATAATGACTTATTATTACTAGATATTCTAGTCCTTTCTAAATATCAACATATGTTAACAAACTTTAAAATTTAGAATAACTTAAGTTTTGGAAAATTTTACAAGCTTTAGTAAATGAAACATAAAATTGTATAAACACCACTGAACTCCAGATCTCTCAAAAAAAGGTTACTTGCTCTTAAACTTTAATTTTTCTACAAAGTAATTAACTTTCATTTATAAACAACTACCTGATTTCAAATTAACTAGTCATAATCACAACTATATTCAGCCAAGATTAGAGCCATTAAAATTTTTAACTAAGAATGTAGGAATTGAACAGCAACATATTTGCACAAAACCCCAATTAGTAAAACTTAACAGGTTTGGAATAATGCTACGAAAAAAAGCTAAATAATTGACAAAACAGGGAAATTAAATATCATAAATCCAGTATTTTTTATAGAAGCGGTATAAAAATGACTAAAGGCTTTAATTTGACAATTATAACTTTTTTATATTACTAAAATAAATTAAAATGTAAATATGTATTTCCAGGAAAGGCAATAGTCACAATTAAAGTACAAGTGTATGTAAGTGGTAGTCACTAAGACTCTTTGGAAATAAAATCCAATAGAACAAAGGAAATGCGTAAACCAATAGTAGCTATGATAGCAATTCATTAGAGCTTTAACAGTATCAAAGGCCTTAATGGTCTGTCCTCACCAACACTGCCAAAACACTAAAAATAATGCCCTACTTCTTTTAGGCTATCTGGTCTCAGTCCTAGTTTTAGTTTTCTGTTCCATTAACAGCCTATTATTCCATAACAGGAAAATGCCCAGATCATTTCTTTAAATTTAAAAAAGGGGAGATGGTTAGAGGAGTAGTGGTTCTCTTTCACTTTCTCTTAGTTCAGATTCTTAGCATTTTTCTATCTTGGTAGAGCAGGAATAGCCTGACAAGTCACAGAATGAAAAGCCTGAATATC
This sequence comes from Oryctolagus cuniculus, assembly GCF_964237555.1. NCBI lineage: Eukaryota > Metazoa > Chordata > Mammalia > Lagomorpha > Leporidae > Oryctolagus > Oryctolagus cuniculus. The sequence goes on along the minus strand of NC_091453.1, from coordinate 101,878,557 downwards.
TTTTCAACGTACTGCTAGGAATAATATCTGAGTAACTAAATAGACGGGAGGGGGGAGGGGTGGTGGTGGTTGACAAAATACTTATATACCTCTTGGAGAAAATCTTCAAGAAGACGGTTAAATTTATCTGCTAATTCATCAATCAGTTGACTTCTTGAAATATCTACTCTGTTGAAGATTGTGAATTCTTCATTACAGAGTGCATGGTAAGTTTTAGAACATGCCTCCAAAACATCTGTATCTGTGTGCTTCTCTACAATATTCCGGATCTGTCGCAATAAGGCATCCAAATGCTATAAAGTAAAATATTTTCATTAAAACTAAGGCATACGTAACAGAAAAAAAGTAACTAAAATAGCAGAGTGAAAATTTTCAAGTATACTAACTCTACAATGCAGTGCGTACATTTTTTTTTTTTTTGACAGGCAGAGTGGACAGTGAGAGAGAGAGAGAGAGAGAGAAAGGTCTTCCTTTTGCCGTTGGTTCACCCCACAATGGCCGCTGCAGCCGGCGCACCGCACTGATCCGATAGCAGGAGCCAGGTGCTTCTCCTCGTCTCCCATGGGGTGCAGGGCCCAAGTACTTGGGCCATCCTCCACTGCACTCCCTGGCCACAGCAGAGAGCTGGCCTGGAAGAGGGGCAACCGGGACAGAATCTGGTGTGCCGGCGCCGCTAGGCGGAGGATTAGCCTAGTGAGCCGTGGCGCCGGCCACAGTGCGTACATTTTAAGATGTCTTTTCTAGTCATGGTGAGTGAACCCACTGATCTACTCATATTTTTTTCCTCAGTCTTAAATGGGAAAATATTATCTATCTCACAAATAGTAAAGATGCTAATTAACATATATATGTACATAAAGAGCATAAAACCATTAAAACTGTTCAATGATGGGGCCGGCGTCGTGGCGTAGCAGGTAAAGCTGCCACCTGCAATGGTGGCATCCCATATTGGCACCAGTTTGAGATCTGGCTGTTCTACTTCCAATCCAGCTCTCTGCTATAGCCTGGGAAAGCAGTAGAAGATGGCCCAAGTGCTTGGGCCCTTGCACCCACGTGAGAAGACCCCGAAGAAGCTCCTGGCTTCGGATTGGCTTAGCTCCAGCCATTACAGCCATTTGGGGAGTGAACCAGCTGATGGAGGACCTCTCTCTCTCTCTCTCTCTCTTTCTCTCCGCCTCTTTATAACTCTGACTTTCAAATAAATAAATAAATCTTTTTAAAAAGTGTTCAATGAATATCAGATGCTTTTGTTTTTTGGTCATATCCAATTACTCAAACCCAAATTTCCATAAATGAGGAGTGATAGTCACATAATGGCTAGGAAACAAGATATTGCTGTGGGTATTACACAAAGGTAATCCTCCCTAAATTCAACTAATATAATATATTAAAGACATATAAAATAGGTTTTTATAAAAACATTTTGTAAAAATATAAACAGTATTATTGGATTAATCAAACCAAAAATTAAACTTCAAGGTTCCCTATACACAGAAAAAAAACTTACCTTTTCTAATCGTCCAGTTGTATATATTTCAAGATCAAAGTATTGAGGCAACTGCAACAAGTTAGTCACCTTCTCAGCATCTATAGAATACTTTGAAATATAAAGACCATGTTAAAAATCAGAAAAATGAGAGGTAAACACTGTAATCTATTCTCTGAGGCATTTAAAAAGAAACCAAAGATCTCTTCCTGACAATAGGTTGTTGATACAAACTTACTTTAGCTAGCAGTTGTGGAAGCGCCACAGCAAAAAGTTCAGTGATTTTTGTTCTGTCATCCAACTGGGTTTTCTTCTCCTTTGCTGTTAGCACCTAAAGTCACACAAATTTCTATAAATATCTTTGTTAAGCCAATTAATAATGTTAAGTGCTCCAATTTCAATTAAACATACAAAATGAGCAATAAAAATGTCTTAAGTAATAGATGCAAAAAATTTGTATTATAAAACTCTAACCCTAAAAGTGACACAAAAGAAAATAACTTACACATTATGAAAAAACAAAACCATCTGAAAAAAACAACAAAACATTGATTATTCCCATAGGGAAAATCAATACCTAATTAGACTCACCAATTCTATCTATGGATCAAAGAAGCAGTAATGAACAAGAAATGTAGTTTAGTAGCTTATATAATAATATCATTGAGGGGCTAGCATTGTGGCTAGTGGGTTAGGCAGCTGCCTATAATGTCAGCATCACATATGGGTGCCAGATCCAGTCCCAGCTGTTTTACTTCCCATCAAGCTCCCTTAATGCGCCTGGGAAAGCAGCAGAAGATGGCCCAAGTGCACCCACATGGGAAACCCGGATGAAGCTCCTGGCTCCTGGCTTCGGCTGGGCCCATCCCTGGCCATTGTAGCCATTTTGAGAGTAAACCATCAGATAGACAATATCTCCCTGTTTCTCCCTCTCTCTGACTCTGCATTTCAAATAACATAAAATAAATCTTAAAAAAAAAAGTCATTAAGCATCCTTTCAGGTTATTCTAGAAGCTGTGCATTATGAATTCAAAAAGGTAAGTTGCCATGTGCAATTAGAAAAAAGCAACACAACAAAAATTTTTAAATATCAGAAAAAGAAAAAATATACTGGTTGCATCACGAATTAAGTTTTTAATATCTGATGAAATTCTGTTTCAGTTATACGCATGCACACACAGACACTGTACATATACACTAGGTCACAATATAAATTTTTTTTCACTTTACAGTCAAAATACTTTGAAAGCCTGTGGGATTGTTCATGTAAAATACAAATACATGTGAGGCTTGCAATAATGCACTGACATCTGATAAACAGGCATGTCTACATTTAAAGAGTATTTTTCTTCATTTTAATTTCATAAGAAAAAGTAGAAGTCATAACTAAACGAAAACATACAGAAACACCTTTTTAAACTGGTGTGTTACATAGACTCATGAAGGCAGTGACTGTTAATCACTATATCTACTGTGGTAAAATATCTTATGGAAAGAATTCAAATACTTCAAATTGCTCATGCTAATTTGCTAATTACTAATTTGCTTCTAACGTATGTTTCTGAGAAAAAGTCATCTGCAAAATCAAATGTAAGTTGCAAAATTTTTCACCCTATGGTTAAAATAGGACTTTTTAAAGAGACACAAAGGAAAGAAAAAAATCAGTTTAGAATAGTGAAAATACATTGACATACCCTTTTTCCTGTCCCTCTTCCCACAGGAGGATGACATTCAGCTGCTTGTCTAATAGTACAAAGCATTATTTCAATCAGAGCACTCTCTTGCCTGTCTGTCAGTGCTATGAAAAAAATTAAAAATAAGAGTTAACCTATTTCTTCTCCCTAAATGCCACTTATAATTATTACATAACAAGTTCCCCTGCCTGTGAACAGATTGACCTAGTGTACTAAAGAAAATCTCATTATTTATCACAGAAACAAGTTAAACCTTCCTAAAACCCTTTAGCATTTCAAATCTGTACCCCACTGATCTATACATCTGAGAAAAGAAAACATGAATTCAATTATTTAAAATGTGTTAACAATTGTTGTCTTTCCTTGTAGCATAATATTCACATATAGGAATTCAGAAAGATCTTCTATCAGTTATTTTAACAACAAAAGAATGAAATAAGCCAAATCTATTTGCAAAACTAAGTTAACAATAAAAATACCGTAAGTAATTATTCTTACCTTCCTCTCCACTAAGTGGCTCCTCTAGTAACAAGCTATTCATACATTCCCAGTCTTTCAGCAGCTCCGTAGCACAGTCCCACATGCTATCCACAAGGTAGGCTGCATGCTCATGTAACTAAAATTTAAAAAGAGGAGTGTATTCATAGTCAAACAATATACTGGCTTTAACTCAAAAGAATAGAAGCTGTGTTGGTAAGCTGTTGAAATTTTAAACAATCACCTACTTTGTTTTTATGTCAAATGGAAAAAAGGACAGAGAAGAAACTGCCTTAGCTGTCGATAAGCAAACCAGGTAGCATCCCTAAACATTTTCCCACAATAATCACAAAAATAATAACATGAAAATTGTTTCACATAAAGATAATATACATACTGACTGCTTACTTGGATCTAACATTGTATCAGTAATTAACTACATTGCATTCTTAAATATAACATGCATTTATTTTAACTGAATAGGAGTGATAATGATTAATTAAAACATAATACACATTTACTTGTCAATTCAATATATAAGCAAATCATTCTCCTCACTGTGAAGACCCTATTGCTTCCCAGCTCATTTTATGAGATGAATATATCCATGATACCCAAATCTGCTAACGGCATTAAAATATTTGTTAAATTATAAACAATTATCCTTTATGAATATAGAAGGAATATCCTCAAAAGCTGGCAAACTGAAATCAATCATATATGAAGAGTCTTCAAAACTTCATGGATAATGAAATATTCTCCCAATTCTACTTTCCATGAACTTTTTGAAGTACCTTCATACATAAAGGATCAAGGCCGAGTAGGGTTTTTGCTAAGAATTTAGGGTTGGTTCAACATTCAAAAACTCATTAATTTACAGAAGGAAAAGAAAAAGAATCATCTTGGGGCAGCACTGTGGCATAGTGAGTGGGCTAAGGCTCTGCCTGCAACAACAGCATCCAATATGGGGGCCAGTTTAAGTTCCCACTGCTCCTCTTCCAATCCAGCTCTCTGCTTATGGCCTGGGAGGGCAGTGGAAGATGGCCCAAGTGCTTGGGCTTCTGCACCCCGGGGAAACCCAGAAGATTCTCATTCCTGGCTTCAGATCAGCCCAGCTCCGGCTGTTGCAGCCATCTGGGGAGTGAACCAGTGGATGGAAGAACCTTCTGTCAGTCTATCCCTCTCTGTCTGTAACTCTACCTCTCAAATAAGTAAATAAATCTTCAAAAAAAAAATCATCTTAAAGGATGCAGCGAAAGCATTTTTTAGAATTCAAAATCCATTCATGGAAGAACCTACCAGCAAAAGATGGTTTAGGAAACATCCTCAACCTGTTAATAAATAACTACATAACACCTATACCTTACAACATAATTTGTATTGAAATAGTGGCCATTTACACCATAAAATTAAACAATTCAAAAATGTCACTTCTATTTCTATTCAACATTCTACTGATGGTCTCAGTTAAATAAGAAAAACAAATGAAATAAATTTTGGAACGGATTCAGCAAATTTCCAGTTGAGTATCTGTAAATGATCTGACTGCATATTTTAGAAAATCCTAAGGAATCTATTTAAAAATCAATAAAATAAACAAATTGGGGCCGGCACTGTGGCACATCAGGTTAATGCCCTGGCCTGAAGCGCTGGTATCTCATATGGACGCCAGTTCGAGACACAGCTGCTCCACTTCCGATCTAGCTCTCTGCTATGGCCTGGGAAAGCAGTAGAAGATGACCCAAGTCCCTGGGCCCCTGCACCCACATGGGAGACCCAGAAGAAGCTCCTGACTCCTGGCTTCAGATCAGCGCAGCTCCAACCATAGATAGAAGACCTCTCTCTCTCTCTCTGCCTCTCCTTCTCTCTCTGTGTAACTCTTTCAAATAAATAAATAAATCTTTAAAAAATAAAATAAAATAAACAAATTTATTTAGCAAAGTTGTAGATAGGAAGTCAATATTCAGATGACGATTGTCTCACAATCAGAAAATTAAACTAAAAGGCCATAGTAACAATGAAAGAATACATAATATAGAATATCAAAAATGAGTTCTGAACCCTCTCAAAATCGACTTATCAAGTAGATTTTTCGACTTCAAGGAAACTGATATAAATATGCATCTACAATAATAGTATTTTTAGTATCAGTTAAGAACTTACAGTGTGCTGGCTGATGAAATTTACATGGGATACTTAAGTGTTAACTAAGAAATAATTACCCTCCTTTTTACTCAGGAATTCAGGTGTGGTTACTAAGCCAAGATTATTGCAAGTAGCCCAACTGGTCACCACAATTTTTAAATTCCAAAATTCGAGTTATCATCATTATACATAGATCCTAGTATCTGAAAATCTTGCTAAGGTAGAATCCATTTTTTAACAATATGGAGTGAGTGAATCTCTGTTCTATTCAAAATTTTCTGTGTCACCTGAAAGACTTTAAATTTTAAATCTGTCTCTGGAATTTTTTGAACAGAAGTATAAAATAGGGGACAATGTTGTGGCTGACTAGACGACCAGAGACCAGATCCCATATGGGCACTGGCTGAAATCCTGGCTGCTCCATTTCCAATCTAGCTCCCCAGTAACGTGCCTGGGAAAGCAGAAGAAGATGACCCAATTCCTTGGGCTCCTGTACCCATGTGGAAGACCTGGATGGAGCTGCAAGCTCCTGCTTTTGGCCTAGTCCAAGCCTGATCCTTGGGCAATTTGGGGAGTGAACCAGGAAAAGGAAGATATCTCTCTCACTCGTTCTTTCTCTCCTTCCCTCTCTCCCTCTCTACTCTGCCTTTCAAACAAATAAATAAATCTTTTAAAAATACAAGAAAAAAGTATAAAATAAATAACAACTAACCTCACTTTCAAGAAAGAAAAAAACCAATGTCTTAACAAGGTTGGCATTTGGACCTTGTCTTCCCCTTCTTTTCATCATTCCATCTTCCTCTGGATCTCTACGACTGAAGAGCCTATGACAAAGGAAATATTTATATTAAAACAAAACACATATTTCCTAATCAAAAAACTAATAAGCAACTAATAAAGGAATGAAGGGAAATTGAGCATGGGATAATGCCACCCATGTGGGAGACCTGGGCTGAGTTCCTGTCTCCTGGTTTTGGCCCGGCTCAGGCCTGGATACTGTGGGCATCTGGGGAATAAACCAGTGGATGGAAGCCTTCTTGTTCTGTGTCTGTCTCTTCTCAAATAAACAAGAGAAGCATGTGTTTAGAGCAGCAGTTAACATGCTGCTTGGGATTAAGGGATATTGGAGTGCTCTAGAGTCCAAGTCCCACCTGTGCTTCTAATTCCAGGTTCTTGCCAATGCATACCACAAGAAACAGTCAGTAGTTCGTGATGCAAGTATTTAGGTCTCTGCCACCTATGTGTGAGAGCAGGATTGAGATCCAACCTCCTGGTCTCAGACTACATAGCCTAACTATTGTGCACACTTGAATTAGCAAATTGACGATCTTTCTGCCATTCAAATGAAATGGAAAGAAATAAATTTAAAAATTTAAGAATAAATGAATCTAAATGTTTAATGTAATTGATGAACTGTGGGGAGCAACTGAGACTAGACTAAGTTACTGGAATTAAGACTTATTCTATGCATCTGCTCTCCCACAATATGGCGCTGAGAGAGAGACCAAACAACCTCTACGCAGCTGCCTCATCAGTTTGATAAGCTGCAGGAGCTGATCCTGCTCCTGATTGGAGGAGAGCAGTGTGCTCGGCGTGTGGGTAGCAGAGTTGGGATTGGTGGAAGAGGACTATAAAGGAGGAGAGAGACAACATGCACCAGGAACATCTGAAGGAACACCTGAGCAGCCCCCGAGAGAGCCGGCCGGCGGTGTGCCGCTCCTCCGCGGAAGCGGGGAAAGTGGCAGGGGGGGCCGCCCCTCCACGGAGGTAGAGGGGTTGGCAGCCAACCCGGGAAGGACCAGCAGCTAACCCGGGAAGGGCCGAGCAGACAAAAGAATAGCGCAGGGTCCTGTGTCGTTCCTCCGCGAAGAGGGGGAGCGACAATGAACCTACATTATTTATGCACAAAAAAAAACAACTAAGATATATATTTTTCTTTGAAACTGCACATATACTGGCAGGTACTTGACACAGCAATTAAGACACTGCTTGGGATTCCTACATCCTACATCAGCTCAATTCCTGACTCTGCTTTCACTTCCAGTTTCCAGCTAATGTGCAGCCTGAGAAGAAATGGTGACAACTCAATTATTTCAGTCCCTGTACCCATGTGAGAGACCAAACTCAGTTCTATGCTTCTGGCTTCTATCTATTTGCTGTGGTCATTTAGGGAGTGATCTCCTGGCTCTGAGCCTTTGCCATTCAAATAATATTTAAAATAAATAAATACAATTAAGCCTATCTTTTCCTTCTATCATTACAAAATTATCTCCACCTAGTAGGCTCTTACTATGGCTAGCATGGCTACTTCCAATAAACAACCAAAAAAAACTAACACTGGCTAGCACCCCAAATGGATATTTTATTAAAAAGTCACATGGCAAAATTAGTTTAGTCTATGTTATTCAAAATGTTGTCTTTAAAAGCCATTAGATAGCAGGTATTGTGGCATAGCATCCCATACGTGCACCAGTCTGAGTACTGGCTGCTCCACTTCTGATCTAGCTCCCTGCTAATGTGCTTGGGAAAGCAGTGGAAGATGGCCCAAGTTATTGTGCCCCTGCACCCACATGGAAGACCTGGAAGAAGCTCCTTGCTCCTGGTCTTGGCCTGGCCCATCCCCAGCCATTGCAGACATTTGGGGAGTGAACCAGCAGATGGGAGACCTCTTTGTCTCTTCCTCTCTCTCTGTAATTCTGCTTTGCAAATACATAAAACAAATTTATAGAAAAAAGCACTAGATAACATTCACTGAATATTTTCTGTGATCACATATTCACACTATTAAGAATTCCTAGGAGTCTCATGACAAAAATTAAGAATTTCCATAGTAAGTACTTGAAGCAGAACAGCTAATACATCCTGAAAAAAGGAAAAATAAGCCTAAGACTAAATATTGCAATATTTGGAGTGAAAATATATAAAAAGAATGAACAACTAGAAGGAATCATCCTAAAAGTTTAATATAGTGTATCTGTTAAAAGACACGGTTATATTTACTCTTAGAGAAATAAGTTCAATAAATCAAAGGAAATAGAGTAGAAATCTAAACTGTAAAAGAAAATAACAGGGGCTGGCACTGTAATGTCGAGAGTTAGGATGCCACCTGGGACATCAGTTAGGGCATCAGTTCAATTCCTGGCCGCTCCATTTCTGATCTGGCTCCCTGGTGATACACCTGGGAAAGCAGCAGAGAATGGACCAAGTATTTCAGCCCTTGTCAACCACTTGGGAGAGCCAGAAGCATCTGGTTACTGGTTTTCGTCCAGCCCAGCCCCAGCTGTTGTGGCCATTTGGGGAGTGAACCAGCTGGTAGAAGATTCTCTTGCACTCTCTCTAATTCTGCCTTTAAAACAAATAAATATTTTTTTAAAAAAAGTATGGAAGTTTCAATTAGACTGAGCAATTTTAATGTTATAAATATGTAAGCTTTATAGAAAAATACAAACAACAGCACACTGAAAGATTCATAGGAAATGGGCATTTTTGGCACATCAGTTAAAGCAAATATCATTGCATATCAGTGAGTTCAGTTTCTAGCTCCACTCATAATTACAGCTTCCTGCTAATACTGGTGGCACCCCAGGAGAGCTAGGTAACTGGCTCAAGTATTTGTGCCCCCACCATAAATATGGGAGACTTCTATGTAGTTCCTGGCTCCTGGCTACAGCCTGGACCAGCATTGGCTGTTATGGGCACTAAGGGAGTTATCCAGTGGATAAGAGATCTCTGTCTGCCTGTATGCCTCGCTGCCTTTCAAATAAATAAAAATAAAATTTTTGAAATTATTGAAAATGTGGAATTAAAATGAGTTTATCTGAGTACAAAGTATCTCTGAAATCCATGCATGGTTAATTTCATAACTATTTTCAGGGCTGGCACTGTGGTGCAGCAGGTTGAGACACCATCTGCAGCACCAGCCTCCCATACGGCATCAGTTCAAGTCCCAGCTGCTCGACTTCCAATCGAGCTCAAAGACTTTTTAAAATTTCAATTCCATTTTCCATGAATTTTTTGGAATACCCTTGTGTTTATGTGTACTTACATATAGTATAAATTATTATGAAAGTATATTTTAGAAAATGATGATCAGATAGGGTGCACATTGAGTTGTGGTGGGTTAAGCCACGTCCTGAAATACTAACACCCCATATGAGTGCCAGTTCAAGATCAGCTGTTCCACTTCCAATACAGCTCACTGCTAATGCTCCTGGGAAAGCAACAGAAGATGGCCCAAGTCCTTGTGCCCCAGACACTCACGTGGGAGACCCAGATGGAGCTCCAGGCTCCTGGTTTTGACCTGCTCAGTCCCAGAAACAAGCTAATACATCTCTCTTTCTTACCCTCTCTCTGTAACTCTGCCTTTGAAACAAATAAATAGATCTAAAAAAAAGTGATTATCAGCAATATAGAGTTACTTTTTATAGAGAAATTCTCCAGCTGCTACTGCTACTGGCCGGTGAGCTGAATAAACCAGATGATATACATTTTCACAATCTTCTGCAGTAAGAACTTCTTCACTACTCCTAAAAAGAAATATGCAAGAACAGAATTATGCAAGTACAAAATTCATGCCCATACATTTCACAAATTTGTATTAAAATAAGAAATCAACATTACTTAATTATCATCTATTGGTAAAAGGTTATCCCAACAAGACCTGAGTACTTTATTACAATCAAAGATAGCAGTGAATATAGAATGTAAACATATAAATGTTGAAGGTAATAACATGGTAGGGATGCTAAAGGGAAACTAAACACAAAATAATGAAATTATAAATAAACGGGCAGAATAGCACACAGTTACAGGTTAATAATTTAAATAAATGTATTTCAGTTATATTAAAGAAAAATACAATATAACAACATTAAAATATGCTAGTGCTATACTTATCTTGAACCAAGACAGAATACTTTATCCACAATGTACTGACAACCATATTAGGCAATCCAAGAGGCTTTACCAAATAATTAAAATATGAAAACTGTGCCAAAGATCTTTAATTGCAATCTATCATTGGAAATTCTCATTAAATTATAGCAATCATTTTCCTGATTGTATTTTATTTTAAAAAGTCTAATAAAATCTTCATGGTAAATCAGCCATTATAGGAATCTATCAACCACAGAATCCCAGAGTGAAACGTCTTGTGTTTCTTCCTTGGGACAATATTCAGGGTTCTAAGCCTCTTGGCAGCTCTTCCCTTCCTCATATGTTTCTATTCTTATTTAAAACAATCTTGGATTTTTACCTTTCAACCAAAGAGAACAGCTTAAGAGCATAAGGTATTAAGTCAAAGAGCACTTTCTAGTTCTACGCTGTGCTAAAGGTTTATATGTAAGTCTTATGTTTATGATGTATTATTTCTTTTTGACAAAAAAGAAATTATCAAAATTCAAATTTCAAAACTTTGATTTAGGGGCTGACATTGTGGCATAGCAGGTAACGCTACCACCTGTGATGCTGGCATCGCATATGAGCATTGTTTCATGTCGGGGCTGCCCCACTTCTGATCCAGCTCCCTGCTAATAGCCTGGGAAAAGCAGCGGAAGTTGTCCCAAGTGTTTGGGACCCTGCCACCCATGTGCGAGATCTGGTTGAAGCTCCTGGCGTTGGTCTGACCCAATGCTAGCTGTTGTGGTCATCTGCGGAGTGAACCAGAGGATGGAAGATCTCTCTCCATAACTCTTTCAAATAAGTAAATAAATCTTTTGAAAGTTTGATTTATTTTATTCTATGTATAATATTGTCTTTTTGGGGAGAAAGCCATTTATGTCTTTTCTTTCTAAAGAAAAAAATACTGGCTCAAATCAGTAAAGGTATTGTATGTGTGTATTAGTTCATTTGTCTTAACATTTTTAGAATGAACATTCATAGCAAGTTTTAAATATTATGTGTGTACATAGCAGAAAAACATAAATGGCTTTGTCTATTATCTTTAATAATAATATGAGAAATAACAAGGAAAGATGTCCTTGGTGTACTATGGAGGAAGGAGCAAGAAACTACAAGAATATATGTAGAAAGACATTATGTTTTACATTTATTTCAGTGAATTATTTCAATATTTTATAACATGTAATTAGAAATTATAGGGTCACCTGTTTGAGTTCCAGCTGCTCTATACTTCTGAAAAGCTCCCTACCAGTGTGCCTGGGAAAGCAGAAGATAGCCCATGCACTTGGGCCCCTGCACCCACATGGGAGACTCAGATGGAGATCTAGGCACTTGGCTTTAGCCAAGCCATTTGGGTAGTGAACCAGTGAATGGAAGATGCTTCTAATTCCGCCTTTCAAATCAATCAATCAATCTTAAAATTAAAAAGCCACCAGGTAAACAAATTCTTAGAAAACATCATTATGTCCAGAGCCACACTTTTTTTTTAAAGATTTTATTTATTTGACAGGTAGAATTACAGGCAGAGAGAGAGAGAGAGAGAGAGAGACAGACAGACAGACAGACAGACAGACAGAGAGAAAGGTCTTCCTTCCATTGGTTCACCCCCCAAATGGCCGCTACGGCCAACGCTGTACCCATCCGAAGCCAGGAGCCAGGTGCTTCCTCCTGGTCTCCCACACGGGTGCAGGGGCCCAAGCACATGGGCCATCCTCCACCACCCTCCTGGGCCACAGCAGAGAGCTGGACTGGAAGAGGAGCAGCCGGGACTAGAACTCGGCGCCCATATAGGATGCCGGTGCTGCAGGCGGAGGATTAACCAAGTGAGCCACGGTGCCAGGCCCCCAGAGCTATACTTTTTAATCACTGTTAATCACTGTAATATTGTTTTTCAAGCAAATAAGGAAATTATCACCACCATCACAAGAATGCTGTATTAAATAAATTCTCCTTCTATTGATAAACATCAATTGTTTTCAAAAGTGTGGTATTATAAAAAATACAAACTGTAAACATGTCAAATTTTGATAGGTATCACCAAGTTTTTCTCTAAGGGGCTTACACAAATTTATACTCCCGTCAGTGACAATTAAAGAGGGGCAGTGTTGTGCCACAGGAAGCTGACCCAAATGAAGCTCCTGGTTAATGCTAATACACCTGAGAGGGCAGCTGACAATGGTCCAAGTACTTGGGCCCGTGCCACCCACGTGTGAGTCCCAGGTGGAGTCCCAGTCTCCTGGCTTCAGCCATGGCCATTGTGGCCATTTGAGGAGTGAACCAGCAGATGGATGATCTTTCCTGCTGCCTCTCCCTTTCTCTCTTGTAACTATCTTTGAACTAAATAATCAAATCTTTAAAAAGGAAATTTCATGGAGGCAGGCTTTCGGTTTAACATTAAGTGTCTGCTTTAGACTCTGGTATCACATATCATACTGCCTAGATTTCAGTCCCGGCTCAACTTCAGATTGCAGCTTCCTGCTAATACGCATCCTGGAAGGCACAGAGTGATGGCTCAAACAGTTGAGTTCCCAGCACAAAAATGGGATATTTGACTGGCTTCCTAACTCTGAGCCTCCGCCCAGCCCAGACCCAAGTCCTGGTCACTGTGGGCATTTGGAAAGCAAACCAGTAGAAAGGAGCTCTCTGTCACTTTGCCTTTAAAATACACAAAACAGGGACCGGCACTACAGTGTAGTGGGTAAAGCCACCACCTGCAGTGCCAACATCCCATATGGGCACCAGTTCAAGTCCCGGCTGCTCCACTTCCAATCCAGCTCTCTGCTATGGTCTGGGAAAGCAGTAGAAGATGGCCCAAGTCCTTGGGCCCCTGTACCCACGTGGGAGACTCAGAAGAAGCTCCTGGCTCCTGGATTTGGATCAGCACAGTTCTGGCCATTGCAGCCAACTGAGGAGTGAACCAGTGGATGGAAGACCTCTCTCTCTCTGCCTCTCCTTTTCTCTCTGTGTAACTCTGACTTTCAAGTAAATAAATAGATCTTTAAAAAGATAAGGTAAGATAAGATAAAATAAAATAAAATAAAATAAAATACACAGATCTTTGTAAAATAATCAAAACCATGGTGGGTGTTTGCCCCAATGGTTAGGACTCTGGTTAAGCCACTGGATAAGATACTTGTACCTCACATGAGAACCTGGGCCTGATACTCAGCTCTAGCTCCTGTCTCCAGTTTTCTGTTAACAGAGGCAGTGGTGATAGCCCAAGTTCTATGGTTCCTTCCACAAGTATCAACATTTACAGGCATCTGGGGACTGAACCAGTGAATGGGGGGAGCATGCTCTCGCGCTCTCTCTCTCTCTCTCTCTCAATCTCTTTCTGCCTAGTTAACTAATTAAAATTTTTAAATAAAAAATAGAAAACAACAATGATCAGTTAAGGAGAAACAAGAAATCTTGTAAATTCCTGGTGGGAATGTACTTTGGAATGACTATTATATAAAACAATACTGGTGTGTCTTCAAGGAAATTAAACAAATACCATATAATTTGACAATGTCACTTCTGGGTAAACATACAAGAACTGAAAGGAGGGACTTGCACACCTAGGTTCACAGATGCGTTACTTCCAATGGCCAAAAGGTGAAAACAGCCCAAATATTTTATCAATGGGTAGACATAATGTGATAAATATATACAACAAAATATTCAGCCACAAAAAGCAATAGAATTCTAATACATGCTATAATATGGATAAGCATTAAAGATATGTTAAGTAAAATAAGACAAACACAACAGGACAAACATGGATGATTCCACATATATAAATATCTAGAATAAGCAGTCAGAAAGAACAGTGGTTACCAGGGTCTGAGGAAAGTGGGTAAATGGGGAATTAGTGTTTAATGAGTACAGTTTCAGTATGCAACGATGAAAAAGTTCTGGAGATAGACAATAATGATGGTTACAAAAATGTGAATCATAGAACATACATATAAACATTTTTTAAACAGTAAATTTTGTATTATATGTATTTCACCACAATTTTTAAGTGGGAAAATATGAATAGTATCACTATTACCTATTAACATAGAGTATTTCTAAAATTATAAATATTTACAAGGGACCATGAGAAGAGTTAAAAGAGAAGTTTCAGTAAATGCTCATGTTATAAAAGTGTTACAAAATCTTATGAGCACATTTTTAATATACTTAAATGTGTAACTATTTCAATAAAATCAAAAATAGCAAAATAGGAAGAAAAAATAGGCAAGAGAATGGGAACACATGAATTTCTAGCTCAGAATCTCACGGGTTGAATAATTCCAAATTCATCTGTTTCCTTAACTTTATAGGAAGTAATTAAACTTTTAGCTGTAAGACCTCATGACCTAACTGTTAAAATTTAAGCCTAGATGAGTTAGAACAAAGTATTCTCATGTATATTTCAGATTTTTCACATTTGTATTATGCAACAAATACATACTTACTGTAAAACAAGAGTGAGTAATTTTATTGCTTGCACTGCAACATCATATTCTTTGTCAAGGGTCATAGACACAATTCTATCCTATGGCCAAAAGAAGTAAAATATTTTTAAAAGGAAAGTAAGAGGAAAATATTTTCAAATTACAGGTAATTTTTAAATATGTTTAAAGCAATACTAACCTTGAATCGACTGGTAAAAAGTTCCAGTTTGGAATTAAGCTCTTTGTTATAATAAAGTCCTTGTAGCGCAGTAAGACATTTCAGTCTTACCTCACCTTGCTAGAGAAATAAGAGAAGATATGTTAAAACTCTTCATACTTTCAACTTGAATATTTAAAATTCATACAATATTTTCTACTTCCAAATTTTAGCATTTCTTTAGAAACTGCCATCTTTGAGTAAAAATAATAATCAATACATACAAGACTAAATAGCTATGGGGTTACTTATTCTGGAGGTCAAATGATGATTTATTGAAAATTTGTTTAGAATAAAAAAACTACCGTAAAAGATGGTAGTAGCTTTATTCATAGTAAGTTTTTCTGTACAGAAAGTAATGTTTGGAGGAAATGCAAACAAGGTACTTTATAAAGGATACTGAAAAGATTGCCTAAAAAAATAGTAGTTTAAAAATAAAAAGAAGGTGGGCCGGCGCTGCGGCTCACTAGGCTAACCCTCCGCCTTGCGGCACCGGCACACCGGGTTCTAGTCCCGGTCGGGGTGCCGGATTCTGTCCTGGTTGCCCCTCTTCCAGGCCAGCTCTCTGCTGTGGCCCGGGAGTGCAGTGGAGGATGGCCCAGGTGCTTGGGCCCTGCACCCCATGGGAGACCAGGATAAGTACCTGGCTCCTACCACCAGATCAGCACAGTGCGCCAGCCGCAGCGCGCCGGCCGCGGTGGCCATTGGAGGGTGAACCAATGGCAAAAGGAAGACCTTTCTCTCTGTCTCTCTCTCTCACTGTCCACTCTGCCTGTCAAAAAATAAAAAAAATAAAATAAAAAGAAGGTTAGAGGCTACATAAAGCAAGGTATAATATGGCAAAGATATGCATTCTTCAAAAGAGAGGATCAAAACTGATAAAAAATTTAACATATAACACTCAATAATAACAGAGGAACAGCTCCTAATATCTCTGCACAGAAATCAATTCAACAATGACAGTAAAATCAAGTTCCCAGTAATCAAAACATCTAGGGGTCTTTATGTGATAGAGACCAAGTTTTCACAAAGCAGATAGAAAAAAATAATAAAGGCTTATAGGAATGTGGCCCCAGGTATACAGACCTGCAGGTAACTGATTTATGAATTAGAGCTACAGAAATTCATGCCTATATACACACAGAGAAGCAGTCTGTAGAGCATATCTTACCTTATCATGCATAGTCCAACCCACATATTTTAAATAACTGTCATTAAGAAAAGCATCACTATACATCTTCATCCATATGCCAATCTCCTCAATACATATAGCTCGAATTTCAGCTATTGCATCACTGAATGGAAAAAGCAAAAAGTAGGCATAATTAATGCCACTGTAACACAGGACTCACAGTTGATATTCAAGAGTTGCCAAATACTCTATACGCCCTAGTGATATGCCATCACTTTAAGTATTACTGAGGATTAAAGAGCAAAATTGAAGCATGGCCCCAAACACCAGTATCTTATGGTTTACATAGCAAAGCATAATTATCAACACATAAACATCTAAAATCAAAACTATAAGTAAAATCACATCCCACCTTGTGTACCATGCCACATTCCAGACTTCACTCACACCTTTTGGGCATGGTGTGTTCAGAAGATAGCATGCACATTAACTGGATACAGCATAATTTCCAGAGGAGAATTAATTATATATAATATTGAGGGCAAGCTTAACAGAATGAATGATTTTGAATTCATTCTGTACTGGCCAGCGTTGTGGCATAGTGAGTGTCACTTGCAATACCGGCATCCTATATGGGTGCCAGTTGATGTCCCAGCTGCTCTAGTTCCAATCCACCTCCCTGCTAATGGCCTGGGAAAGCAGCAGAAGATAGCAAAAGTATTTGTACCCCTGCCACCCACATGGGAAACCTAGATGAAGCTCCTGGCTATTGTAGCCAGCTGGGGATAAACCAGCAGATGGAAGAGCTCTCCGATTCTCCCTCTCTTTCTGTAATTCTTTCAAACATAAATAAATGTTTAAAAAAATTAAAATATCCAAATTGTTCCATTGATATTCAAACAGAAGAGAAGAGTCAAACAAGTATTGCCCTATTTTTCAGATGGGAAAAACTAAGTTCAGAGAAGTGAAAAGAATTAAGAACAGAGTGAATCAGTGAAAGCTAAGATTCCAATATTCATCTTACTATAACTCTATTCACTAATTTACATTGTTTAACCCAGTAATTATCCAAACTTGAAGATTAAAAAAAAATAGTTACTTACAAAAATAATTATTCTGACTTACCGGTATCTATGTACAAATACTCCTTTAAATATTGCATTCATCATATTCTCTATTTCATCTTGATTTTCTTGAAGCTATAAAGAGGAAAAAAATATTTCCAGTTGTAAAGGAAGAAGACCAGAAAACTCATAAAAAGTTATTACAAGCACCAAAAAGAATTCCGGTCTCTCAAGTATTTGGTGATTACATCAAATTCTGAGTTCTACTAGGCATCAGAAACCACACATAAAATTAATTATGTATCAGTTACCTAATGTAAAGTTCTGTGATTCCTGAAATACATGATTTGGCTTTTAACATCTAGCTGGTAGATAAACTTTGTCTAATGCATACAAGTTTCTATTGCATACAGAACTGTAAAATTTGTTAGATAGTTTACTATTGTATATCATTTATTATATAACATATTCATGTCAGAAACATAACATTTTTTCCTTTTCTTGTTCTTTATATTCTAAGATAGAAGAGTCATTTATGTTAGCTAGTGTCCACGCAAAGAACAAAAGGAATTAACAGTAAAATTAACTAGGAAAAAATTAATATCCCTGCTACATTCTTTTGAGAGAAGACTTACCTGAAACAAACAGGTTAACATTCCTATCTTGGCTAACTTATCTACTACACATATACTTTCGATTCAGAACTTACAAGATAGAATCTTTAGAATCTAAGGACACATTTGTTTTTAGAATGTGTTCTGGCTTTTTGTGGAATTTATTTTTTTCTTTGCATCTTGTATTTCCAAATAATGCTAACAAAAGCATGTACTTATATCATTACAGTCAAAGGTACAGAGTATATTCCAATGTATTTAACACGTAACACTAACTCAAAAGTATTTGTTTCTTATATTTGCATGGAACTTTATTCTCAAAGTCTTTTTACCTTTACCCATTCACTCTATGTTCACAAACTTAAATTTATGTCCCAGAATTAAGCCATAATTTCAAGAACTAATAAGCTTCATTTTCACCTAATAAATCAACCAATGAAATCTATTAAGTAAACTAAGGAAATAAATTAATTTTTCATTTTAAATTATATTAAAAAATGAGGAATTTAGGAATGAGGAAATGCAAGGAGGATTTTTATTATTTGTCTTGATTCATGCATGGTCCTTTATAAAAGTTAGTACTTCAGAAACAGACTATTTAAAATTACAGCTACTACCTCCCCCAAAATTTCAAGCTCAAGCAAATAATTTATGGAATACCGTACCTATTTGAACTCAATAGCATTACCAATATTTTCAAAGTATCAGAATATGCCCGAGACTTAAAAATAAACATTTCTATTATAAAATAGATGAGTATTTTATCACCATGGAAGAGAGAATTTAATTTCAGAACACCAAAAGATCTTATTAAGCATAAGGCTGAAAAAAATATTTTCCTCATTCAAATTTGAATTTGGTGTGCAATCTGTGTTAACCAAATGCCATCTACTATACAAAAAAGAACACTGATTTAGATGGCAGTAAACAGCTTATACATTACTTCTCAAAGTGATCTCACATTTCATTTCACCCAAAGAACAATGTGAGGGAGGGAGTGAAAACATGTATTTTCACAGTAAAGATGAGTACACTAAGCCTTAGATAAATTGTCAGACAGATCTAGGATTCCACATTTAAAGTCAAATACTTTAGTACACAAAAATAGTGAGCATACACACAACGTATTGTTGACGTTGATTTTCAATAAAAGTTCAATTTAGATATTTAAATTATTTGAAAATGTTCAATTTAAATCTTTCAAAAATTATATGACAAACTAGTAAAATTGTATCAGAATTAATGATGATCACACTGGTCACACATTAAAACTCTAAATGTTCAACATGAAAAAATATACCTCTTTCCGCTTTTGTAGCAGGAGTTCTAGCCTCTCATTGGCTCGTTTTCCAATCATTTTACTCCGTTCTGCCTCATACTGTCTTTGTGTATTATCCATATTAATGCTAAGATTTAGTGCCACATTCACCAAAGCTGTCATCAACTTCATAGCTATTTTTAAAAGGGTAAAATGTTGAAATTAGTCTAACAGGTCCAAAAAATTGACAACTTAAAACTAAAAGAGAAATAAATAGTCCACTCTGCTTCTAACAGACAAAATGCAGCTGCGAACAAATAACAAATATAGTAAAATAGCTATACTGTGTTGAAAAATTACTATAAGTTAGTTATCTATATTAAGCACCTCTTGTGGATTATCTCCTAATCCTCACAACATCTCTCAGTGAGTATATCCCCATTTCATTCATGAAGAAATTTAAGTTCAAGAAGATTAAGAAGTTTGTATCAGATATGTAATTTATATAAGTAGTTAAACCATGATTCAAACAAATGTAATCCAACTGAAGACTCTGTTTAAAAGCCACTATTCAATAATAGGCCCCCAAAATGTCCTTTTCCAAAAATCATGAATCCTCTTACAAACAAATTTTAGTTCATACAGAAGTCAATTAGCGAAAGGGAACTTAAAATGTTCAAGACCAAAAACAAAAATGGTTTAGATTTACAAATGTTGAAGAGCTCCATCAGTGTTTCCTTTCCTGAAATATCACTCAGCTACCTAGCATCACAGACATAATGATGAAGTTGTAAATAACAGATCTTATGAAAAAAAAGGAAAAAAATGAAAACAGCAAAATAACATCCAATAAGGTGTTTTTCATAAAATCTCCTCCAGATCTCCACCTGCTCTTACTGAACCTTTAACCCTGAGATAAGACTTTTACTGCCCAGGATTTCAAACATGTTAATCGAAATATTTGATTCTTTTTATATTTATTTGAAAAGCACAGAGCCACAGTGAGAGAGATCTCCCATTTGATAGTTCACACCACCTGCCTATAATTGGACCAAGAACCCAAAACACAATCCACATCTCCCATGTATAGCTGGCATGAATCCAATTCACTTGAGTCATCATTGCTGCCTCCCAGGGTCTGCATTGGTGGGAAGCTGCAAGTGAGGAGCCAGAGTTAGGAGCCAGAGCCGGGAATCAAATCCAGGTACTCAGAATGTGAGATACAGGTATCTTAGCTCCTAAAGTTCTTATCATTTTATGCTTTCTCAAGCTTTTCCCAGAATATTTCTCAGATGATACACTGTAAGATACAGCAAAGCATAACTGTATCTCGCAATTTTCTGCTCAAAGCCATCTTATACATTCAGCAAACCACAGTATCACTCTGATGTAAAATTATTCACATTAGGCCATATTTATTTTTATTTGCTTAAAACTTCAAGTTCTTGACACTGAACGCTATCTTAAGTACATAAAACAATGCCACATTCATTTTCTGACTTCAAATCAAAAAAACAAAACTAGAACCTACAGGAAACCACCTGTTTTATTTTTAAATAATGGAGGTCTTAAAAGGACATCTGTGATCAAAGTATTAATTCTTTGAGAAAATATACTAAAAAAATAAAGATAGAGAATAAAAGTGTTTGAAGTTTGAAATCAAAATGCAATAAAGGCTTAAGATACTATAATAACAATTAAAGCAAGAAAAAACAAAGCCTATTTGATTTACTCAAACTCAAACCAAATAGCCCATATTCAATAACAATATAGTGTATCAGCAATTTAACTTTAGCACAAAGGAGTAATAAAATATTTTATTCATGTAAACACCAATAATCATTGTCCTAGGATTAGCTATGCAAGGTATAAAACTGTAACTCATTTCACTAAAATTTTAGGATCAAAAAATTTAACACAGACTAAAGTCAGCTAAAAACAGTAGAAAAATCAACTTTCCCCAGTGTGATTAACAGAGTAAGCATCAGTCATTAGGGTCTATTCTACCTGGAGGGGCAAATCAGAAACAAACTTTAGGGTCATCAGGATGACATATTTAAAATGATTATGACAGCCTTCCCAAATTTTCCCAAATAACACATATTTTAAGAACCCAATGCATACATACTGGCCAATTTTCCTGTGTGTATAGCATAGTAATCAAATGTTTTCATCACAAGAAAACTGCCATGAGTACTTCAAAGTACGTAGAAAAGTAGAGTTAAAAGTAATTTAGTTTTTGTGAAAAAATGAAATCTGTACATAGTTTGTTTATACTTTTCCAAGACTTCTTATATATTACTTAAAGCATACCTTAACAGAATTGAAGCTGAAAATACCATCCTGGCTGGCACCGCGGCTCACTGGGCTAATCCTCCGCCTGCGGAGCCAGCACCCCGGGGTTCTAGTCCTGGTTGGGGCACCAGAATCTGTCCCAGTTGCTCCTCTTCCAGTCCAGCTCTCTGCTGTGGCCTGGGAAGGCAGTGGAAGATGGCCCAGGAGCTTGGGCCCTGCACCCGCATGGGAGACCAGGAGGAAGCACCTGGCTCCTGGCTTCAGATCGGTACAGCATGCCAGCCGTAGCGGCCATTTGGGGGGTGAACCAATGGAAAAGGAAGACCTTTCTCTCTCTCTCTCTCACTGTCTAACTCTGCCTGTCAAAAAAAGAAAAAAATACCATCCCATTTGAAGTAATTGATTGGGGTGGGGGTAGGGAAGAGTGTCCTGTTTACTGACCACTTTATAAATAAAAGTAGTCCATGTTAACTATTGTTTCCTTTCTCTTTTTATTTTTTAATCATTTGAGAGGCACAGAGATGGAGAGAAAGAAACAGAGAAAGCAAATTAGAGCACCCATTTTCTGTCTCGCTCCCGAAATGCCCACAAAGGCCCCTGGCCAGAAGGAACAGACCAAAGAAGTCAAAACCAAAGCTTGGAGCCAGGGACCTAACCCAGGTCTCCTAGTGGGTAACACGAACTTAGCCCCTGGAGGGATTACTGCTGCCTTCCAAATTTTGTACCAGCAGAAAGCTGAAGTCAAGCACAGAATTCACACAATCTGTCATGTCACATGGGTGTCCCAAAGGGTATCCTGACTGTCAGACCAAATGTCTACTCCTCTCCTTTCTGTTTTAATGAGAACCTTGTTCAACTTTACCCTAAGCAATACAAAGAAAATATTTCCAATTACTAACCTGCCAGGGTGCTTGTATGTCGAAATGCTCTGACTTGTGAGTCAGACAATCCTGTAAGAAGTGAAATGACTGTATCCATCATGTACTCATCATATATGATACTATATTGACATTGCCGTACTAATACGCCAATGAATTCACAAAAACTGGATTTGAACTTTTTCCATTGAGGGCCAGCCATGGTAAGTGGATAATCTCCACTATCCTAGAAGAAAAATCGTAAACAGTGATTTAATTTTCAAAGCAAAACAATGTATAACTTATTTTTGAAATACCCTAGGCAAATGCATGAGAAAGACTAATTTATCTCACCCTTGTTCTCTAATGATTCCTCAAAGCGAGCAGGAAAATAAAGTGTAAAGGTAGAGGTATCTTTGACACTCTTTTATTTAAAATCAAAATGCATATTCTGAATTCAGTTTACCAATAAAAATATATACTAATAACTCAGGGGTTAAACCCTATTCAAAGCAAAGCATTCAACTAATAAGAAGACATATTTATTAAATTTCTCTTTTGCATTCAACTAATAAGAAGACATATTTATTAAATTTCTCTTTTAAAAAGCAAATAAAAATTGCATTTTTAAATGTATTCAGAATGATGGAATCATTTTTCTGCTAGTCTAATGAAATAACGTATGATGTAAATATCAAGGAAAGATAACAGGGTATGTTTTCATTAGCCGTAGGATAGGAAGACAGATTTAAATAATTAATTTTTTTTAAATGAAATACAGCTAGTAAAGCATAGAATGAAAAGGTACTCAAGTTTTCATTTGTACAAAGATAGGGAATTCTCCAATCTCAGATTGAGACTTTCCACAAATCATTAGAAACAATTCCTTAAAACAGATCAACAGCATACAGAAAACAAAGGGTTGCTGACAAGAATATTTTAGAAACAAGGCAATTTTATCAGACGGTACTTTTTAATACAATTTTTTTTATTTTAAGCCATTCCATGTAAAACTTGAATTGTCTCTCTGAAAAATACAGTCCTAATACTCTGCCCAAAAGGTTTCTGTTGCATAGTCTGATTAGCTAATTTAGTTACTATATTGAAATACATCAAATTAATTGTCGCCAGCCACTAGTAAAAGCCTATGGAAAAGTGTTATTAACCCAAATTAACAGATAATGAAACTGACAAGACAATAATTTGTCCAAGGTCACACAGTCATCATCTGGTTAAATCTAAAGGTAAAGCTCTTATCCATACCATTAATACTGAAAATTTAAGAATACTTTTGAGAATAAAATCAATATGCATAAAATTATCAAAACATTTAGGGTAACAAGTTACCTCATCAAATTCTTCAGTCATTTTTCGAATTATCTCAGAGTTCTGCATATGTCTAAACATTTCTGCTGTGACAACTCCTGAAATTTGCAAGTGGCAGAAGTTAATAAATCACCTAACAAAAAAACTGAAGGAAACTTCTAAGTCAAAGAAGTCTACAAGTCACTTGAAAAAGGTGTATTTTTTCATTGCATTATCATTACCTATAATAATCACCTATAATGACAATGATAAATAAAGCACAAATGCCACTTTCATCATGCACAAGAAAACAGTCCCACACTTCTAACATTTTTCTTTCTAGCACAGCTTTGGTCATTCCTACTGGACTTACTTTACTCATATTAGTATAGTGTTGTCCTTCAGAATCTACTCAGAATTGCTTTCAAAAACCCTCAATACCCAAATCTGCAAATGTTCAAGTCTCTTAGGAAAATCATAGTATTTGCCAATATCCTATACATATCCTCTTGAATACTTTAAATCATATCTAGACTATTTATAAATGAATAAAAGTATCATTAATAAAAGAATATAAATGCCACATAAATAGTTGTATGATTTAGTAAATAATGACAAGAAACAAAGTCTACACAAAGTAGATATATTTTTTCCAAAAAATTTTATGTATATCCAGGGATATAGAACTTAAAAATATAGAAGGCCAAGTGTACTGACTTTGCCCTTTTAACATGAGTGAGACAACATGGGTGGGGAGGTGGGGGATGGCAAGAATTTTAGAATTTTCAAGGATGGGAGATGATAGAAGGAAGAGTATACATTAAAATAAATGAAAAATATCCAAGTGGAGGTCAAACATCAAAAGAAGTATTTCAAGGAAACACGACATTGTAGGAAGATTAGGTACACTGGTACCTCTGATGGGGTATCAATAGAGGGAGAGGAAGTCAGGGATGATAGTGGGGCAAGGACAGGCAAGACAGACAGAGGAAAGAAGGTAATGCAAATACAAAAACTGTATTTTCAAACCCATATTCTTAGTGTTGGATTATTTATTTACTTACCAACCTTGTCACTAGGAATACCATAAATATAGTAACATCTAAAAGAATGTCTTGTCACAAAAGATAATATTTATAAATTGGATACAATAAATATATATGCTTGGATTTTGTGTGTCTGTGTTTATACATAGCTGCAAAGCTATGATCCCAACTTCACAGATGAGGAAACTTGAGTCTAATACTCAGATAAACTAAATAGTTTAGGATAATTCATCCATATTATATTCTCCTCTCTGAGTGAGATTAATTTCCAGTGGTGACTCAAAGAGCCCTTACCTACCAAAACCTGAAAAAAAAAAAAAAAAAAAAAACAAGTAATTGCTTTTAAAAAGAAAAAAGATTGATGAATTCAAAAGAAAGCATCATTTCTCTGGTTGCAGAAAACAATCTCAAAAATCTTTTGAAAGACCTTGATTCTAATCTAGAATCATGTATATCCCTTAATAATTTTCCCAGACTAGTATTAGTTAGGTACTGTACACTTGGTAGTATTACAGAAGGACAAGCAACTCAATCCCTGAAATAAGTACACTTATTTTGTACATTTTAGAAGCACCTGATTTCTAAAGCAACCACCTCCCTCCTCACACCCCACCCCACGGGGCAACCCTGGCCAAACCAGCCAGAAACCCAAAATTACATAGCATTGGGCCTCAGAGCAGGAAAGAAATTATCTGTCACAAACCACATTTAACCCCAGAGTTGGGTGTGACGCCACCATTAGAACAGCATATCAGAGCCCAATGCCCAAAAACTGTGGGGGAGATGAATTGAGACTGCTAAAAAATGATACATAAAAATTAAAAAACAAAAATAAAGCAAGGAAACAACATTGGCCAGAGTCACAATAAAAAAAAAAAGGCAGTCTGGGACCATTCAGCGTAGGGCCAAACATCCTTCCACACCTCAACAGCCATAGAATGCATCTTTGTATTAAATACAGCAAAATAACTGATCTGATGTTCATGAGGACAACTCTGAGTTCACAATAAAAGGATAAAGTATAGAAGTTATAATTAAAGAAGTTTCTAACTCATGTATGAAAGAATTCTATCAACAATTCTGTGTAAAAGTATTTAATGATATCAACTTTTCAATTAGATAAATTCCCCTTGGTGGAAGTTGATTGATTCAGAAATATGATTGGCAGTGTTCAAATCGATCGGATAATTTAAGTTTTAAGCACCTTAAATTTTTAGACATCCTGACAATCTAGTTTGCAAGGAGGTATATCCAAATGTTAATTAAAGTAAGCTGGTTCTTTAATACTTCTTCCTTATTTGTCTAAATTCATTCTCTAGCATCTTAACTTTTTACATCTATTATTAAGCAAACTTTCTTCATGGTTTTCTAATGTCCATGGTTATTTCTCTGTGTATTCCACTTTTATAAAAATGGAAAACCCCTAGAAAAGTGCATAAAATGTTATTTGCCTAGGCATCTTCTAGAATTTCAAGGATGACCCAAGTATTAGAAAGACACATGATACATCAGAACCTGAGCATGATCTTGACTCACTCATTGGCTGATCTAGAAGAGGATGTATGACTTGACTTACATAATATTTTTTCCCTGCTAAATGTCTGCCTAAGTTTCCCTCCTCCCAGAAAAAAAAAAGGTCAATAGTTTGTACTTTACCCACTCCAACCGCAAAATCTTTGAAAATAAAGTAAAACCACTTTATAAAAATGATCCTACTATCCACTACAGAATTTCTCTAAGAACCAATAATCTCCTTAACACCTTATTTAATTTACTTACTTACTTACTGTTATTTGTGGCACTTTTTAATACCCTACACTTTAAAAGTCTCTGTCACTTGAACATGTATCTCTATATTATCTTTCTCCTTCCTTCTTTTTTCTTTTTTTTTTTTTTGACAGGCAGAGTGGACAGTGAGAGAGAGACAGAGAGAGAAAGGTCTTCCTTTGCCGTTGGTTCCCCCTCCAATGGCCGCCGCTGCAGCCGGCGCACCGCGCTGATCCGATGGCAGGAGCCAGGAGCCAGGTGCTTTTCCTGGTCTCCCATGGGGTGCAGGGCCCAAGCACCTGGGCCATCCTCCACTGCACTCCCTGGCCATAGCAGAGAGCTGGCCTGGAAGAGGGGCAACCAGGACAGAATCCGGCGCCCCAACCGGGACTAGAACCCGGTGTGCCGGCGCCGCAAGGTGGAGGATTAGCCTAGTGAGCCACGGCGCTGGCCTTCTCCTTCCTTCTTAATCTATTTCTATTTTCCTAAAACAAGATGCTCAAAGTAGGAAATATATCTAATAAAAGTAACATAACAATTATAAATTGCCAAGTTTTTAACTAACATTCACAGATGAATACAATTTTGTGAACAGACTTTCGTACTTCGTTCTTAGCTTTTTACTTACACTATGGATGAATATAATGTAAATAATTCAATTATCTTGTGGCTATTTTCCATATAAAATGCTAACTTTCTTCAGGTAGAACAACAAAAAAGTGACCATTTAAGAGCTGTTTACAAAATAAATATATCTTACCTTTACAGCCTGAACACTGAATAAAAAAGTTGATAAGATCAAGGAGTGCTATATCTCGGTCATGCTTGTATGATTCTATCCAATCATCTACCACCGACTATAACAGAGGAAAAAAATACAATAATTAGTTTTTTTCTTCTCTAAGGTCCAATTAATCTGATGAAAGTCAGAAAATCCAACATTATTAAATATCACATTAAATTAACATGTGTTTGTATACTGAAATTTAAAGTTCTATTTTAAGAGTAAAATAGAAACAAATTAATAATATAATTGCCTGATAGTAAAATATGACAATCATTCTTCTATAATTATAAGATCTGAAAACTCCAAGTCTATAAAGTGTAATTACCTATTATTTCTTAATGACATAAAAGGCATCCTAGGAAACATTAAAATTCAACTCATTTTGCTACAATATTATAATTGACAATATTTAAATATTAGCACAGTAGTGGAATAAAAATTTTTTTAAAAATTAAAGACATGAATGCCTGGGTTAATGAGGAAATGCTGAACAAAATAACATGGATTTTTCTGAAAAGTGAGCATAAATACTCCCATGTTAAAAAGGTAAACTGAATGCTAAATACTAAATGAAGGCAAAAAAAAAGTTCATAGATCTAACGAGTTAATACCGTTAGATGTCTATGCTTTAGAGTTTATCTACAGATTCATTAAAATCCCTATCAAAATTTCAATTGACTATGTTACACAAATTAAAATGCTGATTCTAAAACTCTTACAAGGGATCCTGGACAGCCAAACTTATTTGAAAAAGAACAAAGCTGGAAGACTCATACTTCATGATTTTGAAACTTACAATGCTACATTAATCAAGATAATGTAGTACTAGCAGAAAGACAGACATGTACATTAATGGAATAAAATTCAGAATTTAGAAATAAAACCTTATGTTGATAGTCACTGGATTTTCAATGGGTGTTAAGACCATTCAATACGGGGAAGAATAGTCTTTTTAACAAATAGTCCTGGGACAAGATATACTCATTCAAAAGAATGAAATTGGATCCTAAATAATACCTTATACAATATTGAGTTCATATGGATCAAAGAACTAGCCAGAAAAGCTAGAGCTACAAAATTCTTAGAATACATAAATCTCTGTACCTTTTCATTTGACAAAGCCTTCTCAGATACTAGACCAAAAGCACAAGCAACAAAAGGGGGGAAAATTCTCACCTTTTCCAAAATACTGCAAAGGATTTCATTTAAAAACACACACACACACACACACACACACACACACAGAAATAACAAATCACAAAATGGGACAGCATATCTGCAAATCATGTATCTGATAACAGATTTGTGCCCAAAATATAAAAAGAACTCTTACAATTCAATAAAAAAAAAGTCAGCCAAACAATCTGATTAAAAATATCGGCAGGAGTGGGAGTTTGGCACAGTGACTGAAGTGCTACTTGAGACGGCTGCATCTCATATTGAAAGGATTCATGTGAGTCCCAACTACTCTGCTTCTAACCAATTTCCTGCTACTGCACATGTTGGGAGGTAGCAGGAGCTGGCTTAAGTGCTGAGGTCACTGTCAACCATTTCAGAAAACCAGACTGAGTTCTGGACTCCTAGTTTCAGTCTGGCCCAGCCCTAGCTGGCTGCTGCAGGTATTTGAGGAGTGAAGCAGCAGATGGAAGATCTTTCCTTGTTTCTGTCTTGTAGATAAATATGAAAATACAAAAATCTTAAAAAGTATATATGTGATCATATCAGAATAATGATACACAAGTAGTCAATAAGCACATGAAAAAATTATTAGCTATCAAGGAAATGCAAATCAAATACCACTCTGTACCCACTAAGATGGCTATAATAAAAATATAGATAACAACAAGCACTGAGAAAGATATACAGAAATAGAATGCTCAAACACTGCTGGTAGGAATGTAAAATGGTGTAGCCACTTTGGAAGAAGTTTGGCGGCTACTCAAAAGGTTAAATATAGAAGTCACCATATGGCACTGCAATTTGACTCTCAGGTATATTATTACCCAAGAGAAATGGAAACAAAAATATATATCCAAACAAAAACTTACATGGAAATATACTTAACAATATTATTCACAGGACTGATGTTGTGGGATAGCAGGTTTAGCCTCTGTCTGTGGCACCAGCATCCCATATGTGCGCCAGATGGAGACCCGGCTGCATCACTTCCAATTCATCTCCCTGCTGGTGTGCCTGGTAAAGTAGAGGAAGATGGCCCAAGTGCTTGAGCCCTTGTACCCATGTGGGAGACCTGGAACAAGTTCCTGGCTCCTGGCTTTAGCTTGGCTCAGCCACAGCTGTTGCACCCATCTGGAGTGTTAACCACCAGATACAAGATTGATTCTCTCTCTTCCTATCTCTCCTACTCTGTCTGTGACTCTGCCTTTCAAATAAATTTAAAAAAAAAAAAAAACAGTATTACTCACATTGGTCAAAACATGGAAACAAGCCAAATGCATATCAAGGAATGAATGGATAAACAAAGGCGGTAAATCCATACAATGGAATATGTTTGACAAGAAAAAAAGAATGAACTTACAATACAAGCTACAACATGGATGAACCTTGATAATATGCTAAGTCAAAGAAACCACTCATAAAAAACAAGAATTACATGATCCAATTGATATGAAAAGTCCAAAATAGGCAAATTACATAAAGTGAATTTGTGGTAGCCTAGACCTGAGGAAAGGGAAGTGACTGCTAACAGGTATGAGAATTCTTTTTCTAGGACGTTGAAAATATTCTAATATTAGACTGTAATGGTGATTCACACGATTAGATGAATACACTAAAAACAGTAGAATTTACACCTTAAAAGGGTGAATTTTATGGTATGTGAGATATTGCAATAGTTCTATTTTATATTTATTTTATTTGCTTGAAGGGCGGGGGTAGGGAGGATAGAGAGAGAGATCTATCTGCCATTTCACTCCTCCAATGCCTGCCTGCAACAGCCAAGACTAAGCCAGGCCAAAGCCAGGAGTCAAGAAATCAATCAGGTGGTAGGAACCAGAGTACCTGAGCCATCACCTGATACCTCCCAGGGTACACATTAGCAGGAAGCTGGAATCTTGGGGTGGCGTGGGAAGGGGCACCTGACCAGAATGAACATATTCAAGCCCTATGATGTTAGTGTCCCACCAGCAATTTAACCACTGTGCCAAATGCCCGCTGTATCTAGTAATGCTTTAAAAAAGAAAACAGGACAGAACTAAAAATAAAAGCAGTACTTCATTCCTTTGGTGGCAGAAAAAGTAACTTCAAAACTAATTTTTAAAAAAGGTAAATAAAGCAAATCAAAATCAAGATGATAAACAATAGCTAATATAAAAAAAGTCACAAGGGGAAACGTTTCTAAGTTCTATGCTAATAAATATATAACCCCTATCATCTAAAAGTTGTACTTTGGAAATTTATATTTATTAAATAAAAGTTAAAAAAATATATATATATAACCCAGGTAAAAACAGGGACTAAAATACGTATAATTTAATGTACCAAAAAAAAAAAAAACCCTATGGTTACACAATAAAGAAATAAGGAACTATTACCTTAGTATTTCCTGGCTCATGAATGACTGGAATTATTCTAAAACTTTACTTAATTTCTACATCTTAATCTTTTTCCATATTTCACAACAGCTTTTGTATATTAACCAACACAATTTACACAGAAAATTTAAGATTTTTCCCAAATAACAATGTGGGCAATAGCAAGAGAATATATTATATTATAATTAGATTGTGATCATTTAAATACATGGTACATAATTAAATTCTTAAAAATATTAAATGAGTTTGAGTACAGCTCTACACCTGATTCTAGTTTCTATTAATATACACCATGGAAGGCATAAGTTGATGGCTCAAGTAGTTAGATTTTTCTCACTCAAGTGGGAGAACCAGACTGAGTTCCCAGCTCCTGGGCATTTGGGAGTAAATCAGAAAATCGAAAGCGGGGAGTGCAACCAGTGCATGGGCAAGTGGGAGTGCAGAAGAGTGGACACGGGTGTGAGTGTGTGGGCATGTGGGTATGTTTGTATGGGTGTCTTTAATTTAAAAGAATAAAAATATGGCCCCAGTAAGAGGTGGGGTCTATATCCCCTTCCCTACATCAGAATGCAGTGATGCTACCAAGATTAGGTCTCAGAAGGCCATGTAATCATCTACATTGGTCTGTTGAAGCACTAGCAAACTGAATACTACCTTTCAGAATATTCTCTGCAAACTCAGCTGTATCATAAGCCCAAGCTACACGGAAAGGTCATTTGTGGGTTCTACTGATAAGAGTTCTGAGCCCTGCCTTCCAGTTATTAGAGACTAGTCATCAAATATGAGAAAAGAAGTTTCCAGATGATTATGTACTCTGTGTTACTGTCAGGCATTCAACCTATTCCAATTTAGGCCTCAGCCATCAGGAAGCAGAATTAAATTTCCCACTTAGTTCTGCCTGTATTACAGACCCACAAAATCATTAAACAATAAAACAGTGGTTATTTCACATCACTATAGTAGGGGAAGAGACCATTATCCAATCAAAAGAAAAAACAATTGGGGTCAATTTGTGGCATAGCGTGTTAAGCATATGGATCCCATATGGATGCCAGTTTGAGTCCCAGCTGCTTCATTTCCAATCCAGCTCCCTGCTAATACACCTAGCAAAGCAGTGGACGATGACACAAATGCTAGAGTCCCTGCCACCCACCTGGGAGACCTGAATGAAGTTGCTGGCTACAGACTTCAGCCTGGTCCAATCCTGGCCATGCAGCCATTTAGGGAGTGAACCAGCAGATAAAGATCTCTCTTTTTCCCTCTCTAACTCTGTCCTTCAAATAAATAAATATTTAATAAATAAACTATTTTAAAAAATAATTCATGAAGATAAAATAGAATTTACAAAAGGAAGACAGATTGCTATAATTTAAAAATAAAATAAATGTGGAGCCATCAATGTGGTGCAGTAGGTTAAGCTGTCATCTGAGATGCCTGCATCCAATATGAAGGGCTGTTCAATTCCCAGCTACTCCAATTCCAATCCAACTCCCTGCTAATGTACCTGAGAAAGCAATGGAAGATGGCCCAAGTGCTTGGACCCCTGGAACCCAAGTGAGAGACCCAGATGGAGTTCTAGGATCCTGACTTTGGCCTGGTCCAGCAACAGCCATTGTGGCCATTTGGAGAGTGAACAAGCAGGTGGAT
The DNA here is from genome assembly GCF_964237555.1 of Oryctolagus cuniculus. Classification (NCBI taxonomy): domain Eukaryota; kingdom Metazoa; phylum Chordata; class Mammalia; order Lagomorpha; family Leporidae; genus Oryctolagus; species Oryctolagus cuniculus. The sequence continues at coordinate 101,845,889 of NC_091453.1, read as the reverse complement.
GATTCTCTAACTCTGCCTTTCAAATAAATAAATCTATTTTTAAAACTGTAACCTATCACATAAAGATATGTCTAAAATTTTTAACCATAATGTGTTGATTTAATCTCATTGACAGAATTAATCCAAAAGGGTAAATGGGTACAGGAAGGTAATTTATTAAATTAAGGAGTAACGGGTTGGCACTGTGGCATAGCAGGTAAAGCTGTCGCCTGCAGTGCTGGCATCCCATATGGGCTCTGGTTCAAGTCCTGGCTGTTCCACTTCCAAAGCAGTAGAAGATGGCCCAAGTCCTTGGGCCCCTGAACCCACATGGAAGACCCGTAAGAAGCTCCTGACTTCGGTCTGGCCAACCTCCAATCAATGCAGCCATTTGGAGAATGAACCGGCAGATGGAAGATCTCTATCTCTCTCTTTCCCTTTCTATAACACTGCCTTTAAATTAAGGAGTGCCTAAATAAACCGGAGACATTATTTTTGAAAGCAAAATTCACAATAAAAACAATCACTTAAAACATTAAAAAAGAGAAGATTCCACATCCTGATTACAACTACAGAAAAGCAAACTTAAATAGACCAATAAGGGTGAATAGAATGCCGTGAATAAATCTGCTATCAGTTCTTTAATCTGTAAAACTGATGATAACTCAAACCCCTAAAGTATTTCTTCATGTAAAACTGTTCATTATTCCCAATAACATTCTAAATTTTGTTTGCAGAACAGCAAGTATCTACTATAGTAAACTCTGTATTTAAACAAGTTTTTGCATTTCATCTATTAACAAAAAGACTAAATGGCTACTTCTCAGAAAATAAACTGTGTGAGCCTATTGTTGATTACAGTTGAAAAGTTATTCTCTGAAGTTTTTATAAATGAAATAAAAACTTTAAGTATGCATTTTCATTGCTATGGTTTAGCAAACAACATGAATACTCAGCTTTCTACCATCATAAATTATGCAGATAAAACATAATTAGGATGATTTGACATGGACATGCCTCCAACTTTTTACTCTTCTGCTGTGAAGCAGGCACAAGTAATAAAATCTGTAATAGAAAACTGATCAAAATTCAATTCACTAAAGTGGCTAATGTTATATTAGGCCACTCAACCAAGAATCCTACATGGGCAGAGGACTTCATATCTTAATGGCAGCTATGTAAATCCAGGGAAAACTGAAACCCCATAGCCAGGATTTACATCAGCATATTTTTGACCAAACAGGTATTTTTTTAATTTTATGCTACTAAAAGAAAATAATGTAGCCAAAAAACAACTTAAAACACAGTTTTAAAGTCTTATATTTGAACAAAGAGATCTCTAGAGTTTTTTTCCCTTAATTTGTTGCTTTTTCTATTAAGTAGCTTATTTTTTAAAAGCAATCAGAAAAAAAAAAGCAGAGCAACACTTGATATTACTCAAAAAGTTTAAAACACACAAATTAAATGGGAAGAACATGATTAATATTACCTGCATAGCACTTTTGCCCATTTTAACAACCTCAAACAACATCATGTTTTCCACTCCATTCTGTTGGTGATGACCATTCATTCGGTTTGGACCAGAAGGAGGTTTCCCTCCACCATTTCCACTTTTGGCCTTTTCTCCTGGGCCCTTTTTGCCTTTTTTACAAGTCTGCATAACGAAAAAATAAAGTTGGTTAAGTAATAATACTATCCTTGAGAGTTCAAAACAGCTACAGAAAGCAGCTGATAAATTATATCAGGGTACATCATTGTGCTGAAACTAAACTTGCAGAGGAATGTCAACCACATGAGGGTACTTCAAAGAACACCAAGGAAAAATGGAATCAAAAGATGTTTACTTCACTGCGAAAAATTTTGAAATCCATGAATAGTATTTTCATAATACACATTCTCCATTAACATTTTGCAGACTCTTCACAAATGTTAAAAGAAGCTCAATATTCCTTGAATCTAAATTTGCTAGAAAGATCAACTACAATGAAACAAAATCCAGATTAAAGCTATCTTGAAAATTGTGAAATCGCAAATCCTCAAAATATCAATGTTTGAAAACCTCTACTAAAAAGATATGTGAGTTATAATCAGAGAAATCCCTAGTGTACTAAATCAAGACTTACTGTCTTAATTCAACATTTTTAACTATTTCTATTGTGATCCTTATAAATCAGAACAAAGAATTCTGAACAGTATGAATAGGTCCTCATTCTTGTTCTGGACTCTCCCTCCAACATTTATCATGAATATTTTGATTAGTAAACACTATGGAAAGGAAGTCCCATTACAAAAAGTTGTCATTATTAAGGTGGGCATTTCATGAATCACTGAAAAGTTTCCTCGCATGCCTTATTTAAAAACTATCGCGATACAAACAAAACACCTATTATGCCTTCTTCAAGAAAAGCCATTCCTTATTTCCTTTCTTTTTTTAAAAAGATTTATTGATTCATTTGAAAGAGTTACACAGAGAAAGCAGGACAGGCAGAGAAAGAGAAAGCGAGGTCTTCTATCCGCTGGTTCACTCCCCAATTAGCCACAACAGCTAGAGCTGCGCTGATCCGAACCCAGGAGCCAGGAGCTTCTTCCGGTTCTCCAATGCGGTGCAGGGACCCTGGGTCTTGGGCCCTCAGCCACTGCTTTTCCAGCCCATAGCAGAGACCTGGATCAGAAGTGGAGCAGCCGGAACTCAAACCAGTGCCCATATGGGATGCCGGCGTGGCAGGCAGCGGCTTTACTCACTATCCCACAGCACCGGCCCTGCCTATCTCCTTTCTAAAATGCCAGAGTTGAATTAAAATCTACAGAAAAATATTTTTAACCCTTAGATTTAATGATTTCTAAAGTCTCTTTCTGACCCGCACTCTTCTGTGATCTAGACAGCGAGGGCCAGCAAACTTTGTATAAAGCATCAGAGAATGAGTTATGTTAGGCTTTGTAGGTCACGTACCATTTCTGTCACATCGAACTCCCTCAAAAATGTAAAAAACCCTCATCACTCTGGGTGCAAAAACAAGACATGGTTTGTAGATCCCTGATCCAAAACTACTCTACTCTTAATCATCCCCAATACCTGAAAGTATTACTTGTTAAATCAGAGTATTTTGTTTCATTATTTTAAAGATTTGTTTTTTGAAAGGTAGAGTTAAAGAGCAGGAGAGGGAGAGGCAGAGGGAGAAGTCTTCCATCCGCTGGTTCATGCCCTAAATGCCCATTAATGGCCAGGACAAAGACAGAAGCCAGGAGTTTTTCCAGGTCTCCCATGTGAATGCAGGGGCCCAAATACTTGGGACATTTTCTGCTGCTTTCTTAGGCACACTAGCAAGGAGACAGATCAGAAGTGGAGCGGGTGGACAGGAATCGATGCTCATATGGGATGCCAGCGCTGCAGGCAACAGCATAACTCACTGTGCCACAACACTGACCCTTGAGTATTTTGTTAATAACATTGTCTTTGTGAACTTCAATCATTAAAATCCCTAATTGTAGATTGAAAGGCTTTTGTGGCCGGCGCCGCAGCTCACTAGGCTAATCCTCTGCCTTGCGGCGCCGGCACACCGGGTTCTAGTCCCGGTCGGGGTGCCAGATTCTGTCCCGGTTGCCCCTCTTCCAGGCCAGCTCTCTGCTGTGGCCAGGGAGTGCAGTGGAGGATGGCCCAAGTCTTTGGGCCCTGCACCCCATGGGAGACCAGGAGAAGCACCTGGCTCCTGCCATCAGATCAGCGCGGTGCGCCGGCCGTAGCGCGCCGGCTGCGGCAGCCATTGAAAGGTGAACCACCGGCAAAGGAAGACCCTTTCTCTCTGTCTCTCTCTCTCACTGTCCACTCTGCCTGTCAAAAAAAAAAAAAGAAAGAAAGAAAGAAAGGCTTTTTGTCCCCATTACAAGGAATTTCAGAGATAAGTTTGAAAAGATAAACTAAAAAGAATACCCTAGAAAAGTACAAAACGTTAATTAACATGGAGCTATGTGTTTCCAATTTATCAATCATATGCCTCAGTATTCCCTCAGTATGAAAAACTAATTAGCACAATTAAAATGGCTCAATGGATATGCTGTGCTAGCAGAAAAATGTGTAAGGAGTGATAATACAAGGAAGTACAAAAAGTAAACATGCTAACCTAAGCAGTCTTGTAGAGAAAAATCAAAAGACTTTCAGATGTGGTATACTGTAGTGAGTTAAGTGCACAGAACTGGACTCAAATCCTCTAACTACAAAGATTCTCTGGACCTCAGTCTTCTAAGTATAAAAAAAAAAAGAAGTTTTCTAATCCATAGAGTTGGGCAAATATTAAATTAGATAACTATAGGGGCCGGCGCCGCGGCTCACTAGGCTAATCCTCCGCTTTGTGGCGCCGGCACACCAGGTTTTAGTCCCGGTCGGGGCGCCAGATTCTGTCCCGGTTGCTCCTCTTCCAGTCCAGCTCTCTGCTGTGGCCCGGGAGTGCAGTGGAGGATGGCCCAAGTCCTTGGGCCCTGCACCCCATGGGAGACCAGGAGAACTACCTGGCTCCTGCCATCGGATCAGCGCGGTGCGCCGGCCGCAGCGCGCCGGCCGCGGTGGCCATTGGAGGGTGAACCAATGGCAAAGGAAGACCTTTCTCTCTGTCTCTCTCACTGTCCACTCTGTCAATAAATAAATAAATAAATAAATAAATAAAATTAGATAACTATATTATAAGCAAAATGCCTGGAATATACATAGTATAGTGCCAAAATGCAGTTGCTCTTATCATAATAAATCTCTGATCTGATCCCTACCACCTCACTCACAGCAGTGGCTATACAAAGTTAACAAAACTGTGGTACAAAAACTTTATGGAGTCCTCTATTCAGATACTACTTTGGGGGAGAGGGTCTCATCCCAACTAGTAAATTGCATCAATATATAGTTTCAAGAGAAAACAATAAATAAGATATCTTTTCAACAAGAATGACGGCTATCTTTGGATAGTCATGGATTTATATTCATACACATCCTTTCTAAAAATGTATACTTCTTAAGGAACAAAGGATGTAAAATTATGAAACACATGAATTATGGGCACTCTAAAAATATTCCAAGTGCTAGTTGAGATCATGTTGCATACATAAAATGTGATGCTATGCCACCATTAAAAATTACAGAGAATTGGAATAGACATTGGGTGCAGTGCTTACCATGCTGCTTGGGATACGTGCATCTCGAATTGGAGTGTCTAGAACTGAATCCTGGTTCCACACCAGATTCCAGGTTCCTGCTAATACCTATCCTGGGAAACAGCAGTGATTGCTTTCCACCCATCTGGGTGATCAGAATTGAGTTTTCAAATCTTGGCTTCTGCCATCACCCAGTCCCAGTTACTGCAGGCATTTGGGGAGTAAACTAGCATTTGGAAGATCTCTGTATCTCTCTCACTGCCTTTCAAATAAATAAAAATAAATGAATGAAATGTATTTTAAAAAAGAATCACCAGTGGCCAGCACTGTGGCACGGTGGGACAAGCTTCCACCTGAGGCGCCAGCATCCTGTACGGGAGCCAGTTCATGTCCCAGCTGCTTCTCCTCCAGGCTTACGGCCTGGGAAAGCAGTGGAAGATGGTGCAAGTGTTTGGGCCTGAAACCCACTTGAGAGACCTGGAAGAAGATCTTGGCTACAGAGTGGCCTAGCTCCAGCTGTTGCAGATATTTGGGAGTGAACCAGCTGATGGGAGACCTCTCTCTGTCTCTCCCTCTCTGTAACTCCACCTCTCAAATAAATAAATAAAAAAGATAGAGAATCAGAGTGAGTTATATTCACCGAGGGGAAAGTTGCTGAATACATAACATCAAGTTTTAGAGTATACTAAAGAGCTTGCTTGATATGATTCAATTTAAGTAAAAAAAAATCCACATGCATGTTTACATGTGTATGTACAAAAAGTTTGCTTATCAAAATGTCAAAGGTATAACTTATCCCCAGGTAATATGAGTATGGGGAAACTTTACTTTGTATTATTTTGGTTTTTTTTTTTCTTCAAAATAAGCATCTCAATAGAAAATACAGACCCAAAATTCATTTTGGGGGGAAAATGAATTAAAAAAAAAGACAAGTCATCTTTTAGACAATATATTTACACACATGCATTCCAAAGAGCAAACTGATTTAACCTTTCCCCAAGTTATTCATAGCCCTCAGACTATCCACACAGACTCTACACTTGCATTTTATCAACTCAGAACTTCATTGGTTTTCATCTTTGATATTACTTATAAGGAGTAAAACCACCATCATTCCTACCCCATTAGAATTGGTTGTATCTTATATTTCTGGGGTGCTTCAGAATAAGAAATTTTAAATGCATTTCTTTACATTACATTTTACTATTGATGGGGAAATTTTTAAAAAGTCAACAGAACACCATTTTGTTTAGCATTCTGTACATTTAAAAAAACACTGCTACTAGAAACAATGATAACTCCAACTTTATAGGAAGGGAAATGGTTAGTGTCCCGACTGCTCTACTTCTAATCTAGTTCCCTGCTAATACACCTGGGAAAGCATCAGAAGATGGCCCAAGCCCTTGAGCCCCTGTACCCACATGGGAGACCAGGAAGAAGCTCCTGGCTCTAGGCTTCAGCCTGATCCAGCCCTGGTTGTTGTGGCCATTTGGAGAATGAACCAGCAGATGGAAGAGCTCTCTCTCCCCTTCTCTCTTTCTGTAACTCTGCCTTTCAAGTAAATAAATAATTTTTAAAACAAATTAAAATAAAAATATAAAAGAAAGAGTCAAAATCTCATTCTTTTAAAAAGAAAAAAAAAACACTTATTTCATCTAGAAGCCAAAAAAACACTTTTATTCAGAAAGCTGTTTTACCATACCAACCTCCGCAAAAGCATTTTTTAAAAAACAATAACATCTGAGACATACCTACAATTATGTTTGTATGAGTGTGCCTGTGATCTTAGGAACCAAATTTAAATAACTTATTTGGTACATACTTTGCCTTTCCCTTGCTTTTGGTTTTTTCCTTCGATGTCTTCAAAATCTGTGTCAGATGAAAAATGTGTCTCTGACTCCCTGTAACAGAAAGATAAGGAAATATTTAAAACCTTCATTAGAAATTTAGAATTTCTGTTGTCATATCTTCTTTTTTAAAAAAAGAGGTTTGGTTTTATTAAAAAAAAAACTTAACATTCACATTTAAAAAAATTATGAGAAGCACATCATACCACAGCACAATACCAAACATTCAAGAATCCATAACCAACTACAAAAGCGGCAATGAAAAAAAACAATCATCTGAACTATTTATGTTTTTTGAATTTTTAATCAAAAACTAAAAACTAAACCAGTGATTCTCAAATTTTAAATCTAGAACTGTAGTGTTTCATTGTACTGGCTGATTCAATGACCACAGTGCTCAAGGAAACTGTATTTTAATACTAGGCATTAGATGAACTTTATTAAAGAATTTTAACAATATTATATGAATCTTCTGATTTCTCCTGCCAAGCTCATCATTTATAAATCCAAATGTGACCCATTATACAAAACATGTACTTCTGAAAGGGGATATATAAAGTAATTTTATAAACGAAATCATTTGAAATACAATAGAAAAGTGTGCCAAATAATCAAAATCCTTTATGAAGAGTTAATGTGCTACTGCCAGGAAAGACAATTTTAGTATTCAGTAACTGTGTGATCTTTTAAATCTTACTGTCTATGAACAATATATACAGAGGAAAGAATGAAATCTCTGAAGTCTTTGCAAATTCCAAAAACATAAACCTTCAGACCTATGAAATTGTACCTTGTTATGTGTGTGGTATGGGGCTGCTTTGTATAATCTCTTTTCTTCTCTCAAACATAAGGAAGCAGACTGATTTAAATGAACATGTGTGATGCTTTCTATATGTGTAAACATGAGTCCATCTATCTAAAAAGCAATAAAATATCTTTATTTAAATGCTTAAGGCAACACATACCTACACTGGTCACACTGGATTTTAGAATTGAGTCTCATCCATAAAAGATAAAGGTTAAATTCAGTCTTCTCAATCTAGATTTGTTTTCTACTTCCACTTTTATTGCTACAATAACCAGCTGTCCAGAAGCTACAAGGTGAGGTAAGCATACATCATATTTCCAAAGTAATGGTTAAGATGCCAGCAGTAAAAACAATTACTGTTTACAGCACTTACCTGCAAAGTAATATAAACAATGTATTGATGATAGTGGCAATCCTAATAATAACCTATAATGCTGAGGGGGCTATAATGCTGATAGGGCCTGTAATAAATACCATTCTCCATAGTTTACTCACCAAAAACTGAATGACCACAATATATTAACTCTGAAACCCATGCCTGTTATTATCTTAGTAAAATTGCCACCAATATTCTTCTCAAGCATGTACTGCCTTAAAAAACCAGTAGAAAATGTATTTAAATATTTCAATGTATAAGTAATATTTCTTCATCTATGACACCAGCACTCTTAGAGAGCTCACTAACTGCTGTTATGTCCAAAGAAATGGTAGTCTACAATATTCCAATGGCCACAGAGTAATCAAAGCCTCAATTACACTCTGAATCTCCAATTCATGGGATCACAACTAAAAGAAATGGGTCACTAGAAGTTAGATTACTAATTGCAAAACTTTCTGTAAAAAGAGTAATCAGAATGGCAGTTTAAACAATCCCCAACCAGAAAAGAAACACTTGAAGGCTTTCCCCAATGCTCTTCTGTGTTTTCAGATCAAATAAACAGCAACAAAAAGGCTACATACCAGGTGAAATAACATGTTTATACATTTATGGAACACAATGAATTAACCACTTAGCAGTCTGAAATATCATGAGTCATCTATCACGACTGAATTTTCATGCCTCTACTGTGCTCCCCAATCCACACACTGTCAAATATCTGTCTATCACTATTATATCAATTCCCCCTTACCCATTATCCTATTACAGGTCTTAACTACTTGATATATTCTAATGGTCAATACTTTAGTCCCATAATATAAATGTTTTAAATAATATCTTAAAAATATTAGCTGACAAAGTTAGCATGAATATCTAAATTAATTCCTGGCAGGGGCTGGCACTGTGGTGTAGTAAGTTCAGCTTCCAACTGAGGCACCACCATCCCATATGGGCACCAATTCATGTCCTGACTGCTCGTCTTTTGACCCAGCTCTCTGCTAATAGCCTGGGAAAGCAGTGGAAGATGGCCCAAGTGCTGGGGCCCCTGCACCCACATGAGAGACCTGAAAAAAGCTCCTGGCTTTGGATCAGCCCAGCTCTGGCCACTGTGGCCATGAGTGAACCAGCAAATTGAAGACCTCTCTGTTTCTCCATCTCTGTCTGAAACACTGCCTCTCAAATAAATAAATAAATCTTAAAAGAAGACCCCTCAATGTGTCTCTAACACTGCCCTCAAATAAATAATCTTAAGACTCCTCTGTCTCTCCCTCTCTCTGTAACACTGCTTCTCAAATAAATAAATAAACCTTTTAAAAAAAATTCCTGACAAAATCTAATATAATGTCCCATATATATCCAGATGTCCATCAACTGAAGACTGGATAAAGAAATTAGGTATATATGCACTATAGAATACTACATAGCAATTTAAAAAAAAAAAGAAATCCTCTCGTTTGCAACGAAATGGAAGCAACTGAAAACCATTATATATAGTGAAATAACACCATATGTTCTAAGTGATCTATGGTAATTAATGGAGTACCTAAAAGCCAATCTTTATAAGTGAAATTGATACTTTGAGATTCAATGATTTTGAACAATCTTTGACTCAACTGTTGAGGAACAGTGTGTTTTTTTAATCCTCATCCTATTTATTGAACTCTTTACTTAGTGTAGCATTAATCTTATGAGTATAAAGTTAACTGAAAATATATCTTTGAAAAAAATAAGAATGGGAACAAGAGAGGGAAGGAAAAGGGTGGGAGGGAGGGTAGGGTGAGAAGAATCACTATGTTCCCAAATTTGTATATAATGAAATTCATGAAGTTTGTAATCTTTATATATAATTTTTTAAATGTCCTTTATACAGCAAGCACTTCACATTTTTAAAAGGCAATAATTAACTTTTACAAAAAATTAAAGACTTGGACTACATGAAATCCACACTCAAGTTGTTGACTGTTAGAAACCTTAAGGCCTTTAGTAATTTTAGACTAGTCAAGCCAAAAAATGATTCCTTAGACTACCCCAAGTTCTCCCTAAAACAAAAGGAAGAAATCTTCAAGAATTTTTAAATATGTACTTATTTCAATGACTCATAATGTTGGCAAAGGTAAGAAAATATGTATTTATTCATCTGAAAGGCAGAGTTGACAGAAAGAGAAACAAAAACAGAGACATAGGTTGATTCACTCCCCAAATACCAGCCAACACCCAGGGCTGAGCCACACCAAAGCCAAGAGTCAAAAACTTCATCTGAGACCAATACATGTGTAGCATGAGCCATCTTCTGCCTCCCAGGGGCATCAACAGGAAGCTGGATCCTAAGGCAGAGGTGAGACTCTGTCACAGGCACTTTAGTATGGGATGCAAGATTAGGTTGCTGCACTACGACACCTGTCCCAAGAAAAAAAAATTTTTTTTTTGGACAGGCAGAGTTAGACAGTGAGAGAGACAGACAGAGAAAAAGGTCTTCCTTCCATTGGTTCACCCCTCAAATGGCCACAACAGCCAGTGCGCTGCGCCGATCTGAAGCCAGGAGCCGGGTGCCTCCTCTTGGTCTCCCATACAGGTGCAGGGCCCAAATACCTGGGCCGTCCTCCACTGCCTTCCTGGGCCACAGCAGAGAGCTGGACTGGAAGAGGAGCAACTGGGACAGAATCCGGAGCCCTGAATGGGACTAGAACCTGGGTTGCCAGCGCCGCAGGCGGAGGATTAGCCTAGTGAGCCGTGGCGCCAGCCACCCAAGAAAATATTTAAAATATAAAACTCTACATACTATCAAAAGCAGACCCTAAATGCCATTATATACCATGGCTTACAAAATTTCTAGCAAACAAACTTTTCAAATCAAGTCTCATAGAGTCTAATAGGAAGGACAGGCATTGCAGTACAGTAGCTTAAGTCACTGCCTGGAAAACCTGGATTCCCTATGTGGCTGTATTTGATACAACTTCCTGTTACTGCACCTGAGAAGCAGTGGAAGATGGTCAAAGTCTCCCATGTGAGTGGCAAAAAACCAAGTACTTTGTCTCCTGGCTTCAGCCTGGTCCAATGCTGTTGTGGGTATTTGGAGAATGAACCAAGATGGACGATCTCAACCTTGATTTCTCTCTGAATTTCAAATAAATATATGGAAAAATTATTTTAAAAATCTCATAGGAAATTGTGTGTGTGTGTGAGAAAGAGAGAGAGAGAGACAAAGATAGGTGCCGGTCTTGTGGCGTAGTGAGTGGGGCCACCACCTGCAGTGCCAACATCCCATGTTGGTGCTGGTTCGATTCCCGGTTGCTCTACTTCTGATCCAGCTCTCTGCTGTGACCTGGGAAAGCAGTGGAAGATCCCTGAGTACTTGGACTCCTGCACCTGCACAGGGGACCCAGAAGAAGCTCCTGGCTCCTGGCTTCCTGGCGCAGTTCCCACCGGTGCTGCCATCTGGGGGATGAGCCAGCAAATGGAGGACCTCTCTCTCTCTCTCTGCCTCTTTGTAACTCTGCCTTTCAAATAAATGAATAAATCTTTAAAAAAAAAAAAAAGATAAAGGGATGCACAGGCAGTTTAAAGGATTACTTCACTGAAGCTCCTTGCAAAACTGGATCTTAGTATGGAAATAACTGTTCCATACACATGGTCTTCAAAATGTTCATGGAAAACCTGTATCACTTTAAAAAATGCATGATTTGAATTTTTTGCCCCAAAATAAGCTTATCCTTTCATTCCATTTTCAATGAACTTTTTGCAGTAGCCTCATGTATTAGTTCAAACTATTTCCTACATCAAAAGCTAAGGCTCAGGCTGGTACTGTAATATACCGGGTAAAGCCGTGGCCAACAGTGCCGGCATCCCATATGGGCGCCGGTTCAAGTCCTGGCGGCTCTACTTCCGATCCAGCTATCTGCTATGGCCTGGGAAGCAGTAGAAGATGGCCCAAGTCCTTGGGCCCATACCTGGAAGAAGCTCGTAGCTCCTAGCTCTGGACTGGTGCAGCTCTGGCCATTGAGGCCAACTGGGGAGTGAACCACGGATGGAAGGCCTCTCCCTCTCTCTCTCTCTCTCTCTACCACTCTCTACCTCTCCTTCTCCCTCTGCGTAACTCTTTCAAATAAATAAATAAATAAATCTTAAAAAACAAAAAAGCTAAAGATCGGTGCCTGTGCTATGGTGCAGTAGGTTAATCCTCCACCTGAGGCGCTGGCATCCCATATGGGCACCAGTTCTAGTCTTGGCTGCTCCTCTTCCAATACTGTTCTCTGTTATGGCCTGGGAAATTAGTAGAAGATGACCCAAGTACTTGGGCTCCTGCACCTGCATGGGTAGATCCGGAGGAAGCTACTAGCTTCAGATCAGCATAGCTCTGGCTGTTGTGACCATTTGGGGAGTGAACCAGTGGATCGAAGACCTTTTTCCCTGTCTCTCCCTCTCACTGTCTGTAACTTTTATCTCTCAAGTAAATAAAATCTTTTTTAAAAAAAGCTAAGGATCATTTAGAATAAAAGTTGTCTAAGGAATACTGGTACCTTTTAAAATGGGAGGGAAGAAACAAAACTGAGAGAGGGCAGTAAAAACCCATAGTTAATATTGAAATCACTTTATGGGCCAATCACTTGTTTCTGCAAAAATTACATGCAATTTACCCTATTCTCCTATATTTGTTTTAGCCTACCTTCACTTGATTTTGTAACAGAAATTTGACATTACATCCTAAATACTACCTGACGGTATAGATTCTGCACTAATGGGAAAACTTCATATTTTAGAATGTCATAATCCTCCCCCCAAACAGTTGCTATTGCAAAACTATGTGTAAACTCGGAGTTGCATAGAAAATGTGCAGTATATAAACAAATTAAAAATGTAGCACCAAAAAATATGAAATTACTATCATAGAGGCCAATGAACATTAATATAAAATATTTCAAATCATATGTAATTTTATATATTGGATATTCCCAAACAGAAGTAAATTTAATCTATTTCCCTTCTTGTGGAAAAATATATTTTTAAATTATCACAACATTATTTACTTACTGTAGTAGATTAAAATCAGTTGGTATTTCTGGAGCTGCTATCATTTCTTTATCATCTTCTGGAACACTCCAATGTCAGAAATATATTCATATATTTACTTGAATGATAGTTTGCTTCTTTCTTCTAAGACAAACAATACCTTTTTTAAAAAAAAGAAATGACACACTATAAACACTGAAAATATTGAAAAGGAATATCTATTCTCAAAAGCTAAATTCCCTGGTGCCTGTTAACATGGTTTTAATAAATGAGATTTTGTTCCATTGCCTGTTAACATGGTTTTAATAAATAAGATTTTGTTCTGCTGCTTTTGACTGTTCTTTCCAGTTGTGGAGTCATTACAACTCTTGCAGTCCTAAAACAGTAACAATATATAGGAAAATTAAAAAGCTTGGAACATAGTTATGTCTAAAATTTCTTATGATTCTCTAAGTTGGTGTAATATACAAGTTCATCTCCTTCCTAAATAGAAACAGGATATGACTCTTTTACTGGTCCATTTGAAATCTCTGCAACAAGTGTAAACCAGAGTATGAGATGCCTGACAATATATAGCTTTACACAGATGATATGCAGATATGGTTAAAAGGAGCTAGTGGGGTGGGCATTTAGCAGAGTGATTAACACCCTGCTTAGGAATACTGTATCCCATATTAAAGGATTCTGGCTCCACCTCCAATCCAGCTTCCTGCTAATGCATACTCTAAGAAGCAGCCGTGATGGCTCAAGCCTTGGATCTCTGCCACCCACATGGGAGACCTGGATTAAATTATAGCCCAGCATTATTTGGGAAGTGAACCAGCAGATAGATTATTTATCCCAACTCTCTGCCATTCAGACAAAAAATAAATTAAAAAGAAAAAACTTCAAAGGAATTAAACACTTTAGGGGCCAGTCTTGTGGCATAGAGGATAAAGCTGCCACCTGCAACACTGGCATCCCGTATGAGCACCCATTAAGAGTCCCAGCTGCTCCATTTCTGATCCAGTTCCCTATTAATATGCATGGGAAAGCAGCAGAAAATGGCCCACAAACTTGGACCCCTGCTACCCACGTGGGAGACCTAGATAAAGCTATGGGATCCACGCTTCAGCCTGCCCCAACCCCAGCTGTTGTAGCCATTTGGGGAGTGAACCAGAAGATGGAATTCCTTTCTCTCTCTCTCTCTGTCCCTAACTCTGCCTTTCAAATGAATGAAATAATTTTTTAAAAATACTCTAAAGACAGGTTTTTCAACTCTGGAGGAAATACATTCCAAAGCCTAGCTTAGCAATAAATAACAACTTCATGATAATACCACACAACTGCAAAGGGGAAGGGGAAAAGGTCAGATCTGATCTATTCCCTTCAAGGAACTTACAATCAGTTCAAAGGCTAATAATGTCATATGGATAGCAGATGAATCTCATTTGTGAACAAAGTGCAAGTCTAGCCATAGTAAGCATATGATTTCTAATTTTAAAGGTCAAAGATTTATTTCCTAAATGAGAAAATGATCTAAAAGCAAATGAACAGTCTATAACAGAAGACAACAGTCTGAAACTAAAGTCTGAAGTTCTTAGTCTTATATATACTTCTATAAATTTCTTATGTTTTTCTTTTATTGCCATATATGTGAATCTATTACTTGGTGGTCACCTAAAGAAGAGCAAGTAAGATTAAATATATCCAATTAATAACAAATGATTAAATAAAACATACTGATGAACTAAGGATAGACATCATACAAAAAAGAGTACAGTTTATTTCACAAATACAAAACATATGAAGATAAACTTCACAGATGGCCGGCGCCACGGCATACTAGGCTGATCCTCCGCCTGCGGCGCCGGCACCCCGGGTTCTAGTCCCGGTCGGGGCGCCGGATTCTGTCCCGGTTGCTCCTCTTCCAGTCCAGCTCTCTGCTGTGGCCCGGGAAGGCAGTGGAGGATAGCCCAAGTCCTTGGGCCCTGCATCCCCATGGGAGACCAGGAGGAAGCATCTGGTTCCTGACTTCGGATCGGCACAGCGCACCAGCTGCAGCACGCTGGCCGTAGCAGCCATTTTTGGGGGTGAGCCAACGGAAGGAAGACCTTTCTCTTTTGTCTGTCTCTCTCACTGTCTAACTCTGCCTGTCCAAAAAAAAAAGTTCACAGAAATTGCACCATTTTTTCCATACACTTTTTGAAGCCCATTTGTACAGACTCCTAATAAGTTATACCTGAAGTACATAAAAATGCATAAACTCTGAAAAACAGCCTTAAATAAAACACACACAGTTCAGTATACTACATTCCTCTAAATAGCATATAAAGTTAATTTCTAGTAGTATAAAAGTAGAAAGTCTTATCAGATCAAATTATTTTTAGACAAGATAGGCTATACAGGTTGAATATCTGTAATCTGAGCTTCTGAAATATGAAACATTTTGAGAAACAACATAAGTTTCAGATTTTGGAGCATTTCAGATGTTTGGATTAAGGATGTTTGACAGTCACTGGAAATATTCCAAAATCCAAAAAACTTTATTTATTTATTTATTTTTTTGACAGGCAGAGTGGACAGTGAGAGACAGAGAGAAATATCTTCCTTTTGCCGTTGGTTCACCCTCCAATGGCCACTGCGGCCAGTGCACCATGCTGATCCGAAGCCAGGAGCCAGGTGCTTCTCCTGGTCAAC
Organism: Oryctolagus cuniculus; assembly: GCF_964237555.1. Classification (NCBI taxonomy): domain Eukaryota; kingdom Metazoa; phylum Chordata; class Mammalia; order Lagomorpha; family Leporidae; genus Oryctolagus; species Oryctolagus cuniculus. Next base: position 101,830,054 of record NC_091453.1, on the reverse strand, counting down.
CATGCGGGTGCAGGGCCCAAGCACTTGGGCCATCCTCCACTGTACTCCCTGGCCACAGCAGAGAGCTGGACTGGAAGAGGGGCAACCAGGACAGAATCCGGCGCCCAGACCAGAACTAGAATCCAGGGTGCCGGCGCTGTAGGCGGAGGATTAGCCTATTGAGTGGCGGCGCCGGCCCAAAAAACTTTTAAACCTGAAACACTTCTGGTCGCCAAGAATTTTGGAAAAAGAATACTTAATCCATATCAACAGGTATTTGGTAATTAGAAACCAAAGCAAAATCTAAGATAGAGTGTTTCAGGATAAGGTGCCTAGATTTTTAAAGAAAAGAATATTGCATTAAGGTACCACAGACTTAGGGGAAAAAAAGGTTGAGCTGGCCAACTGCCTATGCCAGTGAAATACTGTTTTTAAATGTTTCTGAATATTAAAAATTCATCCAACCAAGTAAATCTACTATGTGTCAAATGCAATGCTGGGCACTAAGAACACAACAGGGAATAGGAAAGCAATGATTCTTACCATTATGAAACCCCCTCTACAAGAAATGTGAAAACATTTATTTCTAGTAGAAGGCATATACCTCTATTGCCATGTGATCTTATTAAACACAGGGATGCCAAATTTCATGTTTTTGAATGAGCTTTTACTACTTTAATCAGCACTAAATAATTTGCCACCCAAATAGTTTATCATATCTCAACAAAAATTATAAATACTGAAGTTTTGTAATTTAACAGGGAAAACAAAATGGCAAGCCCGGCAATGTGAATTATTTAAAGAATGCAAACTTTACATGAAGAGCTGAGAATGTTTCCATTTTTATTTTAAGCAGCTACAAGCTATATATAAATACAATTTGCTTCCTACAAAGACTCACATTAAAAAAATCAAAAATGTATTTAAAAGTGCAATACTATTTAACCTAAGTAGAAAAACACAAAGTATAAGTTTTAAAATCAAACACACCATACCATTTCTGGACTACTGCAAGTTATTCATTTCTTTTAAAAAAAAATATGCTCAAAGATCACAAGGTGGAGCTCTCACCTAGTGTCAAGGAAAAAACTTTGAGGTCTTTATCACATATGAAAATTCTCTATACTATAGAAGGCTTTGGAGGATAAACCATAGAAAAGAAATCTGCATTAAGTCTCAAATCATTATTTGTTTTTGGGATGGGGGGAAATCTAGTACCTAATTCCTACTTTTCTTTTACTAAAAACTAAGCCATCACATTTGCAAATATGCTAAACAGTATACATTAAAGGAAAAAAATTTCCTTAGGTCCATGTGTATACAGTAGTCCCCTTATCCATAGTTTAGCTTTCTGTGGTTTCACTAACCAACCAACCAGATGTTTGAAAATATTAAACAGAAGTTCCAGAATTAAGAATTCATGATGAAATTAGGTTATGTCTTGCTCCAACCCACCCAGGATATGATTCATCCCATTGTCCAGTTTATCCACATTGTACAAACTACCCATCAGTTAGTCACTTAGTCCTCTCTACTATCAGATCAACACCTGGAATATCACACAGCTTATGTCCAAGTAATCCTTATTTCATTTAATAATGGCCCCACAGTGCAAATTTTTATACAGCACATTGTTTTAATTGCTCTATTTTACATTATCATTGCTAATATCTTACTTCATCTAATTTATAAATTAAATTTTATCATAAGTATGCAGAAATTTATAGAAAAAAAACAGTACAGTACAGGGTTCAGCACAATCCATATTTTCAGGTATTCACTAGGGATCTTGGAATTAGCTCCCCCATGGATAGTTCAGACTACTATTGACTGCTACCATTAAAGGTTTGTTAAATACATTCATATATAATTATGGGTTAAAATAGGTTGACAATATACAACAATTAACAGAAATACTAAATTCAAACATTTTTAGTAGCACTATTTTTGATACAGAGATCTTTAAAACTTAATCACTACAACTTTTCAAGCTACCTGCAATTAGTACATGGTTTATGGCCTCTTAACTCAAAGTTTAAATTACAAGTTAAATTCTATATAAAAAGGTTCTTTCTTCCACCTCTAAAAACCTGCCAGATACCTCTTACTATAGCATGTAAGCACAAATATGTAAAAATTATGAATATGCATACATATTTAATTATAAAAAGTAACTTGCTGCATTCACTGAAGTTACTTACACAATAAAATTACACAGTGTGAGCTCATATTTTTCTTTAATTTGTTCCAAAAAATTAGGGTAACTTTTTTCCTAAAAGAATTGTTTTAAAGGACTCACTCAACTCCAAGTGGTCTCGACACTTGAGTGTAAAAAGCTGCAAACAGAGTCTTCACTAACAAGTTTCTCTGAATGCATGCATCACTGGGGAACATGGAGAAAGGGAGCACATAACTAGCTGATAGATTAAATCTCTCACTAAAAATGCAGATATATTCAACTGCTAAAACCTTGTAAGTTTATACTCCACATGTCATGCCTTATCTTAACACTTTTCTCAAAGGGAGCACATCCTTCTGTCTCTAGGGATCACATGTAGGAAATGTACACACCCTTCTAAGATGCCACCATCACTATAATACACATACTGAAAACTAAGAATCAACTAAATGTCCAACTATGGATTGATACATCAATGTAATTAATGTAACATTCATATACTGCAACCATCCGACAGTATATCAACATGGGTTAAATTTGTAAGTTTAAAACTAGAGATTCAATTAATAGTAACAACAAAGAAACAAAGAAGCATCAGAAAATTTAACTGATATAGGTGGTAAAAATCTGACTAATTTTAAGTCTTATTTATGATTGTATAGTTAAAAAAGTAATGAGTGAGAAATTTGCTATGAATGTACTTATTAAGCTGAACTTCCTGAAGAAATAGAAAACTATGCTGTTAAAACCTGATTTTTTTTTTCAAATTTCAAGTCCATATATTAAAAAGTTAAACATATACAAAAACTATGAATTCGGCCAACGCCACAGCTCACTAGGCTAATCTTCTGCCTGCGGCGCCGGCACCCCGGGGTTCTAGTCCCAGTTGGGGCGCCGGATTCTGTCCCGGTTGCTCCTCTTCCAGTCCAGCTCTCTGCTGTGGCCTGAGAAGGCAGTGGAGGATGGCCCAAGTGCTTTGGCCTCTACACCCACATGGGAGACCAGGAGGAGGCACCTGGCTCCTGGCTTTGGATAGGCGTGATGCGCCGGCCACAGTGCACCGGCTAAGCGGTCATTTGGGAAGGAAGACCTTTCACTCTGTCTCTCACTGTCTACCTCTGCCTGTCAAAAAAAAAAAAAAAACACCCTATGAATTCTATCATAAAATTTTATTATGTTTGCATGCTCCAGATCAGCAGGGAACAGAAACCTTCTTACTGACAACAAAATCCAAAGGTATATTCTTTTTATTGGCCTATCTACTTTCTTAGAAGAGAGAAGACAGAAGTCTGTCATTCACTTTGAGGTTGTGAATGTTAAAAAGTAGTTCCTGCAGTAGACCATTTGACCAAAACAGGAAAGTTACTACCATTCTTAAGACAAATGATACATAGCAACTTTTCCTACTATAGAGCAAGAAATGGAATGCTCATCAAATATTTAAATTAGACATAAATGCTTATCCTTAAAAGGAGAAAATATGCCTACTGTCCCATCGATGACTGAATTACCCAGAAGGTAATTTTTCCTGCCCTCTGATTATCACCTTAATTTGTGCTAGTCTTCTGAGTAAATCACATAGTGAGAAGAATGATAAATCAAACGATAAAAATCATGTGTACTCAAAGCAATAGTAAAATTTTTTTTTTTGACAGGCAGAGTGGACAATGAGAGAGAGAGAGACAGAGAGAAAGGTCTTCCTTTTTTGCCGTTGGTTCACCCTCCAATGGCCGCTGCGGCCAGCGCACCACGCACCACGGGGAAACTAGGAGCCAGGAATTCTATCCTGGGCTTCCCACATGGGTAGTAGGGACCCAAGTACTTTGGGCTATTATGTGCTACCTGGGCAGGTGCATTAACAGGAATCTGGAATCGAAATGCAGAGTAGCCACCACTTGAACCAGAAATTGCGTTCGGATACAGGCAACCTCAGCAGTGTTTTAATCCACTGAGCCACGATGCCCACCCCTAAAGGTTTCATGATAACATATATTACAGCTACAACATATATAATCTGCAAGTATTAACTTTTCCACAACCTAGATGATACCCTAAAGAATTAAAAACTATAATCCCTGTTTTTGTTCAGGATTAGATAACCTGGAAAAATATATGCATAAAGGCAATTTGCATACATAAGAAAATTGATCTTGTCTACATTTCCTAATTGTAAAACATGCCCAATATGTTCATTTTCATTCTTTAAAATTAATATAAAGAAGAGAAGCCGAAAGTTAAAGCCCCTTATGAAATAAGTATATAAATTGAACATGTCTAAGGCCAAAACAGTTCAAAATAAATTTTATTTTCAGGAAGAGGAGAAAGAGCAAGGTGGGGCAGTCTACACAGATATGGCATCATTACACTCTGCCAGAAATTAAAGCCAGACAGAATGGGAAACATCCACCTGTTCCCCTCCTATTTTTAAATGTATGGTAGTAGAATATGATTGCTCAACAATCTTCCTACTCTCCTTGTCTACGCATATCCACCAATATTTTCCAAATGTGACTCAAACCCTCATCACACTTAGGGTCACCTGACCCAACCCATCAACTCACCCAGTTCCAGTGTCTGATCATCAGTTCTGATTTCTATAGAAAATCCAGTATGCCACTTGTGAACTTTGCACCAAGTACTAATCAGCTTTTTGTTAGGGAAGTAGGAGGGGGGAGAGAGGACAGGCATATGACAAGAAAGCGTTTCTGCCTTATTCCTACAGTCCCAAAACTCTACCAACATATACTCAGCTTTAACCTGTAAATGAGTACTCAATGAGCATACCCTATGTGAAATGTCCTTGCTGAAATGCATCTACTACTCAACCCCAGGAATTGGAATCCTGTCCATTAATCCAAACTAAAACCAGACTCCCAGTGTCTCTTGAGTTGCCCTAATCTGAAAGCCACAATACTGTCTTCTCATTTGTCTGACCACAGTGGTACTGGCTAGACAATGGATACCATACAAAATCTGACATTTCCAAGTCTGCTAATTCCCCAGTTCTGGTGTAACAAGCTGTAGGTGACTAGACATTATCTGATTCTATCCCAAGACAAATATCAAAACAAATAAAATAGTTATCACATATTATCATCATAAAATCACTTCTCTGCGGCCAGCATTGTGGCCCAGCAGGATAAACCACTGCCTGCAACACCAATTTCCCATATGGTGCCAGATCAGGTCCTAGCTGCTGCACTTCATATCCAGTTCCCAGTAAACGAGCCTGGGAAAGCAGCAGAAGATGGTTCAAGTATTTGGGTCCCTACTACCCTCATGGGAGACCTGAATGGAATTCCTGGTTCATAACCTCAGCCTGACCCAGCCCTAGCCATTGCAGCCATTTGGGGAGTGAACCAATGTATGGAAGACCCCCCCACCTCTGGCTTTCAAATAAATAAATTTTTAAAAATTCTTAGATGGAGAGTAAAGTATGTAAGATTAAAGTAAGAAAAAGTATTAAGTATTAAGATAAAGTCAGAAAAAGCTACAAGAAAATAAAACCATAAGCCAATATCCCCAATGACTATCGATACAAAAATCCTCAACAAAACACTAGCAAACTGGAATTCAACAACACATTAAAAGGACGATACACCATTATCAAGTGATATTTATTCCTGGAACTCCAAGTCTGGTCCAACATACAAAAACCAATCAATATAATACAGCACATTAACAGACAAAGGACAAAAATAGATGATCACCTCAATTAATGCAGAAAAGCATCTGGCAAAATTCAATACCCTTTCATGATGAAAGCACACAGCAAACTAGTACTAAAAGGAATCTCCCTCTACATAATAAAAGTCATTTATAAAATCCCATAGCTAACCTCATACTTAATGGAAAAAGACAAAAAACTTCCCTTCTAATATCAAGAACAAAGCAACAGGGGTCAGTGCTGTGGCACAGCAGGTAAAGCCACCACCTGCAGTGCTGGCATCACATATGGGCACCTGTTTGAGTCCCAGCTGTTCCAATTCCAATCCAGCTATCCTCTATGGCCTAGGAAAGCAGTAGCAGGTGGCCCAAGATCTTGGGCCCCTGCACCTGAGTGGGAGACCAGGAAGAAGCTCCTGGCTCCTGGCTCCCGGCTCCCGGCTACAGATCGGCCCAGCTCTGGCCATTGCAGCCATTTGTGCAGTGAACCATCAGATGGAAGACCCCTCTCTCTCTCTCTCTCTCTCTCTCTCTCTCTGCAACTCTTTCAAAAACATAACAAAGCAACAATGTCCACTCTTAACACTTATTCAACCTGTTATTCAGAGTCCTAGCCAAAGCAATTAATCAAACAAAAGGCATTTAATCAGAAAAGAAGTAAATGATCTGTTCCCAGATGTCATGATCTTAATAAGTAGAAAACTCCAGAGTTTACATACATATACACAAATGCACAGAAATAATAAATTCAACAAGGTTATAGGATCCAAAAACAAAAATTCAGTTGCACTTCAATGTATTAAAAATGAACAATCTGAAAAGAGAATTATCTGCAGTAACATCAAGAATAACACAGGAGATAGGAATAAACTTAAGCCAGAAATCTGAAAACTTATGTACCAGAACCTATAAAACTGGCAGAAACTAAAGATTGCACAATAAATGAAAATATAAGCCATGTTAAAAGCCTGGAAGATGTAATATTGTTATGCTATCCTTACTACCCAAAGTAATCTATAGATTCAACACAATCTCTACCAAAATAGAAAACTTCATATTAAAATTCCAGTTGTATCCAAAGGGACAGAAATAGACAAAACTGAAAAAATAGTTAGAAGACTCACATTCCCTGATTTCAAAACAAAAGTAATCAAAACTGTGGTATTAACATAAAGACAAATGGATCAATGGAATACAGTTATCAAAATAAATCCTTATAGATATGGTCAAATGGTCTTTGACAAGGATGCCAAGACTATTCAATGGAGAGAGGACAGTCTTTTAAATTGTGCTAGGAAAACTAGATATTCGCATTTTAAAAATTAAACTGGGCCCCTATTTTATACTATATACAAAAATTAACTGAAAATAGATTAAAGACCTAAATATAACACATAGAGCAATAAAACTCTTAGTTGAAAACAGGAAAAGAAATTTTTAAAATAAAAAAAGAAGAAAACAGGAGCAAAAGCTTTTTGACATTTCATTTGGCAATGATTTCTTAGATATGAGACCAAAAACACAGACACAAAAGCAAAATTAAACAAATGGACTGTATCAACCTTAAAATCCTCCATTTGGGTGGGTGCTTGACCTTGAAGCTCAGATGCCCACATCATATCAGAAGTGTCTGGGTTCCAGTCCTGGCTCTGCTCCAGATTCCAGCTTCCTAATAATACATATGCTGGGAGGCAGCAAGTGATGGCTCAAGTAACTGGATCCTTACTTTTGTCTGAATCAGGCTCTGCCTTTACAAGCATTTGGAGGGAGCATATCCACTCTCTCATGTACTCACTCAATCTTTCTCTCACTGCCTCACAAATAAATAATTTTTATAAACTCTTTGGTGTATCAAATGCCACAGAGTGAAGAGGCAACATACAAAATGGAAATATGTATTTGCTAATCATCTATCTGATAAGGGGTTAATGTTCAGAACACATATAGAACTATAACGCAACAACAACAAAACTCAAACAACCAATTTTCAAAATTGGGCTAAGACTTTGTTAAATAGACATTTCTCCAAAGATGATATATACAAATGCTCAACAGCACATTAAAATATGCTGAAAATCACTAATCAGATATTTAAATCAAAACCAGAATTAGAGATCATCTCAAATCCACTGGAATAGTTGCTAGTTTTTAAAGATGTAGTTACTTGAAAAGCAGAGAGAAAGAGAGAAAGAAAAAGAAAGAGAAAGAGAGAGAGAGAGAAAGAGATCTTCCATCCACTGGTTCACACCCCAAATGGCCCCAATGGCCAGAGTTGGTCCAGGCAAAAGTCAGAAGCCAGCAGCATTATATGGGTCTCCCAGGTGCATAACATGGGCCCAAGCACTTGGGACACCTTCCACTGCTTTCCCAGGCACATTAGCAGGGAGCTGACTCAGAAATGGAGTAGCTGGGACTTGACCTGGCACTCATATAGGATGTTGGCGTGGCAAGTGTTAGCTTAACCCACGGTGCCACAATACTAGCCCCAGGATAGTTACTAATAAAGGGGGTGGACATTACAGTGCAACAGGTTAAGCCACAACTTGTAACACCAGCATCCCATATGGAATGCCAGTTCAAGTCCTGGATATTCCATCCCCAATCCAGATTCCTGCTGATGCAGCAGATTATGGCCCAACTATTTAAACTCCTGCCAAGCATGTGGGGAGACCCAGATGGAATTTCTGGCCCCTATATTTGGTCTGGCCCAGTCTTGGCTACTGAAACCATTTGGGGGCCTGGCACTGTGGCAAAGCTTGTAAAGTTGCCAATTGCAGTGCTGGCATCCCATATGGGCACCGGTTCGAGTCCTGGCTGCTCCACTTCTGATCTAGCTCTCTGCTATGGCCTGGGAAAGCAGTACAAGATGGCCCAAGTCCTTGGGCCCCTGCACCCATATGGGAGACCCAAAGGAAGCTCCTGGCTCCTGGCTTTGGATCCGCCCAGCTCCTGCCATTGTGGCCAACTGGGGAATGAACCAGCGGATGGAAGACCTCTCTCTCTCTCTCTGCCTCTCCCTCCCTCTCTGTGTAACCCTGACTTTCAAGTAAATAAATAAATCTTTAAAAAAAATAATTTGGAGAGTCGATGGAAGATATAATATATATGTTTCTCTCTGTCAATTTGCCTTTATAAAGATAGATGGATAGATAGATAGATAGTTACATTGTTTTTTTTTTTTTTTTGACAGGCAGAGTGGACAGTGAGAGAGAGAGACAGAGAGAAAGGTCTTCCTTTGCCGTTGGTTCACCCTCCAATGGCCGCCGCGGCCAGCGCGCTGCGGCCGGCGCACCGCGCTGATCCGATGGCAGGAGCCAGGAGCCAGGTGCTTTTTCCTGGTCTCCCATGGGGTGCAGGGCCCAAGCACTTGGGCCATCCTCCACTGCACTCCTTGGCCACAGCAGAGAGCTGGCCTGGAAGAGGGGCAACCGGGACAGAATCTGGCGCCCCGACCGGGACTAGAACCTGGTGTGCCGGCGCCGCTAGGCGGAGGATTAGCCTAGTGAGCCGCGGCGCCGGCCTGATAGTTACATTGTTTTTAAAAAAGAAAATACAATGTGTTAGGGAGAATAAAGACACTAGAAGCCCTGTTCACTCTTAGTGGGACTGTAAAATGTTGTCCTGCCTATTTTACTATATAAAAAGTACGTAGCTTCTGGGGCCGGAACTGTGGCCCAGTAGTTTAATCCTCCGCCTGCAGTGTCAGCATCTCATATGGGCACCAATTCTATTCCCAGCTGCTCCTCTTCCAATACAGCTCTCTGCTGTGGCCTAAGAATGCAATAGAAGATGGCCTGAGTCCCTGGGCCCATGCACCCAAATTGGAGACCCGGAAGAAGCTCCAAGCTCCTGGCTTCAGATTGGTCCAGCTCTGGCCATCGTGGGCATTTGGGGAGTGAACCAGTAGCCTGAAGACCTCTCTGTCTTTCCCTCTCACTGTCTGTAACTCTACCTCTCAATTAAATAAATAAAATCTTTTTTAAAAAAAAGTATGTAGTTTCCTTAAAATTATACACAGAATTGTCACAATTCAGCAATCCCACATCTGAGCATAGACCCAAAAGACCTGATATTTGTACACCTACCACATTCATAACAGCACTATTCACATCACCAATGAGGAGGAAGTAACTCAAAAATCCACCAACAGATGAATGAATAAACAAAATGTGATATGGAATATAGAATGGAATATTATTCAGTCTTAAGAAAGAAGGAAATTCTGGCATGCACTACAACATGGAAGAATACTACAGATACTATAGGTGAAATAAATCAGTCACGAAAAGATAAATATTGTATAATTATACTTGAGGTATCTAAAGTAGTCAAATTCATAAAAAAGCCAAGTAGAAAGGTAGTTACCAGAGAATGGAGTAAGGGGAAAGGTGGAGTTTTTGTTTAATTGGTATAGAGTTTCAGATAAACTAGGAAAAAAATTTCTGGAGAATTATTTCACAAAAAATTGAATATACTTCACATTACTAAACTTTACATTTAAAAATAGCTAAGATGGTACGATATGTTACATGCTTTTTGTCACAATTTAAAAAAAAGAAAAAAGAAAAAACCTAGGGGCAGGCATTTGCCCTAGTAGTTAAGTGTCAGCTGCATATCAGAGTGCCTGGGTTTAAGGCCCTGATTCCAGCTAATGCACAATATAAAACAGAGCAGTGATGGATCAAGTAGATGAGTCCATTCCACCTATGTGGGAGACTCAGATTAAGCTTCTGATTCCAGCCTTCAGCCTGGCCTACCCACTGTCTCAGGCATTTGGAAAGTGAACCAGTGGACAAGAGCTCTCTGTATATCTATTTTTCTTAGTCTCTCTGGCTATCAAATTAATTTTAAAAACATAAAAACTACATGTAAATCCTTTATCAGGTAAGCTTTTCTCATATGATATAGACTCACAATATTTCACTTAAATCACCAAACATTTGAGAATACTTTTCTACTTATACAAGCATACTATTTACCATAACAATTCAAATCTTTTAAGATGTTATTTTATAAATTAAGATACTGGTGGCCGGCGCCGCGGCTCACTAGGCTAATCCTCCGCTTTGCGGCGCCGGTACACGGGGTTCTAGTCCCCGTCGGGGCGCCAGATTCTGTCCCGGTTGCCCCTCTTCCAGGCCAGCTCTCTGCTGTGGCCAGGGAGTGCAGTGGAGGATGGCCCAAGTCCTTGGGCCCTGCACCCCATGGGAGACCAGGAGAAGTACCTGGCTCCTGCCACCAGATCAGCACGGTGCACCGGCTGCAGCGGCCACTGGAGGGTGAACCAATGGCAAAGGAAGACCTTTCTCTCTGTCTCTTTCTCTCACTGTCCACTCTGCCTGTTAAGAAAAAGAAAAAAAAAGATACTGGTAATAGCTGTCTACACCCAGATTACATTATTTTGACAGATGGACTATGGAGATCCAGGCTCCTGGCTTTGGCCTCGATCAGCCTGGGGCCATTGCTCTGCTTCTCATTCAGACCCTCTCCTCCTTTCAAGTAAATATAAATCTTTTTTAAAACTGACAGAAAAGTCAAGGCTCATGGTTACTTACCAGAGAAGAACACACAAACTCAAAGCCGGAAACAAAAGGGCAAGAGGGGCAGGCATTTGGCCTAGCAGTAAAGACACTCACACCCGTTACTGGAGTATATGGATTTTGAATCCTGACTCTGCTCCCAATTCCAGCTTCTTGCTAATGTGAACCCTGGGATGCAACAAGTGGAGGCTCAAGTGCTTGGGTTCCTGTCAACCATGAGGAAGACCTGTATTAAGTTCCCAGCTCCTGGCTTCAATCTGGACAGCCCCAAGCCATTGTGGGCATTTGACCAAACCAGCAGACGAGAACTCTCTCCCCCTCCATCCCTGCTTCTCAAATAAAATGTACAGAATTAAGAAAAACAGCAGAAAGAACATTTTAGCACCAATGTAACCAAGCTACATTCAAGGATTATCATGCTAAACAGTCTCATGTGATACTACAAGGAAATAGTATCCCAAGGCAGGCACTGTAGAGAAGCAGGTTAAGCTGCTGCTTTGGGACATTCGCATCTCACGTCACAGTGTTTGTTCTAGTCGCCGCTATTCCTCTGCCAATCCAGCTCCCTGCTAGTGCACTTGGGAGGCAATAGCTGATGGTTTCATTGCTTGGTTTCCTGCCACCAAGGTGGGAGACCCTAATGGAGTTTCTAGCTCCTGACTCAGCCCCAGCTGTTGAAGATATTTGGGGGGTAACCTAGCAAATAGAAGATCACTCCTCTGCCTCTCCCTTGCTCTCTGTCATTTTGCCTTTCAAATAAATCTTTAAAAAATAATTGGTATCCCTAAAATGCAACACTTGATCCCATTAATCATGGGGGAATAAGAGTGGAACATGAAGATGAACCACTAAGAAGATTTGTTAAATATTATGGGCAGATGTTCAACACAGTGGTTAATACCCAGTTGAGGTTGCTGATTCTAGATTCCCCCCAATGCTGACAGTCAAAGCTAAGTAGTGACAGTTCAACTAACTGGGTTCCTGTCACCTGCATGGTCAATCTAGATTGAATTCCCAGTTCCAGGCTTCAGCTTGGACCAGCTCAGATGAACCTTTGTGGGCATTTAAGGAGTAAATCAGCAAATAGGAGCATATGTGCTCTCATCTGCATTCTGTGTGTGTATATGCATGTGTATTTCTATTTGCCTGTCTCAAATAAATGTATAAATAAAAATATATAAAATGGTATATTTTTAAAAGTATGTTGTTAGATTACTGATGCTAATTCTCACCAGAAGCCCCCTACATTTCACCTTTTGATCTATCCCATTTTCACTGGCTTTATACACCCATGAGTATATTTCATCCACTTTTCCTATGTCATCCAAATAGATCCACTCTCAATCTGAGCTCTAAGATCATAATTTTTAAAATTTTCTAGATGGTAATTTTCTAGAGCCACTGAGATGAAAAGATTACATTATTTCTTAAACCACTACAAATACATTAATGCATTCTGCAAAACACCACCAAAGAACTATCCAGATGCTAAGAAAAATAATGACCCAGCAGAAACAATATTAAGAACATATACTAAAAATCTATTGAAACTAATATTTTTAAGCTTGAGTAGACTGAAAAGTATACTTTACGGGGGCATATGGGTTAAGCCATTACCAGGGATGACAGCACGCCATATTAGACTACCTGTTCAAGTCCCAGCTGCAGTGCTTCAGATCCAGTTCCCTGCTAATGTGCCTGAAAAGCAGTGGACAATGACCCACCTACTTTGACCCCGGCACCCATGTGGGAGACCCAAATGGAGTTCATGCCTACTGGCTTCAGGCTGCCCCAGCCCTGGCTGTTGCAGTCATTTGCAGAGTGAACCAATGGGTGGAAAATCTCTATCTCTCTGTCTCTCTCTCAAGTCACTCTTTCAAATAAATAAACCTTTCTATTGAAAAAAGAAACTAATATAGAGAACTTGAAATTACTATCTTGAAGAGATTCTTAATTATTGTAACTTTGTTGTTATGACATTGTTTTACTGATAGTTTATCTGCTAAGTCATTAGTCAAAAAAGAAACATTTCAGTTAGAAAATTCTTTCTACATAAAGATGTCTTACAATAATCCACTTCACAAAAATGCATCTGCCAAATAATGTAGCAAAAACTGACAACAAATGATAAGGAGATCCCTCCTATGCAAGGATCTCCCATCCTACTCAGTGATTACTACATTGTGGCAAAAATAAGCAACATGGTGTGGCACAGCCAGCTAAGCTGCTACCCGCAATGCCTGCATCCCATAGCTGAACACAAGCTCAAGTACCAGCTGATCTGCTCCCAATTTGATTTCCTGCTAATGTACCTGGGAAAGCAGCAGATGATGGCCCAAGGACTTGGGTCACTGCCACCCACGTAAGAGATCTGTATTGAGTTCCAGGAGCCTGGCTTCAGCCTGGACCAGCCCAACCACTGCAATCATTTAAGGAAAAGCCAGCAGGTGGAAGCTTCCACTTTGTCTTTCTTTCTCTCTCTCTCTCTCTCCACTCCCCTTCAAATAAATATATTTTTTTAATTTCCAAAATTCTCTTGTCACCACAAAAACCAATCTCCCTTACCCAACATGCCTCCATCAACGACTGCAGCTCAGCATTCACAATTAACAAATACTTACTAATAAGAGAGGGAAAAATTTTCCTCTTCAATTGTTTCATGGAAATTATTCTGATGTCTGACAACTATCTGATTCTTGTAACATTCTACTTGAATGTTGTTTTAAAGATTTTATTTATTTGAGAGGGAGAGTTACAGACAGAGGAAGAGACAGAGAAAAAGGTCTTCCACTCACAAGTTCACTCCCCAAATGGCTGCAATGGCCAGAGCTTGGCAGATCCGAAGACAGGAGTCTGGAGCTTCTTCCAGGTCTCCTAGGTGGATGCAGGAGCCCAAGCACTTGCGCAATCTTCTACTGCATTCCTAGGCCCTAAGCAGAGAGCTGTATCGGAAAAGGAGCAGCTGAGACATGAATCGGCACCCATACCGGATGCCCACACCGCAAGCAGAGGATTAGCCTACTATGCCACAGCACAGGCCCCTTGAATGTTTCATTGTACTATGTCCACATAATACACCTGCTTCTGCTTATCTTACTTGTAATAGTCAATATATTTCACCTGGCGGTTTTTCTCTCTGAAGTTAAAGAGCAACAAGCAGAATTTATCTACTGCTGTATACTTAAAAGTGAACGTACTGTTTCATAATGATTGTAATTCATAGATGAAGAAATGGTTCAGTTGGCTGGCATTATGGCACAGTGGGCTAAGCTTCTGCTTACAACACCAGCATCCAATATCAGAGTGCCTGTTCAAGTCCCAGCTGCTCGGCTTCCCACTCAGGTTCTCTGGCTTATGCACGTGGGAAAGCAACCAATGGAGGCCCAAGTGTTTGGGTCCCTGCCACTGTTGTGGGAAAATAGGATGGAGTTCCTAACTCTCGGCTTCAGCTTGGCCCAGCTGGCCAGAATGTCTGTCTGTCTGTCTGTCTCCTCTTCACACCCCGTCACTGGCCTTTGGAATGGATAGATGGATGGATGAATAAATAAGTACATTTTAAAAAATACTTTTTTATTTATTGAACTCTTTTAAGCTTTATTTATTTATTTGAAAGGTAGAGCTACACAGAAAAAGACAGAGATTCTCCATCTGCTGTTCCACTCCCCAAATGGCTGCAACAGCCACGGCTGGACCAGGCTGAAGCCAGGAGCCTGGAGCCTCCCCTGGATCTCCTACATGGGTACAGGGACCAAAGCATCTGGGCCATCCTCTGTTACCGTCCCAGATGCATCAGCAGGGACCTGGATCAGAAGCAGAGTGACCAGGTCTAGAATCAGTGCCCACGCGGGACTCCAGCAACAGCAGGCAGTAGCTTTGCCAGTCTACAACGCCAGCCCCTTGCTGAGCTCTTTATTTAGTAGTCATTAAGCTTCTGACTATGTAAATTTAAAATGCTATCTCAAAACATAATAAATATTAAGCTGAAAAAAATACTAAATATGTCCCCCAAAAAAGGAAATGGTTTAGAAGTCAGTGGAGAAGACTGAATGTCACTCATACCAAAAAAACATCATTAACACAAAACTGAAGATATTTTGTTAGATCTGGCACTCAATATCAAAATTTACATATACCCTGGAAAAAAAGTGATGATGTCCCTAGTACTTGGGTCCCTGTCACATACAGGGGATACTAATAATGAGTTCAGGGCTCCTGGGCTTCTGCCTGGCCCAGCCCGGACTACTGTGGGCATTTGGGGAGTGACCCAGCAGATGGAAGAGATTCTCCCCTCCAATTCTTCCCACTGTCTGGTGTGTGTGTGTGTCTGCCTTTTGAAAAAACTGTGGATGGATGAATCTGCACGAAAAGAAAATACGTGGACTAACAATAAACTAAGTTGCCTGTAAGGTAGAAGAAATAATCAAAGCAATACAAGAAGCAGGAGTCTGTGTAAGACTTTGATATATATGCTTGCAAATAATTTTAATTTTTGAATTAGAAAAGCATATTACTCAAAAATAAACTGATCTGTAAAATTCCTAAAATTGAAAACATATTGGGGAAAGCAAAAACTTAATCATATACATCGAATTATAAATAATTTATATAAAGTTTAGAACACAACATTGCATATCCATAGAATGAACTCCAAAGACAAAAAAGAAAATTAAACTACACATAATAGTTTTGTTGACTTTTCTTTATACTATAGGAGAAACCAAGTAAGTAATCATGCTGATATTAAGAAATAAGATTTTAGGCCAGCGCCGCGGCACACTAGGCTAATCCTCCGCCTTGCGGCGCTGGCACACCGGGTTCTAGTCCCGGTCGGGGCGCCAGATTCTGTCCCGGTTGCCCCTCTTCCAGGCCAGCTCTCTGCTGTGGCCAGGGAGTGCAGTGGAGGATGGCCCAAGTGCTTGGGCCCTGCACCCCATGGGAGACCAGGAGAAGCACCTGGCTCCTGCCTTCGGATCAGCGCGGTGCACCAGCCGCAGCGCACCAGCTGCGGCGGCCATTGGAGGGTGAACCAACGGCAAAGGAAGACCTTTCTCTCTGTCTCTCTCTCTCTCTCACTGTCCACTCTGCCTGTCAAAAAAAAAAAAAGAAGAAAGAAGATTTTAAGTCTAAAAGAGATAACTAGCAAACAAACTTCAAAAAAAAAAAAACACATGCTAAGACTGAATAGAAGGAAATGCAAATTAAAATCATAGCCAGTACTGCCAGTGATGCTATCCTCCCACATCCTGGCTGCTCCACTTCCCATCCAGTTCACTGCTAATGCACCTGGGAAAAGTAGAGGAAGATGGTCCAAGTCCTTGGGCCCCTGAACCTTTGTCGGAGACCTGGAAGAAACTCCTGGATGCTGGCCCAGCCCCGTCCATTGCGACCATTTAGGCAGTGAACCAGAGGATGAAAGATCTCTGACGCTCCCTCTCTCTGTAACTCTGCCTTTCAAATAAATAAAATCCATCTTTTAAAAAAAAAGGAAAAAAGAGGGGCTGGTGCTGTGGCATAGCGGGTAAAGCTACTGCCTGCAATGTCAGCATCCCATATGAGCATCAGCTCAATTCCTGACTGCTCCTCTTCCGATCCAGCTCTCTGCTATGGCCTGGGAAAGCAACAGAAGACGGCTCAAGTCCTTGGGCCCCTGAACTCACATGGAAGACCTGGAAGAAGTTCCTGGCTCCTGGCTTCATATAAGCCCAGTTCCAGCCATTGCGGCCATTTGGGGAGTGAACCAACAGATGGAAGACCTTTCTCTCCGTCTCACCCTCTCTCTCTCTGTTAACTCTACCTCTCAAATAAATAAAATCTTTAACAAAAAATACATCATGGAGCCGGCACTGGGGTTACAGCCCCAGCCTGCAGTGCCAGCATCCCATATAGGCACCAGTTCAAGTCCCAGCTGCTCCACTTCCAATCCAGCTCTCTGCTATGGCCTAGGAAAGCAGCAGAAGATGGCCCAAGTCCTTGGGCCTCTGCACCCACATGGGACACCTGGAAGAAGCTCCTGGCTCCTAGCTTCGGATCAGCTTAGCTCTGGCCGTTGCGGCCATTTAGGGAGTGAACCAGTGGATGGAAATGTCAAAACTAGCATGTGGTTTTTTGTTTGTTTGTTTGCTAGTTATCTCTTTTAGACTTAAGATCGCTCTCTCTCGCTCTGGCTCTATCTGTAACTCTGTCTTTCAAATAAATAAATATTTAAAAAAACACATCACAGCTAAAGAAAAGAATCAACTGTTGGAATTTAACAACTTGAATGTATCAAAAGGGAATTATGAAAAGAAAACAATCTCAATAGGTTATATACCGTTTGATTTCCATTTACTGGAAATCCTGAAAATGTCAAAACTATTCAGAGTAGATTAGTGGTTGCCAGAGATCAGAGACAGAACAGAGGAAGGGGAAGGATAAATGAGTAGCATGAAGGATCTTTGTGATAATAGAATAGTTCTGTATCTTCACAGTGGTGGTAGTGGTGGTGGTGGTGGCTATACTATCTAAATGCCATAAAACTGCACAGAATTATAACCAAACATAATCACATAATGCATACATAATTAGCAAAATCTGAATAAACTATATGTAAAGTACCAATGTCAGTTTCTTACTGTTGATATTATACTATACTTAACGAAATTTATTACCATTGAGGGAACCTGAATGAAGGACACATGGAATCTCAAATTTTTTTCAACTTTCTATAAGTCTATAATTAGACCAACCTAGATCCTAGATTTTTTTTAGAAAACACTGAATAAACATAAATTTCAAAAGTATAACTTTTGGATTATAGCGATTTTTCCCCCAATAACCACCCTCCCTCCTGCAAACCATCCCATCTCCTACACCCTCTCCCATCCCATTCTTCCTTAAGATTCATCCTTAATTATCTTTATATACAGAAGATCAACTTAGTATATACTAAGTAAAGATTTCAACAGTTTACACCCACACAGATACACAATGTATAATATACTGTTTGAAGACTATTTTTACCATTAATTCTCTTAGTTACAACACACTAAGGACAGAGACCCTACATGGGGAGTAAGTGCACAGTGACTCCTGTTGTTGATTTAACAATTGACACTCTTATTTACGACGTCAGTAACAACATAGATATTTTTTAAAGATTTCTTTTATTAGCCAGGTAGAACAAGAGAGAGAAGCAGAGGAGATAGATCGGGGCCAGCACTGTGGCGCAGCAGGCTAAAGCCCTGGCCTGAAGAGCCGGCATCCCATATGGGCGTTGGATCTAGTCCTGGCTGCTCCTCTTCCAATCCAGCTCTCTGCTATGGCCTAGGAGAGCAGTATAAGACGGCCCACCCGCGAGGGAGACCCGGAAGAAGCTCCTGGCTTCAAATTGGCGCAGCTCTGGCTGCTGCGGCTATCTGGGGAGTGAACCAGCAGATGGAAGACCTCTCTCTCTCTCTCTCTCTCTCTACCTCTCTACCTCTCTTTCAAATAAGTAAAAATAATTTTAAAAAAAGAGAGAGAGAGAGATCTTCTGTCTGCTGGTTCACTCCCTCAAATGACTGCAACTACCTGGGCTGGACTGGGCCAAAATCAGAAGCTCAGAACTCCATCCAAGTAACTTGATATTTAGGCCCTTATCACCTGCTTTCACAGGCACACCAACAGGGAACTGGATAGGAAGTAGAGCAGCCAGGACTCAAACTGCCACCGTTATGGGATACTGGCATCACAGCAACAATTTAATCTACAGCTCCGTAACTCCAGTATGCAACCTTTCTGTAAACAGAAAACTTTTTTAAAGAGTTGTTTTTTAAAATAATACAAGAGAAGTGATAGCATGTACCTGAACAGATATTTGTACTCCCATGTTCATAACAATATTATTCACAAACAAAAGGTGAAACCAACCCAAGTGTATATATATATATATATATATATATATATATATATATATATCAAGGGATGAATGGATTAAAAAAACGTGTTATTGGGTCTGGTGCTGTAGTTTAGTGGGTTAACCCGCCAGTCTGCAGTGCCAGCATCCCAGTGGGTGTCAGTTTAAGTTCTGGCTGCTCCACTTCCAATCCAGCTCTCTGCTAATGTGCCTGAGAACTGGCCCAAGTGCTTGGGCCCCTGCACCCACTTGGGAGACCCAAATGAAGCCCTGGTGGTTGTTGCCATCTAGGGAGTTGAAGCAGAGGATGGAAGATCTCTCTCCCTCTCTCTAACTCTTTCAAATAAATAAATCAAATCTTTAAAAAAAATGTGTTATGAGGGCAGGAAGTTAGCCTAACAGTTAACACAACAGTCAGTATACATTAGAGTATCTGGGTTCCATACTTGGCTCCAGCTCCTGACTTTACTTTCCTGCTAATGCAGACCCTAGGAGGCAAGTAGTGATGGTTCATGTGATTGGTTCCTGCCACCCACACTGGAGACTTGAATTGAGTTCCCAACTCCTCAGCTGACTCAGCACAGCCCAGGACATTACAAGCATACAGGGAGCGACCCAGCAGATGGGGGTTCTCTCTGCTGCCTGTGTCTGTCTGTCTGATGTTTGTCTCTGTCTCTTTCTCTCTGACTCCCAAATGATTTTTAAGATAAAAATGTCAAAAAGTACATAATGACTGCAGTGTACAAAAACATACTAAATGGAAATCTGTAATAAAAACCAAAGAAAGAAAAATACCAGAAAAAAGTCAATATACTTACTAAATCAACACCATAATTTGAAAACTGATAACTAAAGGAAAAACTAAAGCAATTACTGTTTTTCTATTAGGAATTATATTTTAGGAAGAGTGTTATGCCACAGTGAGTCAAGTGACTACTTGTGATACCAGCATCCCATACTGCAATACTGGCTGTAGATCCATCTACTCAACTTCCAATCAAGCTTCCTGCCATCCTAGGAAGTCAGCAGAAGATGGTCCAAGTGCTTGGGCACCTGCCACCCATGTGGGAGATCAGCATGGAATTCCTGGATCCTGGTTTCAGCCTGGCCTAGCCTTGACTCTTGTGTTTATTTGGGTGCTGAACCAGAAGATAGAAGATCCACTGTTATGACTTTTAAATAAATATTTTTTAAAGATTTTATTTATTTATTTGAGAGTTAGAGTTACAGACAGTGAGAGGGAGAGACAGAGAGAAAGGTCTTCATTCTGTTGGTTCACTCCCCAGATGGCTGCAACGGCTGGAGCTGCACCGATCCAAAGCCAGGAGCCAAGTGCTTCTTCCTGGTCTCCCATGTGGGTACAGGGGCCCAAGCACTTGGGCCATCTTCTACTGCTTTCCCAGGCCACAGCAGAGAGCTGGATTCGAAGAGGGGCAGCCAAGACTACAACCGGCGCCCAAATGGGATGCCAGCACCACAGGTGGAGGATTAACCTACTGCACCATGGTGCTGGCCCCATAAATAAATATTTTTAACACAAAATTGTATTTCAGAAGCTAGTAACTGACCTGAGAGTTTACAATACCAGTTGGGACACCCATGTCCCATATTTAAGTGCCTAGTTTTGGTGCCTGGCTCCAGCTCCCAATTCCTGCTTCCTGCCAATGTGAAACCTGGGCAGCACCAGCTCATGGCTCAGCTGGGTCCCTCCCACAAACATGGGAGAACGAGATTGACATGCAGGCTCCAGAAATCATCCTGGCCCAGTCTAGGCATTGCAGGCATTTGGGAGTGGGCTAGCAGATGGGAGCTCTCAAAAAATTTTTTCAAGAATTATAACTGAGCCTAACAAATAAGCTCAGATGATGAAGCAAGGTTCTCCTTTAAAGAAATCACCAAACACAGAATGAGTGATAGAATTTGAAAATTATTTAATAACTCCCAATGAAATTAGTGACAGAAGCGAAGTTTATTTACTATTTTTAAAAATATTAGGTGTATAGTTGTCATAGATCAGGCACCTTTTAGTTTTCATTCAAACAAATTATTCTCTACTCACAAGGTAAAAACTACAAAGAGAGGATCAGACAGTGATTCCCCTAAAGCAGAAATTAATTATATTATCATTAATGTGTCTCATGATGAGATAAAATGTCAAATATACAAAAATCAGCTAGGATGTATTCTAACCAAATATATTTAGCTTCAATTCATGACGGCTTTAAATGTAATTTCTACTACAGGAAATACAGGGGAAAGATATCAACCCTATATGACCTTCACAGGAAAAACAAAAACAAAAACATCTAGAAAATGTTATTTCCTATGGATGGTTGGCCCATCTATTCAAAAAGATGGTATCCTTAAACGAAGGAAAGTGGACAGGTGTTTGGCACAGTGGTTACGTCATTGCTTGGGATGCCCAACTTCCATATCAGAGTGCCTGGGTTCATGCTCTGGCTCAGTTCTCTAGTCTAGCTTCCTGCTAATGTGTGCCTTAGTAGGCAGCAGGTGATAGTTGAAGTACCTGGTTCTCTACCATAGGAGACCCAGATTTTGGTCTGGTCCAGCTCCAGCTGGTTGCAGGCATTTGGGGAGTGAACCAGAGATTGAGAGATATCCCTGTCTTCTCCTTCCTTTCCTTTCCACTTTCTAAAATAAATATCTTACATGGAGAAAGGAAGACCCATAACACAGTGACTGTCACTGTGTTGATTGAAGGAAGCCAGTCACAAGAGTATCTACTATATAATTTCATTTATATTAAAAATTCTACATTCTGAGAGACACAAACTAATCCACCATGATATAAAAGAGACCAATGATCACCTAGGGTCAAAATGAAAGGAGAGATTGATTACAAAGAGGCAAGAAGAATCTTTTGACGATGGAGGTATTATCTTGGTTGTGGTGAGTGATTATAAGGGAGTAGATAATTCTCAAATCATAGATTGGTAGACTATATATACTCATATTATATGGGGAAAGAATCATGCATAACATTATGTTTCAATATAGTTGATACAAAAGGAAGATGGGCTATGCTTGATTACCAAAATTAAGGCTTAAGGAATCAGATTCAATGCATGGTCCTGATTTGTATACACCAGTTATAAAGGACATTTATGGATAACTGGAGAAATATGAACAAGGCATTAAGAGAATGAAACTACTGACATGGAAAAGCAGAGCAATAAACAACAAAAAAGGAAGGAAAGAGAGACAAAGGCGCATGTAAAGAATCGTCTTTTTTTTTTTTTTTCAAAGATTTATTTCTTTATTTGAGAGGCAGGGAGAGAGAAGTCTTCCATCTACTGGTTCACTCCCCAGATGGCCGCAACGGCTGGAGCTGAGCTGATCCGAAGCCAGGAGCCAGGAGCTTCTTCTATATCTCCCACATGGGTACAGGGGCCCAAGGATTTGGGACTATCTTCTACTGCTCTTCCAGGCCATAGCAGAGAGATGGATCAGAAGTGGGGCAGCCGGGTCTCAAACCAGCACCCACATGGGATGCCAGCACTGCAGGCGGTGACTTTACCTGATATGCCACAGCGTTGACCAAGAATCACATATCTTTTGTCTAATGACATATATACAAGGATGCTTCAAAAAGCTTTTGGAAGGGGCTGGTGTTGTGGTATAGTGGGTTAAGCCACCACCTGCAATGCCAGCATCCCATAGGAGCACTGATTTAAGTCCCAGCATTCCACTTCTGATCCAGCTAGCTCCCTGATAATGTACCTGAAAGAACAACAGAAGATGGCCCAAGTGCTTGGCTCTCTGCCACCCACGGGGCAGATCTGACGGAATTCCAGCCTCCTGGCTTTAGACTGGCCCAGTCCAGGCCAATGTAGCCATCGGAGGAGTGAACCAAAGAATGAAGAGCTTGCTGTCCATCTCTGTCCCTCTGCCTCTGAAACTCTGGCATTCAGATAAAAAACAAACCTAAAAAAAAAAAAAAGTAGAACTAACCATAATGTGACTGAGAGAACCCAGCACTTAAAAAAAAATTTTGTAAAAATAAAATTGAAATCTGGGGGCGGTGCTGGGGTGTAGCAGGCTAAGCTTCTGCCTGCAGCACCGGCATCCCACATGGGCATCGGTTCTAGTCGCAGCTGCTCCACTTCTGATCCAGCTCTCTGCTATGGCCTGGAAAAACAGTGGAAGATGGACCAAGTGCTTGGGCCCCTGAACCTACGTGGGAGACCCAGAAAAAGCTTCTGAATTCGGATCAGCCTGGCTCCAGCCGTTGCAGTCAATTGGGGAGTGAACCAACAGATGAAACACCCTTTTCTCTCTCTGCCTCTCTAATTCTGCCTTTCAAATAAAATAAATAAATCTTTAAAAAAAAAAAGGTCATGGAATAGTTTATTTTGGTGCAAAAAAAAAAATGAGGTCTATCAGTTATTTTATAAGCTACACTTTCCATAAACTTTTTGAAGACCTCTCATATGCATGGATTTCAAAAGTTTCTGCACCAAAATTAACTTGCCTTTTAATTTCATTTTCCACAACTCTCTTTAAGTCCCTTGGGTACATACATATGAAGCACCTAGGAATCTTCAAAGAGACAAAGTTATGGCACTTTTAGGTGATAGGATTGGGGATGAGGGGGGAAATGGGGATGCATCATTTACGGGTACAGAATTTCAGTTTAGGAAGACTAAATAGTTCTGGCAATAGATGGTAGTGATAGATGCACAACAATGTGAAGGTACTTACTGCCATTGAACTATGCACTTCAAAAATGGTGAAAATGGTTGGGACAGCACTTGAAATGTCTAAATGTTGGAGTGCCTGGGATCAAGGTTTGGCTCTACTCCTGATTCCAGCTCCTGCCAATGTCCACCCTGAGAAGTAGCAGGTAATAGTTCAAGTACAAGGGTCTATACCACCCACAAAGGAGTCCTGGCTTCACCTGGTCCAGCCCCAGCTGTTGCAGGCATTTGAAAAGTAAACTAGCAAATGGAAGCAGGCTAACTAGCTCACTCTTTCACTCTCTCCTACTCCCACTTCAAATGAAAGAAAAAATGTTTTTAAGGACTTCTGATTTATTTGAAAGGCAGAGTAACAAAGATGGGGGGGGGGGTAAATCTTCTATCTGCTGGTTCACTTCCCAGATGCCCACAACAGCCAGGGCTAGGCAGAACCAGAAGCCAGGAGCCAGGAATTTCAACATCTCCCACATAGGTTGCAGGAACCCATTTACTTGGGCCATCACCTGCTGCTCTTCTCGGCAAATTAGCAAGAAGCTGAGTCAGAAGCACAGAGTGGGCCGGTGCCGCGGCTCAATAGTCTAATCCTCTGCCTTGCGGTGCCAGCACACCGGGTTCTCGTCCCAGTCTGGGCACTGGATTCTGTCCCGGTTGCCCCTCTTCCAGGCCAGCTCTCTGCTGTGGCCCAGGAGTGCAGTGGAGGATGGCCCAAGTGCTTGGGCCCTGCACTCCATGGGAGACCAGGAGAAGCACCTGGCTCCCGGTGTGCTGGCCGCAGCGCGCCGGCCATTGGAGGGTGAGCCAACGGTAAAAGGAAGACCTTTCTCTGTCTCTCTCACTGTCCACTCTGCCTGTCAAAAAAAAAAAAAAAAAGCACAGAGTGGCTAAGACACAAACTAACACTCAATATAGAATGTAGATGTCCCTCAGCAAGCAGTTTTAACCCACTGTACCACAGTACCTGCCCCAGAAAAATTTTTTAAATTTTTTTTTTAAATCCTAGTACTGTTCTCAGAATCAACATGCTAATTATTAGTGGTGTATTAAGCTGGTGACTATAGAGTAGACTGAAATTATGTCTTTCCAAAAATTAAACAAAAAAAGGAAGGATGATGATTGAGGGAGGGAGAGAGGATGGAAGGGAAATATGGTTACTTTCTTAGAATTGTACTTATGACATATACTCATTATATGAATAAAAATTTTTAAAATGGCAATTGAACTAAGATGATCAAAACCACACTGAAAAATAACAAAGTTGAAGGATTCATACTAGTTGAAAAAAGCTCTTTCTATAAAGCTACAGTAATCAAGACAACATGAATGGTGATGAACAGGTCAATGAAATAGAATAGTCTTAAAATATACCTACACACATATGGTCTCTTGGTTTTATAAAAAAGGTGCCAAAGGTAATTCAATGTTTTACAAAAAGATGGTCTTTTTAACAAATGGTGCAGAAATGACTGGTTATGTAAAAAAAAATTCTAGCCATATCTTGTAATATCCAAAATGTAACTCAGAAATGGATGCTAGGAGTAGGTATTTGGCAGTTAAAACACCACTTGGGTGACCATGGCACAGTGAATTAAGGCAAGCTTACAACACCAGCATTCCACAGAGTGGTGGTTCTGGCTGCCCTGCTTCTGATCCAGTTCCCTGCTAATAGCCTGGGAAAGCAGTAGATGATGGCCCAAAAGTACTCGGGTCCTTGCTACAGACCCAAAGGGAGTTTTCTCCCTACCCTGACTCCCCTCTAGTCACTCTGCTTTTAAAACAAATTAATTTTTTAATGAAAAAAGACACTGCTTTGAATGCCAATAAACTGTATCCAGAGTGCCAGATTTCAATTCCCAGCTCCATTTCCTGTTCCAACTTCCTGCTAATGTGCACCCTGCGAGGTACCAGGTGATGGCTCAAGCACATGAGTTCCTACCACATATGTTGGACACCTGGATTGAGTTCCAGGCTCCTGGCTTTGGTTTGATCTAGCCCTGGATATTGCAGATATTTGGCAAGTGAATCAATGGATGGAAGGTCTAGGTTCAAACATAAAATCCTAAAACTGTAAAAACTTCTAAGCAACTATATTTTGTAATCACCAGAAACAGTACAACTCAAATGTCCTTTAACCAGTGAACAGATAAGCAAATTACATTATTTCTATACAAAGGAATACTAAATAAAACAGAACAAGTTTCTGTTATAGACAGCATCTTGAATGAATCTCAAATACATTTTGCTAGAGTAAACCAAGACTCAATAAGCTACTTATATGATTCTATTTATATCACAATCTAGAAAAGGCAAAAAAAAAAATACGGCTGAGAAATAGATCAGTGGTGGTGGTCAAGGATTTGGGTTAGGATAAAGACTGGTAACCAATGACTATTAGAGCAGTTTGGGCATAGGGTTGTTGGAACTGTCCTTTAGCTTGATGATGGTGATTCCTAGATAATAGTAAACATTTGTAAAACCTCACAGAACTAAATAATAAAAGGAGTGAATTGATTTGTGTGTACATATCTTATTGTTAAAAATCCGTATCAGTGTTGTCCCTCCCAACAATAGCTGAATGCTTTCTTCTAAGCTATCAACATCTACATCAGAATTCTAAGACTGTCTTGGTTACCTGAACAACATTTAATTCCATTCTTAGGGTCATTTTAATCAATTAACACACAAGCTGTCCCTCATTGTAAACTGAAATGTGATTGAAGATACTGGCTAAATTTTGGATAATGTGGTATTCATCACTACCTGAACTTGTGTTAAGGAAACCAGGTCTGCCTAAGAGGGGTATCTGCAATTTTAATTTTCACTTCTCTAATTTTCTTCTTTAAATGCCATTCAATCAGTCTTATCCATAAATACTCTCTGTTCTTCTGCTCTGCCTATTTTCTTAACAGGCTGAAGCTCTCTTTCTTACTGACTCCAGTGTTAGGAGTGTTATGTGTTAGGATGGATAGCCTTTCCTAAGCCAAAGTTTTCTGCACTACTTCCACAATTTCCTGCAAAAATGGCTTCTTTGTATAATAGGTGTTACAACCAGTCCTATCATCTCTCCTTAATAAGACTAAATCTTATTCACAAGAACTTTATCTTATAGTCTGCTTACCTCTTTACCTGCTCTCACTGCCATACACAAAGGATTTTATTATACTTTGAACTTACTTGAGTTTTGTGAGACCAGTCTGGGATAGCTCACTATTCTCCAAACTTTATTGGGATACTGCCTATCCTATTAACCATTTTTTTTTGTAATTTACACAAAATATGCAGAGGATTTTTTTTCTGTGTTCACCTTGTTGTTTCTGCATTATACCTGAGGGGGATGAGGGATGGGGAAGCACTCAACACCATGCTAAGACTAGAAGTCTTATCAAATTTTTTAAGCAAGTGATGACATAAAATCTGGCATCCCATATGGGCACTGGTTTGAGTCCTGACTGCTCCACTTCTGATCCAGCTCTCTGCTAATGCACCTGAGAAAGCAGTAAAAGATGGCCCAAGTACTTGGGTCCCTGCACCTACATGCAGGACCCAGATGAAGCTCCTGGCTCCTGGCACAGACCTGGCTGTTTCAGCCATTTAGGGAGTGAACCAGCAGCTGGAAGATATACCCATCTATCTTTTGCACATTTTCTAATTGTGCCTTTCAAATACAAAAATAAATCTTTAAAAAAAATGAATGGCTGAAGGGCAGGTGCTGTGGCTTAGTGGATTAAGCTACAACCTGCAGCACAGGCATCCTATATAGATGCTGGTTCAAGTGCCAGTTGCTCCACTCCCGATCCAGCTCCCCGCTAATGTGCCTGGGAAAGCAACAGAAAATGGCCCCTGTGCTTGGGCCCCAGAACCCATATGGGAGACCAGGAAGAAGCTTCAGTCTGGCCCAGCTATGGCCATTTGGAGAGTGAACCAGCAGATGAAGACCTCTCTGTCTCTCCCTTTCTAACTCTACCTTTAAAAAAATAAAAAATAAACACATCAATTTCCACTAAATACTAAACAACACTGAATCTTTTTTAAAGCTTAAGAGCTTTGCTCTAGGTCACACAACTATTAAGAGGTAAAAATCTGGGCTTGAACCCATCTTCTACATGCTTTTCTCACAAATTCATGGCTGTCTTGTTAAAAAAAAATCTGCCTAATATCTTCACATAAAAGAGATCATGCTGTTAAAAGTATTCCAAATCAATCAACTTCAAATATAAGTAAATATCTAAAACTTTCACACAAAAACTCCCTAAAATACCTTGCACGTTATTCAATACATGCAATAAAAACAACTGTTGGGGCCAGTGTTGTGGAACAGCAGGTTAAGCCATGCCTGCAATGCCAACAACCCATATTAGACCACCGGTTCAAATCCTAGCTGTTCCCATACAACTCCCAGCTAATATGCACCTGGGAAGGACCAGGTGAAGGACACTAATGGAGTTCCTGCCTCCTGGTTTCAGCCTGGCCCAGCATCAGCTGTTGTAGCCATTTGGAGAGTGAACCAGGGGACAGAGTACCTCCTTCTCTGTCACTCTGCTTTTCAAATGAGTAATTAAAAAAAAAAAAAAACAGTTTCCTTATAATTGTGTACACAAAATGACCTCTGGCAAAATCTTGAGCAGCAGAAAATCTTCAACAGCTGTTCTTTACCATCAATCATATTATAAAGCAATAGGTATTTGTTGCCTATAATTATAAATCCTGAAGAGGAGCATTAGCTCCCCCAAAATATCTATAGGTGACTGCTTAATCAATAAATGATGGACAATTCTATTCCTAAGAGAGGTTTCTTAAATTCAGCATACATAAAAATCATATTAAATGCTGGTGCAGGCCTTTGGTATAATGATAAAGACACTGCTTCAGGGTTTGGTGCTGTGGCATAGCGGGTAAAACCGCGGCCTGCAGTGCTAGCACCCCATATGGGCACCAGTTTGAGTCCCAGCTGCTCCACTTCCCATCCAGTTCTTTGCTATGGCCTGGGAAAGCAGAAAGAAGATGGCCCAAGTCCTTGGGCCCCTGCACCCACGTGGGAGACCCGGAAGAAGCTCCTGGTTCCTGACCGGCGCAGCTTCAGCCGTGGCAGCCAATTGGGGAATGAACCAGCGATGGAAGACCTCTCTCTCTCTGCTTCTCCTTCTCTCTCTGAGTAACTCTTTCAAATAAATAAATAAATCTTAAAAAAAAAAAAAAAGACACTGCTTCAGATACTTACATCCCATATCTGAGTGCCTGGGAATCCAGCTTCCTGCTAATGTACCTGGATAGCACAAGTACTTGGGTCCCTTCTACCCATGTGGGAGACCAAGACAGAGTTCGAGGCTCCTGGCTTCGGCCTGGCCCAGCCCTGACTGTTGCAGGCATTTAGAGAGTGAACCAGTGGATGGGAAATCTCTGTCAGTCTCTCTCCCTCTCAAATATTTCTTAAAAAGCGGGATCACAGGCTCACTCAACAGATTGGTATACAAGTCTCAGGTATCTGTATTGTTCATGTATCCCCTAATATAGATGGATTCATATCCCACTTTAAGAAAACCTACTTGTAAGTCATGGAATCAGCAACCTGTGCTATATAGGATGACCCAGTTAAAAAGACACAGAAGGCTCAAGTAGCCAGGGAATGAGAGCAACAACACTTCCCCTTCCTGCAGTAGGCCACTTAATCATCTGAACCTTATTCACTCAAATGCCAGGACCCACAGCTCAATGATGTAGTTCCCCTTAAGAGGCATGTCCTTAAGATGCTTCCCAGAGGCTAAGCCACCAGTGGCCACCATAGCTTCTTTCCACAAAAAAGAAATGTAACTTTCCTCAAAGTTACTGCCCAAATGTCCACTGAACAATTATGAATATTGGAAGTTTTTCATAATTAAACAGAGAAAATGAATAAAACACAGGCCCCTATGACTTGACAGTACTGTGAAGGTGTCACATAAGCAATTACTTATAGAGTACACTGAAATTATACTGATATAAATATGAATAAGAAGCAGAGGGAAGTGGCTCTTAACTGAGAAAATAGGAGCAAAGGCATGGTTGCCATGTGAGCCCAATCTAAATTTTGGAGGCCATATAATATTATGCTAGCAAGTGGATGCAGGAAAATTCTAGGCATAAGAAACAGCCCAAGCAAAGAAACATCTAGGCATCTCACAGCCTGACATCTTCAGGGAACTAAGAACAACTGGATATTTGTCCAATGTATGAGGGAAGAAAGGGGGATTGGGTACTAAAAAATGCCATGGTAAGTTCTTATTGAACTTTACTCCCTCACTAGCTCCCTCTGCAAGACACAGTCTCCCAGACAGTCACTACCTCTTTCTGTTCCTATACATTACATAAGCTTCCATCATTACAATCAATTTGTGTTCCTTGGCTACCTTCTGTATCCAGACTATGGACTTCTTGGGGATGTAAACTGCATCTTATACACAATTAACTCTGAAAAGACACCATCTAGATACATAAATTTTATTATTTTATCATAAAGTATACCCTAAATCATATCCCCATGAATTTCCTACACAACAAAAGAATGTCTAGCCTAACTTAGTATAGAGAAATAATTACACAGAACCATTTTTTCTGGGAGCAGAAACACTAAATCATATACACCCAGAACATTTTTGTATTTTTAAATGCCATAGTGATGACTATAATCATATAAATACGAAGTATATAATACTAAAAAATGTAGCTGATACTGTGAAATGTATGATAGTATAATTAAGTAAAAAACAAATTACAAAGTAATATATAGATTTATTTATGAAGCCAGTGTTGTGGCACAATGGGTTAAACTACTGCTTGCAATGCCGGCATCCCATATGAGAACCAGTTACTCTCCTTCCCACTACTCTCCTTCCAATCCAGCTCCCTGCTAATGTGCCTGGGAAAGCAGTAGAAGATGGCCCAAGTGCTTGGATCCCTGCACCCACATGGAAGCTCCAGGCTCCTGACTTCGGATTGGCCCAGCTCTGGCCACTGTGGCCATCTGGGGAGTGGACCAGCAGATGGAAGACCTCTCTCTCTCTGTCTGTCTCTCTGTAACTCTTTCAGGTAAATAAATAAATCTTTTAAAAAATTCAGCACATTGTGTGATACGATAGGTTAAGCTGCCACAAGCATTCGACAACAGAGTGCCAGTTCAAGTCGTAGCTTTTCTGCTTCCAATCCAGCTTCTTGCTAATGTAACTGGGAAGGTAGCAGGCAGCAGACGGTGGTCCCAAAGTACCTGAGCCCCTGCTACCCAACTGTAAGACCCAGATGGACTTCAAGGCTCCTTGCTTCCAACTAACCCTACCCGGCTGTTACAGACATTTGGACAATGAACCAGTGGGATCTCCCTCTGTTGCTTTACCTTTCAAACAGATAAACAAACAAACAAATAAATAAAAATCTTTTGTAAAAATTCCTTTGAAGTCATGAGGATCCTGCTATAGAATCCATTAAGTCTTCTGGATACTACTTCAATACAAAAACTACACAACAACCCAAGAAAAGTGAAAATCCCAAAGAGTTACAGTAGAAGTAACTCTCTCAGTGGTTTCACTTGCAGACATACTCCCTATTAGTTTAAAACAAATGCCAGAAAGAAAGACACATATGTACACAGAGTGACAGACACACACAGAGAAATAATCTTATCAGTTTAACAATGTGCTACACTGGAAAACTAAGAAAAGCATTCTGATAAATTTTCAAACTACCACTACCGATACTACTTACTTATTCTGTTTAACAAGCTTCTTTTAAATCAGAATATAAATGAGGAATACAAGAATCAATGGTGCACTATGTATTGTAGTACTCACAGATGAACAGAGAAAGAGAAGTAACACCTCAACCAGTCCTTTTTATGGAAGCAATGAAACAGAAAAGAACACATATACCATAAAGCATATCAACCATAACATACATGAAGCAATTCAGGAGACAGAGAATGCTAAAGTATTTGCTTTACCGAATGACAAGACAAGCTACACAAAAAGCACTAGGAATAAGAGATTATGATGAATAATTCCCTCATAATACTGCAACAGAACATGTATCTTGGGGGGTGGCAGTGCTGTGGTGTACCTGCAGTGCCTGAATTCCATATGGGCAATGGTTCAAGTCCCAGCTGCTCCATTTCCTATCCAGCTCCCTGCTAATGTGCCTGGGAAAACAGCAGAAGATGGCCCAAGTCCTTGGGCCCCTGCATCCACGTGGAAAACCTGGACGAAGCTCCAGGCTCCTGGCTTTGGATCAGCCTAGCTACGGCTGCTGCAGCCATTTGTAGAGTGAACCAGAGGATAGATCTCTCTGCTTCTGCTTCTGCCTCTCTGTAACTTCCAAATAAATTTTAAAAAAAACATACATCTGGGGCTTAAAACATTTATTTAATGACATCAGGAAATTAAAGATTCTAAAATCCATTAAAATATAAAAATGCATAATGTATTTTTTTTGATAGGCAGAGTGGACAGTGAGAGAGAGAGACAGAGAGAAAGGGCTTCCTTTGCCGTTGGTTCACCCTCCAATGGCCGCCACAGCTGGCGCGCTGCGGCAGGCGCACCGCGCTGATCCGATGGCAGGAGCCAGGTACTTCTCCTGGTCTCCCATGGGGTGAAGGGCCCAAGGACTTGGGCCATCCTCCACTGCACTCCCTGGCCACAGCAGAGGGCTGGCCTGGAAGAGGGGCAACCGGGACAGAATCCGGCGCCCCGACCGGGACTAGAACCCAGTGTGCCGGCGCCGCAAGGCGGAGGATTAGCTTAGTGAGCCGCGGCACCGGCCTGCATGTCTTATTGTGGTTATTAATTTTCACAATAAAAACACTAAAACCATGGTAAAGATGAAATTAGTTGAATGATAATGTTTGCTAAGAGTTTACTAATAAGAATAAAGTAAAAAATCTAATAGTTGAAACTATTAAAGTCCCACCAAAGTATAAGATACTATATACAAGACCATGTAAACTAGGTGGAATCTCAGAATATTTTAATGCCATTGTTTTTCAGTATACATTATATAGGAAGCATATCACTGCCCCCCCCACTTTATCACATAAAATCAACATTTAAAAAAATCAATATAGAGGTGGCTGTTGTGGTTAAGACACCACTTGGGTTGCCCACATCTAATGCCAGAGTGCCTAGGTTGGAATCCGGGTTACTCCACTTCCCATTCAGCTTCCTACAAATGCATCCAGGGAGAAAGTAGACAACAGCTGAAGTGCTAGGGCTCCTGCCAAACATACAGGAAACATGAATGGAGTACCTGACCCCTGGCCTAACCCTGTCACAGCTACTGCAGGCATTTGGGGAATGAACCAGTGAGTGGAAGATATGTGCGCCCACAGACACCCCACCCCACCCCCACATGATGTTGCCCTTTAAATCAATAAAAAGAAATAAGCATGTAAAAGGACACATGTCAAGCACCTAGCTTAGTGCCTGGCTCTTAGCAGAACTCAGTAAGTGGTAACTGTTCTAAAAACCTCATGTTCACTAAAACTCAAGATCATAATAGCTATTCATGTCAGTCTGTATGAATGCTAAGTGATATGAAAATGTTGATCATACGGACTATAATGCTTTGTCAAATTTGTTTTCATTTTAGTTGTTCCTTTCTATACTGCAATGAAGTGAATTTTATCTGTGATATTTTTAAATTAATTAATTTATCTAGAGAGGCAGAGAGAAAGGAAAAAAGGGAGCAGGAATGTTAATGCAGGTCTCCCAGGCGGCGGACCCCATGTCTTGAGCCATCATCCTTGCCTCCCAGGGTCTATACTAGCAGGAAGCTGGAGTCAGAAGCTAGTGCCAAGTACTGAACCCAGATACTCCAACATGTAGGTTTCTTATCAACTAGGTTAAACATCTGCATCTCCTCCCTGATATTTTATAAAATGTTAATATTATCAAGCATAGTCCCTATGTTAGACACTTAACATTATCTTTAATTAGGTCAAGACAGGTGTTATCCTGTCTACAGATAAGAAAACAAAGAAATTAATTTCCACAAGGTCACAGTGTTAAGAATGAAAGGTGTCATAGGATTCGAACTTAAATCTGCTTGGCTCTAAAGCTTAAGTTCTTTCTACCATCTTAAGATTCCTCCAAATAAATTTCAATGTTTTGGGAAGGTATTCACAATTACAAATACAAACATGCACAGCACCACAAAACAATAAAGAAAGCTAAACACCTTTGTTATCAGCCAGTCAAAGTCATTTCCAGGATCCAAGACATGAAGATTAGCAACAGGAAAAAAAAAAGCAACTAATCTGAGGAGACCTGGGTTGAAATACTGGCTCTGTCATATTAGCTTTATAATGTTAATCTATTTTCTTCACATATATGAATAAAGAAGTGCTATTCCTTAAGGTTTCTTTAAAAAAAGAGAGAGCGGGAACCTTGGGCTGGCATTGTGGTGTAGTAGGTTATGCCCCCACCTGCTGCACAGGCATCCCATGTGGGCAATGGTTTGAGTCCTGGAGCTCCACTTCTTTTGTTTTGTTTTGTTTTTTAAGATTTTAATTGAGAGGTAGAGTTACAGACAGTGAGAGGAAGAGAAAGAGAGAATGGTCTTCCTTCTTACTGGTTCACTCCCCAAATGGCCGCAATGGGTGCAGGGGATGCACCCACAGAGGTGCAGGGGCCCATCTTCTACTGGTTTCCCAGGCCACAACAGAGAGCTGGACTGGAAGAGGAACAGCTGGGAATAGAACCGGTGCCCAAATGGGATACTAGAACTCAGGCGGAGGATTTACCCACTGTGCCACGACACTGGCCCTCTGGCTGCTCCACTTCTGATCCAGCTCCCTGCTAATGGCCTGGGAAAGCAGTGCTTGGGCCCCTGAACCCGCATGGAAGGCCCAGAAGACGCTCCTGTGTGGTGGAATGAGAAGGTGAGAAGGTCATGCCAAGATGGCCACTGACAAATGTGGTGGAATGAGAAGGTGAAAAGGTCATGCCAAGATGGCCGCTGACAACAGAAACTGCCTGGCAACAGGCCGTGATTGGATGGCTTCAGAAACCACATGACAACAGAGCCTGACAACAGGCTGTGATTGGATGGTTTCAGAAACTGCCTGGCAACAGAGCCTGCCTGGCAACAGGCTGTGATTGGATGGCTTTGGAAACTGCCTGGCAACAGGCGGTGATTGGTTAGGGCACAGACCACCCCTTGACCGGACTGGCTGCCTTGGCTATCTAAGCAGCTGTAGCAACTGAAATAAATGAGTCTGCTGGCTGCTTGCCTCTGGCCCACTTTCACCCGACTCCCCGGGTCTTTGTGGTGACTCCGCGCCTCTTGCCCCCACCACGCTCTTCCTCTCAGAAACGAATCCACTGCAACACTCCTGGCTTCAGAACCACACAGCTCCAGTCGTTGTGGCCATTTCAGGAATGAACCAGTGAACAGAAGACCTCTCTCTTTGTCTCTCCTTGTCTGTAACTGCCTCTCAAATAAATAAATCTTTAAAAAAGGAGAGGGGACAGCGCTGTGGCACAGTGGATTAAAGCCCCAGCCTACAGAACCAGCATCCCATATGGACGCCGGTTCGAATCCCGGCTGCTACACTTCCAATCCAGCTCTCTGCTATGGCCTGGGAAAGCAGTAGAAAATGGCCAAGTACCTGGGCCCCTGAACCCACATGGGAGATCCAGAAGAAGCTACTGGCTTCAGATCAAATCAGCTCTAGCTGTTGCAGCCATCTGAGGAGTGAACCAGTAGATACAAGACCTCTCTCTCTCTTTGGCTCTATCTATATCTGTTCTTTAACTCTGTCAAGTAAGTAAAATCTTTAGAGAGAGAGAGACAGAGACAGAGAGAGAGGAAGGCCTGAAAAGGAATGATGTAGTACACGACTCTGTGTTTATTTAATCAATTCTACTTACGTGAACATGGGCCAAACTGCTCACTTTATTTTTTTACAGTTCATTAGCTTATTTTTATTTGAGACAGACAATCAGACACTAAACTTCTATCTGCTGGTTCACACCCCAACCTCAACCCCAAAATATGTTCAACAGCCAAGGCTGGGCCAGGCAAAAGTCTCCCATGTGGGTGGCAAGGATCCAAGTACTTCAGCCATCATTTGCTTCCTAATAGGGTACACAGCAGCAGAAAGCTGGATCAGAAGTGAAAGCACACTCTATCCCAGACACTCCAATATGGGATGCTGATGTCTCAAGTCATGTCTTAACCTGCTGGACCATAACACACATCCCTGCTTAGCTCTTCTGAAAGGCTAATTCCTCAGCTGTAGAGTAGTATGACTATAAGACCTTCTTCCTTAAATGATTATTACAAGCACATAGTAAACATGTTATGCACATTCTACAGTACCCTAAAAATATGGTAGAATCATTAGTACCATAACATTAATTAAAATATTTAAATTTAAAATAAATAAAACATGTAATAAGCAGTATATTCAGAATTTGGTATTAGGTAATACCTTCTATGCTGAAGTATATAGGGAAAGCAAATGCACACCCCCTGTCCAGATATTACATGGTGGTAGCCCTCCAAAAAGCAATGCAGGATCTAACTACTCTTTTTTTTTAAAGATTTACTTATTTTTAAAAAATTTATTTATGTGAAAGGCAGAGTTGTCGCTCCCCCTCTTCGTGGAGGAACAACACAGGACCCTGCGCTGTTCTTTCGTCTGCTCGGCCCTCCCCGGGTTTGCTGCTGGTTCTTCCCGGGTTGGCTACTATCCCTTCCACCTCCGTGGAAGGGCAGTTCCCCCTGGCCGCATTCCCCACTTCCGCAGGGGAGCGGCACACCGCCGGCCGGCTTTCTCGGGGGCTGCACAGGTGTTCCTTCAGCTAGATGTTCCCCATAGATGTTCCTGGTGCATGCCGTCTCTCTCCTCCTTTATAGTCCTCCTCCGCCAATCCTAACTCGGCTGCCCACACACCGAGTACGCTGCTCTCCTCCAATCAGGAGCAAGTCCTACAGTTTATTAGTTGAACTGGAGGCAGCTGTGCGGAAGCTGTTTACTTCTCTCCCAGCGCCATATTGTGGGAGAGCAGATGCATAGAATAAGTCTTAATTCCAGTAACAGTCTAGTCCGGTTTGCTCCCCACACAGAGTTACAGACAGAGAGGGAAAGACAAAGATAGAGACATCTTCCATCTACTAATTCACTCCCCAAATAGCTACCACATGAGGGACTGGGCCAGGCTGAAGCCAGGAGCCTAGAACTCTATCAGGGTCTCCCAAAGTGGGGTACAGGGGCCTAAGCACTTGGGCCATTTTCCCCTGCTTTCCCAGGTTCATTAGTGGGGAGCTGGATCAGAAGCGGAGCAGCGAGGTCTTGAACTGGTGCTCATACAGGAGTCCAGCATCATCATAGGCACCTGCTAGGTACATGCCGTACACTGTAAGACAAATAAAAGTTACAGCACTGAACAGAGAAGTTCCTGCTCCCATGAAGCTGAAGTTCTTACGGGGTAAAAGAGAATACAAAGAAACAAAAAAAAATAAAGTAATGGTAAAGACTAAAATGACACTAAAACAAGATGATTGTGTTGAAATTTCAATATGTAATGTGGACCAGGTGTTGTGGCCTAACAGGTCAAGCTGTTGCTTGTCATACCAGCATCCCATATGGGAAATGGTTTGTGCTCCTGTCTCTCCACTTCCAATTCAGTTCCCTACTAATTGCCTAAGAAAGCAGTGGAAGATGCCCCAAGTGCTTGGGCCCATGCACCTTTGGGAGACCCAGGTGAAGTTCCTGGATTGGACATTGCAGTAATCTGGGAAGTGAACCAACAAATGGAAGATCTCTAACTTTCAAATTAATCATTTTTTAAAGATGTATTCTTATTTATATGAAAGAATTACAGAGAGAGGTAGAGAGAAAGTGTTCCATCTGCTGGTTCACTCCCCAAATGGTCAAACGACCAGAACTGAGCTGATCCAAAGTCAGGAACCATGCGCTTCTTCCAGGTCTCCCACTTGGGTGCAGGGGCCCAAGGACGTGGGTCATCTTCTACTGCTTTCCCAGGCCACAGCAGAGTTGGATCAGAAGAGGAGCAGCCAGGACTAGAAATGGCGCCCATATGGGATGTCAGCGCTTCAGGCCGGGGCTTTAACCCGCTGCACCACAGCACTGGCCCCTCAAATAAAATCTTTTAAAAATATATAATGTAATATGCATGATGACTTTAAGCAAGACTATAAACAATACATTTTATCACCCTAAATAAAGTAAGTCTTACTCTATAAGGGCTGCTTTAAAATTATTCTGTATTTCCATTTTCTCTTAACTTTTCTTCTTAAACCTAGAGAATTTTTCTCTACTAAGTTGCTAGTGTCTCTTATCACTCTAAAGTTAGCTAGCCCAGAACATTTTCAGATATCATAAAGACTGTTCTTAGGGGACAAGAGTTTAGAGCAGCAGTCTACTTGGACACCTGCATCCCATATGAGTACCTGGGTTTGAGTCCCTGCTCCGTTCCCAATTCTAGCTTCCTGTTAATGAGCACCTTGGGAGGCAGCAATGATGGCTCAAATACTTGGGTCCCTGTCACCCACATGGGAAATACAGATGGAGTTCCCAGCTCCTAACTTAAGCCTGGCCCAGCCCTGGCTGTTGTAGGCATTTGGGGATTGAAACAGCAGAAGATATCTCGTTTTATCTCTGTCACTCTGTGTTTCAAATAACGGGAAAATAATTTTAATTCCAGATGCACTAAATTTTTAAACATGAAAAATGCAGAGATTTCCATGTGGTAGGTGCAAGGGGATTATGTTTATATTGGAATTTGGAAAAGCATTTGATGCTTCATGTTTTCATTTCATTTAACATATATATTATTATAACCATATAAAACATACATGTGGCCCCCTTTTGCTTCTCTTTTGTAACACTATACTTAACTGAAACTGTTTATTTCACATCTTTTTTCCCTAGGTTATAAATTCCATGTGGGCAAGTACTAGGCCCCTCTTGCTCACTGCTACATCTTCAATGACTGCTATTTACTAGATACTCTAATATTTGTGAAGCAACTCCACTTCTGAGGATATACACCAAAGAACTGAAAGAAATTACTTCAATAGATATTTACACTCCAATGTTAATAAAGAACTAACCCAAATATTCATCAATGAATGAACAGATAAAATATGGTATATATGCACTATGGGATTTTATTCAGCAGTAAAAAGTAATGAGTCTGATACATGCTACAGCATAGGTGAACATGGAAGGAATATGTTAAGCAAGACAACCACTCAAAAGGACAAATATGATTCTACCCGCATGAGGTACCTAGAATAGTTTTATACCAAGACAAAAAGTAAAAGAGTAATTACTAATGGGTATAGTTTTACCATGGGATGATGAAATCTTCTAAAGATACGTGGTAATAATGGTTGTAAAATGATGTGGATTTATTTAATGCCATTGAACTTTACACTTAAAAGGTTAAAATTATACATTTTACGTAAAATTTATATTTTAAAATAATGTTTCTAAATAATAAAAAAAATTTGGAGTAAACAAAGTAGTACAATTGAGTTTTTTATATTGAAATTAACTTCTCTATCCCAAGAAGCAGAAAATTCAGAAGCATGTATAAGGTACTCATCTCCAGCATATTTCTACCCAAAGGAACTTTTCCACACAGCTTGAAGAAAACTAAAGTGGTTGCCTATACACTTATTTCACTGGAAGTACAAAGGGAAAAGTTTTCCCTATCAAAACAGACTCTGGCAAGTCCAAAAATATTTATTGGAGCTATTTTGAAGACAACAAATTACAGCATTATATTACTCTAATAATATAATTCACATGGGTTCAATCAATTCTTTGATTACTGACACTAATAAATGTTTCATATACAATTCCAATAAAATTTTACTTGACATTTTGAAACTCAATAACCCAGATATACTGTCTCTTCCTTCCTAGACCATTTCCCAGCTTAATCCTATTCTTGTAACATTTTTAAGCAATTTCTTTTGAGAAAAGGGAACCAAGACAGATATCTTCCACACCGTGGTTCACTCCTCAAATGCCTGCAATAGCCTCAGCTGGACCAGGCCTAAGCAAGAAGCAGTGAACTCCATCCTCATCTCCCATATGGGTGGAAGGAACCCCAAGTACTTGGTATCACCTGTTGCTACCCAGGGTGAGCATTAGTAGGAAGCTGGATGGGGAGCAGAGGCAGGACTCAATCCCAGGCACTCCAATATGAGAAATAGGTGCCCCAGGTGGTGACAACCTACTGTGGCACAAGGCCCACCTCTTATTCCTATTCTTGATAATCCAAAATCCACTGTGGAAGAACTCAATTCCCATGAGTCATCACAAAGAAAACAATCTACATAAGCATAACTGTTGATTTTATCAGCTTTAAAGATAAGTTTAACTTGACATAATTGGAATAATAGCTTTTATACTGCATAACAATTTTAAAAGTATCTCTCAGAGGGGAGACATGCCATCTGGATTCTTTTCAAATTTGAGGTGCTTATGGTTTGTTTGTAGCTTATATTACCCTAGACTTTCTCCTACCTCCTACCTCCTTGATCACTCTAATTGTCCCATTTCTTTGTTTTTTTTTTTTTTAATTAATTTATTTGAAAGAGTTACAGAACAGAGAGGGAGAGAGATCTCCCATCCACTGGTTCACTCCCCAGATGGCCACAATAGCCAGGGCTGAGCCAGGCCAAAGCCAAGAGCCAGGAGCTTCTTCCAGGTTCCCCACATCAGGGTAGGGGCCCAAGCACTTGGACCATTTTGATGCTGCTTTCCCAAGCCAAGTAGAACAGCCTGGACACAAAGCAGCACACATACGGGAAGCCAGCACTGCAGGTGGCACCTTTATGGCTATGCAACATTACCAGCCAATTGCCCTACTTCTTCCTCCTACCTACCTATAGATGAGTTTTTCACACTCCCACCACCACTCCCTGCTCTTCAATTGTTAAGCTCTGCCCTCTAAAGGCCAATATACTATGCATACTGATCCCCAACATACATCTCTCTCTCATCTCTGCTGAGCTATAGTGGCATAATATCAGGGTAGGGTTGAAATATCTAAAATCTAAGGTCACTTTCTCTCCAAAACCAACTAGTATTTGGATGCAAGAATACAGTACACTGGTGCCAGCGCCTTAGCTTAGCGGGTAAAGCCACTACCTGTAGTGCCGGCATCCCATATGGGTGCCTGTTCGAGTCCTGGGTACTCCACTTCTGATCCAGCTCTCTGCTGTGGCCTGGGAAAA
Source organism: Oryctolagus cuniculus (assembly GCF_964237555.1). NCBI lineage: Eukaryota > Metazoa > Chordata > Mammalia > Lagomorpha > Leporidae > Oryctolagus > Oryctolagus cuniculus. Next base: position 101,788,864 of record NC_091453.1, on the reverse strand, counting down.
CAGTGGAAGATGGCCCAAGTCCTTGGGCCCCTGTACCCGCGTAGGAGACCCAGAAGAAGCTCCTGGCTTCGGCAGGTGCAGCTCCGGCCGTTGCAGCCATCTGGGGAGTGAACCAGCAGATGGAAGACCTCTCTGCCTCTTCTTCTCTCTCTTTGTAACTCTGACTTTCAAGTAAATAAATAAATCTTTAAAAAAAAAAAAACTACAGTACATAGCATTGCGGCGCAGCTGGGTAATTCGCAGCCTGTAACACTGGCATCCCATATGAGCACCGGTTCAAGTACTGGCTGCTCCACTTTTGTTCCAGCTCCCTGCTAGTGCACCCAAGAAAGCAGCAAAAGATGGCCCAAATGTGTTGGGCCCCTGCCACTCACATAAGAGACCATGGTGGACTTTAGCCTGGCCCAGCCCAGGTTGTATTGTCATTTGGGAAGTGAAGTGGTAGACAGATACTTTCTTTCTCTCTCTCTCTCCCTCTCCCCCCCCATTTCCTCCCTCCCTCTCCCTCCCTTCCTCTCCCTCTCCCTGCAATTCTGCCTTTCAAATAAATGAATAAATCTTTTGAAAAAATAAAATATGAGGCCAGAACTGTGGCACAATCTGTTAAGCCTCACTGCTCCACTTCTAAGCCAGTACTGGGCCACTGTGGCCATCTGGGGAGTGAGCCAGTGGATGGAAGATCGATCTCTCATTCTGTGTGTGTGTGTGTGTGTGTGTGTGTGTGTGTTTCTCCCTCTCTCTCTATAAATGCCTTTCAAAATAAATATATCTTTTAAAAATGTTTCTAAATATACGCCATCGAAATACATTATTCCAAGAAATGTTTTGAGAAGCAGAAACAAAGAAAAAGGCATACATTCTAAGACATCAGAAAAGACTGTGCTACCAAAATATTAAATCTAAACTAAAATATAATTATCACAAATTTCAATACATTGTATAGTTTCAATATGCATATCAATGTACCTAGGAATGTACAAATATTTGTATGTTGCAAATACTATCTTCTACTAAATTATAAATGGCAAAGCTATTTGAAGCCAATTCCCCGCTTCAAATAAAGCTCCATGCTTTGTACATCACAAATACACTACAGTCGTTCAAAAAACCTTTATAGACAAAATGCAGAATTGGAAGATAGATGGGGCAGGCAGTGTGGGACAGCAAGTTGAGCCACTATTTGGGATGCCTACATCCCATACTGAAATGCCTGGTATGGAGTCCGGCCTCCACTTCCAATTCAGCTTCCTGTTTATGCACGTGCCTGGGAGGCAGTGGATGATGGTCCAATACTTGGGTTCCCACCACCCACAAGAGGATGGAATTCCTGCCTCCTGCTTTTGGCCTCGCCCTGCCCTCCAGCTCTGGTATTTGGAGAATGAATCAGCAGATAGATCTCTATCTTTCTTTCTCTCTCCCTTCCCCCCTCCCATCATTCTGCCTTTCAAATAAATAAATAAAACTTTTTTTCAATGTTAAGATAGTAAAAAGAAGCTTTAAGATAGACCTGCACTAAGAGATAAAAGCCCCACAGAACCTAAGAACTGAGCAGAGGGGATATCCTCCTCATGGAATTCAAGGCAACTGAACAGACCCAAGCACCTGCTACAGTAATTTTCTGTCCAAAGAAACACTTAATTGGTCTTTAAAGAATAACTCAGTTTACTTCGGGACCAAATTGCAAAGTCTAATGTGTCTCAGAATACCACATAACAGAGCCAGCGCTGTGACATGGCAGGTAAGGCTGCTCCAGTTCCCATCCAGCTCTCTGCTATGGCTTGGGAAAGCAGTGGAAGGATGGCCGGCGCCTAGGCTCACTTGCCTAATCCTCCACCTGTCGTGTCGGCACCCCGGGTTCTAGTCCCGGTTGCTCCTCTTCCAGTCCAGTTCTCTGTTGTGGCTCAGGAAGGTAGTGGAGGATGGTCCAAGTGCTTGGGCCCCTGAGCCTGCATGGGAGACCAGGAGGAAGCACCTGGCTCCTGGCTTCGGATCCGCGCAGCACGCCAGCTGTAGTGGCCATTTGGGGGGGTGAGCCAACGGAAAAAAGGAAGACCTTTCTCTTTGTCTCTGTCTCTCTCTCTGTTTAACTCTGCCTGTTAAAAAAAAAAAAAAAGAAAGAAAGCAGTGGAAGGTGGCCCAAGTCCTTGGGCCCAGCATCCACATGGGAGACCAGGAGGAAGCTCCTGGCTCCTGGCTTCAGATAGGTGCAGCTCCAACCGTTGTGGCCAATTGGGGAGTGAACCATCGGATGGAAGACCTCTCTCTCTCTCTCTCTCTCTCTGCCTCTCCTTCTCTCCCTATGTAACTCTTTCAAATAAATAAATACCATGTAACACATTCGCTCAACAAATATTAAACACCTATTACATCCCAAGGACTGTTCTAGGTGCTAAGGTTAAGGCAATAGCTGAGTTTACACTGCCCTCACCGAGTTTACATTCTGGTGTAAGGGAACAGACAACCCATAAATGCATGCTGGATAGTAACAAAAAATAATAACTATGGAGAAAAAATAAATCAGAGTAAAAGAGGAATGAGAGGACTGGTAACAAGGAATATTATTCTATATGTTATCACCAAGGGTTACTTCACCAAAATGGTAATTACACAGCAAAATATCCCAAATAAATAAGGAAGCAGGCAAAGCAGAGGGAACAGCTAATAAAAAAAAGGATAAGAGGATGGAACCTATTTGGGCAAATTACTCCATTTCTTTAGGTTTAGTTTTCTTACCTGTAAAAGAGGCATAGTATCTCCTACCCTGTAAGAATTAATAGTAGTATATTATATCAAGTATATGACATGTAATGTACTCAATAAATGAAGAGTATTATTACAGCTGTCTGGGGGCCCATCATGTTAGAAAATCCCTCAGAATATTTTCTGGCACACCAAAAACTCAGAAAAAATATTGTTGTCACATCTCTATAATTACCTGTAAAGATGGTGGAATAATATCTATTTTACAGCCAGGGAACTCAAGGATCAGAGATTTTATAATTTTTACTTATTTATTTTTATTTTATTTAATAGCAGAGCGACAGAGATAGAGAAGTGTTTCACCTGCTGTTTCATTCCCCAAATGCCAGCACCAGCTAGGGATGGGCCAGGTTGAAGCCAGGGGCCAAGAACTAAATCAAGGTTTCCCATGTGGGGGATAGGGACTCAACTACTTGAGCCACTGTCTGCTGTCTCCCAAAGTGTGCATTAGCACGAAGCCAGAATTGGAAGCAGAGCTGAAACTCAACCAAAGGCACTGCAATATAAGATGTGGGAATATCAAGCAGCATCTTAACCACTGTGCCAAATATCTGCCCCAGGATCAGAGACTCACCCAAGCCTCTGCTGACCCCTAAAATTCCTATAAGAAAGCAAAAACATACTCCACAGTTAAATACATACTACCAGGAAGTGTACATTTGGCCTAGTGGCTTAACCATAGGTTAGGATTCCTGTGTCCCACAGAGTACCCAGGTTCAATTCTAAGCTATGGATCCTGACTCCTACTAATGCATATCCTGAGAGGCTGCAGTGGTGACTGAAGCAGTTGGGTTCCTGACACCCACATGGGAGACCTGGACTGAGTTCCTGGCTCCTGGCTTCGGCACCCCTCCTGCATTATAGACATTTAGGAAGTGAACCAGCAGATAGCAGCACTGTCTCTGCTTCTCAACAAAATAAAATTTTAAAATAAAATACACTGCCAGGATGAGGAAACCATTCATTAACATTAATGTGCACTAGTCAGTGGGATGGTAGCACAGTGCTAAGAACATGGACTCAGCAGCCACATTTCACTGGGTTCATATATCAAAGTTCCATTGCTTCCTGGGTAAGTGTTCCTGGGCAAAGTGAAGTTCTCTGCACCTGTGCTTCCTTGCCAGTAGACAAGAAATTATAATAGTACCTACTTCACATGGTTGTTGGGAGAATTAAATAGGTTAGTTTCTTAAGTTATTTCCATTTCAGTGCCTAACATACAGGACTATCTACTGATAGTAGTAAATAGCATAAAAGAAAAATAAGGAGATCACCATCAAAACATCCCACTTTCTATGGAGAACTTTAGAAATCTTTAGAAATTATAGATACTAGAGGTAGAGGTCTCCCCATGGGAGACCAGGAAAAGCACCTGGCTCCTGGCTCCTGCCATCGGATCAGCGCGGTGCGCCGGCCGCAGCGCGCTGGCCGCGGTGGCCATTGGAGAGTGAACCAACGGCAAAGGAAGACCTTTCTCTCTGTCTCTCTCTCTCACTGTCCACTCTGCCTGTCAAAAATTAAAAAAAAAAAAAAAGAATCACTGTCCTTTAGTATGAACTCTACCTTTGAGCCAGTGAGAAATATGCCAACAACGCTTTGGAGAACTTTTTTTCTTTCTTTTTTTTTTGACAGGCAGAGTGGATAGTGAGAGAGAGAGACAGAGAGAAAGGTCTTCCTTTGCCGTTGGTTCACCCTCCAATGGCCGCCACGGCCGGCGCATTGCGCAGATCCCCAGGCAGGAGCCAGGTGCTTTTCCTGGTCTCCCATGCAGGTGCAGGGCCCAAGGACTTGGGCCATCCTCCACTGCACTCCCGGGCCATAGCAGAGAGCTGGCCTGGAAGAGGGGCAACCGGGACAGATTCCGGCGCCCCAACCGGGGCTAGAACCCAGTGTGCTGGCGCCACAAGGCGGAGGATTAGCCTATTGAGCCATGGCGCCGGCTGGAGAACATTTTGTTCAAAGTATATTTTATAGAAGTTTAATCCCTTAAAATGAATTCAGATGTCACTTTACAAAAATTAAAACAGTATAACGGGGATGAATGTTTGAAGCAGTAGTTAAAACCGTTTCGGGGGCCGGCGCTGTGGCATCCTATATGGACGCTGGTTCGAGACCTGACTGCTCCACTTCCAATCCGGCTCTCTGCTATGGCCTTGGAAAGCAGTAGAAGATGACCCAAGTCCTTGGGCCCCTGCACCCACGTGGGAGACCCTGAAGAAGCTCCTGGCTCCTGGCTTTGGATCGGCGCAGCTCCAGCCATTGTAGCCATCTGGGGAGTGAACCATCAGATGGAAAATCTCTCTCTCTCTACCTCTCTTCTCTCTCTGTAACTCTGACTTTCAAATAAATAAATAAATAAATCTTTTAAAAAAAGAAACTGCTTGGGACACTCCCACGCCCTATCAAAGTGCCTGGGTTTGAGTCCTGACTCTGGTTTCTATTCTAGCTTCCTGCTAATGCCCACCCTGGGAGGAAGCAAGTAATGGTTTAAGTACTGGGATCCCTGCTACCCACATGGAAGATGTGGATTCAGGTCCCAGTCCTGGCATTAGCCTTGTTCAGCCCCAGCTGTTGCAGACATTTGTGAGTGAACCAGCAGACAGGTCTCTCTTGTTTTCTCTTGCAAATGTTTTTAAAAAAGAAAAAATACAGTACAATAACAATTTTATCAACTCCTACCTACCCAGTCCTTTTCTAGGTGTTGATATTTATTATAAAATATAAAACATATAAGGTACAACTTCAGACTAAGAATGATTTAGCCACCACCAGTTCTCAGCTGAAAATAAGGCTTTCTTCTACCTAATCCCCAGAAGCTCCCTAAGTTTAACTTCCTCCTCTACCTTAACCACTTGGAATTGTCTCCTTTTATTCTGTTTCCCCAAAGAAGGTATCACTATGATATCTATAAGTCATCCTACTGAGAGGAAGTGTATCATCTTGTAAAAAAGGGTTCTGAAATTGGACAGACTGGATTCAAAAGTAAGCTCTGCCTCTTACTAGCTGAGAGATCTTGGGAAAGTCACTTAATCATTTTGGACCTCAGTAAATGAAAATAACACAAACTACCACCTCCCAGGGTTATTGTAATAAGCAAAAAATGAAATATTAGGAAGTCTAACAACTTGCCATGTAATAAAGCACATGCTGTAAATGGTATCCTGTCGATACAAACTTTCTCATTAATGCAAAGCCAACTAGGGGAAACTAATTGACTGCTTCTCTTCCAACATACAGCTCTTGAACATGAATACTAACAATGCAATTACAATGCAAGGCTACATTTCTAGAAGATCTAGGTTTTAATTCAATTACCATTCAAGAACTTGTATAATATATCCTGCACGATGAGACAAGGATTCAAAATCAGATAAAAATGTGGTTCCCTGACAGAAAAGGTTAATCTACTTATAAAGATAAATTTGGATATTTTCCCATAGTATGTATACACACACACAATTGCTTCCCAAGTTAGGTTTGCTTTCTGTAGCAACTTGGATTAACTGCTTCAGTCTAACTTAGCGACTAGTTATTACAGGATCTTTTCTAATAAAATGTTATATTGTCCAAATGATGCCTCTGAAATTTTTCAAGTATATTTACAACACTCAAATATTAATGCAACTACTGAATATTCTTCAATGGATAAAAGAATTTTATACCTTAGTATTTAATCAAACCTCAAAAAAGTATATATACTCAGAACTGTAGAAATCCATTTATCATTGACAAGTTTACTTTTCAAAAACGTACCTTCATGCTTCTACTTCACTACCAATCATGGCTAGCACTACTTCCTCGACTCTTCAGCCAGAAGTAAAGTCTAAGGAATGTATCTGGGACTAAATGAGTGGTGGGAACAGGGACGGACATATCCCAAAGGAGAAGTATTATGATTCTGCTAATATTTCCTACATTTTCCTTCATTCTTTAGCATAGAAGGGAAATTCTCAAAATTCATGTTCATAACTATCTTTAATACTATTTCTTTAGACCACAAACTACCCTTTGTTAGTAAAAGCATATTAAACATGTCCTTTGTAATAACATTTCAGTCATCATAAAATATCCAAATTAGGTACAAGCAGTAGACACACTGGTGAGTGTAAAAACCTCTTTGCATTAGAAAAGAGAAAAAACTTAGAAATCTAAGAAAAGGAGATATACATCCCAATTCTGAAATGGAAATACTTCAAATATACTAAACCTCATTGTATATTATACACACAGAGAGAGAGAGAGAGAGAGAGAGAGAGAGTTTAATGAGCACTATAAACTGCTACAAAAGAAATAACATCCCAACAAAGAATCCAAGGTCAAAATTAAAACACATAAATAAACATGAACTTAAAATTCCCACTTAGGGGCCAGCGTTGTAGTGCAGCGGGTACAGCCAAAGCCTGCTATGCCAGCATCCCATATGGGCAACGGTTCCTGTCTCAAATGCTGCACTTCTGATTCAGCTCCCTGCTAAGGGCCTTGGAAAAGCAACAGAAGGCTCAATTGTTTGGGCCCCTGCTACTGACCAGGGAGATCATGATGAAGCTCCTGGCTTCAGCCTGGCCTAGCACTGGCCACTGTGGCCATCTGGGGAGTGAACCAGCAGATGGAAGATTTCAATCTGTCTCTCCCTCCCCCGTAACTCTGATTTTTAAATAAACACAATTTTAATTTAAAATTTCCTTTTGGCCGGCGCCATGGCTCAATAGGCTAATCCTCCGCCTTGCGGCGCCGGCACACCGGGTTCTAGTCCCGGTTGCCCCTCTTCCAGGCCAGCTCTCTGCTGTGGCCAGGGAGTGCAGTGGAGGATGGCCCAAGTGCTTGGGCCCTGCACCCGCATGGGAGACCAGGAAAAGCACCTGGCTCCTGCCATCGGATCAGCGCAATGCACCGGCTGCAGCGGCCATTGGAGGGTGAACCAACGGCAAAGGAAGACTTTCTGTCTCTCTCTCTCACTGTCCACTCTGCCTGTCAAAAACAATTTTTTTTCCTTTTAAAAATCACACATTTAGGGGTAAGGCATTGTGTTACAACAGGTTAAGCTGCAGCCTGCAATGCCAGAATCCAATATCAGCATCAGTTGGAGTCCCAGCTGCTCCATTTCTGATCCAGTTCCCTGGTAATGCACCTGGGAAAGCAGCAGAGGATGGCCCAAGTATTTGGACCCCTGCCAAGCACTTGGGACACTCAGATGGAATTTCAGACACCTAGCTTCAGTCTGAACCAGCCCTTGCCAGTGTAGCCATTTGAAGAGTGTACCAGAAGATAGACGATCTAACAATCAACCAGTCTCTTTAACTTTGCCTTTCAAATAAATAAACAAATCTTTTAAAAATCACACATTTAGGCCGGCACCATGGCTCACTAGGCTAATCCTTCACCTGCGGCGCTGGCACCCTGGGTTCTAGTCCTGGTCAGGGTGCCGGATTCTGTCCCGGTGGCTCCTCTTCCAGGCCAGCTCTCTGCTGTGGCCCGGGAGGGCAGTGGAGGATGGCCCAAGTGCTTGTGCCCTGCACCCGCATGGGAGACCAGGAGGAAGCACCTGGCTCCTGGCTTCGGATGGGGCAGCGTGCCGGCCATAGCGGCCATTTGGGGGGTGACCCAACGGAAAAAAGGAAGACCTTTCTCTCTCTCTCTCTCTCTTACTGTCTAACTCTGCCTGTCAAAAAATAAATAAATAAAAATAAAAGAAAGTGAAAATGAAGAGCAAGGAAATTCCAGAAATAGAATTCAGAAAATTAATCATAGGATTACTAAAAAAAAAAAAAAAATCACACATTTAGAACTTGAAACAAAAACACACAAAGGGAGTGGACATTTGGCCTAGCTTGGGTTCAAGTCCCAGTTCCACTCTCAATTTAAGCTTTCTGCTAATGCACACTCTAGGAGGTATAGCTGGTGATAGCCACACATGGTATTTGGATCCCTTCCACACACATGAGAAACCTGGATTGAGCTCTCCACTGCTGTCTTACAGGCATTTGGAGAGTGAATTAACAAATAGGAGCTCTCTCTGCCTGCATCTCTCTCAAATAAACAAAAAAATTTTAAAGACATTATTTGTTTGAAACGCATAGTGATCATATACATAGAGACAGAGACAGAAACATTCCATTTGTTGGTTCACTCACCAAATGACCAATGCTTGTCAAGGCCAAAGCCAGAATCCTGGAACTGCATCCAAGTCTCCCAAGTGGGTGCAGGAGCCCAAGGACTTGGGCCATCTTCCATTACTTTTCCAGGCACATTAGCAGGGAGCTGGACCAGAAGTGGAGCAACCAGGACTTGAACCCACACTCCTACATGAAATGCCAGCATCTCATGCCACAGATTAATCCATGGTGCTACAACACCATGTTTCTTAAAAATAAGGATCCTGGGTCTGGCATTGTGGTGAAGCAGGTTAAGCCACTGCTTACGAAACTGGCACCCCATATCAGAGTTTGAGTCCTGGATGCTCAGCATCCTGCAAAATGCACCTGGAAAGGCGGCAGATGACCCAGGTACTTGGGCCCCTACCACCTATGTCAGAAATCTGAATGGAGTTCCTGGCTCCTGACTTCAGCCAGGCCTACCCCTGGATATTGCAGCCATTTGGGACATGAACAAGCAGATAGAGAATTTGTCTCTCCTTTTCTCTCTGTTGCTCTGGCTTTTAAATAAATAAATATATATATATATATATACACTCACATATATATACACACATAGACATACACACACACACACATATATATACATATATACATACACACACACACACTTCTAACAATGAATGAGCTCTTGATAACCTGATGAAATGCACACATGTAGGTCCGGTGCTGTGGTGGAGCAGGTAAAGCTGCCGCCTGCTGCACTGGCATCCCATATGGGCACCAGTTTGAGTCCCAGCTGTCCATCTCCCTGCTAATGTGCCTGGGAAAGCAGCAGAAGATAGTCCAAGTTCTTGAACTCCTGCACCCACGTGGGAGACCCAGAAGAAGCTCCTGGCTTTGGATCAGCCCAGCTCTAGCTATCACAGCTGTTCGGGGAGTTAATCAGTGGTTGGAAGACCCCTCTTTTTCTGCCTCTCCCTCTCTGTAACTCTGCCTTTCAAACAAATACATAAATCTTTCAAAACAAAAATGTACACATGCATTTTGTATATAACTTCAAAGTATTTACAAACCTCCATTATTCCACCATGTACTTCTTTATCTGATCAAAAATGCAGTACTCCTTCAAGCTAATCTTCTCATGATGATTTTGATGAACTAATTAAGAGACTTTAGGGGCCGGCGCTGTGTAGTGGGTTAAGCACCTGCCTGCAGTGCCAGCATCCCATGTGGGCACCGGTTCGAGTCTGGCTGATCCACTTCCGATCCAGCTCCCTGCTGATGGCCTGGGCCCCTGCACCCACATAGGGGACCAGAAAAAAGCTGCTGGCTCCTGGCTTCAGATCAGCCCAGCTTCAGCTATTGTAGCCATCTGGGGACCTCTCTGTCTCTCCCTTTGTCTGTAACTCTGCCTCTCAAGTAAATAAATTAATCTTTAAAAAAAAAAAAAGAGAGAAACTTAAAAAAACTAAATGATGAGAATGGTCATTTAGCCTAGTGCCTCATGGTTAAGATACCCATTTCCCACATCAGACCTGGCTCTAGCTCTGCTCAAACTCCAAGTTCCGAAGTTCCTACTAAAGCTCCCATCACCTTGGAAGGAAGTAGTGATGGATCAATAAATTGGGTTCCAGTCCCCCACATTAGAGACCTGTAGCAGAATTCCCAGCTTCAGATCATCCCTGCTGTCTCAAGCATTTGGAGGGTGAAACAGAGGTTTTTCTTTTTTTTCTTGGAGGGGGAGTCCGTTCTTTTGTGTGGGTTCTCTCCCCTTGCCTCTCATATAAATAAAGCTTAAGAAAAAGAAGAGGGGTGGGCATTGTAGCACAAAGGGTTAAGCTGTGCTTATTAGGAAACCTACATCCCACATCAGAGTGCTGGCTCCTGGCTTTGTTCTAGCATAGCCCTGGCTGTTGGCAGATATTTGGGAAGTGAACCAACAGATGGAAGACATCTCTCTCTCTTTCTCCCTCCCTGTCACCCTGCCTTTCAAATAAATAACTCTTTTTAAAAACAGAAAAAGACAGTAACATCAAAAAAAAAAAAAAACTTCCAAAAATGAACTAGCCAGATGAGAAAACAAATTGCTCAATGAAGGCTGATGCCGCAGTTCACTAGGCTAATCCTCCGCCTTGTGGCACCAGCACACAGGGTTCTAGTCCCGGTCGGGGCGCCGGATTCTGTCCCGGTTGCCCCTCTTCCAGGCCAGCTCTCTGCTGTGGCCAGGGAGTGCAGTGGAGGATGGCCCAAGTCCTTGGGCCCTACACCCCATGGGAGACCAGGAAAAGCACCTGGCTCCTGCCATCGGATCAGCGCGGTGCGCCGGCCGCAGCGCACCGGCCGCGGCAGCCATTGGAGGGTGAACCAACGGCAGAAGGAAGACCTTTCTCTCTGTCTCTCTCACTGTCCACTCTGCCTGTCAAAAAAAATTGCTCAATGAAATATTAAAATGGCCAAATATGAGAAATACGAGTGCAGAAAAAACCTGGAAGTCATCTTATGATCAGATCTCCACCACTCATTCCCACTCAGGAAAGGAAAAAAAATCTTAGTTTGCAACATGGGTGACTCACAAATGTGTTAAAATCATTTCTCTTCATTAGAATTCACCTTCATTAAATCTGAGAGGAGTAAAGAAGGGAACCACAAACAGGCCAGACATGCAAATTAACTGTAAAAAGTCATAAATTAAAAGGACTATTATTTTGGGAAATAACATATGAATCTCTACAAGACTTAGCTCTCAAATTATGTTAGAGTCAGTTGAACTTCAGATAAATCTCTAAATTCAACTTTTTTTTCCCTTTCTAATATTATTTCTTAATCACAAAATTGTTTCTCCTCTCAGCTGACTTCACAGAAGAAATTTTCCTTGGAAGAATCCCCATGAAGAATCATACAATCCACATTTCCTACTAGCAAAATGTAAAGGGAGACTGTGTAACAGAAATAAACTTAAATGTAGTTATTTTGGAGTAGCCTTTGTTTTTGTTACTGTAGTGAACCTTAGGGAAGTTGCTTTTCAACATCAAGACATATAATCACCCCAGTCTAACAGTCACTTGAAATAACCCAAGTGGAAATTCTCCTGGGTTTTAAAAAACACTGTATCTTGTCTTTTACTACTAACCCTGTACCAATAAAAACTCCCCCAAAAGAGAAAAGTAAACAAACTCACTCTCAGATTATGACTATTTAAAGTAACTTAAATCACTTTCATGCCCACAGAAATCTCTGTAGGGGCTTCCAATCCCTTCTTACCACTTACTAATTGGGCAAGTTACTCAGCCTTCCTAGGCTTCGGTTTCCCTCTTCTCAAAAAGTGGTATTAATTAGGGTCATCATACATCCTACTTTCTCTGGAATAGTCCTAGTTTACAGTTTATGCTATTATCCCAGCAAGCAATCCAGTTAGGTGCCTCCCCCTTTCACTCTCAAAGTATCCTGGGGGCCGGCACTGTGGCAAAGCCGTAAAGCCGCCGCCTGCAGTGCATACATCCCATATGGACACCGGATCAAGTCCCGGCTACTCCTCCTTGGATCCAGCTCTCTGCTATAGTCTGGGAAAGCAGTGGAAGATGGCCCTACTCCTTGGGCCCCTGCACCCTCACGGGAGACCCAGAAGAAGCTCCTGGCTCCTGGCTTTGGACTGGCTCAGCTCCAGCTATTGTGGCCATCTGGGGAGTGAACCATCGAATGGAAGACCTCTCTCTCTCTCTCTCTCTTTCTATCTCCTCCCCGCCCCCCGCCTCTGCCTCTCTGTAGCTCTGCCTTTACAATAAATAAGTTAATCTTAAAAAAAAAAAGTATCCTGGTTTGAGCAATAAATCACATGGCCATCCTACCTCATTGGGCTATGAAGGCTAAGTGAACTAAAACATACAAAACACTTGAAAGGCTGTCTAGCATACAGAAAAAGTTCAGTTAGTACATGGGTACTTCAAAAAGTTCATAGAAAATTTGAATTAGAAATTTGGATTTATTTTGTTGCAAAATTTTTTTTCAGAATACAAGGAAAATGTGTATTGGGAAAAACTGCATGGATTTCAAAACTGATTTTTATACTAGAATAAATGCATACTTTTAATTTCACTTTTCCATAAACTTTTTGAATTACTCATTAGCTATTGTGAGTCACTGTCAATGACTTTTTATAAAAGATTCTGTACCATACAATTAACAGTACTCCCACAATATTCTTTTTTACAAATGAAATTATGCATTTGATTTCCCATACTCAAATGGAACAACTAAGCACTAACTGCCTGAAATCAAAACTAACCAATTCATCCCACAGAGATGGCAGCATCATTATTTTCATTCACACTATCATACATAAATTTTAAAACAGGTTATCTTATGATTACTAGAAGTAAAGTAACAGGAAAAGTGAAACTGTTTAGTGCCAAACCAAGTGCCTTAATATTCTAACAGTCCTTCTTAACCAGGGTTCCTCATGTTAACAATAGAGCTCAGAAAACTATTTCCTGAATTCTCCCAACGATAGTACCCAACTATCTTTCAAGATGCACAGATGAGAAAGTGATTCATTATACACAATAAATGTAATCTGTTATGGTACACCAGTTGATATTCTTGGAATACAAAGGAGAAAATATGGATGAAAAGACTCAATATTGAACACATAGTCTGAGTAGAAGATTGCTTTCTATCACCTGGAAAAATTTCTACATACAGGATGAAGCTTAACGAAATGATCAAGATAAAATATATAAACTTACTTCTAAAAGTATCAACATACATCATCACTTTCATCTCTCTCCACTAATTTATCTTAGTTCAAAAATTGAACATTCAGTATTCTTTCAGATGAGGAAAAACCCTAGTTACAGTATATGAAAAGCAGGAAGAAAAAAGAACAAGAGGAAAGAAAACTGAGACCAAGATACTGATCACTAATGAACTTAAATCGGCCTTGATATTAACTACCTAATAAAAATAAAAACTAGAAAAGGTCATAAACTAATAGATGAACTAAAAAAGAAAGCAGAAGCAAAGAAAAGATATTAACAAAAGGAAAGAGTAATTTTTAAGGTATCATTAAATAATAGAAAACATCACCCTACAAAACCAGAGTCGTCCACTGCTAGGTTAGTCTAAATTTTTATTTCAAATCTAACTACTCAATAAACAAGCTATAGGACTGGGGAACTATTCTCAGACACATTTAACTACTATTTTAGATAGGGCATAAAACGATAGAGAAGAAAATCCGTGGAAACCATTCTATACACCATACTATAACCCCTCTCAATGTAAAGAATTCTAACACATTATCCCACAGGCACTAATGAGCATACACAAAACCAAAGCTGAGATTTATTTCAATTATTTTGGCCATTAGTATACCAGATGATATGAACCTTTTATCTGGCAGCAATACATCTTCACTAAGCAAAAAAAAAAATCTATATTTACCTTGCACTCTATACAAAATATTTTTTAAAATATTAAAACTGTGATGCCTGCCTGCTTTCCAGTTACAGATAGCCAAAGACTTAAGCAGATAAGGAAACAAATGAGCTTAACAAGAAAGCGCCAACATTTTGAGGCTAGGCTAATCCAAATATGACTTGGAACAAGTCATTTGCTCTCTGAGAGCCTCAAGCCCCTCATCTGTAAAATGATAAGGACCACCTAGCATGCAAGGTAATTGAGGAGATGAAAAAATTCATGTTAAAACACAGTCTTGGCATTGGAAAGGCATTCAAATTAGGTTTCATAGAATACCTCTGGTTTCACAAACTTACAGGCCAAATTTTATTACAATAAATACTAATCTCACAAAAATGTAAACAGGACTTACTTCTTCCCCCCATCAAACAAGGTCCAGAATTTAAACTACTTGTTTCTTAGTAAAGGAATTTTACCTTAGAGTTGTAAAGTTTTTCAGAGTTCTAGTCATGTGTTTTTCAAGCAACATAATAAAAAAAGAGCAGATCATTGATAATTCATCTTCTCTTTCTTTGGCATAAAGAGTGTAAAAAAATTTAATAATATCAATTTACACTAACCCTATATAAAGATGTCTTGGTATCTACTGGTTAGTACCAAAGAACTGCAGATGGCATATATTAAAAATATAATTCAGGTAGATTTCCACAGCTTCTAAAAATGTATAGATTTCTAAAATGTACAAAGCAACATCACTTACACAGAAGAGATGATTTGATTAAATTAAAGTGAAGCGGTGCAAGGAGCTAAAAAGTCAGTTTGACAATTTTGTTTTCTTAGATCTTTGCCAAACAGAACATGCAAAAACCATCACTTATGATAACTGGAGATAAAAAGAATTATTATATGGCCAGTATTGTGGCATAGCAGATTAAAGCCACTGCCAGCAACACTGGCATACCATATAGGTGCCAGTTCAAGTCCAGTTGCTCCACTTCCAATCCAGCTCCATGCTTAATGAGCCTGGGAAAGCAGAAGATTGTCTAAGTACTAGCGGCCTGCCACCAAAGTGGGAGATCCAGATGAAGCTCCTGGTTTCAGCCTGGACCAGCCCGGGCTATTGTAGCCATCTAGGGAGTGAACCAGCAGATGGAAGATCTCTCTGTATGCCCGTGTCTGTCCGTCTTTCTTTCTCTGTAACTCAGCCTTCCAAATAAATAAGTAAATCTTTAAAAAATAATTTAGGGGGTCAGTGCTGTGGCATAGTAAGTAAAACCACCATCTGCGGCTCTGGCATCTCATGTGGGCGCAGGTTCGAGTCCCAGCTGCTCCACTTCCAATGCAGCTCCCTGCTAATGGGCCTGGGAAAGCAGAAGATGGCCCAAGTACTTGGGCCCCTGTACCCACTTGGGAGATCCGAAAGAAGCTCCTTGCTCCTGGCTTCAGATCAGCCCAGCTCCAGCTGTTGCAGCCATTTGGGGAGTGAACCAGGGATTGGAAGATCTCTGTCTCTGCAACTCTAACTTTCAAATAAATAAATAAAGCTTTTCAAAAAGTTTAAAAAGTACATTTTTTAAAAAACTATTATTCGAAAAAAGTACTGAACCACAAATGAAAAGCCCTAAACATTTTAAACACAGAAAATTACAAAAGAAAAATATCAAGAAGTTCTAAAATCACCTGTGTTAAGTTTCTTCTACTCTCCATCAAGTAACCACATTTTACTGTATACTAATGCTATCCATAGCTAAAAATTTCCCTTTCTTTCTTTTCTCTCCAACTTCCAAAACAGTGTTTCACTGAAAATAGTAAAAAAATTATTTTATTTATTTTAAAGGCAGAATGACACACATACAGACACACACAGAGCAAGAAGAAAGAGTCTGCATCTATCTGTTCACTCCCTAAATGGCTCCAACAGCCAAGGCTAGACAAGGCCAAAGCCAGGAGTCAGAAACTCCATCCAGGTCTCCCAGATGGATGACAGGGCACTATCTTCTGTTGCCATCCTGGGTGCATTAGCAGGAAAAATGATCAGAAATTCAACCAGCACTTTGATATGGGATGTATGGGATGCTGATGTTGCAAGTGGTAGCTTAACCCACTTTACTTACACCACAAGTCAGCCCCTGTAAATTTTAATTTAATGTAATTTAATTTAAACTTTAAGTTCAAAAGTTAACATACAGCATCAAAAACTGAAGTTTTCCAATCTATTATAAAAAACCCAAAGCAAAAAGAATATGCTATTCACTGTTTACTATCTTCCCACACATGACTGTGGGTGGTATCAATTAAACATGCAGAACATTAAGAATTACTAAACTGTCCAGGGCATATTTTCACATCTGACCCTATATTCCCAGAGGAATAGATTTAACCCTGAGCCTGCCGCCCACTCCACCCCACTCTTTATAATTCAAAGGTCCTCAAAGGACCACAGAAGTCAGTAAGGTTGAAAAAGAATACAATGAAAAAGAAATGTAGAGTTTAATTTCATTAAAATTTTGGATGTTTGACCTATAAAATCTTAGCTAAATAAACTTCAAAGTTACCAAACTCATGAATTGTTGGTCTAGTAGTTTAGCTTATTGCCTTACCACAATAAATCTGATATCACAATCTCACTTTTTACTTAATAATTTGCATATGAATAGAAATGTGAAATATGTGACCTGTCTTCCTTGAATATCCTTCTAAAGCTAAAATTTTGAGTATGAAAATATACAGGCTAATATTAACAATTATGAAACATATTTGCTCCCAGACCTTAGTGAAATTTTGTTATAATAATTATTAAGGAACAAACACACTTTATCAAACATAAAAACTAAATGCCTGCTATTTTAGATTCCTCCAGAACTTCAATATATATTCAAAAATACATCTCATAGGGAAAAAATAAACCCAACAATGAACAATACAAAATTGCAAAACATAAGGTACTTACTTAAAAGAATATAGGCACACTTCATGAACACACAATTAAGACTGAGTGTTTTCATTGCAAAGCACTTTTACTACTGATGGGTAATGGTCAGAACATTCTTAATAGAAAATACTAAAACACTTTACATATCAATTTTAACTAGTTACAGCACCAGATCGGTTGAGGGGGTGTCAAGTAATTTTAAATGTAAGCATTCATTTTCATATCAGCTTAAAAAAAAAAAAACCGTTCCACCCTCCCTGCCAGTCTCTGATATCTTAGAATACTACAGTTAATTAACAGTGGGAAGGAATGGTTAATAAGTACACTCCCTTTGCAATCCACTTCTCTACCCAGTCATTAAACATCAAATATTGAAAGTGAATTCAGTTACCTATCTCCCTACCAGGAATTCTCCCCGCGACACCCCAACCCCTTCCACTGTCAAGACAACTGCCAAAGCCCCTATTAATAGTAAATCCCTTTAACTCCAACTTGGTGATATAGACCCCAAACAGAATTTACAAAATTTGCAAATGGAATTTTTCTCTTCTCAAAGAATTAAAAAGGAAACTAGAAGTAGAGCACATGCAGACTAAGTCACATTTAAAGTTCAAGCAACTTATAAACATTTAAGGTGCTTGTTCTATACTGGTTCAGCTTATACTACTTTTGTGAAACTTTGTTTGCAAGGCATTGTTTAATTACTTTTACCCAAGGTGAGTTTCCTATACAAATAATTTTGATTTGTAAATATAGAGTCAAATCTTTACACCAAGACTCTAAGACAATTTGGAAATTTTTCTTCAAAAAATTTTCTTCGTGGAAATTTTCAAGTACACACAAAAGTATAGAATAGTAACAATGAGACCTGTGTACATCTATCTACAATAATCAACTCAAGGCAACTTTTGTTTCACTTCTACCTCCTACACACTCCTTTCCCTATCATCTTCAATAATTATTAAAAGGAAGACATGGTGCTCAATAAGTACACTGAGAAAACCCCTAAGCACAGAAATGTATCAAATCCTATGAAATTGGTTAAGTCCAATAATTTGATTATACCGCCACCCAACATAACTCTTTGATAGATGATAAATTCAGGAATTTTTGTTAAAAATAATAAGTCCTTAAGAAATTTAACAAAGTCCAAAAAAACCCAAAGGACACGTTTAAATTCATATATAAAAGAACAAGAATATGTGATGAAAATGAACTTAAACATCTGCAATTAGCTTGCATTCACATAGCACCTTAGCTCAAAACGAAAAAAAAAACTATTTAACATAATGTGTCATAAAATTACAATTCAACCACTTGAAAAACCGCTGAACACTTATGCCTTAACTGGTCCTTCTGATCCCTAATTATAGATTGATATCAATGTGGAAAGAAAACCAGGCATTTTAACCTAAGTGGTTTTAAACGTTCAAAATTAACCCCACTGTTCATTGGAAAATATATGAAAGCCAAGTCTAAACTACCTGAATTGTATGTCATTAAACAGAAATGTATCCACTTCCCAGGGCCGTTTTCTTTTAAAAAAATAATAAGTTCACATATACCCTTAAATGCAACGCGCTAGGCTACAGACAGAATTAGGAGACCGCCTCCTGCTTTCGCTCCTAACCAATACGCAGAGAGAGAAGGTTGGCAGGAAAGTGCAGCGAGGACAGTAACAAACACCAGCAGCTCCCGAGCAGGCCCTGCTAGAGCCAGGAATGACGCACTTCGGTAACCCGACTCTTTCTCCCCTGCACCCCCGCCTCCAGCAGCGGTGCTGACACCGCCAACAGCCCGGAGTAGGAAAAAAGACAACAGAAAAAAAAAGGCAGAGGTTGGACCGCACCAGGTTTCATCAAGAAACCTCGATTATTCCTCTTTCGACACTAACCACTAGGACTAAACAGGAAAAGAAGCTTCGTGCTTAAGCAAGTCCCATCATGGTGGTTTAAGAGTCACTAAATTAAGCTGATAATGAGTCCAATCCACAGAGACAAATACAGGGTGTGGCTGCTGTGAAACACGGCGGTCCGTGGGAGACAAGGGGTACGGAATTTACACTCCAGTGTGAAGGGAAGACGGGGCTTGACGGGGGGGTGGGGTGAGGCGGCCCGCGCATTTTAAGGAACCATTGCAAAGCAACACAAGCTTCTCCTTGACTTAAACCTAACCCTACAGGATCAAAAGTTTCTAACAGATCGCATGGAAGCCCTAGATAACCATTTAATCAGACACCATGACCCTCAATTTCAAAACTACATCCAAGAGAAAGGAGGAGGGAGAGGGGAAGGGGGGTGCTGGGCAACAACATAAAAAAACATTCTAGGCCACGGAGGAGAAAGTCTCACAGACTGGATGAAACTACTAATGCAATATTAAACATTTCAGCCGAACACCGAAGCCCCGAAAATCACACGAGAGCCCATTACTGTTAAGGTTTAAAAATAAAATGACACATACACCAAGGGGGAGCGGAAAGTAAATGTCGAAACTACAGCGCTTTATAAAAAACTAAAGGCAAAACAAGACATTCTCGCGACGAGATGGGGGGGAGAATGGGCCGAAATCAACAATACGTTTACGATTCTAGGCCAGAAGAAAATGGGAACGGGGCTCAAAGTTTTGCGGAACTACTTGATGCTGTTTCCCACACCTTCTCTCTCCCATGGCCCATCCGACCCTTTTGCGTCCTAAAATTGCCGGCCACAGATCTCCAGGATACGTGATCGAAGAAAAAGAAAGTCGACCCCAAGCAAGAATAAAAGTGTGGAGGGAAAAAGCAGAAGGCTGCCTACCTGGGGCAAGGATCAGCTCAGTTCGTGCCTTGAGAAAGACAGTGCGGGTGGGGGTGGGAATGAAAAGCAGCACTAAAACTAAAACAAAAGTGGCGCCAAAACCCCCCAACAAACAGCCTTCCACTCCCGCCCTTCCCCCCTCCGCCCATGCCAGGCAGGCAGGGCCCCCTTCGGGGCAAGGTCTGCGCGCGGGGGCCAACACCGCCAGACCCCAACCGATTTCGAAAATTGGTGCCCTAAGAAAACTGACCGAAGTCGGGCCTCGGAAGGGATGGAGAGATCGATGCCAACCGCTTTCCCAAGCAGTTCCCCCACCACGCGCTGGAGATGATGGGGCGGGGGAGAAGCAGAGGGGCCCGTCACATGAATGTTGTTCCCTCTCTAGGAAGGGAGGAAGAGAGGGAGGGAGGGGACGGAGAGGAGGGAGGAGGGGAAGGGAGAAGGGAGGGGGCACGAGGGAGGGGTGTGATCCGAGTAGATTTTCCCTCGCCTCCCTCGGTCCGAGGCCCAAATATACACAACTGAGCCTCCTCTTTCTCCCCTCCCCCCTAGGTTCCCAGCACCACCATTTTGCTCTCCTCCTTCCCCTCGCCACAGTACCGCGCTCTCCCCCACCCCAGCCACAGCCTCCCCGGCTGGCCTCCCCCGACTACGGCTCGCACCCCACCCCACCTCCAGTTTTGGCTCTCCGAGGCTTAAGAGCCTGCCGGAGAAAAGGAACCTAAATCTACTGCCACACAGAGAAGCGGAGCCTCCATCTTGCGCTGCTCCGCGTTCTCCATTTTGGGCCACCCTTGGGGGGGGGGGTCCTCCGTAGAGGCCCCGAGGGAGAGTTGGGCGAGGGAAGGAAGAGAAAAGCTTCAGCGAGGGTAGTCGAAAAAGAAGAGTCCTGCCGTAGAAAGCCACTCTAGGAGTAGGAGGTAGGGAGGAAGGGGGCTGGAAGTTCCTCGGAAGTGTCGGGGTAGCGACTTGAGGGGAGAGGGCAGAAAGGAGGGCTGGGGGTGTTGCGAGGGCGAGGAAGAGTCTCCCCGCCGGGACTCAGCCGCCCGCTTCATGGCTGCCCCCCAGGGGAGCCAAGGAAGCAGAGGCGAAATGAAATGGCAACAGAGTGCCCAGCCTCTTTCCCTCCCAACTCCTCTGTCTCGCCCTGTTTCAACCACACACACCTCACGGTGGGCCCCGCGCCCTCCGGGTGCCCCTCCAAACTTCTAGAAGCTTCGCCTCCGCCATTTTATAACTTACCTCCCCCCTCAGCGTACACAGAGGCAGCAACGAGACTGTTCGCCTCCCCCACTCCTTCCTTCTTTCTCAGGCCGGGGGCTTCTTCACCCCTGGGCTGGTACAAGATTTTTTCCCCTTCCTCTTCTTTACACCCTCGAATTCTACTCAGGGACGGAAGCTCCCGCGGTTCTAGAGCGGTGGGGGGTTTTGAAAGTGGCGGTCGGATCCGGCGGGTTTTTTTTTTTTTTCTTTTTCTTTTTTTTTTTTTTTTTTTTTTTTGGTGGCGCTTCGGGATTGTTTGGGGTGTTCGCTCTTCGGCGACTTGGAGGCGAATGGAACGCGCAGGCGCCATCTGTCGGCCACGAACCCGCGCCCGGCTCCCGTTGGGAGGGAGTGGCATCTAGCGGCAGAGAGCGGGCACTGCAACGCTTGGCCCCTGGCCCTCCCACCCAGCGTCCTCCTCCAATCATCAACCAATCGTGGCCGACTGACTCCCGGGTTCAGCGTCTCCGACGCCGGCTGCAAACGAGGCGCCCGCAGGGGCGCGCCGCCGAGTGGGGTAAACAAGGTGCCGTGCCCGCGCCCGACTTACTCATTGGTTTGGCCGCGCTTCCGCGGCGGACCGCGGTTCCTCGGTCTTAACTAGGGGCTGGCGGGGGTTCAGGGGGGAAGGGGCTGGCGGGGGCCGGGGGAGGGTCGAGGGACGGGCGGTAGAGATGGTGCTGCGGAGTCTTGGGCCGTGGGAATTCGGAAGTTGGACTCGCTCAGGGACTGGTTCTGCTGGCCCCCCCGCCCTCGCGCAGCCACAAGGTAGCAGCCCAGGCGGGCATCACCCTCCCAAGTCCCCTTTTGTGACATGCCCCGGCGAGGGCCCTGCAGCCCTAGGTCCGGACCTTCGCTTCTCCCTGCACCTTACCCCGTCCCACTAAAAACGCAACTCGTTCAACTCTAGCACCTGACCCTAAAGCGGTTTAACGGGGATTGGGAGGTGGTAGTTTGGGGTTTTGTTTGCTTTTTGCTTTGACTGTGACGAGAATTCGAGCAATCAGACCTAGCATTGTAGCGAAAAAAAAATTTTTTTTTCCCTTTACAACCTACTACTCCTGTTTGGAGAAAACGTGGTTTCTAACCCCCAGGGCGCTTAGGAGACTGGGAATTGGGCTACTAGGCTAGGCCGGTTGCTCCACCGATTTCTGGACACTCCGGACGGAGGAGGAGACAGGACAGGGTGAAGTGGTGGAAAATCGCAGTTTGGGCAAAAGGAGTGAGGGGGACCTACCGCGTCTTCCGCGCCTCCCCCGCCTTTCCACCGCCCTGCTGGAAACGTGGCTGGGGGTGGCATGGCGACATCCTTAGGCACTTAGGTTCCTAATCCTGCCTCCCCAGCCCTCCCCCAAAAATAAAGTAGGAAAGGACCTTTTCTACTCCTCAGCTCCTGTTAGCTCAAGTCTTTATTACGTTGATTTTTTTGTTTGCTTGTTTCGAATCCAATGTACTGGACCTTTGACCTCCAGGAGCTCTCCACGCAGGGGAAAAAACTCGGGAAGGGCCTGTCCCTTCGGAAGCCTGCTTTTCCTAGGACAGAAAGAGGTGACCTATTAAAGTGTCCACTGCTGTTACCGAAGTTCTTAGACTCAGAGTAGCGTTGGGTTAAGAACTTTCTAGTCCTCTCCAAATTTTTTGGTTAAATTAATTCTTTAATATTAAGTTGTAGTATCACTTTCAATTAGAAGAAGAGGAATAAAACAATGTTTAATAACAAGACACATTTTCCAAATGAATAGTAGGAGCCCTATGGTAAATCCAACGCGGCAACTAAAGCATTCGTAATGCAATGTAATGATTATTTTCCTTAACGTGTATTCCCTCCACGGCTGTGTCTTAGTTTATCTCCCGTCCTCTCTGCTTGTTGGCCCTTTTTCCTGCAAGTTAAAAAAAAAGATCCCATTATATTTAATCAACTGAACAATAAAAGTTAAACAAAAACATCTAAATAACAATAACAAGAAATAAAGTCAGACATTTTTACTTAGCTCTAAAGCTTTGGGCATTGGAATACTATTCAAAATAAATTTCCATTTCTTTTATAGACCATCTTTGGTAGAATGTTATACAGTTTTTAATAGATTCAAGTTACAGAATGCTGCAGCTAGAACATTAAATACGGAGTAGTGGAAAATTTGCAGAGTTACATAAGTTAATGCGAAATTCCACTTGAAGTAATAGAAAAATTGGGCCGTGTACCAAACCATTTTACATTAATTTAGTTCAATTGTGCCAATTTAATATCAATTGATACTAAATAATTTCCTGTTTCAGTATTAGATGAAAACTACGGATTTTCTGATCCAAACATCACATTTATAGCGCATGGTGCAGTTTTTCATGTATTTTATGAATTTATGTTCTTATTTAATTGTATAGCAACTAAGACCTGACACAGTTTTATGCTTTGAACAAAATTAAAAACTTCCTCTGTTTAGTAAACTTGCTTTTATTTTGTGAAAAATACCACTGAAGATTAATCACTGTAACTGGTATAACATCAGAAATAAGGTTAGCAGCAAATTGATACTGACATTCAGAAATGTTTCACAATAGCCCCCTCTCCACTAGAGTTCATTCAAAATATTTTTTATCAAGCCTTCAATTTATGCACATCACAGGGCTATCTATGTACCTCATTCCTGTGTTGCGTTTCTTTCATCCAGTACTGAAGACCAGAAGAGTTGACCCTTCAAATCTGAGGACAATGTGAGAAAATGCTATTAAATGACATATATAACTGATATAAGAATACTTGTCACATGTCCATGACATATGGTTGTAATTGGAGGAGCGTATGTATAGTTACAACTGAGGAGCATTTAGTACCATGTAAAGTACAAGACAGTATTTGATGCAAAAATATTCCAGTCA
The DNA here is from genome assembly GCF_964237555.1 of Oryctolagus cuniculus. Taxonomy (NCBI): domain Eukaryota; kingdom Metazoa; phylum Chordata; class Mammalia; order Lagomorpha; family Leporidae; genus Oryctolagus; species Oryctolagus cuniculus. Next base: position 101,764,724 of record NC_091453.1, on the reverse strand, counting down.
ATAGAAGTACATACTTCCCAGTGTAGTAAAGAGATTTCTCCAGGTTTACCATGGTCTAAATAAAACATCTCACAATTCTTTTTGCTCTGATCCTGTGAAAATAGCAGCAAACTTCTGATTGTAAGTTAGATTTTACAGATAGTCTCCTGGACAGCATACATATATATTTTGTGGGTTTTCTTTATCACCATTGTAAACATGACCTAAAACTCAAAAGCATAAAAATGGGTAGATTTGAGTCCACAGAAATTAAATGATTACATACACACATATATGCATGTGTATATACATATATATATGTGTGCGCATATATGTATATATGTGTATGTGTATATTGTGTGTGTATATTTATATATGTAGTAAAGTCAAAAGATAAACTATAAGGACTAGCATTGTGGTACAGTGGATTAAGTCACTGCCTGCAATGTGGGTATCCCATTGCCCATTCCAGTCCCAGCTGTTCTGCTTCCTGTCCAGCTCTGTGCTAAAATGCCTGAAAAGACAGGAGATGTCCCACATACCTGGACCCCTGCCACACATGTGGGAGACCCCAATGTTGTTCCTGGCTTCAGCCTGGCCCTTGCAGCCATTTGGGGGAGTGAAGCAGCTAATAGAAGATCTCTCTCTAACTGCGTTTCAATTAAATAAATAAATCTTTAAAAAAAAAAGATAAACTGTGAGCTGTGAGAAAATATTCACCACGTGAATGAAAAGGGCTAACTTCCATAATATACAAAGAACTCTGACAGTAAGATAAAAATTGAAACTCCAATTGAAAAATGGACAAAGGTTATAATAAATGTATAAAACAGCGCTCAACTTCACTCATCTTTTGGAAATGAAAATTAAGTACCACTTCTATTGGCAAAGATTAAATTTTTGATAATAGTCAGTGTTGGCGAAGAACTGAGAACTCTCAAATACCAATGGGAGGAGTATAAATTGTTAAAAAAAAAATAAAGCTGGAGACCAATTTTAAAATATCTCCAAAAAGTAAAATGTAAAAGTATTTCAACAATTCCATTTCCAGGAATTGTACAGATATGCTCATACAAATTCGACAAAGACATATACGGAAAGATTTTATTATACCTTTGTGATAGAAACTGACAGCAATAGAAATGGCCATCTTCAGGGGACTGGTTAAAGAAATTCTGATATGTCCATACAATGTAGTCCCATGTCCACCATTAAAACTGAAAGAAGCTGATATTTGCCTTTTGATATGCAAATATGTCTAAGATAAGTGAAAAAATCAAATTGCAAATAGCTTTTATAGTGTGATCCCATTCGTGAATATATATTTTATATATGCACATACATTTGCATATGCATAAAATATCTTTGAAAAGTATACAGGAAACCTAACAACACTTACCTCTCAGTAAAGAGGAGGTGCAGGGTTCCATATCTTACAATTTTATTTTTCATTCTATATATTGCTACCTTATTTTAATTTTATAATGGCAAGTGTGGTTTACTTAGGTAAGTTTCAAGTTCTTATACTGGTTGCTCTGGATAAGTTTGGCACTTTCTTATAAACGTAAACATCTATTTACTAAATATAGATCCGGCAAGCTTACTGCTAAGCATTTATCCTGTATACAAGTGCTCATAGCAGCTTTATTTGTAATGACCAAAAGCAGGAAACAATCACTGTCCATCAGCTAGTGAATGGTTAAGCAAAGTGGTACATCCGTATTAGGGAACCTCAGCAATAAAAGGAAATATAGACACACAAAACAGTTTGGTTTGCAAGGGCATTATACGAAGTGGAAAAAGCCCACCTTGAAGATTTACACCTTATGAGCTCAATATCTAATACTCTCAAACTGAAAAAATTACAGAGACTAGATCAATATTAACAAGGATTACAGTTGCAAAAACGGTATGACTATTTAGGGGTAACATGAAGTTTCTTTGTGGTGATGGTTACTGAAATCTACATATATGATAAAACTGCACAAAACAGCACATACACAGAAGTTTATAAAAAAAAAGGTCTGTGCATGAGTTGGTATTGTATCAATGTAGATTTTCTGGACTTGACAATATATTGTGGTAATGGTTACTATTATCATAGGGCAAAGCAGCATGAAGGGTACCTCTGTACTATATTTGCAACTTCATGTGAATCCTAAAGTGTTCAAAAAATTAAAATATGTAATAAAAAACTTAATATTGGGGCTGGCGTTGTGGTGCATAGGGTTAAGCCGCCTCTTGCGATGCTGGCTTCCCATATGAGCACCAGTTCCAGTCTCAACTGCTCCACTTCCAATCCCACCCCCTACTGATGTGATTTTATTTATTTATTTGAGAGGTGGAGTCACAGACAGTGAGAGGGAGAGACAGAGAGAAAGGTCTTCCTTCTGCTGGTTCACTCCCCAAATGGCCACAACTGCCGGAGCTGTGCCGATCCGAAGCCAGGAGCCAGGTGCTTCTTCCCAGTCTCCCATGCCGGTACAGGGACCCAAGCACTTGGGTCATCTTCTACTGCTTTCCCAGGCCATAGCAGAGAGCTGGATTGGAAGAGGAGCAGCCTGGACTCGAACTGGTGCCATATGGGATGCTGGCGCCTCAGGCGGAGGATTAACCTACTGCACCATGACGCTGGACCCCATCAATAAATAAATCTTTTTTTAAAAAATAAAAGAAACATAATACTAGTAATAAAAGAAAAATCCCCAGAGTTTCTAGTTTACAAATCAGCTTTTTGGGTACTTAGATATGATGACTTAATTTCCAAGATCCTTATCATTGCCCCTGTACTCACTGACAGGATTAAGAGCCTGATACTGTAATATTCAGGAGTAGACCTTGGACCTGGGGCATCGACAGGAAATACCAATAAGCCTTGTCTAAAACAAATACTGACACCTTTTAAGACATCTTAAATACTGTATCATAAGATAAGATTTTTTTTACTTTGAATAACATGCAATGTTTCCAGTATATGTTAATGGAACTGAAGCTATATCTATATACTAAAGATTCGACATCTCTCACATCCAACCCCTCTCATTTCCCATCTAAGCTACAGTAATAGTCTCATGTCCAGTTTCTGTTGCATCCAATCCGATACTGATTAGATTACTGCCTTGCTTTTATGCTTGCTTATCTGCTCCCTTATTTACTCTCTGGCTTACTCTCATTCACTTACATACTCTTACTGGTTCAGTTGGTCTAGAATTATACTCCTCTAATATTAATGGGCGTAAGAATCACCTGGGAATCTTGCTGAAATGCAAATTCTGGGGGCTGGTGCTGTGGTGCTGTGGGTTAAGCCACAACCTGTAGTGCCAGCATCCCATATGGGCACCGTTTCCAGCCCCCTGCTAATGTGCCTAGGAAAGCAGTAGAAGATGGCCCAAGTCCCTGGGCCCCTGTGCCCATGTGCGAGACCTGGAAGAAGCTCCTGGCATCATCCTGGCACAGCCCTGGCAGATAAAGCCGCTTGGGGAGGTGAACCAGCAGATGGAAGACCTCTCTCTCTCTCTCTCTCTCTCTCTCTCTCTCTCTGCCTCTGAAATACATAAAGAAATCTTTTTTTAAAATAAATCTTTTAAAACAATGCAACTTATTAAATAAGGTGGTGGCTAGGGCGAGACCTGAGATTGTGCATTTCTAACAAACGCCCATGCTGCTGGTCTAAAGTCCACACTGTGTAGCAAGGACCTGCAGAACAAAGTACAAACTGTAGAGTAGCTTTCAGTGCCTTCCACAGTCTTACCCAAACCTCATCATTCATGACGTTACCTCTGCTGGGGCAATGTCTGTATAGTTCACTATTTGTATCCCCAGCACTTAGTAGAGAACCTAAAATAGGATAGGCGCTCAAAAAGTATTTGTTGGGGCTGCAGTTTGGCACAGGATTAAGGCACTGCCATGACAGGTACCTGTGTCCCATATCAGAGTGCCTGAGTTACAGCCCAGGCTCTGCTTCAATTCCAGCTTCCTGCTAATGTGCACCCCGGGAAACAGCAGGTGATAGCCCAAGTGTTGAGTACCTGCCAGCACATGGGAGACCCAGATTTGTTCTTGACCCCTTGCTTCACCTGGCCCAGTCCTGGCTGTTGTAGGTATTTAGAAAATAATTTTCAGATAGAAAAGTTATTTCTCTCCCTCTCCCTCTCCCTCTCCCTCTCCCTCTCCCTCTCCCTCTCCCTCTCTTTCCCTCCTCCCCCTTCAAATAAAGTATTTCTTGAATGAATAACAAACCATCTCGTACTCATATGCATACACTGTAAGAAAACTAAATTATTTGATATTTTCCAAACATTTTCCCCACCTCTGTACATTTGTTTACACTCTTTTCTTTCCTTTCAAAAGATTACCCTCATTCAAATTATTTCTATCCATAAATGCCCAGTTTAAACAAGAATATCTGCATGAAGCCTTTACTGCTGTCCCCATATAGAAGTAATCTCTTACTTTGAAAATCTTGTCCCTGTCAGATTTTAAATACTTCGCAAATAATAATCAGTAACCTTATTTTGTACCCATTGGCTATGACCCCTGTGCCTCACACAAATGTTAGCACATAGTAGAAAATCAACAAAGGTTTATTGAATTGAAATGAGAGAAGAAATAGTTATCTAGGTCAGCACTACTAGAACTTTGTGCAAAGATAGCAATTTCTGGAGCCTCTGTTATTCAGTATGATGGGCACATGTAGTTACTGAGAACTTAGTAAGTGGCAAATGCAACTAAGGAGCTGAATTTTAAAATTTTATTTAATTTTAATTACCTAAAATTTAAAAGTAAATAGCCACATGTGGTTGGCGACTACCACATCGGACAGTGGGTATCTAGATAATTCTGATTGCATTGTTCTTCATTCAAAAATTTACTAAGTGACTCCTGTGGGCCAGACACACAATACTCTAGGGGCTGGTGATAAAGAAATTAATAATTCATGGTCCTTGATCTCATGGACCTTGCAACTTGTTAAGAACAGATAGGATCAAATAAATCCATATGTTACAGGTGCTAGTGTAGAAGATTGAGAATGTGTGCATAAGGAGACTGTGACAGGAGTCAGAGAAGGATGCTAAGAGCTGAAATAACAGTATTAATTAGCAAAATCACAATAAAGAGCTTTGCCCAAGGAAAGGTGTGAATGTGGAAAATCAAGAGCTCCCCCTGAAACTACAAATTCTATATATAGGTCATTTGACTAACATCTATGATGTGGAGGGTGGGGGCATTTGGCAAAGTCGTTACAGACACCACTTGGGACACCGGCATCCCATATTGGAGTGCCTGGTTCGAGTCCAGGCTCTGCTCCCAATTCCAGCTTCCTGTTAATGTGCACCCCGGGAGGCAGCAGGTGATGCCATGTGGGAGACTCATTGAATTCCTGCCTCCTGACAATCAGCCTGGCCCAGCCCAAGCTGTTGGGCATATTTATGGGAGCGAACCAACGAATGGGAGCTTGCTGGTGCTCACTTTCTCACTCTCTCTTTTCAAGTAAATAAAATATTTTTAAGAAAAAAGAACTAGAGATATAAGTATTTGTGCTAAGATAGGCATGTAGTTATGATGGCAGTCACAAAAGACCCTGTGCAGTGCTGAGGAAGGAGTTTGGTATCTAGAATCTTGAAAGCAACAGGCTCAGATTGACATGGTAGAAAGATAAACAGCCTGAGAAGTGATGGGGCTTGAACTGAGCAGTGCCAGTGAAAACGTAATTCAGGGTTTACAAAGAGAATATATGTTTTCTTGCTTGAAACAAGATGATAATTGAAGTGAACATCTTAATGTTGTTTTTATTTGGTAATGCACTTAGCTTTTCTTTATATATGTACACATACATACATATAACCTATACACATGCCAGGAAATTCCAAAAGTTCATGGAAAATAGAACTAAAAGATAAGTTTATTTTGGTGCAAAATTTTTTGGAATCTGCAATTTTTTCAATAGTATACATTTTCAGGAACTTTTTGAAGAATCCCTTCATGTATGGATTTCAAGAAAAACTTTGCACCAAAATAAATTTATCTTTTAATTCCATTTTCCATGAACTTAAATTTTTTAAAATTTATTTGAGAGGTAGAGAGACAGAAAGACAGAGAACTCTCTTCCCTGATTTACTTTCCAAATGCCTGCAATAGCTGGAGCTGGCCAGGGCTAAAGCCAGGCGTTGGGAACTCACTACAGTCTCCCAGGTATCCCATGTGGGTGGCAAGGGCCCAACTACTTGAGCCATCAACACTTCTTCCCAGAATCCACATTAGCAGGAAACTGAAATCAGGAACAAGAGCCAGGAGTCAAACCCAAGCACTCAAACGTGGCACTCAAGCATCCTAATCAGTGTCTTACCAGCTAGGTCAAACACCCATTCCTCCATGAACGTTTTGAAGGGCTCTCATGTGTGCATCTAACAGCAGAGATACAGGCTTCACTGAATGGTTGTATCTCCATGGAAGCGTATTAGAAACTTATGAATATCTGAATGTTTTAAGGGAAAACAACCTTTTGAGAAATACTAGCCAAAATAATTGATTCCTATCAATAGCTACTTTTTTCACTATTTAATGTTGGCACTGGTCCTACCTGTCTGTGTGAAGTAACAAAACATATCACAGAGTTTGTGTAGACAGAAGACATTTGCATTATTTTCTGAGGAATAACTTTTTTTTATTTATTTGACAAGTTAGACAGTGAGAGAGAGAGACAGAGAGAAAGATCTTCCTTCCGTTGGTTCACCCCCTAAATGGCCGCTATGGCCAGAGCTGCGCCAATCCGAAGCCAGGAGCCAGGTGCTTCTTCCTGGTCTCCCGTACAGGTGCAGGCTTGGGCCATCCTCCACTGCCTTCCCGGGCCACAGCAGAGAGCTGGACTGGAAGAGGAGCAACCAAGACTAGAACCCAGTGCTGATATGGGATGCCGGCGCCGCAGGAGAGGATTAACCAAGTGAGCCACAGCGCAGGCCCCTTGAGGAACAACATTTAATAAGCAACAACAAAAAATGATTGATCAAAGTCCAGGAAGCTCTGTCAACTGTGCCTTACAGACTACTTTAAAGGTCCTATTATGATGCAGGAGTTGTTAGTTGTTGTTGTTTTGGTTTTTTTGTTTGTTTGTTTGTTTGTTTTTTGGACAGGCAGAGTGGATAGTGAGAGAGAGAAAGGTCTTCCTTTTGCCATTGGTTCACCCTCCAATGGCCGCCACGGCTGGCGTGCTGCGGCCGGCGCACCGCGCTGAGACGAAGGCAGGAGCCAGGTGCTTCTCCTGGTCTCCCATGGGGTGCAGGGCCCAAGCACTTGGGCCATCCTCTTCTGCACTCCCGGGCCACAGCAGAGAGCTGGCCTGGAAGAGGGGCAACCGGGACAGAATCCGGCGCCCCAACAGGGACTAGAACCCGGTGTGCCGGCGCCGCAAGGCGGAGGATTAGCCTAGTGAGCCACGGCGCCGGCCATGATGCAGGAGTTTTCACTACATTCAGGAGGCATTTATCATTTTAAATCCATGTACATTTAATGATGACATAATTATTCACATTGTTTTTTCTGTTCTGGGACTGTAGCTGGATACTAGTTTTCTATAGAAATAGCAATTGTCAGGGTTTTGTTTTCTTTGAAGTAAAATCATTGTTAGGATAAAAGGCCCTAACTCCCCCTCCCCAAATAAAAACCCACTTTTATTTGTCTCTCTGTAATTCTTTCAAATAAATCTTTAAAAAAAAATACTGCTAATAAAAACCCACTTTTGAGCTATTTCCCCATATTGCTGAAAATGATTTGGTTGATTATCATTTCTGAGCACCTCCAATATGACTCTCTTTTATTGGCACATGTACAAGCTTATAAAGCCAAATTCATATTAATAACTAAGAGGAATGCTTATATGAACAAAGACCCCTACTGATTTTAAGTGCAGTAATTGTTACTAGTAACTACCAACATCAAGTAAAATTCAAACACTAGATCCACTGTCAGTCAGCACTTTTAAAGACTGATTTATTTGAAAATCAAAGAGAGAAAGAAAGAGAATTTTTCATCCACTATTTCACTCCCCAAATGGACGCAACAACCAGGTCTGGGGCAAGCTGAAGCTAGGAGTTAAGAACTTCATCCTGGTCTCCCACATGGATGTCAGGGACTGGAACACTTGAGCCATCTCCCGAGGCCTTCCCAGCTACATTAGCAAGGAGCTGGATAGGAAGCAGAGCAGCTGGGACTAGAACAGGCATTCATATGGGATGCTGGTGTTGCAAGCAGTATCCCAACCCACTGCATCACAATGCTGGTCCCAGCATTTTAAAAATATATTTATTTTATTTATTTGAGAGTGACAGAGAGACATGGAAAGACAGAGAATCTTCCATCTGCTGGTTCATTCCCCAGATAGGCCTCATGGCTGGGCCAGGTTGAAGACAGGAACCAGGAACTTCACCCAAGTCTCCCACGTGGGTAGCTGGGGCCCAAGTACTTGGGCTATATTCTGCTGCTTCCCCAGATACATTATTAGGGATCTGGATGGAAAGTGGAGCAGGCAGGACTCGAACCAGTGCTCCAATATGGGATGCCAGCATTGCAAGCAATGATTTAACCCATTGTACCACAGCACCACCCCCACTTTCAGCATTTGATGTCTGTCATTGGTAGCAAGTTTACTGTTAGAAGCCGTTAGCACTTCTAATGTTAGACACTAGAAATTAATGCCTGTGGAAAGATTAAAGAGGTGTGAAGAGAGGATGAGGGAATATTTGCAAAGTAGAAGAAGGCTACAGATAGAAATTTCTGAGAAAATACATTTTATCCCCAAACATAGAAGATACTGATCAGATTCTGGACCAAACCTTTAAAAAATTTTTTTTTTTGCCAGCACCGCGGCTCACTTGGCTAATCCTCCGCCTGCGGCGCCAGCACCCTGGGTTCTAGTCCCGGTTGGGGTGCTGGATTCTGTCCCGGTTGCTCCTCTTCCAGTCCAGCTCTCTGCTGTGGCCCGGGAAGGCAGTGGAGGATGGCCCAAGTGCTTGAGCCCTGCACCTGCATGGGAGACAAGGAGGAAGCACCTGGTTCCTGGCTTCGGATCGCTGCAGCGCGCTGGCTATAGCAGCCATTTGGTGGGGGGGGGGGGGGGTGTGTGAACTAACAGAAAAGGAAGACCTTTCTCTGTCTCTCTCTCTGTCTAACTCTGCCTGTCAAAAAAATTTTTAAATAAAAATAAATAAAATTTTTTTAATTTGTTTACTTGAAGGGCAGAGAGAGAGAGAGAGAGAGATCCCATTTGTTGGTTCACTCTCCAAATGTCCACAATGGCCAGGGCTGAAACTGGGAGCTGAGAACACAAGCCAGGTCTCCCACATGGGTAGCAGGAATGTCATTACTTTTTTTTTCTTTTGAACATTGAGATTTCATTTTTTTTAAGATTTGTTTATTTATTTGAAAGGTAGAGTTACAGAGAGAGGAAAGAGAGAGAGAGACAGTGAGATCTTATATCCACTGGTTCACTCTCCAAATGGCTATAATGGCCAGAGCTGAGCTGATATGAAGCTAAGTACCAGGAGCTTCATCTGGGTCTTCCATGTGGGTGCAGGGGCCCAAACACCTGGACCATCTTCCACTGCATTCACAGGTGCATTAGCAGGAGGCTGGATGGGAAGTGGAGCAACCAGGATTCAAACCAGTGTCCATATAGGATGCCAGCACTGCAAGCATTGGCTTTACCCACTGCGCCAGCCCCACCACAACTTGAGCCATCACTGCTACCTCCCAAGATATGCATCAACAGGAAGCTGGAGGCAGGAGCCAGGAGCCAGGGTGGGGAAATGAACCCAGGTAATCTGATATGCGACTCAGAGTCTCAACTGGTAGGTTTAATGCCCATTTTTATACCAAACCCTTTTTAAGGATATTCAGGACATTGTTAGGACAATTGGCAACATTTGAATGAAATCTGGGATTATATAGTGAGATTGTACCAGGGTTTATTTCCTGATTGAGATAATTACATTGTGGTTCTGTAGGAGGATGTTAAGAAATATATACTAAACTATTTAGAGATGGGGGGGGGGGCATTGTGTCTGCAATTCACTCTCAAATGGTTTTGGAAAAAGGTAATGTAACAGAGTCTCTGTGCATGCCTTATGTATTGTGATGGTATAGTACAGCCTGCTAGCACCAGCTGAGAAAAGCTGATTTGTCCACATGGCTTCCAAACTCTGGTGCAATGCTCTCAATGTTGATAGCTTGAAATAGCCATGGTAGGAGCATTTATACCATGGAAATCACCAAAAACTGTAGAAGGACTATTTTTGCCCCCTAGAGTCTCAATTGTTAAAATGTATTTGTCATGAATCAAAGATAATGTCCAGATTCATGAATTTTTTGTTTTCATAATTGATGTATTATTCTATTTTGCTTGTTTTTTTTTTTTAAATCCACAACTGTTCTTTAAAATTGTTATTTATTTAGGTAGTTTGTTTGAAAGGCAGAGACATACAGAGACAGAGATCTCCGTGTGGTGGTTCACTGTGAAATAACAGAAATCACATCTCTACACAGTAGGAACCAGTTTAGCTATGGCCAAATACACACTTACCTCCCAAGCCTGCAGATCCTTCATGGGACTTTGTCAAGCCTCAGGTTGCCCACAAGGCCTCTTTTGAATACCACATGCCATGTTCACCTTTTCCTTCCAGCTCACAGAATTGTGTGGAAGGCACACAGACGAGCATCCCCAGCAGCTCCCTCGTTTTTCACAGGAGAAGCTGAGGAGTCGTGAGATTAACTTCCTCTGTGTAACACAATGCCCAGTAAGCGTTAGAGCGGCACCCTAGTTGTCTCATCCCTAGTCCTAGCCTATTTCTCTGCTCTGCTAGACGACATATTTTCCAGAGCAGATTTAGATACAAGACCATAGTTTTCTGCTTCCTAGCCGAATCCAGTATGCTTATTCATTTCAAGAGTAGGAACATCTATCTAACATGGTACATGGTCAATAAATAAAACGTAATCAATAACTACTTGCTATGTCCATTACTGTGGAGTGCCTTTCATATGGTCTCTTTCTTCAAAGCTGCTTTTTGATTTATTTACAATGCTATAAAACCTGACATGTATTTTCTTAGAGCTGTAAATGAAGAGCTGGCTACCAACAATGAAAGCAGATGACTTGTTTCACAGAGGGTGGTGGGACATCCAAGTGTCTAGGTGCCAAATTATAAAATGAGATCAGCTTTGGAGTCTTGCTTGAGGCTCTGTTTGTTCAGATTTAAATATGGCTTATGGAACACTTTGAGAATCAAGTTGAAGTCATTTTACAGGGCAAAACATTATAGCCAATTAGATATATTTAAAGGAGAAGTCTATCAATTAGTAGCACAAGCAAAAATAATGCTTGTCAGGTTATTTGTCCATTTTTTAAAAAAAACATATTCTTACAATCTTTAGAAAAAGAAAACGATAAAATATGAACATTATAAGTTTTCAAAAGGACTGCCAGATGAAACTTAATGAGGTTAGTAGTCTATTTAACATCCCAGTCATCAGAGGCTTTTTAACTGGGGTCTTTATTCCTTTATGAGTTGTTGAAACATTCTTAAGGTTTATAGCCTACCATTCAGCAAGTTAAGACCAATAAAACACCCACTTGACAAATTCAGTCTTATTTCCCAAGAAGAAATAACAAAACAGTCCGAGTTTGAAAAGACATTCATTCCTTACAACTGTTGTGACACAGCTCAAAAACCTTTGAAGTATAATGATCAATCAGATCATTTTTTATGCGTGGTATAAAAGTGGTATGCTAAGTGATTGAAGGTCAGATTCTATCCTTCTATCTACAGAAAGCAGTGTGTGAAAATTAAAAGGGAATACAAAATTAATAATACTAGTATTTGTTGTCATGAGCTCATTACTTCAACCAAATTGTGATTTTTAAAAAATGTTATTTATTTATTTTTATTTATTTGAAAGAGTGACAGAGGTGGGGGCAGGGGGAAATATTTTCCTTCCCCTGGATCACTTCCCAAATGCCCACAACAGCTTGGACTGAGTCAGGCCAAAGCTAGGAGCCTAGAACTCCATCTGGGTTTCCACATGGGTGGCGGGGGCCCAAGTTGTTGAGCCATCATCTGCAGCCTCCCAAGTGAGCATCAGCAGGAAGCTGGATAAGCATAGGAAGTGAGACTCAAACCTAGGCACTCTGATAAGTGGAGGCAGAATTGGATCCCTGGCATTCCGATACTGGATGCAGGCTATACCACAACACCTACTCCCCCAGATCGTGCTTTTAATGCTCAAGAGTTTCACCGCAAATGTTTAGAAAGTCACAAACAATATTGATATTGAAGACATTGGAACTGATGAGCCATAGTTCCTTTGCTTGTGAAAAAGAAATCACAGGCACAATTTTTAAACTCTATCTAAAAATACTTAATTGAAGATGAAGAACTCCAGAGAAATTCTCTCATCTATGTCCCCAAGAAGACAGATACAAAAGACATTCATTGAAACACTTTTGTGATGGAAACAACATGCATGTCCATCACAAAAGAATGGATAAACACACTGCAGTATATTCATATGATGCAATACTATATGGTAGTGAAAATGAATTCATTATGTAAAAAAGCAATGTGCACAAAAATAGCTAACACATATTGCTTAGTTTAATTTTCTAAGTGCTTTATACATGTCAATGAATCTAAGCCTTAAAACAACCTTATCAGGTAGATGCTATTATGAATTTTCATTCTATAGATGAGAAACATGAGGCACAGAGAGATGAAGCAATTTTCCCAAACTCACACAGCTAGCAGTATGCACAGCATATATTGCCTCTATTACTTATCATATGATACATTTATATAAAGCTTAAAATATGTAAAGTAATGTTACATAAAGTGTATGGATAGCTACATGTGTGATAAAAATATGACAACAAGCATGGAAATGAAGGCATCAAATCTGTTTTTGTGGCTACTTCAGACAAAGGGAAACAGGGGAAATGAATGGGGACAGGAAGCTTCAATTGTATCTGTAAGGACTTATTTCCTTTAAAAAAAAATCTCCAGTAAATATGGGAAACTCTAAGGTTTCGCAGTTATGGGTGGTAGCCATACAGGGGTTTGTTATATTATTCTCTACATCTTCCCATGTATGTAAAGTATATCATAATGTTTAAAACATAAATTTTAAGGAAAAAGAGATGAAAAGGTATAATATAAAGCCAGAATATTTGTCTTGGAGTGCAAAGGTAGTGAACAGTTTGGATTGTAATTTTAAATATTTATGCAAATAATGCAAAATAAAGACTGGGAAATTTGGGGAAACATCTTTATTTCAGTTGAAATGCACTGGGATATTTAATAAAAGCTCAATGATAGAGTGAGAAAAAATGAGATTCTATGGATGAAAGTAATGAAAACTTCTCAATAAAATATTATTAGCATTCTTTCACTTAAGCACCACATATAAGGTCTCTTGAAAGACCATGTCCAAATAGAAGCCCATGTAATTGCTTTGGAATTGCTTAAATGCAATACTGTTGTTTTATGAATTTAAATGACATCGTTTAAAGAAAGTCATATTAGGGAAAAAGAAGGATTCTAAAAACAGCTTTCAAAAGTATCCTGACAAACTACCGGATTTGATAAAATGCTTAATTCCAGCTGATTAATAGGGAATTTGTGCAACAACTCATACAAAATTTTGAATTTGAAAGTCAAACAGTTGATTTGGAGTGAGGGAGAAAGGGGAGACTGTCCCTTTACAGACATTCAAGTAGTTACACAAGACTTCTTAAGATCTCAGAGGCAGCAGCTTTTTGTTAATTTGTGGAAAGAGGGTTTTATATCACTATTGAAAACAGAAAGAAACACCTTTATTATTTTTTTCTCCTTTTCAGTCCCAAATAGATTACATCTTCAATATATCTTTCCTTAGGACCACAGTCAAGAGAGCTCAGGATTTTATAAATACTCACATAAAGTTTTCCTCCCTTTTAAATTTTTTCTGCCTTCCTCCTACTTTCATATTTCAAAGCACATTTTTCCTGTCCAGAATAATTATCTCCATCCTCTAACCTGAGAAACAATTTTTCCACTGCAAATGTTGCTGTTTAGCTACTGTGCCCATAAATTATGTTTCTAAAACATTGAGTCTCAATGATTTCCAAAGCTGTATTCACTCCACACTTTGGGGGTTAGACAACATTTGGCACATCCTCAAATCCTGAAAGTAACATGGGAGTTAATTACCATGTTTATGAGACATTTGTTGCCTCCTCTCTCTTCCTCAATGTGTGTGAGCTCACCCTTTGCTGTGGAAGATCTGAGAAAACAAGGTGAGAAGGAAAAATCAAGAAATGATAATACCTTTAATTCCCATGTTCTAACTAGGGAGCTGCAAATGTTTTTATATTGTAACGCTGCATTTGTCATACAACTTCCCTGGGAATTGCGGATGTGGAAGCTAAGGGGAAAACGGGGACAATCATATTTAACCTTTCAGTTTTATTATGTATTCCCTGGGAATAACAGTACAGGCTTGACATAATTTGGTTCTTTGAAGATAGAGCTAATGATAAATATAATACATGAATCTATTCTCCTTTTGAGAAATCAGAACATTAAAACGATGAAGCTACAGGGGTGGGTATGGTGGCACAGTGGGTTAAACCACAACTTGGGATGCCCACACTGCATATCAGAGTGCAGGTTCAAGTCCCAGCTATTCCATGTTTCTGATCCAACTTCCTGCTAATGCCGCTGGGAGACAGGGAATTATGGCCCAAGTACTTGGCTCTCTGCCACCCAGGTGGGAGACCAGGATGGAGATCCTCATTCCTGGCTTTAGCTTGTCCCAGCCTCAGCTGTTGTTGATATTTGGCAAGTGAACAAGCATAGAGGAGATTCTCTCTTTCTCTCTCTCTCTCTGCCTTACAAATAAATAAAAATTATTTTAAAAGGTTTGTGGAGGGGTCGATGCTATAGCTTAGCAGGTAAACCCACCGCCTACAGTGCTGTCATTCCATATGGGCGCCATTTCTAGTCCCGGCTGCTCCACTTCCGATCCAGCTCCCTGCTAATGTGCCTGGCAAAGCAGAATAAGATGGCCCAAGTGCTTGGGCCTCCTGCACCCGCATAGGAGACCTGGATGAAACTCCTGACTCCTGGCTTTGGATCAGCCCAGCTCCAGCAGCTGCAGACATTTGGGGGAGTGAACCAGCAAATGGAAGATCTCTCTCTCTCTCTCTCTCTCTCTCTCAATATCACTCTCTCTCCTCTCTCTCTCCCGACATCTCTCTCTGTGACTCTGCCTTTCAAATAAATAATCTTTTTGAAAAAGAAGCTTTGTGGAAAAATGGAATTAAAGATGTTTATTTTGGGGACTGGTGTTGTGGCAAAGTGGGTAAAGCCACCGCCTGTGACACCAGCATCCCATTTGGGTACCGGCTCATGTACTGGCTGCTCCAGTTCTGATCCAGTTCTGATCCAGCTCCCTGCCAATGACCTTGTAAAGCAGCAGATGTATTGAGTGCTTGGGCCCCTGCCACCCATGTCAGAGACCCAGATAAAGCTCCTGGTTCCTGGCTTCAGCCCGGTCCAACCCTGGCCATTGTGGTCATGTAGGGAGTGAACCAGTGGATGGAAGATCTCTCTCTCTCTCTCTCTCTCTCTCTCTCTGTCTCTCTCTCTCTCTCTCTCTCTAACTCTACCTTTCAAATCAATAAGTAAATCTTTAAAAATAAATTAATAAATATGTTTATTTTGTTGCAAAAATTTTGAAATCCATGCATAGTGTTTTCTTAAAGATTTAAATGAAAGGCAGAGTGTGTGTGTGAGAGAGGGAGAGATTTTCCATTTGCCAGTTCACTCTCCAACTAGTAGCAGCAGTCAGCGCTGGGCCAGGCCAAAGCCAGGACTTAGGAACTTTATTTGGCTCTCCCATGCGGGTGCCAGGGGCCCAGATACTTGAGCTGTCATCCACTGTCTTCCCAGGCATATTAACAGGAAGCCAGATTGGAAGCAGAGCAGCTGAGGCTGGAACTGGCTCTCATTATGGGATGTGTTGCTAGTGGTGGCTTAACCTGCTGTGCCACAATGTTGATCCCCATGCATAGTTTTTTCAAACAC
Organism: Oryctolagus cuniculus; assembly: GCF_964237555.1. Classification (NCBI taxonomy): domain Eukaryota; kingdom Metazoa; phylum Chordata; class Mammalia; order Lagomorpha; family Leporidae; genus Oryctolagus; species Oryctolagus cuniculus. The sequence goes on along the minus strand of NC_091453.1, from coordinate 101,748,633 downwards.
ATTCTCCATGATTTTTTTTTTCCTTTTTTGAAAACTGGTTGCCTCTTCCTGCTAAGCAGATGTTTCATTCTTTCATTCAAGAAGGTGTGTATGTGTGTGTGGAGAGAGAGAGAGAGAGAGAGAGAGAGAGAGAGAGAATGAGCAAGCGAGAGAGAGCTCCCATCTGCTGGTTCACTCCCCAAATGTCTATAGTAGTCAGGACTGGGCTGAGCTGAAGCCAGCACCCAGGGGCACAATGCAGGTCTCCCATATGGATGTCAGCTACCCAAGTATTTGAGCCATCACCCGCTGCATCCCAGGGTAGCCATTAACAGGAAGGTAGAATTAGGAGCAGAGCTCTGACTCAAACCCACACATTCTGACATGGCATGTGGGCATCCCAACTAGTATCTTAACCACTGAGCCAAATACTTGTCCTTTCCATGAACTTTGTAAAGATCCTTCATGTGTGTGGACTTTCTTTCTTTTCTTTTTTCTTTTGCACCAAAATCAACTTTTCTTTACATTCCATTTCCTATATACCATTTGAAGCGCTCTCATATTACTCAGGGCTCTCCCAAGAGGAATTGGCTCACAGGATCACAGAGACTAAGAAGTCCTAAGATCTGTAATTGGCAAACTGGAGATCCAGGAGAGCCAACAGTGCAGTTGCAGTCCAGGAGCCAGCAGGCTTGAGACCAAGAAGAGCCAATGTTTCAGTTCAAGTTCAAAGGCAGGGAAAGACCACGTCGCAGCTCAAACAGTTTGAGGAGTTCCCCCAACTCTCAGCAGGGCTGGCCTCTCTGTCCTATTCAGACTTCTAGTATTTCAGTTTATAAGATCCAAAAAGTGAAAACTTGTGCTTTGAAATTCTCATCTATTTATTTTATTGGTTTTTAGGGCTGTGTATAAGTGAATAAAATCCCTCAACTGTTATTTTATTTTAGAGATGTGGAAACAGGTTCAGAAAGAGTGAGGGAATTTGCTTCTAGTCACAAAGCTCAGAAATGATTGAGGGACCAGCACTGTGGTGTAGCAGGTAAAGCCCCCGCCTATAGTGCCGGCACCCCGGCTGCTCCACTTCTGATCAAGCTCCCAGCTAATGGCCTGGTCAGTGAAAAATGGCCCAAGTGCTTGAGCCCTTGCTACCCACATGGGAGACCTGGAAGAAGCTCCTGGCTTCTAGATCCTGGCTCCTGGCTTCAGCCTGGTTCAGCCTTGGCTGTTGTGGCCATCTAAGTAGTGAACCAAAGGATGGATGCATGCTCTCTCTCTCTCAACACTGATTTTCAAATTAAAAAAAAATGAATATTTTTTTAAAGAAATGATTAATCCAGGATTCAAACCCAGATCTGTTTGATTTCAAGCCCAGTGATTTTCCCACAGTATATTGCAGCCTCACATGGCATATTTTCTTTTCCTATCCCTGACTCTGTGACATTATGTATAAAAGTGCTTTAAGCCGGCGCCGCGGCTCACTAGGCTAATCCTCTACCTGAGGCGCTGGAACCCCAGGTTCTAGTCCTGGTTGGGGCGCTGGATTCTGTCCCAGTTGCTCCTCTTCCAGTCCAGCTCTCTGCTGTGGCCCGGGAGTGCAGTGGAGGATGGCCCAGGTCCTTGGGCCCTGCACCCACATGGGAAACCAGGAGGAAGCACCTGGCTCCTGGCTTTGGATCAGTACAGCGCAACGGCTGCAATGCACCAGCCATAGCGGCCACTTGGAGGGTGAACCAACAGAAAAAGGAAGACCTTTTTCTCTGTCTCTCTCTAACTCTGTTTGTCAAAAAAAAAAAAAAGTGCATTAAGACATATGAAGAGCCAAGTATATAATGAACAAGCAAAAGCTACCATTTATTGAACACCTGCTCTATGCCCTCTATGCCTTATCTCTAAATCTAACAACACCCTTCTAAGGTAGATATTATTGTGCCCATATTGTAGATGAGAAAGACAGGTTTAGAGAATTCAAGTGACTTGCACAAGGATGTCAGGGCCAGGATCCAGACCCAGGTCTATTGGAATGCCAAATTTATATAATTTCCACTACAACCAAGGTAATTTTGGAGTATTATTTCATTGCATTTCTCCAAATTATTAATATCTCTATTCTGATCAAGTTGATAAGTTTTCAAACATCCTTTGTATCACTCTCTAGTTTCTCTTAATAGTAGGTTTCTTTTCATTTCTTACCTTACTGGGGATGAGTTGAAGGAAGGAAGTTTTGCTGTTATTCAGTGCCTTGTGCATTCTACTGCCCTTTACTTTCCCTTAATAAAATGATTTTGCTTGTATTTTTTAAGATTTATTTATTTATTTGAAAGACAGAATTACAGAGAGGCAGAGGCAGAGAGGGAGAGAAAGAAGTCTTCCATCCACTGATTCACTGCCCAAATGGCCACAACAGCCAGAGCTGGGCTGATCTGAAGCTGGGAGCTTCTTTTGGGTCTCCCAAGGGCTTTGGGTCCCAAGGGCTTGGGCTATTTTCTACTGCTTTCCCTGGGCATAGCAGAGAGCTGGATCAGAAGTGGAGCAGCCGGGACTCAAACTGGCACCCATATGGGATGCCAGTACTGTGGGCAGCAGTTTTACCCACTACTCCACAGCGCCAGCCCCTTGTTGTATTTTTTTCAACTGCTCACAGAACATCAGTAAATTTCCAAAATTTATCACCTGTGATCAATCCTCTGTTCTTTTTCTTAACATAAATTGGGTCTTTATTGAAGACTGCATCGAGTTCTGTAAGCATTTTTATCTTTAAAACAATGACAAACAACAAAGGCAGAGGAATAACGCATAAATCTCAGGAGTCTTCCCCTCATTCATTCATCCATCCATCCACCCAACACACATTTATAGAGTGCCGAGGATGTGACAGGCATGGCGATGTTAGGTTCTAGGGGTAAAAAGATGTATGTGACATAATTTCTATTCACAATAGTAGGAGAGCTCCAGGTAAGTTGATAATCACAATAGAGTGTGACAAGCACTGTGCCTGAGTGGGAGAGTACCATACTGGATTCAAAAATCAGTCCTTGGGCCATGCATCAAGGTTCAGGTCCCGTCTCTGTCACTAGCTGCAACTATAGGAGTCTACTTCATGCAGTTGGTATGAAAATTGAGTTATTCATGGGAGTGACCAATAACTATTATTGGTATGAAAGCAGTAAGTACTAGGTGCTATGGCAATACAAAGGAGGAGCGCTTGACACAGATGGAGAGGGGTCCAGGGAAGTATTCTTAGAGATTGAGTCCTGGGGGAAAAAACTGGGAGTTTCCAGGCAGAGAAGGAGGCAGTCAGGATTTACAGCAGTTTCTAGCATGGGTGAAAGCCCCAAGACAGGGGAGCATGGCATGAATTGAGGAGCTACAAGAAGTTTGCTATTGCTGAGTACAAAGGGCAAGGGCAGCAGGCAGCCGAGGAGATTAGGCAGGGGCCTGCTTGTGAAGGACTCTTAGAATTAGTGCTAAAGCCTGCACTTATCTTGAGAGTGCTAGGAATACACGAAGGCTTCTGATGAGGGGGCTAACATTAGCAGATGTTGGCTGAAGTGTGGAGCACAGAGAAGGAGACAAGGCAGATATTACAGAAACCTGTCAAGAGAATATGATATTAGGTCAAATGGCAAGACCCTGAACTAAGACTGTGACAGTATAGATGGGACGATGGGACAAAGTCAGGAGATATTTAGGAATTATGGTTAAGTAGAAGTTGAAAGCCATTTAGGTGAATGTTATAGGTGTTGGTGGGGGTGTCCCTATTTCTGCCACTCACCTAGACAGGAAATACAGGAGGAGCAGTCTGGGGAGAGAATACATTCTTGACTTCCTTTTGACTGGAAAAAGAAAATCTGAATTCATTCATATATCATTCTATGTCCTCCAGGAAGTGGTCCCAGCTATATTTCCAACTTTACCTCCCCACTTCAGCTTTCCCCTATCAGATTGCCAAAAGCTATCTTTTCAGACTGTATACTAATTCTCCTACTAAACTCCCAGTTCCTTTTGGAACTAGGACTACGTAATTCAAACAAGCTGACAATGGAAAGATGAGTAGGAGTTCTCCAGGAAGGGAATGGAAGTTAGGGCTTTCCGGGCATAGTGAATATTACAAGCAAAGACACAGAGGAGGAAAGTGTCCAGCCTGTCTCAGGAATGGCAACTGCTATTATGCGGCTAAAGTGAAAACAGAAGGCACACAGCAGGGAGGAGCTAGTGACAAGAGAAGCTGGGTCTAAGTATGGAAGAGAACAGTGTCACTACCAGTTGTTACTTAATGATCAGCTTTGGCTGTATTGCATCTTAGAACATCATGCTAGACTTGCATTCCTCCTGCATCCTTCCTCTCCTTTGTGCACTGCCTTCTCCAAACCTCCTCAGATGAATGACTAGGCCAGTGGTGGGCATTTGGCAAAGCTTTTAAGACACCCACATCACGTATCAGATCACGTAGCTTCGAGTTCCAGCTCTACTCCTGATTCCAGCTTCCTGCTCGTAAGCACCCTTGGAAGCAGCATGTGATGTCTCAAGTACTTGAGTACCTGCCACCCACACAGGAGACTTGGGCTGAGTTCTGGGCTCCTGGGTTGGCCTGGCTCAGCCCCAGTTATTGTCAACATTTGAAGAGTTAACCAGTGGATGGGAGCATATGAGAACGTCTCTCCCTCTCCCTCTCCCTCTCCCTCTCCCTCTCCCTCTCCCTCTCCCTCTCCCTCTCCCTCTCCCTCTCCCTCTCCCTCTCCCTCTCCCTCTCCCTCTCCCTCTTCCCCTCCCTCTCCCTCTCCCTCTCCCTCTTCCCCTCCCTCTCCCTCTCCCTCTCCCTCTTCCCCTCCCTCTCCCTCTCCCTCTCCCTCTCCCTCTTCCCTCTTCCCTCTTCCTATCTCTTTCTCTCCTTTAAAATAAATAAAAAAGAAACTAAAATTTTTTAAAACACATGAGGTGAGTAAGCACAACTCAAATCCAAGTCTTAGAAAAGAAGGGGGCGTAGCAGGTGAAGCCAGTCTGCAGTACAGACATCCCATGTGGGTGCTGGTTCCAGTCCTGGCTGCTCCACTTCTTATCCAGCTCCCTGTGATGGCCTGGGAAAGCAGTGGGAGATGGCCCAATTCCTTGGGCTCCTGCACCTGCATGGGAGACCTGGAAGAAGCTCCTGGCTCCTGGTTTCGGATCAGCACAGCTCTGGCTATTGCGGTCATTTGAGGAGTGAACCAGTGGATCGAAGACTTCTCTCTATCCCTCTCTGCCTCTGCCTCTCTGTAACTCTGGCTTTGAAATAAATAAATACATCTTAAAGAAAAGAAAAGAAATGATTAGGTCATTGTCTAGTTTTCTTCAATGCCATTATATAGGAGTTACCAAGAAGAATTTCCAGAATTTAGCTACCTGCTCAGTGGGTAGGTTACTGTTAGCTTCCTTTTTCTTTTCTTTTTTTTTTTAAGATTTGTTTTATTTAGGTGAAAAGCAGAATTACAGAGAAAGGGAAAGAGAGAGAGAGAATCTTCCATCTTCTGGTTCATGCCCCAGGGCCAGGAGCTTCTGTGTCTCCCACATGGGTGCAAGGAACCAAGCACTTGGGCTGTCCTCTATTGCATTCCCAGGCACATTAGCAAGGAGCTGGATCAGAAGTGGAGCAGCCAGAACTTTAACTGGTATCCATATGGTATGCCAGCACTGCAGGCGGTGTCTTAACCTTCTATGCCTCAACACCAGCTCCTAATGTTAGTTTTCATTCTTGCTGTTTGCTTGGCTGTTCATTTCTCTTTTTAAAGATTTATTTATTTATTTGAAAGAGTTACAGAGAGGGTGAGGCAGAGGCAGAGAGAATGAGAGAGAGAGAGAGAGGTCTTCCATCCGCTAGCTCACTTCCCAAATGGTCAAAATGGCCAGGGCTGGGCCAAGCAGAAGCCAGGAGTTTCATCCGGGTCTCCCACATGGGCGCAGGGGCCCAAGTACTTGGGCCATCTTCTGCTGCTTTCCCAAGTGCACTAGCAAGGAGCTGAATCAGAAGTGGAGCAGCTGGGATAGGAACTGGCGCCCATATGGGATGCCAGTGTCTCAGGCTGGGAATTAACCCATTATGTCACAATGCCGGCCCCTCTGCTGCTCATTTCTTAAAGCAGCACACATTTGTTGAGTATGTAGAATATCCCTGGCACTTGACATATAGAAAAAGTAAGCTACAGTTCTTATCTTCTAGTGTATAATTTATCTGATGAATAGGAAATTATAATACAGCATGCTTAACCTTAGAGATAGAGAGATTTTCATATGATTATTATTATCCAAGACAATGCTGTATTAGCTGAAAATTTTACATCAAGATCCTGAATTTGTTTCTGAAATAATAAACTCTAGGTTTTTAATCAGCTAGGAAATTGTGATTGACTTGATGGCCGCAGCTTTGGTTACAGACCTCCTGGAATACTTGAATGTCAATATAAACCTTGCTCCAAAAAAGCCAAATTACACATGGCCAGACTTCCTTTTCAGTTCCTATATAATACTTTCCTGAAATCCTTACTTTTAAAGTTCTTATTATTTTCTTTTCATGTTCTTCTTTTAGCTTAGGACCAGTTCTATGTTTTACATATTTTTCATTTTGTGTGTAATTTCTCAACCATTTGGAGGTCTTGGAATCAGTTCTTTTTTTAAAAAAAAATATTTCTTTATTGACTTGAAAGGCAAGAGTGACAGGGAAGAAGGAGAGACAGAGATCTTCCATCTGCTGTTTCACTACCCACATGCCTGAAAGAGCCAGGGTTGTGCCAGGCTAAAGTCAGGAGCCAGGAAACCCACATCCCATAACAGAGTGCCTGGTCACAGCTCTACTCCTGATGTAAGCATGCTTGCTAATGTGCACCCTGGGAGGCAACAGGTGATGGTTCAAGTACTTGGGTCCCTGCCATCGATGTAGTAGACCAAAATTGAAGCCCCAGCTTCTGGCTTTGGTGTAGCCCAGCCCTGGGTGTTTCAAGCTTTTGGGAAATGAACCAGGGGATGGATCATCTCTATCTTTCTCTTTTTAACTTTCTCTTTCTCTCTGTTTCAAATAAAATAAAAATAATTTTTTAGGAAGAAAGAAGGAAGGAAGGAAGGAAAGAAAGAGAGGGAAGAAGGAAGGATGGAGCTGGTGCTGTGGCGTAGCAGGTAAAGCTGCCGCCTGCAGTGCTGATATCGCATATGGGCGCCAGTTTGAGTCCTGGCTGCTCCACTTCCGATCCAGCTCTCTGCTATGGCCTGGGAAAGCAGTGGGAGATGGCCCAAATTCTTGGGCCCCTGCACCCACGTGGGAGACCTGGAGGAGGCTCTTGGTTCCTGGCTTAGGATCAGCGCAGTTTCAGCCATTGTGACCAATTGGGGAGTGAACCACCGGATGGAAGACCTCTCTCTCTCCCTCTCTCTCTCTCTCTCTCTCTATCTATCTTTCTGCCTCTCCTCTCTCGGTGTAACTCTGACTTTCAAATAAATAAATAAATCTTTTTTTAAAAAAGGAAGGAAGGAGGGAAGGAAGGAAGGAAGGAAGGAAGGAAGGAACGAACAATCTCTGGGACAGCGACTCCCTTTCCTTCCATGTTTTCCCTGATTTGATCATCTGTGTCTGCTAGGTTATGAGCTCTCTCTAACTCAGCCTCCAGGAAATCATTTCCCTTGTTGCTTGGATGATATTCTTCAAGTCTTTGTGGGATGGAAAATATCATGTTACTGAGTCTTCAGGGTGCAGTTTAAAGGAATGTTGTTATTTGCCAGGGATATCGCTAGCCTAGTTGGACTTTCAGTATATGGATTTTTAATTTTCCAGCCACACCTAGCCTTGTGTATTATACCAACAAGATTATAATCAGAAATTTGACTTTGATCAGGAACTTTATTCAGTTCTATAGCAAACTGTTAGCTTGATTCACCTGAATTATCTGATTATTCACACACACAGACTAATTTAATTAGAGAAGGTTTGAGTTTTTTAAGATTTATTTATTTATTTGAAAGGAAGAGTTACAGAGGGGCAGAGGCAGATAGAAATAGAGAGAGGTCTTCCATCCGCTGGTTCACTCCCCAGATGGCCGCAACAGCCAGAGCTATGCTGATCCAAAGCCAGGAGCAAGAGCTTCCTCTGGGTTTCCTACACGGGTGCAGAGGCCCAAGCATTTGGGCCATCTCCCACTGCTTTCCCAGGCCATAGCAGAGAGCTGGATCAGAAGTGGAGCAGCTGGAAATTGAACAAGTGCCCACAAGGGATGCCAACATTGCAGGTGGCAGCTTTACCTGCTATGCAACAGCACCAGCCCCAAGAGAAGGTTTTAATACTTAAAAAGATGGGCTGAGCAGGTTTTTCCTTTTTGACTCCCTCAGGATAATAGTAATCTATAGGCAATGTCAGTGGCTACAACTGGTCTTTCTCATTTCACTTTGGTTCCATTTACTGCTTTTTTTTGTTTTGTTTTAAATATATGTATATTTAAAAATATAAAATACATAAAATATAATATATATTGGAAACATAATTTATGTGCACAGTAGCTAAACAGCAACATTTGCAGTGGAAAATTTGTCTCTCAGGTCAGAGGATGGGGATAATTATTTTGGACAGGAAAAATGTGCTTTGAAATATGAAAGTAAGAAGAAGGCAGAAAAAATTTAAAAGGGAGGAAAACTTTATGTGAGTATTTATAAAATTCTGAGCTCTCTTGACTGTATTCCTAAGGAAAGATATATTGAGATGTCATCTATTTGGGAGAGTTTCCATTGCACTTAAAAGGGGAAAAAAAGGAATACAGGTGTTTCTTTCTGTTTTCAATAGTGATAGAAACCCTTTTTCCATAAATTAACAAAAAGCTACTGCCTCTCAGATATTAAGAAGTCTCTAAGTTCTCTTTGTCTCTGCCACAGGGCAATCTGTTTCCTTGCCTCTGTTATTTGAGTAGGGCCTAGAAAAGTATCAGTTAAATTTTTAAATGAAATTTTTCTAGATGTAATTGTACATTTACACACAGTAGTAAGAAATAATAGAGATATCTTGTACACATTTACCCTATCTCCCACAATGGTAACATCTTGCAAAACTCATTGATACAATCCATTGGTCTGATTCAGATTTCCCCAGTTTTACTTGTACGTGTGTGTGTGTGTGTGTGTGTGTGAGAGAGAGAGAGAGAGAGAGAGTTCTGTACAATTTTATCACATTTATGGGTTCATGAATTCATCTCCAAGTCAAGATACTAAACAATTCAAACACAAGGATCACTCATGTTGCCTTTTTATAACATTACCCACCGCCTTCCATTCTCCTCTCCCCAGTCCATAGCAGCACTTATCTGTGCTCCATTCCTTAAATTTTGTCATTTCAAAAATGTTTTATAAGTAGACACTTTCCAGAAGTTTGCTACGCTCAGAGTGAGAAACATATGCCACACTAGAGTATTTCAAGAAGGGCGGGAGCCCCCTTGTGTTTGCTGCTCTTCCTACCAGCAGAGTAATTAATTCTGGCAAAGTTCGATTTTTGTGATGGTAACTTAAGCCCCCTAGCCAGGGGCACTTCTTCAAGTAGTCTCTGGGAAGGAACTCCCTTTTCCACTCTCCCAGGTAGTTCAGATAGTACACTGTGGCTGGAGGAGGGGAGAGGAGGGGAGGGGAGAGGAGAGGAGGGGAGGGGAGGGGAGGGGAGGGGAGGGGAGGGGAGGGGAGAGGAGGGGAGGGGAGGGGAGGGGAGGGGAGAGGAGGGGAGGGGAGAGAGGAGAGGAAAGTTTTTGCCTGAGATTCATAGATCACAAGTGTCACACATATTGATAAGGGACAGAATTCAAACCTAGTCTCACAGTGCACCTCACATTCCATCTTAGATCCTTTGGTGCTACCAGGGAAAGTATACTTTCCTTTGAACATAAAAATGTCACTAAGGATCCATGTTCATAGGGTTCAGAAGAGAAAGAAGTTTAATTTTTTTTTTCCTGGAGTGCAGAGAGACACTACAAGTCTGGTTTTCTTCTCCAAAATGGTAAAAGGAGTTTGTGGGCAGGCTGCCCAGGGAAGGGGTCAATAGTTCTTTTTTACTGTGTTCTCAATGAGCTTTGTTGCTCTAGGTTTACCCTCACTATCCAGAGAGACAGGGATTATGTTGTGACAACATCTTGCTTGCGTCTCCCCACCTTGTTTTCTGCTTGGCCAATCTCACCCCTTTCCTTCCCTGACTCAACAACTCAACATTCTGATTTCACCCTCTCTTGTGTTCTCCTGCGAGCAGTCAACGAAAGAATTTCACCTGCTGTGTGTTTCCAACAAGCCAGTTAAAAATGGGAAGGGGAGGAGGAGGGAAAGAAGAGGAATAAGAACAGCAAACAAGAAATTACCAGGTACTCCGCAAAGCAAAGAAGGGCCTCTTGTTAGGTTTCAATGAAGTCATTGAGCTGATCTTTTACAATCTTTAGGGATTATTGTCAGAAAGGAGATGAGTGAGCCAACTGAAGTGGAAAAAATTGAGAAATGAAGGTAGAGAGTGATCTGGCAAACTATACTCCCAAAAAGGAAAGACTTAAAGATCCTAAAGCTCAAAGGATTAGTGGTCCTAACTACCACTGTGGGCTGCATTCTATTTTAAAGGTAGCTGGTATCAGTGGCTAAATAATGTGGTGGTAACTTGAGAACAAGGAAAACCTACCTGAGCTGTCATTTTGAATGCCTATTAAAGAGTGAGTAGAGGAAGCCAGTCTGAGAGACTCACTGCAGTGTGTAATTATGCACTTTGAAAGCACAGTTCATCCATGGATCTCAAAGCACATTATCAACCTTAATTATTTTTCATGACACCTCTGTGAGACTATTATTCCCTACAGACAGCCGAAGAAACTAAGACAGACAGGTTTTTAGGCACCTTCAATCACCATGAATCATCTGCTGAGTTGCCCCTGTTTCCTATTTGTCCTTTGAATTAATTGACCATTCCAAAAATTGAATTTTAGCTTCTATTTGTTGTTGTTGTTTAGCAGCATGGGAAGCTGAATTGCTTTTAAGATGGAATGCTGTTTGAAGAGTTGTTGTTCAATGGAATGTGTATGGAAACATTAACATATTCAAGACACATACCAGCCCACACAGAGAAATCTGTACTGTAACAGCCTAAATGAGGCCTTTTGTCCTCCACCATTAACCTTGCATAGAAAACCAAACAAAACACAGGAACAATACCTGTGTCATATAGGAAGATACTTTAAAAAGTTCTGGGAAAAATGGATTTAAAAGTGAAGTGTACTTTGGTGCAAACAAGGTTTGAAATCCATACATGCTTTTTTTTTTTATAATATTTTCCACAAACTTCTGAAGGCCCCTCATATGCATAAATTTCAAACTTTGTTATGCCAAAATGAACTTATCTTCTAATTTCATCTTTCTGGGACATTTTTAGAAGACCCGCACACAATCATAAAACTTTTGGATCTGGAACAACCTCTGATCCTTTAGCTTTGGTGGCACTACTTCCAGAAAGCCTTCTCCAAGTATGGGCCACACCCTCATTTGTCCTTCTGAGTTGCTGTTGTGATAACTGTCTCTACCATACAACCTAGCATTGTATCATACTGTATTTCCACTCTTTGTTCCTTTGATTTTTTTGAGTCAAATGACAACAGTTATCAGTGGCATTGGTATTATATTTGTAATGGAGGAATAGCTTTCAATGATGAACGTAATCTCTGCTGAGAAGGCTGTGAGTTTCAGGAACGCCGAGTCTGAGTCTCATTTTCTTGCATCCTCCCTCTCAGAGTTTCCAAGTACACAGCAAGTACTTAACACACATTGTTAGTTTGATATCATGGACATAAGAAATGTTGGTGGAGGCTATCAATGAAGTGAAATGTTTCATTAAACTTATTAAGCAAGGAGGCATAATTTGATTATATACTTCAAAGAAAAAGAACACACTTGAGACCAGTATAATTCATGAAGCCTCAGCAAAGGCTTAGAACAGGTGATGGTTGCCTGGTGAATTAATGTTCTTCTCCTTATCTACCAACATGCATCACAAAACCTACTTTAGAAAATAACTTACTAGTTTCTCGCTCAAAAATCCAAAACTCAGGGGGGATGGCATTTGGTGCAGTGGTTGGGAGGTCATTTAGGATGCCTGCATCCCATATCCATATGCCTGGATTTCAGTCCCAGCTCTGCTCTCAATTCCAGCTTCCTGGGAGGCAGCAGGCAATGGCTCAAGTACTTGGGTCCCTGCCACCCACGTGGGAGACTCAGATTGTGTTCTGGCCTAACCCCTGCTGTCATGGCAATTTGGAGGAGTGAATTGACAAATAGAAGATTTCTATCTGTCTCTTTGTCTCTCTGCCTTTCAAATAAATTGAAGAAAGATTTTATCCTAAATGTGTACCCAAGGAGACCTAGTGCACATAAAGAGCCCTTGAGAGTGTCAATAAATGCCTTCAGACCTCTCATTCCAAACCTCCGTTTTCAGTTCTTTAGACATGGCAGACTTCCGTGATTCTGAGCTCTGCACCTGTTTCTCTCCCAGCCAGGACTCCCTTCCTCCACCCTCTTGGCTACTTCAAGATCACTTTCCTGGACAGTCTTCCCCAAACAAGTTGAGTTAGATGCAGCCCCTAATGCCTTTCAATGCTCAATGACAGAATAGACTCCCTAGTGGTACATAATAAGTGTTCAATGTTTATCTTAGAACAAAATTAGTAGAAAATCAGTATTGAAGTTGTATTATATTTGTCAATATACTGCTTTTAGATGGAAGCGTTTTCCCCACTCTGTTCTGGTATTTGTTCACTCATTTCTGCATTCATATATCTTTATACTGAACAAAACTTAACTGTGTGCCTACTAAAGGATTAGACAATGTGCTGGTCATGGGGAATATAGTGACTATGGAGAAGGGGGCTAACTTCCAAGGTCTTTCCCACTTTCCAATTCTAGAGATCAGAAGTATAGCTACAAATTTTGGTTTTTAGCCGGCGCCGCGGCTCACTAGGCTAATCCTCCGCCTAGCGGCGCCGGCACACCGGGTTCTAGTCCTGGTTGGGGCGCCGGATTCTGTCCCGGTTGCCCCTCTTCCAGGCCAGCTCTCTGCTGTGGCCAGGGAGTGCAGTGGAGGATGGCCCAGGTGCTTGGGCCCTGCACCCCATGGGAGACCAGGAGAAGCACCTGGCTCCTGCCATCGGATCAGTGCGATGCGCCGGCCGCAGCGCGCCGGCCGCGGCGGCCATTGGAGGGTGAACCACCGGCAAAGGAAGACCTTTCTCTCTGTCTCTCTCTCTCACTGTCCACTCTGCCTGTAAAAAAAAAAAAATTTTGGTTTTAGAATTTCTTCAATTCTTTAATTCCAGTTGAGTAAGCATGCTAAGGACAATATATACCTATTTATCATTTCTAATTTGGTTTTGTGGTTTGGTCTTGCCATCCAAAAAAGAGCCTGAATTTGGACATATATACATCAGACAGAGAGGCAGCCAATTTAGCTAATTCATGCCAAAAATTAGCTAGAAGCAGTTTCACTGCCTATAAGAACAGCTTGACTGGTGATTCACCATATGATTTAGGTGAGTCACATAACCTCTGAGTCTGGGGTTCCTCAGCTGCAAATTACAGATAGGAATATAACACACTGGCATAGCACAAGAGTACCAGACCAGATAGTCAAGATTCTTGTTATGGCTTTACTTTTCCCTTTCTATAAGACCTTCGATAAGTCACCTAACCTTTCTATGGCTATTTCACTATCTGCAAAATCATAATAAGCTGCCCACTTCAGAGATGTTATGAAATAAAGTAAGTAAACTGCTTTGAAAATTTGTTTCAAAGATGTGTCAGTTGACATCACTATCATGTATCAAGATATCAGGAGACCATGTGGGAATACAAATTATTGTCCCTAAATGGATCTGATTTATATAGTCTTATTTTCACATGAAAAAAACAGCTGATTTGACTGCCTAAGCAAATCTATTTCAGGGCCAGTTGAATGGCACAGTTTAATAACACAATTTCCACAATTATACATGGGAATAATTTTTCCAATTATCTCCATGACACTACCCATATACATGTACTTTCGATTTATACATAATTAGTATCCACATAGAGAGTACAAGTCAAAGATACAATGCGCAGTTTTCTTTCTAAAGATTCATTTGTATATTTGAAAGGCAGAGAGTGAGAGTGAGAACAAGACAGAGAGAGAGAGAGAGCGCGCCATCCACTGGTTCACTCCCCAAATTCCTGCAACAGCTAGGGCTAGGCTAAGCTGAAAGCCAGGAGCCAGGAACTCCGTCAGGATCTCCCATGTGGGTAGCAGGAACCCAAGTAGTTAGGCCTTCCAAGGTGCTTCTCAGGGTGCATATTAACAGGAAGCTGGATTAGAAGTGTGGAGTAGCCAGGATTCTAACCAGACATTCCAATGTATGAGTTTTGAGAGTCGTGGAAACAGCCAAGAAACTGTATAAATGAATTTTATCATTCTCTATCCCTAATTAATCACACACTGGTACATAGTGCTTCATTTTGTGTGAAACCCATAATTAATTCAATACACTTTAATTAGAGGAATGATTCCTTGGACTTATATCTAGAGGATTTCTACTTTTGGAATCTCCTCCATGTACATTTTCTCATATGATCCTTACAACAATCCTCTGAGGTAAGTGAAACAGGAATTATTATTCCCCATGTGTTAATAATTTTGTTTTACTTCATTTCATATAACTGGCCAAATACTGGTTGTATAGCTCATTCTTAGTATAGGCCTTTTCACTTAATTGTTATATATCACATAAGAATATAATGCATCTGGAGGCTGGCACTGTGGCATAGAAGGTTAAGCCTCCACCTGCAGTGCCTGTCCTGGCTGCTCCACTTCCAATCCAGCTCCCTGCTGATGTGCCTGGGAAAGCAGTGGAAGATGGCCCAAGTGCTTGGGTACCTGTTCCTGCGTGTGAGACCCAGAAGAAGCTCCTGGCTCCTGGCTTTGGATAAGTGCAGCTCCGACTGTTGCGGCCATTTGGGGAGTGAACCAGCAGACAGAAGATCACTCTCTCTGCCTCTCCCTTTCTCTCTCCATAACTCTTTCAAATAAATACATAAGCCTTTTAAAAAAGAATATAATGTATCTGAAAAGTTTATAACAGAAACCAAGAGATCAAAGTCCAAGAAGTAAGAAGGAAGGACCAGGCATGAGCTTGCTTTTAAAGACCCAGTGTCCTGCCTTCCTGGCTGCTCCTCCCCTGCAGTCACTGGTCACCTAACCTGGGTGAGCCCTCTTTGGTGGCCCCTGCAGAGTGTGCTGGAGTGCAAACAGAGCCCAACTGGGACCCAAAGCACGTAGCACATGGCGGCTGAGGAAGTTCACCTTCACTTTTAAGTCATCTTACGTACTGCCATGGGATGAGGCAGCAAAACCACCATGGCAGGGGTTAGGCCAGGCCAAAACCAGGAGTCCCAAGCTTCATTCAGGCCTCCCACATGGGTTCAGGGGCCCAGGCATTTGGGCTATCTTTTGCTGCATTTCCCAGACCATAGCAGAGAGCTGGATTGGAAGTGGAGCAGCCAGGACTCAACCCAGCACTCACATGGGATGCCGGTGTTGCAGGCAGTGGCTGAACCCGCTGCACCTCAACACCTGCCCCAAATTCCAGTCCTTTTAATCTTGGACTTCTCAGCCCCCAGAACTGAGCAACGAGATCCAAGATGGCTGAACAGAGTGATGCCATAGTGACTGCAGCTGTGCTGGGATATGAAAACAACAAAACAAAACAGAGGACGGACCACATTTCCAGGGGCTGACAGAACTTTTCAGTGGTCATGTAACAAAAGAACAAATCAACATGAGACAGCAAGGCAAGAAGACTGGGACACATCTGAGGCCAGCCACGCAGAGCAGCCATCTGCCAACTGGGAGTTGCCATCTTACCAAGTCAAGGTAAGAATAAGTTGATAGGCACCCTGCCACCTGCAGCTTTAGCTGAGGGAGAATTCCACAGCCACCCACTGACTGTCACTTCAGTCTAGGGAACTCACTGGAGTCTGAGCAACTGCTGGGCTCTGAGAAGGGAAGCCATCACATTGCTTCTGTCCCCTCCCCACTCCCCCCACCACAGAATGCTAGCTCTGCTGTGAAAAGTCACACAACTGATCTTGGCACTGCCGCCATCAGAAGCGGTCACAGTCAGGACAACTTGTAGGACAGAGGACAGATCCCATGCATCCTCTGACTGTGGGAGTTTTGGGGCATTAGCCCCAGCGTCACGCTGATTTACTCTATGTGAGACAGGGGGATTCCCCTTGGCTTCTGGGGGCTAGCGCCAGCAAGCAGCCCATAAAAAGTCTGCTCCCAACCTGACAGATTGGGTAATGAGCCCACTGTACCCTGCAACACCAGGACTGTAACAGTCAGTCCTAATTTTCTCAATCCCACTGGAATCTACTTGGTGGACCTGGGGAAGAACCTACCTGCATTCCACCTCTCTACGTGCCAGAGTAAAATCCCTGTATACTTTAGAGTCACCCTGTGGGACTGGAACAAGGTTCAGTGCACGTCTCCCAGCCCCGGGACTAGGGCTGTTGGTGTTATAGGCCATGGTACCAGCTGCACTCTCTGAGCAGGACCTGAGGAAGAGCCCATCCTCATGACACAGCCTTAGAGCCACAGCAATTGGTCCGACAAGCCCCAGCATCACTCAGGCTTGACAGTGAGACAAGAGGACAGCCAACATTGTTTCCCACAGCACCAAAAACAGGTCCTGGCTATCACAGTCCGCAGTGCGACCAGGATCTCTGTGGAATGAAGAAACACACCCTAAGAAACCCGTATTTATCTCTAAGTTATACTTCTTTTTTTAAATTAATTTATTTATTTGAAGTCAGAGTTACACAGAGAGAGGAGAGGCAGAGAGACAGAGAGGTCTTCCATCCGCTGGCTCACTTTCCAATTGGCCACAATGGCTGGAGCTGCACCAATCTGAAGCCAGGAGCCAGGAGCTTCTTCCAGGTCTCCCACATGGGTGCAGGGGCCCAAGCACTTAGGCCATCTTCTACTGCTTTCACAGGCCATAGCAGAGAGCTGTATCGGAAGTGGAGCAGCTGTGTCTCGAACCAGCACAAATAAATTTGGGATCCTGGCGCTTCAGGCAAGGGCGTTAACCCACTGCGCCACAGCGCCAGCCCCTCCAAGCTATACTTCTAACACTACAAACTGCAACAGACTAGACCACTGTGTCACTTATAGTCACAGCTGACACTGATCAAAGCAAGATAAATCAGAGGTGACACTGTCGGGCTCACCTAGAACGAAAGCCAAAGCAAAAACTCATTCCATCTAAACCATAAATTCTTTTTCAATAAAACCTAATCCATAAAGAAGAAGGGACTATTACACCAGATATGCAGACGCCAACGTAGGGACACAAGAAACATGGAATGACACCTCCAAAAGAACACAAGAGTTCTCCATAATTAGACCGTGATCTAAAGGAAATGTATGAAATGCCAGGAATAGAATTCAAAATAATGATTGTAAGAAACCTGAATACAATGTAAGATAATACACATAGATCCCATCGAGGTGGCATGTACCAATGCCATCTCACTGTTCCAGGTGATCAATTTCAGTTCACAGTTGGTCATGGTGGAGGGACTGGGAATCAAAGGGAGCACATAGACAAGTCTAGTACCTGCTAACGCTAACCAATGGAGTAAATAAAGGGGAGAGTGATCCAACATGGGAAGTGAGATACTCAGCAGACTCATAGAATGGCAGATGTCCTAAATAGCACTCTGGCCTCAGAATCAGCCCTAAAGGCATTCGGATCTGGCTGAAAAGCCCATGAGAGTATTTCAGGCATGGAAAGCCAAGACACTCTGGCAAAAAGATCTCTGTGAGTGAGATCCCAGTGGAAAGAACAGGTCATCAAAGAAGGAGGTACCTTTCTCTGAAGGGAGGAGAGAACCTCCACTGTGACTATGACCTTGTCTAAACAAGATAAGAGTCGGAGAACTCAGAGGGCTTCCATAGCCTTGGAAACTCATGACTGGAGCATAGGGAGATTACTGATGCCATAGACAGGAGTGTCAATTGGTAAAGTCAACAACAGGAGTCACTGTGCACTTACTCCTCATGTAGGATCTCTATCCTTAATGTGCTGTACATTGAGATTTAATGCTATAACGAGTACTCAAACAATATATTTCACTTTGTGTTTCTATGGAGGTGCAAACTGTTGAAATCCTTACTTAATGCATACTAAACTGATCCTCTGTAAAAAAAAAAAAAAAAAAAAAGAAATTATCAATTCCCAACTTGACTCTCACTGGCATTAAACATGACAATAGGTCTGCTCTGATTTCATCATCATTTAAAAAAAATCATCTATTATTTCTCACTTTATGTTTCTGTGTGGGAGCAAACTGTTGAAATCCATACTTAATGTATACTAAGCTGATCTTCTGTATATTAAGATAATCAAAAATGAATCTTGATGTGAATGGAAGGGGAGAGGGAGTGGGAAAGGGGAGGGTTGGGGGTGGGAGGGACGGTATGGGGGGGAAGCCATTGTAATCCATAAGTCGTACTTTGGAAATTTATATTCATTAAATAAAAGTTAAAAAATTAAAAAAAATACACATAGAGAGATTAAAGATATTAGGAAATCGACAAGTAGCATGAATAAAAATATTACTGAGGGCCGGCACTGTGGCATAGTGGGTAAAACCGCCGCCTGCAGAGCTGGCATCCCATATGGCCTCTGGTTCCTGTTCCGACTACCCCACTTCCAATCCAGCTCTCTAATAAGGCCTGGGAAAGCAGTAGAAGGTGGCCCAAGTCCTTGGGCCCCTGCACCCACGTGGGAGACCCAGAAGTTCCTGGCTCCTGGCTTCGGATTGGCGCAGCTCTGACCTTTGCGGCCAATTGGGGAGTGAACCAACTGATGGAAGACCCTCCCCCCCGCCTCTCTCTGTGTGTGTATGTGTGTGCGTAACTCTTTCAAATAAATAAATAAATCTTTTTTTAAAAAAAGAATAGACCAAATTGAGGAAAGAATTTCTGATCTTGAGGACAAAATTTTTGAAATAACATAATCATACAAAAATAAAGAGAAAAGAATTAAAAAGAATGAAGATCTACATAAAATTTGGGATACCATTAAACAACAAAATATCCATATTATAAGTATTCCTGAAGGAGAAGAAAAGGAAAATAACAGTTGAAAATTTCCCAGGTCTTGAAAGAGGCATGGACATCGAGATACAGGAAGCTAAAAGGACCCCAAGCAAACTCAACCATAAAAGATCTTCTCCAAGGCATATTGTTGCCAAACTCTCAAAAGTTGAGGACAAGGGGCTGGCGCTGTGGTGTAGCAGGTAAAGCCACCACCTGCAGTGCTGGCATTTGGCGCCAGTTCACGTCCCAGCTGCTCCTCTTCCCATCCAGCTCTTTGCTATGGCCAGGGAAAGCAGTAGAAGATGGCCCAAATCCTTGGGCCCCTGCACCCACGTGGGAGACCCAGAAGAAGCTCCTGGCTCCTGGTTTCGGATTGGCGCAGCTCCGGCCATTGTGGCCAATTGGGGAGTGAACCAGCAGATGGAAAATCTCTCTCTCTCTCTCTCTCTCTCTCTCTCTGCATCCCTGTGTAACTCTTACTTTCAAATAAATAAGTAAATCTTTTAAAAAAATTGAGGACAAGGAGAGAATTCTAAAGACAGTAAGAGAAAAACATCAAGTTACATATAAAGAAAAACCAATTAAGGCTGGAGCCGCGGCTCACTAGGCTAATCCTTCGCCTTGCGGCGCCGGCACACTGGGTTCTAGTCCCTGTCGGGGCGCCGGATTCTTTCCCGGTTGCCCCTCTTCCAGGACAGCTCTCTGCTGTGGCCAGGGAGTGCAGTGGAGGATGGCCCAAGTGCTTGGGCCCTGCACCCCATGGGAGACCAGGAGAAGCACCTGGCTCCTGCCTTCGGATCAGCGCGGTGCACCAGCCGCAGCGCACCAGCTGCGGCGGCCATTGGAGGGTGAACCAACGGAAAAGGAAGACCTTTCTCTCTGTCTCTCTCTCTCACTGTCCACTCTGCCTGTCAAAAAAAAAAAAACAAAACACAATTAGACCAAAATCAGACTTCTCAATAGAAACCCTAGAGGCCAGAAGAGAGTGGGATGATACATACATGATCTTTTTTTTTTAAATACATTGTTTGTTTTCTGATTATCGAGGTTTTTTTTTAAGAGTTATTTTATTTGTTTGAAACTCAGAGTTATACAGAGAGAGGCAGAGAGAGAGAGAGAGAGAGAGAGAGGTCTTCCATCCGATGGTTCACTCCCCAGATGGCTGCCACAGCCGGAGCTGCACCAATCCGAAGCCAAGAGCCAGGAGCTTTTTCCAGGTCTCTCACATGGGTGCAGGGGCCCAAGGACTTGAGCCATCTTCTACTGCTTTCCCAGGCCATAGCAGAGAGCTAGATCGGAAGAAGAGCAGCCAGGACTAGAACTGGTGCCCATATGGGATGCCAGCACTTCAGGCCAGGCGTTAACCCACTGCGCCACAGCCCCGGCCCCACACACATGGTCTTAAAAAAAAAAAAATTCCAACGAAAAATAGTATATCCAGCAAAGCTATCCTTTAGAAGTGAAGGAAAAATAAGATATTTCCCAGATAAGCAAAAACTGAGAGAATTCACCACCAACAACCACCCTTACAAGAAATTCTAAAGGGAATCCTGCATTAGAAGTAACTATCAGGGGCCGGGGCTGTGGTGGAGTGGGTGAAGCCACCACGTGCAGTGCCAGAATCCCATATGGATGCCGGATTGAGTCCCGGCTGCTCCACTTCTGATCCAGCTCTCTGCTGTGGCCTGGGAAAGCTGTAGAAGATGGCCCAAGTACTTGGGTACCTGTTCCTGCTTGTGAGACATGAAAAGAAGCTCCTGGCTCCTGGCTTCGGATCAGCCCAGCTCCGGCCGTTGAGGCCATCTGGGGACTGAACCAGCAGATGGAAGACCTCTCTCTATCTCTCTTTCTCTCTGTCTTTGCCTCTGCCTCTCAAATAAATAAATAAATAAATAAATCTTTTTAAAAAAAGTGAACATCATGGGAAATCACATGACACCACTAAATTCACTAACAGAACAGGTATAATCAGTATCCAATCAACAAAATGACAGGTGTTAATTCTTATCTATCTATATTAACCTTGAATGTAAATGGATTAAATTCAACCGCCAAAAGACTTAGGTTGGCTGAATGCATAAAAAACTAAGGCCCCAGTATATGTTGCCTGCAAAAAACTCACTTCACAAACAAAGAGACACATAGACTGAAAGTGAAGGGCTGGAGAAAGATATACCAGGCAAATGGAAGCCAAAAATCCTCAAATCAGATAAAACAGAATTTAAATCAAAAACTGTAAGAACATTATATTTTGATAAAAGCATTGATTCAGTAAGAAGATACAGCAATCATATATGCATCCCACAGAAGACCACCCAGATATACACAGCAAATACTATTAGATCTAAAAGGAGATATAGACTCCAGTGCAATAATAGTGAGTGACTTCAACACCCCACTCTCATCAATGGACAGATCACCCAGACAGAAAATCAATAAAGATACATCAAAGTTGAAACGTACTGTTGAGCAAACGGTTTAACATTTACATGACATTTCACCCAGCAGCTACAGAATAAACAATCTTCTCATCAGCACATGGAACATTTTCTGGGATATACCATATATTAGGCCACAAATCAAGTCTTAGTACATTTAAAAAGATCAAAATCATATCATGTATCTGCTCAGACAAAAAGGAATAAAACTAGAAATCAACAACAAGAACAACAGAACACTCATAAATACATGGAACTTTTTTTTTGACAGGCAGAGTGGACAGTGAGAGAGAGACAGAGAGAAAGGTCTTCCTTTTGCCCTTGGTTCACCCTCCAATGGCTGCCACAGCTGGCGTGCTGCTGTCGGCGCACCGCACTGATCCGAAGGCAGGAGCCAGGTGCTTCTCCTGGTCTCCCATGGGGTGCAGGGCCCAAGGACTTGGGCCATCCTCCACTGCACTCCTGGGCACAGCAGAGAGCTGGCCTGGAAGAGGGGCAACCGGGACAGAATCCGGCGCCCCGACCAGGACTAGAACCCGGTGTGCTGGCACCGCAAGGCGGAGGATTAGCCTAGTGAGCCGCGGCGCCAGCCTAATACATGGAAATTAAACAACATGCTAATGAATGACCAATGGGTCATTGAACAAATTAAAAATAAAAAGCTTTCTTGAAATATATGAAAATAAAAACATGTCCTGTGGGATACAACAAAAGAAGTATTAAGAGGGAAGTTTATAGCATTAAGTGCTTACATTAAAAAAAAAACAGAAGAAATGTCTCAAATAAATGATATGATGATTCATCTCGAAGACTTCGGAAAACATGAACAAACCAAACAAAATCAGCAGGAGGAGAGAAATATTAAGGATCAGAGCAGAGCTAAATATAATTGAAACTATGAAAACAATCAAAAATTAAAACAAAAAGCTGATTTTTGAGAAGATAAACAAAGTAGATAAACTTTTGGCCAGACTAGCAAAGAAAAAAGGAGAAAAATCTAAATAAGTAAAATTAGAGATGAAAAAGGAGATATTACAACTGACACCAATGAATACAATGGATCAAAAGGAACTACTATGAAAAACTGTATGCTAGCAAATTGGAAAACCTCAAAGAAATAGATAAATTCCTGGATACATATAACCTACTAAGATTAAATCAAGAATATATAGACAATTTAAACATATCCATAACAGGTAATGAGATTGAAACAGTAATTAAAAGTTTCCAGCAAAGAAAAGTCCAGGGCCTGATGGTTTTAAGACTGAATGCTACAAAACATTACGGAGGAACTAATTCCAATACTTTTCGAACTATTACAAAATATTGAACAGGATGGAACTCTGCCAAATTTTTTATGAGGCCAGCATCACTCTGATACCAAAACTGAATAAAGATACAACACAAAAAGAAGACAATAGACCTACATCCTTGATGAACATAGATGCAAAGATTTCCACAAAATACTAGCAAACCAACTCCAAAACCACAGCAAAAAGATAATACATCACAATCAAGTGGGATTTATTCCAGAGGTACAATGGTGGTTCAACATTTGCAAATCAATAAACGTCATAAATAACCTCAACAAAATGAACAAAAAATATACAGTCATTTCAATAGATTTGTAGAAAGCAGTGGACAAGATTAACACCCCTTCATGATAAAAACCCTCCATAAATTAGGTATAGAAGGAACATACTTCAAAATTATAAAGGCTGTATATGACAAACCAACAGCCAATGTCATACTGAATGGGGAAAAACTGAAAGCATTTTCTGTCAGATCTGGAACAAGGCAAGTATGTCTACTTTCATCACTCTTATTCAATATAGTACTGAAAGTATTAGCAAGAGCAATTAGGGAGGAGAAAGAAATAAAGGGCACCAAAATTTGAAAAGAGGAAGTCACATTATCCATGTTTGCAGATGATGCGATGTTGTACATGGAAAAACCTAAGCACTCCACCAAAAAGCTGTTAGAACTGATATACCAATTCTGTGAAGTTGGAGTTTACAAAATAAACGTGAAAAAACAGTAGCTTTTATATGCTAATGATGAACTCATTAAAAGAGAAATTAAGAAAGAAATTCCATTCACAATAGCCATAAAAGTAGTCAAACATTTAGAAATAAATTTAACCCAAGAAGTGAAATATATCTACAATGAAAATTATAAAACACTGATGAAAGAAATCAACAAAGCCACAAAAAAATGGAAAGATGTCTTGCTCATGGATTGGAAGAATCAATATCATTAAAATGTCTATACTACCAAAAGCTATCTATAGATTCAGTGCAATTCCTATCAAAATACCAATGACATTTTTCACGGAATTAGAAAAAAACAATTCTAAAAAATTCATATGGAATCACAAAAGACCCAGAGTAACAAAAGCGATCCTGAGCAAAAAAACAAACAAAAAAAATCAAGCTGGAGGCATCACAATACCTGACTTCAAAGCATTATACATAAATAAATCTTTAGGAAAAAAAAAAAAAAAAAAAGGACGGGTGCCGGTGCTGTGGCGCAGCGGGTTAATGCCCGGGCCTGAAGCACTGGCATCCTATATGGGCACTGGTTCGATACCCGGCTGCTCCACTTCCAATCCAGCTCTCTGCTATGAACTGGGAAAGCAGAACAAGATGGCCCAGGTCCTTGGGCCCCTGCACCCGTGTGGGAGACCTGGAGGAAGCTCCTGGCTCCTGGCTTCGGATCAGCACAGCTCCAGCTGTTGCAGCTGCTTGGGGAGTGAACCATCGGATGGAAGACCTCTCTCTCTCTGCTTCTCCTCTCTGTGTTAACTCTGACTTTCAAATAAATAAATAAATCTTCAAAAACAAAACAAAGCATATTACAAAGCAATAGTAATTTAAAAAGCACAGTACTGGCATAAAAACCAACACATAGATCAATAGAACAAAATAGAGATTAATTAATTAATAGAAATTAATCCACATACATACAGTCAACTGATTTTTTATAAATGTGCTCAGACTATACATTGGTGTAAGGATAATCTCAATAAATGGTGCTGGCAAAACTGTATGTATATGCGTAGAAAAATGAAATTAGATACACATATACACAATATACAAAATGACAAAAATATAAAACAAAGTGATGAAAATATGCTTACAGTAATACTGATGCTGATTCACACAGACATTTCTTTCTTGCTTTTATTTTTTTCTTTTTTAATTTTAGCTCTCACATATAAGGGAAAACATACAGTATTTGTCTTTTTTTTAACAATGTGCCAAATGTTTTTTCATCCTAAGTTACATTTGCAAAGGGCTGTGATTTCTGCTGTTACCTTTTTTTTTTAAAGATTTATTCATTTATTTGAAAGGCCGAGTAATAGAGAGGCAGAGGCAGAGATAGAGCTGTCTTCCATCTGCCAGTTCACTCCTGGATGGCTGCAACTGCCAGAGCTGGGCTGATCCAAAGCCAGGAGCCAGGAGCTTCTGAGTCTCCCATGTTGGTGCAGGGGCCCAAGGATTTAGTCGATCTCCTACTGCTTTCCCAGACCATAGCAGAGAGTCAGATTGGAAGTGGAGCAGCCTGGACTCAACCCAGTGCTCATATGGGATACTGGCACTGCAGGCGGAGGCTTTACCCACTATGCCACATTTCCAGCCCCTCTGCTTTTACTTTTGACCTTGATGGATGAAAAAGTGAGGCGAATGAGCCGTTTTAAGCTGAGGGTGTCTCTGCTCCAGTATTTGTCTTTTTGTGTCCAGCTTATTTCACTCAACATGATGCCCTCCAGTTGCATCCATTTAAATGGTAGAATTTCATTCTTTTTTATAGCTGAATAATAGTCCACTGTGTGTACACACACACACACACACACACAAACCACATTTTCTTTCATCTGATGATGGACACCTTAGTTGATTCCATATTTTGGCTCTCATTATTTACAAAAATCAACTCAAGATGGCTCAACGACCTAAATCTAAGACCTGAGACTATGCAGTTGTTGGAAGAAAATGTTGGGGAAACACTCCAAGACACTGGAGTAGGTGATGACTTCTTAGATAAGACCCTAAAGCACAGGCAACAAATGGGATTATATCAAACTCAGAAGCTTCACAGCAAAGGAAACAATCAACAGAGTGAAGAGGCATCCAACAGAATTGGAAAAAATATTTGTGAAGTACCTATCTGACAAAGGATTCATGTCAGCAACTCAAAAAACTCAACCACAAAAAAACAAGCAATCCAGTGAAGAAATGGGCAAAGGATCTCAATAGACAGTTCACAAAAGAACTACAAATGGCCAACAAACATGAAAAAATGCTCAACATCACTAGCCATCAGAGCAATGTGAATCAAAACCACAGAGATATCACCTCACTCCTGTCAGAATGGTGTTAGCCAAAAGACAGAGAACAACAGATGCAGGTGAGGATGTGGAGAAAGAACACTTATACACTGTTGTTGGGAATGTAAACTAGTGCAGTCGCTGTGGAAAACCATAGAAATTTATTAAAAAAAAAAAAACTAGAAATAGACTTGCCATATGATCCAGCAATTCCACTACTGGGTATAGACCCAAAAGATATGAACACGTTGTATAAAGAGATACCTGTACCACCATGTTTATAGCAGCACTGTTCACAATAGCCAAAATTTGTAATCAACCAATGTGTTCATCATCAGATGAATGGATAAAGAAAATGTGATTATATATAAATAATATATATATATTGTGTATATATATACACACACACAATGTAATTATTCAGCTGTAAAAAAGAATGAAATTCTACCATTTGTATCAAAATGGAAGTAACTGGAGGACATCATGTTGAGTGAAGTAAGTGTGACACAGAAAGACAAACACTGCATTTTATCCCTTATACGTGGGAGCTAAAATTAAAAAGAAAAATCAAAAAACAAAAGCAAAGAAATGTCTGTGTGTATTTGTGTTGTTGCAAATATATTTTTGGCAAACTTTGTTTTATATTTTTGTCAAACCAATGGTTGAGAACATTATACTGCCTTAGTTTTTTTTTTCTTTTTTTTTTCTTTTTTTCTTTTTTTTGACAGGCAGAGTGGACAGTGAGAGAGAGAGAGACAGAGAGAAAGGTCTTCCTTTTGCCGTTGGTTCACCCTCCAATGGCCGCCACGGCCGGCGCGCTGCGGCCGGCACACCGCGCTGATCCGATGGCAGGAGCCAGGTGCTTCTCCTGGTCTCCCATGGGGTGCAGGGCCCAAGGACTTGGGCCATCCTCCACTGCACTCCCTGGCCACAGCAGAGAGCTGGCCTGGAAGAGGGGCAACCGGGACAGAATCCGGCTTTTAATGATCTGTGAATATTTTAAAATTTACTGTATATAGTTGAAATGGTCATGTTTCTATTTGATTATTGTTTATATCCCTTGCATATATTCCTGCTGAACTAGGGTCTTTTACCTTTTACTTGTTGATCTTTCGCCTGGGAAAGCAGCAGAAGATGACCAAGTACTTGGGACCCTGCATACACATGGGAGACTTGGATGAAGCTCCTGGATCCTGGCTTCAGTCTGGCCCAGCCCTAGCCATTGCAGCTATTTGGGGAGCGAATCAGCAGATGGAAGATCTCTCTGTCTCTCCTTCTCTATCTGTAACTTTGTCAAATAAATAAATAATTTTTTTTTTAAAGAAAAGGATGGGAGTGAGGTGAAGAGTGAGAGGGAGGAAGGGAATATCATTATAGTCTTACAATTGTGTCTATGAACTACATTGAATCTGTTCTCTTTGTATTAATATTTATTAGCATAAACAATCAACATCAGAAACCAAGAGGGGCCAGCAGTGTGGCATAGCAGGTAAAGCCAGTGCCTGGGATACCGGTATCCCATATGGGCACTGGTTTGAGTCCCAGCTGCTGCACTTCTGATCCAGTTAGCTGCTAATGTGCCTGGGAAAAGCATTGGAGGATGGCCCAAGTGCGTGGACACCTGTACCCATGTGGGAGACCCAGAAGAAACTCTGGGCCCCTGGCTTCTGCCTGGTATAGCCCTGGCCATTGCAGCCATTTGTGGAGTGAACCAGCAAATAGAACATCCCTCTCTCTCTTTCTCTCCTCCTCTCTCTAAAACACTGCCTTTCAAATAAAAAAAATCTTAAAAAAAAAAAAACCAAGAAAGGTATAAGCACAATATAGAGTACATTCCTTTTAGAAATCAAATAACAACCAAAAAAAATGTAGTTGAAAGAAAAACAGGTTTTTCCAGGTGAGTTAGGTCATTCTCTTTACTTAATGATTAACACAGATCTTTGTTAAATTTCTACTAAAAAAATCCATGTGCAATGTTTGATGAAAAATAAAATGATTTTTTTGCAAGTTCCTCTCTACTTCAGAAGATTAATTTTATGGGGAGAGACTTGGAGTCCTTAGTTTTTAATACTCATTCCTGTGAAACATCAGTTAAATGTTCATGAATATACTCATGTGTTCTCTTTTTTCCTTAGTACAATTGTCAGTAATCTGGCAGAAGCACAGCCTAATCTCTGCCAAACAAAATTCCAGTATTTAATAAGAAAATACATATTTGATGCCTTTGCCAAAAATGCAAAGTCCCTTATATAAGCTAATGGAATTAAAAAGAAATCCCTAGTGCCTAGTAACAGAATAAAGTTAAAGAAACACAACACACACACACACACACACACACATACTTAAGGAAAACTACCTTTCAAAACCGAAGTTTACACAACAAATGGACAGCTGTAATTTTGTATGTAAAATATATTTTGGAACAGTAAAATCTATTGAAACAAGAGTTTTCATTTCAAACCAAGATTACTGTTTAAATACATATCATCTCAACTAACTATACCCTAGTCTGTGTTTGTAAATTTAAATTCTTCTGGGAAATTCAAGGCAGAAAATAACAAAGTTTGATTTCTCTTGGGTTCTTCTGTTTTTGTATTTGAGAGGTAGAATGACAGAGAAAGGCTAAGCTCCCCTCAGCTGGTTTACTCCCCAAATGTCCATATGGGTCAGTGCTAGGCAGGAGCTGGAACACAATCCAGGTCTCCAACATGGAAGACAGGGACTCAATTACTTGAACAATAACTACTGTTTCCCAAGGTCGACATTAGCCAGAAGCTGGAGTCGGGAGCTGGAGCTGGGAATTGAAGCCAGGCACTCTGATGTGGGACACAGGCCATTTTTTAAAAAGATTTAGTTTTTTATTTAAAAGGCAGAGTGACAGAGAGTGAGGAGGGAGATTCACACATCCACACAGATCTTCTATCCACTGGAAATGCCCACAACAGCTGAGGTTGGGCCAAGCAGAAGTCAGGAGCTCCAAACTCCGCCTTCGTCTCCCAGGTGAGTGGCAGTTCTTGGGCTGTCCTGTGCTGCTTTCCCAGGTGCATTAGCAGGAAGCAGTATCAGAAGCAGAGGAGCTGGGAGTAGAACCAGCACTCTGATAATGGGATGTCTGGTATCTCTCAAGTGGCAACTTAACCCGTTGCCCCACAACAGCCACCCCAGGACATAAGCATTTTAACCGCTAGGCTAGATGCTGACTCCATACTTGCTCTGGAACAGTAGTCATATCCTTTAAGTATTTATTCATAAGCCTATAGCTAACAAGTATAGGCCCGTGCCAAAAGATTGCTTATGCTCTCATCATTAATAATGGTTCATTTAATCTTAGAAATCTCAAATTAAATAGAATAAGACTTTTTTATAGAAAACTTTTATTTAATAAATATAAATTTTGAAAGTACAACTTTTTTTTTTAATTTTTTTTTTACAGGCAGAGTGGACAGGGAGAGAGAGAGAGACAGAGAGAAAGGTCTTCCTTTGCCGTTGGTTCACCCTCCAATGGCCGCCGCGGCCGGCGTATCGCACTGATCTGAAGCCAGGAGCCAGATGCTTTTCCTGGTCTCCCATGGGGTGCAGGGCCCAAGGACTTGGGCCATCCTCCACTGCACTCCCTGGCCACAGCAGAGAGCTGGCCTGGAAGAGGGGCAACCGGGACAGAATCCGGCACCCCGACCAGGACTAGAACCCGGTGTGCCGGCGCCGCAAGACGGAGGATTAGCCTAGTGAGCCACGGTGCCGGCTGAAAGTACAACTTTTGGATTATAGCGGTTCTTGCTCCCAAAACCACCCTCCCACCCAAAACCATCCTATCTCCTAATCCATCTCCCACCCCATAGAATAAGACTTTTAAAAAACCAACTCTCAAGCTGGCTAGATGTCTAAAAGTTTGCTAGGTTGTGCAAGTTTTTGTTATAAGCAAACCAGTAGTTGTGGAAAAAGAAGAGAAAACTAAGGCCTCTGTCACCTAACCTTACCTTAGATTATTATTTTGGTCACAGCAGAGACCAATATAGACCTCCAAGTGTGGGTTTAAACAACTGGAGGCCTTTAGAGGTCTAAACCTGTACTGTCTTCTTTGGTTCTCTATGCCACTTTAAAACTGTCAGTACTGAAACAGATTCAGATGTCTTAACTATTAGGAATTAGAGAGACTGACTCCTTCCAACTCTGAAATTCTATCATTCCAAATTAATGGCTCACATTTTACCAAAGTTTTGGCTCTCTACAAGTGCATATCTGCTCTGTACAATCTCAACTGTTGCTCTAGTGCTAGCACTTGTGAGTGAGCCTTCAAATACTTCTCTTTTTTTAAGGAATTATTTTTCTTTATTTGAAAGAGTTACATTACAGAGAGAGGTAGAGCCAGAGAGAGAGGTCTTCTTTCTTTTTTTTTAAGATTTATTTTATTTATTTGAAAGACAGAGTTACAGAGAGAGAGAGAGAGAGAGAGAGAGAGAGAGAGAGAGGTCTTTCATCCACTGGTTCACTCCCCAGATGGACACAAAGGCCGGAGCTGAGCCAAACCGAAGTCAGGAGACAGGAGCTGCTTCCGGGTCTCCCACGTGGGTGCAGGGGCCCAAGGACTTGGGCCATCTTCTACTGCTTTCCCAGGCTATAGCAGAGAGCTGGATCAGAAGAGGAGCAGCCGAGACTAGAACTGGCACCCATATGGGATGCTGGCACTTCAGGCCAGGGCTTTAACTCACTGTGCCCCTTGAGAGGTCTTTCATTCTGCTGGTTCACTCCCCAAATGACCACAATGGCCAGAGCTGAGCTGATCTGAAGCCAGGAGCCTGGAGCTTCTTCCAGGTCTCCCTCATGGGTGTAGGAGCACAAGGCAATTGGGACATCTTCTTCTTTCCCAGGCCATTGCAGAGAGCTAGATCGGAAGAGGAGCAACCCAGACTCGAACTAGTGCCTATATCGTATGCTGGTGCCATAAGTTGGGGCTTTAACCCACTGTGCCACAGTGCAAGCCCCCAAATACGTGTTAATTCTTGCATTGCTTGAATGAAGGACAATTTAATGGCAAAGAACAACGTGGGACTATTTTGAACTGAGCACTCAATGAAAGGGTTAAAGAGATATTCTCATTATAAAAGTTCATTTACTGCATGTAAGGCATTTTCTTTTTAATTTATTTGACAGATAGAGTTAGACAGTGAGAGAGAGAGACAGAGAGAAAGGTCTTCCCTCCGTTGGTTCACCCTCCAAATGGCTGCCACGGCCAGAGCTACGCCGATCCAAAGCCAGGAGCCAGGTGCTTCCTCCTGGTCTCCCATGGGGTGCAGGGCCCAAGCACTTGGGCCATCCTCCACTGCACTCCCTGGCCACAGCACAGAGCTGGCCTGGAAGAGGAGCAGCCAGGACTAACCTAGCACACATATGGGGTGCTGGCGCTGCAAGCAGAGGATTAGCCAAGTGAGCCACAGCGCCAGCCCCAGGCATTTTTTTTATAAGATGTTACATTTTATGTCTTCATGTTTTGGTCTCCCTAGAAATCACAGGACTGGGTCAGCAATGAATTACAGGGAAAAAAGTAAGAAAGGTGGGCAATGAATTATAGGGAAAAGTAAGAAAGATGCATTCATTTGAAAAGAACTCCATCAGTCTCATTTATAAGTTTCAGCACTTTAGTTCTGGATTCAGACCCTGTATCATATCCCAGTGCTTTTCAAACTTTAGCCTACATCTATAACTACTTAGAGAGCTTGTTAAAACAGGGAGCCTGAGGTAGAGCCCATGAATTCACATTCTGATTAAGTTCCCAGGTAACACAGATGCGAGGACACTTTGGGAACCATCAGATACCTATGTATCATACAGTTAGCTACATAAACAAATTACCAATGAAATAGTGGGAATGTGGTATAAAGGTATTATTAAATGATAATGTCAGTTTTCAGAGGGTTTCACTTCCTTTTGTCTTCAAATTAAGGGCAAACAAATTGATGTTAGTTTTTTTTTTTTTAAATGTTCGTTAAAATTCAGCAGTAACCACAGTGAGTTAACAACTCACATACTTATGTAAAATATTCTGTGAGAGACACATAATGAGGTGATCACGGGAGAAATGACATGATGTCTAGGATTTACTTTAGACCACGTACAGAACGTGTGTGTGTGGCGGCAAGTCCTACGTGAAACATACGTGGCGGAAAGTTATAATGATGGAAGCAGACTGAAGGCTACCATGAGTTCACTCCACTTTTCTCACTACTTTCATCTAAGTTGGAAAATTTCTGTCATACAAAGTTTTGGAAACTCACATCTTCTCCAATATTAATGGAATGTGCATTTGACACATAAAATATGGGCTGCATTTAAGACAAGGTTCTTAAGGGTTTAAGTCAGATAACAGTTTCAAACATTAGATAAGCAGTGCCTCCACGGAGACCTGAAACCTAACTCTTAATTTAGAAACGTCCATTGTGAACAGGAAAGGGCAAGGGACTAGCCAACGAGAACACCTACTTCTAAATTTCTCACTGCCAAAGGATCCGCTAACTCCTTGCTCTTTATCCTACCAGACTGCTCAGTTTCTGAAACTCTCTAGGCAGCTACTTTTTCAGACTCACAAAAATCTTTCTTTGCTGCCTGCTTCAAAGGGGGCAGTGATTTTTTTTTAGCTTCATTGCTACTCAATTGCTCAAGCTTTCTTATAGTGACTATAATATCCCTTGAAACAACCAGAAAAATATTTATGGGAGATGGGTGTGAAGACTGTTCACACTGGGACCAGCGCTGTGGTGCAGCGGGTTAATGCCCTGGCCTAAAGTGCTGGCATCCCATATGGGCACCGAATCGAGACCCGGCTGCTCCACTTCCAGTCCGGCTCTCTGCAATGGCCTGGGAAAGCAGTAGAAGATGGCCCAAGTCCTTGGGCCCCTGCACCCACGTGGGAGACACGGAAGAAGCTCCTGGCTCCTGGCTTCGGATCAGCACAGCTCTGGCCGTTGTGTCCATCTGGAGAGTGAACCAGCGGATGGAAGACCTCTCTCTCTCTTCCCTCTCCTCTCTCTCTGTAACTCTGACTTTCAAATAAATAAATAAATCTTAAAAAAAAAAAAAAAAGACTGTTCACATTGGGACCAGCGCTGTGGTGCAGCGGGTTAATGCCCTGGTCTAAAGCGCCGGCATCCCTTATGGGCGCTGGTTCTAGTCCCGGCTGCTCCTCTTCCAGTCCAGCTCTCTGCTATGTCCTGGGAAAGCAGTAGAAGATGGTCCAAGTCCTTGGGCCCCTGCACCCACGTGGGAGACCCAGAAGCTCCTGGCTCCTGGCTCCAGATCAGTGCTGCTCCAGCCATTGCGGCCATCTGGAGAGTGAACCAGCGGATGGAAGACCTCTCTCTGTCTCTACCTCTCTCTGTAACTGTCTTTCAAATAAATAAAATAAATTCTAAAAAAAAGACTGTTCATATTTATACAATTTCAAAATTTTAAGATCTATTTCAAAGACAGAGTGACAGAGGGGAGAGGGGAGGGAGAAGGAGAGGGAGAGAGAAAGAGAGAGAGACAATCTTCCATCTACTGGTTCACTCCCCAAATGCCCACAACAGCCAAGAATGGGCCAAGAGAAGCCAGGAGCCCAGAACTCCATCCCAGTCTCTCACATAGGTGACAGGGTCTCAAGTACTTGAGATATCATCTGCTGCCTGCTGCTTGCTGCCTACCAGGTGCATTAGCAGGAAGCTGGATGGGAAGACAAAGGTGGGACAAGATCCCAGATATTCTGATATGGGATGTGGATATCCCAAGCAGCAGCAGAGGCACTGTGCCACAATGTTTACCCCATATACATTTGTTAAACTGAATTTTAAAACAGATTTTGTTTTGAAAGAGTAGGAAACAGAATGAATCTTCCATCCACGGGTTCATTCCGCAGATGGCCGCAATGGCCAGGGCCAGGCAGAGCCGGGAGGCGCAAAGCCAGGAGCTTCATCTGGGTCTCCCTCGTGGGTGCAGGGACCCAAGCACTTGGGCCATCTTCTGCTGCTGCTTTGTACTTGATGTATATACCTTACGCCTGGTATTATAGCATTAGATGTACAAGGAACCTTCAAAAGGTTCATGGAAAATCTGTATTCTGAACAAACCATGCACAGATTTCAAAATTTTCTTGCACCAAAGTAAATTCATCCTTTAATTCCATTTTTTCCATGGACTTTTTTGAGGATCCCTCATATATTTTGGAGGTTACACTTTAGTATTTTTAAGAGGGCTATTTTTTGAGAAAGTGAAACAAACACAAAGTAAAAATGTCATTTTAAAGAATAGTACTTTATTGAATAAGTTTTATTCACAGAAAAATAAGCTTTAATCTACAATGAATGCCAGATTATACAGCAGAAAACAATTTTCTTAGTTTTCCATACTGATGGAAAGATTTCTACTAAATAATAAACAGTCATAACATTATATTCACAAATATAGTACTCTGTCTCAAAACATTTCACAATTATTCACAATACTAATACAATAACATAAGAATCATTCACTCTGTCAGGTTAAAGTTTAACTAAGAAAAAATGCAAAATCTAACAGAAATTACATTAAAGCTTTTATTACATCAAATCAAAAATGCAAATTTGTTACTTAGACAAAACTGTAAAATATACTTATATAGTACTTTAAATGTTATATGATACATAAGAATGTAGTAAATCCCAAAAATCTGTATTTCATACCTGCAAGCTTTAGACTTCAAAACAGAATATTACCACCCAAATACTAGTGTAGTATTGACCAATTTGAAGAAATAGATATTTAAGATTGTCCTGCTGTATCAATTATAAAGTGTCACCTAATATGCAATGAAAGCTAGGGCATAATGGAAAGAATAGTTGAAAAAAATTAACTTTGACACCTCCCAGGAGAAGCAGGTTGGTGACATGTTTCACCTTCAAACTATGTCCCAGTCAGGGCTCTGCCACTAATTAGCTACCTATAAGCTTGGACAAACCACCGCACCTTTGAGCCTTAGCTGCCTCACCTATGAAATGGAGGGGATGAATTAGGTACTCTCCCAGGTCATTTCTCTCTCTGACATGCTATGGTTCTATGATGCTGAGAAAGAAATCCATGCTGTGTTAAGTGTACAAGAGTCAAATTGAAACTGATTATTAAGGTGGGAATAAGTCACCTGTTTATCTTAGGAAAGCTCAACTAAATTTGATAATAAGTTTTTCAAATACTTTTAAAAGAATTTAAATATTTGAAAGGATCTGACCTATTTATTGACTGTAATTTATATCTTGACTATGAAAAACACCAAAAAAATATGAGCATTATCGAAACAGTTATGTAAGAACTTCTTCTAAGTTTTAACTCACATTTCCAGGTAAAGGCAAACACATGGAGGGGTGAAACAGTGTTATGATGGGAATGAATATTTGTAGCACACCTGGTTTCCTTAAACTCTTATAGCCTCGTAAGATGTTATTCTTATTTCACAAATGAAGAAATGGCTATTTTTCAAAAGTAGATTTGGCTAAAAAGAATTATGTCTGTCAAATATTCTTTACAATTTTATTATTTCTTTAATGGCAATGATATACAGCCTATGCCATTTCTCACTCCCTCGGGTGCTCTTCCCATTCAACACCTGCATAATCAGGAAATAAAATAATGATTTGTGTCTAACAGGTACAATAAATGCACCAAATGATGGAGTGGTAATCTCCAGAAAGTTCAAAATACAAATTTTATCCACTAAAATAACAACAGAAAAAATTTACATAACAAAAGAGTATTAACAGTATCAAATCACATTACATACATTCACTATACCCACACTATCCCACCTCAGTCCCTAACCAAAGCGGGGGGGGAATCAAATCTAGCAGGAAAGGGGAATACAGAGCCATTAATTGATAAGCCAGTTTGTTTTATAAATGCTACACTCATTTCTCAAAAATTAAGACAAGATTTTTCATCAGCCAACTAAATATTATAAAGACAATTGTTCATTACAAAATAACATGAATCTTCACATGACCAAAATAGGATAATATGAATGATGTCTTTGAAACTCTAGAGTGAATTTTATACAGCAGGGTAATGTCTACATGGAAATACTGATAACTATGGGGAGTGGTGGGGGTGACAGAAGAGGGGAGGTGTAGATTCAGACATGGTTACAGTTTTGACCTTGCAAGTAATCAAATTTTACAAAATTAGCTGGAAAGAATATGGTGCTTTTTGCAGTACGAACACAGAAACACACTGGTAGGTTTCCAAAAATCTGATTAGAAGTTGGAGTGCTGAGCGATTTTAAGAACCTGAAGCAACAGCATTTCTAAACAATTCTTAAAATAAACTTGTTAGCCACATCAGCTTCATGCATTAAATTTCGCAACTCATGGAGAGGGAAAAAAAAAAAAAAGAGTTGCTTAACTCTAAAGCACACAAGCTTTAAAAAAAGAGTTTTAATGAACTGAGGCTCCAAGAACAGGAAAAGCCTTATGTTAAAACAATCAAGTCCTTGAGTCCTTGCCTAACAGCTAACTTGAACTATCTACCTGACTTACAGCTGAAGTGTCCTGGAAAACATACTTTAAATACTTGAACACCTTTTCCCCCTTATAAAATGCTTTAAATTGAAACTAAAATTTAAGGCTTACACTACAGAGGTCAAATTCAACTTAGTGACTATCTCAGTAAACCTAAGTGGAAGCTAGTGCAAAGGTGAAGAACTGCTGATTTACAGAAATGAAACAAAAACAGGGCAGTCATCGTCACTTCATTTTTTTAAACTGTCATTGAAATCTGCAGGGTTTTAAATGAATATCACTTACTGTAGTAATCAACAGAGGTTAGGAAAGCATAACAATATGCTTCTCTTAGAAAATACAATGAAAAAGATCATTTTTAAAAAGTTGCAGTAAATGCCTCATTGACCTCTGTAATAGGTCTGATGCAAGAAATCTTGTAATGTAAACCTTGGGTGTTCTATGAAGCATTTTTAAACTTCTATTTCTTAATCACACTGAGTTGTATTCAAGTGTTTTTTTTAAAAAAAAACAGCTATTCTTTTCTTGTCAGTATTTTATAATTTCTAAGAGACTTTAAAGGATCTTGAGAGAACATTAACTTCAGAAGTATCTATTACTATTACTAGTCAAAACAACAACAAAAAATATAGGTACAAGAAGGACTTAACCTTTTGTCTTATGTACATCTTAATTATCCTAACAGTAAAAACTCACATGAAACTTTAAGATACAAGATGATATGAGAATCTCAATATGGACAGCTGTCACTATAACTACAAGCAGTATACAAACATGCTTCTACTTTTACCTACATAAGCTGACAGATGTTTAAAATACTGGGTTAACAAAGATCTTTTAGTAAAGTGACTTAGGCAGGCTTAAACTAGCAAGGATTAAGGATGAATCCTTACTAATTAATTGGAAGATCTGAGACATATTTTATATTTCATTTTACAAAATCAGAAATATTTATTTTGAAACAAGATAAGACATGGTCTACCTGTCAGAAAACTACCACTCAGAAATATTTTTCATCCACAAAGCAGGAAAAACATAAAAACATTTAAATTTCACATTGGCACCAAAAAGGTTAACTGCCCTGCCTTCTTGGATTAGAAAAACTAAAGCTGAGCAATAAGTAGTTTTGCAGGCGTTTGAACATGCCTAAGCCTTTAAATCAGTAAAATATTTTCTACAAATTCTGATTACAAAAGTAATACATACTTATAAAAATTCAAACAGAAAAAAAGGAAAAAAACAGAAAGTGAAAGGCCCCTGTATACCCTCTGTGGGACCCATCCTCCCACCCCCCTCAAGAGAACTCACATTTAAGTTTGGTGCTTATCTTTCCAGGTGTTTTGTTCTACACATATACAAAACACACATATCTTGACTTGGCTTATAATATACACAGTGTTTTGCTACTTGCATTTTACACTTAAAATATCTTTGACCTCTTTCCATGTCAGTACATCTTGGCTAGATGGCATTGTATCACTGAATACCCTTTGAAAAATGGCAAAATCACTTTTTGAAATTATTCATGCAAGTGTGTGTTCATAATTTTAAAAGGAACAGAATCCTAAAACACAAAGATAAGCATCTAAAAATAATCTCTATCTTTCCATCAGATGAATGGTTCATTCCTTTTTCACACAAAACAAATTATGCGATTGGGGAGATTAGCTCTAATCTCCAAGTTTCTACAGAATGCTCCCTTTGCTAAGTCTATCTGAAAAGAATGAAAAACTCAGACAATTAATTCACTTACACTTAGAAACTAAGTCAGTGTACTACCAATACACACTGTGATCAGTTAAAATGTGATGCTTCTTAGTCTAAGGTTTCAACTAAATAACAGTAAAACAACTGGAAAAATAATACAGTTAATAACCTGAAAAATCCAGAAATTCAAATTTAAGATTGCCAACTAACCCATTACTTTTTTCCCCTAATTGGTAGCAAATGTTAATGGAATTCAGTGCGGATTAAAGTCAGCTCATACCACACATTCAATCATGGTAATAAGAGGAACATAACATGCCTACTGTGGAGTTAGATTAAGACATAAAAATTTTTTGCTTGAAAGTAATCACTGTGTAGCACATGGGGCATTTGTCAACTGCTTCAGCACATTGTTTACAAGTGACCAGATGTCCACAAGGAATAAAAACTACAGCAATATTTCTATCCATGCAGATTTTGCAAAGCTTCTCCTCTTGCAGGCGCCTTAGCTGCTCTTCAGTACTAACTTCTGCACAAAGAGAAAAGAAATAGGCTAGTTTTAGACTTTCTCAGTAGTTTAAATTCATTGAGACATTTCTTGAATCCCTACTACATGCCAGGCCCTGGACAAGGGCCGGGAGATATGAGGATGACTCATGCACGGTGTCTGCTCTTGCATAGCTCTCATGCTAGCAAGAAAGGATGTGAAATGAGGCTATGGAGGCAGGCACAGAGTACTAAGTGATAAGTGCTATAATAAAGTTAAGAACAAAGTGCTCTGGGACAAGGTGAAAAAACAAGTTCTGTTCATGCTAGTTGAGGAAGGCCTCAGGGGTTGGCAGTAGCTGGGAAGGGAGGGAAAGGAAGCAGAAGAGTCACACTTGGGCATGGACAGCAATTTGCCAAGCAGAAAAGCCTACTTTAGGTTAGGTAAAGGAAGGAGCATACAGAAAGGGCATGGCTGATTCCAGCAATGGAGGCACAGGTTTGAGGAAAAGTTCTGAAGTAGAACAAGTACAATTTGGTGCCCAACTGGATGTGAGGACTGAGGAAGAGGAACTTAAGCTGATTTGAGGATTATTAGCTTGGCTGAGAAGAGCATACTGATGATTATAGGAAATATAAAAGTAGGTACAGCTTTGAGATTTGCAGGTGTTTGCAGGGTACCCATAAAAAAATTCAACAAGTGTGGAGAAAATAGAACCCTTGCACACTGTGGGAATGTAAATTGCAAAGACATTGTGGAAAACAGTATAAAGGGTCCTCAAAAAAACTAAAAGTAGAACTACCATATGACCCATCAATTCCATTAGTGGGAATATATCCAAGGGAAATGAAGTCGCTCCAAGGGACATCTGTACGCCTATCTTTATTGGAGCACTATTCACAATAGTCAAGACATGGAGACAACCTAAGTGCCCACTCACTGATGAATGGATAAGAAAATATGGTACATATTCACAATGGACTGCTACTCAGCCATAAAGGGGATGAAATCTTGTCATCTGTGACAACGTGGGTGGTACTGGAGGTCATAATGTTAAGTAAGCAACGCACAGAAAGAGAAGTACTATATAATCTGACTCATATGTGGAACCTACTGACACTGATGTCATAGATGTTGAGAGCAGAATAGTAGTTATTAGAGGTGGAGAGGAGGGGGGAGGAAACTATGAAGAAAAGTTGATTAATGGGTACTATATCAGAGACAGGAAGAAGAGATTCTGCTAGAGTACACATTATAGGATGGTGCATGATTTGGTGACTTTAGATAACAATAATGTACTATGTGTGTGTGTGTGTGTGTGTGTGTATTTTTAAAAGCTGGGAAAGGATTTTAAATATTTTACCATAAAGAGATGACAAATGTTTGAGGAGATACATAAGTTAACTCTGATTTGAACATTACACAATTGTCATATATTGAGACACAAAGTACCCCATAAACATGTACAATTTTTATGTATCAGTTAAAAAATTTTTTTTAAAAATCCAGTAGGCAAGTCTAGAGACAGACATAGGATATCATCAGCATATAGGTGGCACCAAAGTACTTGAAAAATTCAAAATAAGTTTGGTGAAATATTACCAAATATGCCACAACAATGTGTTTCATGGTTGCATATAGCTATAATGATAAACAGCAGCAGCAAACAGAAATATAGCATAAATACTATGCACTGACACTATTCCAAATACATTAGATATTTTTACCATCTCTGTAATCACTATATACCAGTGATTTCCTAAGGCAGCTTCAGATAAAAGTCACTGAGGGCACTTCTTTTCTTAAAACTTTTCTTATTGATGTATTTTTAATTTACTTTTATAAACTCTTGTTTAAAAAAAATATTTATTTAATTTGAAAGGTAGAGAGACAGAGCTCCTATCAGCTGGCTCACTCCCCAAATGCCTGCAACAGCCAGGCTGAAGTCAGGAGCTAGGAATTCAATCTGGGTCTCCCACATGGGTGGTAGAGGCCCAAGTCCT
The DNA here is from genome assembly GCF_964237555.1 of Oryctolagus cuniculus. Classification (NCBI taxonomy): domain Eukaryota; kingdom Metazoa; phylum Chordata; class Mammalia; order Lagomorpha; family Leporidae; genus Oryctolagus; species Oryctolagus cuniculus. Next base: position 101,708,025 of record NC_091453.1, on the reverse strand, counting down.
TGAGCCATCACCTGCTGCCTCCCAGATGTGCATTAGCAGGAAGCCTGTATGGGGATTATAGGCAGGACTCAAATCCGGTGTGCCAAGCAGTGTTTTAATCACTACACCAAAGGCCTGCCGTACACAGGGTACTTTTTAACAACAGATTCCTGGGCCCATTCATGGTATCTAAAATTTCTGGGATTGGGTGCCCTGGCATTTGGGAACCTCTGCCATCCAGTACAGTGCAGTACATTCTAGGACAGTGTATGTCCTCCCATGGAAATATATAATACGTTCCCTCTGTAACACAGAGCTCCTTTCCCATGGCATCCCTTTAACATCCCAGCGAACACTGTTCTGAAAACATGTTTTGCCAAACACTAATGTTATTCAACAAATACTGAACACTTAACTAGGTTCCAGGCACTAAGGATACAATTAACAAATATATAGACCTCAGGCTCCCAGTAGTACAGAGACAAGTAAGGAACACAAGTAAACAGGAAATTATACAGTATGATGACAAAGGTAATTACAATGTGTTATGAAGAGCACAGGAAGGGTGTGTTTGCATGTGAGCATGTGCACACAGGCATAAAGGAAGGCCTCCTGGAGGAAATTATACCCAACCGGGTCCTAAAGCATGAGTAGAAGTTTAGGCGAGCAAGAAGGCTTTGGGGGGCATGCACAGGAAGCGGGGGCACAGTGTTCCAGGCAGAGGAAACAGCATAAGAAAGCTCCCAGGAGAGCAACAGAACATGGTCTGCAAGTATAGACCTAAAGACTAGGCAGAATTTGAGGGGAAAATACCATGAGATGAGGCTATAGGTTTGCAGGAGCCTGATAATGAAAAGCTTGGCAAGCCCTGCAAAGGAATATGGACTAGGTCCTCAGGGCTCTGGGAGTCAATAGAGGGTTTTAGATTAGAGAGATACTACCACTTTCTTGCCACAGAATAGTTTCTCTAGCTAGGAGGCGGAGGAGAGGAACACTGCACCCCTTCCTTCTTAAAAAGCAACCTCCTGGGCATAATAACTATGGGCTCAAGCACATAATGCCTCAGAGAGAAGGAAAGATAAAGCACTTGCCCTCCAGTAGCCGGGTCTAACGGGGCAGGACAGGGCAGGGCAGGAAACAGCCCCAAAGCAATGTAAACAATGCTCTGTCAGCAGCAGGAGTGAAGAAGAGGGAGATCCTAACTCTCTTGTGAATACTCAAACATGAAAGAACTGACTTCTGAGCTGAGCCTTGAAGGACAAATTCACAAAATACAATCAGGAAATTGGGCTAGGTATACAGACAGGGAAAAGGTATTCAAGGCAAAGCAAGCACCTAAGTAAAAGGATGACATTATCAGCTGATTTAAATTATATGAAAGCATCAACATCAAGAAAGGCAGAATGAAGAATGTGTTCACACCAAAAATCCTGGAGGAGGAAAACAAGTAATTTACGCATTACTTTTAGATTGTGATATTGCAATGATTAAAACCACCACCACCAGCAGTAGACTTAAAATAGTCATAAAGAGACAGTAAGTAGAATGGTGGTTGCTGGGGGCTGGGAGAAGGGAAATGAGGACTTGTTTAGTGAATATAGTTTCAGGTTTATGAGATTTACAGTTCTGGAGATGGTTGTACACAAATTATACTTACAATTTAAAAAATTCTCACCAGGGGCAGGCGTTGTGACACAGCAGGTAAAGCCAACCTATATGGGCACCAGTTTGTGTCCTTACTGCTCCTCTTCTGATCCAGCTCCCTGCTAATGGCCTAGAAAGGCAGCAGACTATATGGCCCACGCGCTTGGGCCCCTGCACCCATGTGGGAGACCCAAAAGAAGCTCCTGGCCCTCACTTCGGCCTGGCCCACTTCTGGCCATTGTGGCCATTTGGAGAGTGAACCAGAGGATGGAAGACCTCCGTTTCTCACTCTCTGTAACTCTTTCAAATAAATCAATAAAATCTTAAAAAAATTCCCCCTAGGCCGGCACCGCGGCTCACTAGGCTAATCCTCCACCTTGCGGTGCCGGCACACCGGGTTCTAGTCCCGGTCGGGGCGCCGGATTCTGTCCCGGTTGCCCCTCTTCCAGGCCAGCTCTCTGCTGTGGCCAGGGAGTGCAGTGGAGGATGGCCCAAGTGCTTGGGCCCTGCACCCCATGGGAGACCAGGATAAGTACCTGGCTCCTGCCATCGGATCAGCGCGGTGCACCGGCCGCAGCGCGCCGGCCGCGGCAGCCATTGGAGGGTGAACCAACGGCAAAGGAAGACCTTTCTCTCTGTCCCTCTCTCTTACTGTCCACTCTGCCTGTCAAAAAAAAAAAATTCCCCCAAAAATACTGGAACAGAAGTCAAGAAATCTGAATTATATTCCTAACTATCTGAGTAAACTTGGGCACTAACTTATCTAAAATTCCGGTTTCTCACTGAAGCAAAGATTATTTTTATAGTAGTATAAAACTTTTTAAAAAGATTTATTTTATTTATTTGAAAGGCAGAGAGAGAGAGAATGAATCTGTCTTCCATCTGCTGATTCACTTCCCAAATGTCTGCAACAGCTGAGGCTGCACCAGGCCAAAGCCAGGAGCCAGGAACTCCATCAGGGTCTCCCACATGGGTGGCAGGGTTCCAAGCACTTGGGCCATCATCGGCAGCCTGCCAGTGCATTAACAGAAAAGAAAGCTAGATCAGAAGTGGAGGCAGGACTTGGTCCCAAGCACGGCAATATGTGATGTGGGCATCCCGAGCAGTGCCTTGACACAAACCACCACATACCTGCTCCACCTTATACAACTTTTAAAAATAAAGAGGGGTGGGTATTTGGCCTAGCTAAGACACTGGTTAAGACACTCATATCCCAAATTGGAGTACCTGGGTTTCATACCTGCCTCTGGCTCCTGACTCCAGCTTCCTGCTAATGCAGACCCTGGGAGGCAGCAGTGAAGGCTCAAGTGATTGGGTTCCTGCCATGTGTATGGGGACATGCACAGTGCTCCTGGCTCCCAGCACTTGAGCCATTACAAGCATTTGGCATATGAGCCAGTGGATGAGCGGTTACTCAAGTAAAACAGAAATAAAGAAAAAAGATACTGATGTGGTACTACTTTTACAAAACAATTTACTGCGGCATTTTCTGCCACACAGTCATGGAGAAAAAGCTAGCACTGAATCAAGTACTTCTCAGTATCCTTTTCTGAGTAAATTTCACCTGTTTCACTTCACTTGTATTTTGTATACAATTTAAAGATTCTTAGTGATAATCTTTCCTCAAAAGCCTTTGGGAAGAGAAATATGCTGTAGTCCCAGCATGAGAAGACAGCCTGTATCAACTACCTCCTCTCAGTATGGTGAGACTAAGAAGTCGGCACACTGATGGGCCCAACATCTGCCCCTGAGAGCTACCATTTGCTTAGGCCCTCCTTCCTACACCATCCCAGTTTGTAGTCTCAATGATAATAAGAACCCTACAGACTCCCTTTGGACAGAGAAAAGATATCCTCCTTAATGCACTCTGTCCCTTCTCTTCCTATTCCAACTTGCTAAATCCTTCTGTTGCAAACAACACTTAGATATAAAAACTAACACCTTACAAACTTAATTAAGTCTGACTTATGTTTAAGATGCAGGGGAAAATGAAAAATAATTGCTTGTATTTCTAGTACCAGAAAAATTACTAAATAAATGGTTTATTTTATGAAGTGAAATGTCTGTAATTTTTTAAAAAAAGATTTATTTATCTGAAAGGCAGGGATCCAGAGAGAGAATGAGAGAGAGAGAAAGTGAGAGAGAGAGCGAGCAAGTGATCTTCCTTCTGCAGGTTCACTTCCCAAATGGCTGCAATGGCCAGGGCTGGGCCACGCTGAAGCCAGGAACCAGGAGATTCTTCCAGGTCTCCCATTTGGGTGCAGGGGGCCCAAGCACTTGGGCCAACTTCTATTTTCCCAGGCCACAGCAAAGAGCTGGATTGGAAGTAGAGCAGCCAGGACTCGAACTGGCACCCATAAGGGATGCCAGCAATGCAGGCAGAGGCTTAACCTTCTATGCCACAGTGCTGGCCCCCTTCTATAAGTTTTAATAAATACATCTATAAGGAAAAAGTTGTAGGCTTCCTATTGAATCTTTATATCAACTAATGTAATTTCAGCTATCATTAATGTTCACACTACTTAATGACTTATGCAATTATCTGAATGTTTCAAAATATATCAAATAAACTGAAGTTTTTAAAAAGGGGCTTTAAAGTGTTAAAATGAGTAACCTTTTATATTCATTAGTACCAGGAGAAGAATTCTTATCTTTTGGGAGAAGATAGTCAAAAGCTTAGAGAACAAAGATTATGGATGAAGTACACAAAAAATATTCAGTTTGAAACCTCTTCTTGATGGCCCAAGTCCTTGGGCCCCTGCACCTGCATGGGAGACCTGGAGGAAGCTCCTGGCTCCTGGCTTTGGATCCGCGAAGCTCTGGCCGTTGCAGCCAATTGGGGAGTGAACCAGAGGATGGAAGACCTCTCTCTCTGCCTCTCCTTCTCTGTGTAACTCCGACTTTCAAATAAATAAATAAATCTTTAAATAATAAAGAAACCTCTTCTTTATTAATGCTGCTGGCAAGCACTGTATTTTATAAATATAAATATGTTTATATTTACTATAAACAAGGATATATGTATATATCCTTAAAGGAGGAACTCATATGGAGGGTCTTCAAAAAGTTCATAGAAATGCATATTTATGTATATATATTTTTAAAAGATTTATTTTTTTTTTATTTGAAAGGCAGAATTATAGAGAGGCAGAGGCAGAGAGAAAGGCAGAGAGAGAGGCAAGGAGAAAGAGAGAGAGACTGACTTCCATCCGCTGGTTCACTCCCCAGATGGCCATATTGGCCAGAGCTGAGCTGATACGAAGCCAGGAGCCAGAAGCTTCTTCCGGTCTCCCATTCCAGTGCAGGGAAGGACTTGGGCCATCTTCCACTGCTTTCCCAGGCCATAGTAGAGAGCTGGATGGAAGTGGAGCAGCCGGGACTCAAACCGGCACCCATATGGGATGCTTTACCTGCTAAGCCACAACACCAGCCCCTATATACGTATATTTTTTTTAAAGATTTATTCATTTATTTGAAAGTCAGAGTTGCACAGAGAGAGAAGGAGAGGCAGAGAGAGAGGTCTTCCATCAGCTGGTTCACTCCCCAGCTGGCTGCAATAGCCGGAACTGTGCCAATCAGAAGCCAGGAGCCAGGAGCCTGCTCCTGGTCCTCCACGTGAGTGCAGGGGCCCAAGGACTTGGGCCATCTCCTGCTGCTTTCCCAGGCCATAGCAGAGAGCTGGATCTGAAGTGGAGCAGCCAGGACTTGAACCGGTGCCCATATGGGATGCCGGCACTGCAGGTGGCGGATTTACCTGCCATGCCATAGCGCTGGTCCCTTAATATACTTTCTATATATAATTTATACTATCAGGGTGCCATTCTTTCAAATCATTAATATCACCCATATGTAGGTTACACATGAAGACCTGCAGAACACTCAAAAACCAAACTCTTTGAACTACAAAACCAAATATTTGACATATAATAATACAAAGTAGCCTCTGTTGTTCTTTGCCTAAAGTAGAGCATAAACTCACTCTCCTGGTTAGCACAAATCAACTATTTAAAAGAGAAAATTAAAACCAACTGGGTTTCAGATAATATGGAATTACTGTTAATTTTGTTATGTTTAGACTGAATGTTTGTATCCCCCAAATTTGTATGTTGAAGACCTACTCCTCAATGTGATAGTATCTTGGTTCAGTGTTTGGGTAGTAAGCAGGTTGAGATGAGCTCATGAGATAAGACCCCCATGATGCAATTAGGGTCTCTATAAATTAGAGAAAGAGACCAGAATGCTTATGTGCTCACCTCTTTTCCCTCTCCCCAAGTAAGGACATAGGAAGAAGGTAGCCTGTAAGCCAGGAAGGGGTCCTCATTGAGAACCTTCATCTTGGAATTCCCAACCTCCAGAACTGTGAGAAATAAATCTCTTTTCTTTAAGCCACCCAATATATGGTATTTTACTCTATCATCCAGAGCACACTAACATACAGTGTGTTAAAGCAACACTTTAAAAATAAACAACTCCTGGTCTTTATTTAGTAGAGCATTAAGCCTTTGACTATAACGTAAATTAAAAATATATTATTTCAAAAACTAAAAGAGAAAGAAAGGGGAAAGGAACAAAGTATCATTATATTCTTAGAATTCTATTAACTATACTGAATCTGTTCCTTTTGTATTAATATCACAGTAACCTGAGAATTGTGTTGTAGTAATTATCATACAACTATTGTGAACCTGGAAATCTAATATATTAATCAATTCTTTAAAAAAAAGTCCTGGGGCAGGCATTTGTCACAGTGGTTAAGACACTGCTGGGGATGTGCCTGCAGCCCATACTGGAGTGCCTAAGTATGAGTCCTGGCTCCATTCCCAATTCCGGCTTCCTGGTAATTGTATACCATAGGAGGCAGCTAACAATGGCTCAATTGGTTTGGTCCCTGCCACACACATGGGAGACCTGGATTGTGTTGCTGATTCCTGGCTTTGACCTGGCCCAGCCCCAGCTATTGTAGGCATTTGAGGAGTAAACCAGCAAATAGGTGCTCTGTGTGTCTCTCTGCCTTTCAAGTCAATAAAGCAAAAATTTTAAAATAAAGTCCCTGCCAGGGGCCAGCACTGTGGTACAGCGGGTTGGCCCACCACCCATGATGCTGGCATCCCTGGAGGGTGCTGATTTGAGTCCTGGCTGTTCTACTTTTGATCCAGCTCCTTGCTAATTACCTGGGAAAGCAGCAGAACACAGCCCAAGAACATAGGTTCCTGCTACTACATTAGAGAACTGGATGGAGTTTCTGGCTCCTGGCTTCCACCTGAACTAGCCCCAGCCATTGCAGCCATTTGGGGAGTGAACCAGCGACAGAAGATTCCTCTCTCTCTAACTCTACCTTTCAAATAAATTTAAAAATTAAAAAAAAGTAGTCGTTGTTTGCTGGATATATATTGAAGTTTTTATAGACAATACTGTGGCAAAAACAGTTGGGGGAAGATATAAAACAGGACTGTAGGAGTTAATAATTATTTTAGCTGGTTGATGGGTATATGAGAGCTTATTATATTATTCTCTCCACTTTTGTGTATGCTTACCATTTTTCATAATAAAAAATTAGAAAATGTTTACCCTAAGGAGAATGTGAAAGGAGGAAAAGGAAGGGCCACAAAGTTATATAAGATACTATCCATAATGAAGTGCTGTTAGGACTTTTCTTGCTTTTTAAAAAGTCATGCGTACCTTTCTGTAATGAAGTCTGACTTGATTCGTCTTGTGTACTGCTTTTCTGAGCATTCACTAGATCTGCAACCAGAACCTCAAGTGATTTATAGTTGCTCCCACACATCTGAACTTTTTCCTCCATTATTTTCTTAATCTCCCTGAAACTGAATCCCATTCGTATAGCTTCTTGTACCATAGGACTTTGGAAGATGGTATCATCTGAAATAAAAATTGGTGAGGAAAAAGAATATAGACTTTTAACAATTATTTTATCAACACAACTTCAGAACAAAATATAGTTATAAAGAAAAATTAACTAGAAAACAAAAACAAGCCAGCAAACCAAAGCTGCTTTGTGAAGAATTTTTTTTAAATATTCAGACACTGAATGAACACTTTCAGAATCTTACAATTAGTTATAAACATAATGAGAATAAAGACTGTGATAAAACTGCAAGATAAGGTAATAAAAACTGTGATAAAACTGCAAGATAAGGTAAAATAAGAAAAAGGTTATTCTCTTTGAAAATCTGAATTTGTTTTCAAATCAGCTACACTCATTAACAGCTAAGGTACACTTAAAGAGTGGATGTTGTTACCCAGTCACTAGCAATTCTTTTGAAAAACCATAAGAAATTCCAGTCAGTGACCTTGAACATAACAGTTTCCCGGCTCTCAAACTTAGTTTCTACAGCTGAGGGGGTTGGGACTAGATAAGGCAAGAATGTTAATTGGAACTCACTTTTATTATACTCAAAGAAGGACTACAGGATGTGTACTGGTCTAAGAGAGGAGACTTATAATGTCTGACTCATCAATTCGACTCTTGGGTATTAAAAAATGAGTGCATATCTCCAGCAAAGACATGCACAAGAATATTCATAGCAGTATTATTATTATTTTTTTTGACAGGCAGAGTGGACAGTGAGAGAGACAGAGAGAAAGGGCTTCCTTTGTTCCATTGGTTCACACCCCAATGGCCGCTGCAGCTGGCACACCGTGCTGATCCGAAGCCTGGAGCCAGGTGCTTCTCCTGGTCTCCCATGCAGATACAGGGCCCAAGGACTTGGGCCATCCTCCACTGCCCTCCCAGTCCACAGCAAAGAGCTGGCCTGGAAGAGGGGCAACCAGGACAGAATCCGGTGCCCCGATCGGGACTAGAACCCAGTATGCCGGCGCCGCAGGTGGAGGATTAGCCTATTGAGCTGTGGCGCCGGTCCATAGCAGTATTATTTACAATAGCCCCAAACTAGAAACAACTCAAATGTCCATCATCAGACGAGTAGATACATAAACTGTGGTATATTCAAACTCCACACAGCAAAAACACAACAACATGGGTGAACACGTCATGGACAACATGGGTGAACCTTTTAGCTATGATGAGCAAAATGTCACCACAATGATGAACTGGAACAAAAGAGTATACACTACATGATTCTACCTATAGGAAATTCACAATTCATCTATGGTAATATGTCAAGTGAACTGATGGTAACAAAAGGTAGAATATGACTTGGGGGTGGGTATTAATTGGAAAGGTGGCTAAAGGAATTCTCTGGGTTGGTAGAAATGTTCTATATCTTTATCTGAGTGATGATTATACAGTATGTGTGTGTGTGTGTACTAACATTTACTGAGTTGAAAAGTTAAGATTAGTACACTTTTAGTACTTCACTAGGGGTGGATATTGCGACACACTAGGTTAAGCTGCTGCTTGGGATGGAGTCCTGCCTCCACTCATATCCAAGCTCCTGGCTAATGTACCTGGAAGGCAGCAGAGGATGACCCATGTACTTGGGTTCCTGCCACCTATGTGGGAGACCCAGATGGTGTTCCTGGATCCTAGCTTTGGTCTGGCCCAGCCTCGGTAGTTATGGGCATTTGGGGAGTGAACCAGCAAATGGAAGCTCTTTGCCTCTCCATCTCTGTCACTCTGCCTTTCAAATAAATTAATAAATTTTAAGAATTACTTTATGTATATTATACCTTGATATGCTTTTTAAAACAGAGGAGGCTAGAGCGGGCATTGTGGCACAGCAGGTTAAGCCACTGCTTGGAGATGCCTGCATCTTGTACTGGAGTGCCTGGAACTGAGTCCCACCTTTGCTTTCAATATAGCTCCTTGTTAAAGTGCCTGGGAGACAACAGATGATGGCCCAAATACTTGGGTTCCTGCCACCTATTTAGGAAACCTGAATTGGAGTTCCTGGCTCTTTAGCTTCAGCATGGCCTACTCCAGGCTGTTGTGCACATTTGGAGAATGAACCAGTGGATGGAAGAGTTCTCTTTCTCCTCCTCTGACTTTCAAACCAAGGTATAAATAAAATTTAGAAGTAAAAGAGAGGAGGCTTTGGGGCATGTGTTTGGCACAGTGGTTAAGACACATCGCTTAGGACATTCACATCCCATATGGGTTCAAGCCCTGGCTCCACTTCTGATTACAGATTCTGGCTAATGCACATCCTAGGAGGCAGCAGAGACTGCATTAAGATCTGGATCCTAGGGCCGGCACTGTGCCCTAGCAGGTAAAGCCGCCACCTGCAGTGCCAGCATCTCATATGGGCACCGGTTCCAGTCCTGGCTGTTCCACTTCCAATCCAGCTCTCTGCTATGGCCTGGGAAAGCAGTGGAGGATGGCCCAAGTCCTAGGGACCCTGCTCCTGGCTCCTGGCTTTGGGATGGCCCAGCTCCAGCCATTGCAGCCACTTGGGGAATGAACCAGAGGATGAAAGACCTCTCTCTCTCTCTGCCTCTGCCTCTCTGTAAATCTACCTTTCAAATAAATAAATAAATCTGTTAAAAACAAACAGGTTAAAAACAAACAAAAGGGGGGCTGGTGCCATGGCTCACTTGGCTAATCCTCTGCCTGAGGCGCTGGCATCCCATATGGGCACCGGGTTCTATTCCCGGCTGCTCCCCTTCCAGTCCAGCTCTCTGCTGTGGCCCGGGAGGGCAGTGGAGGATGGCCCAAGTGCTTGGGCCCTGTATCTGCATGGGAGACCAGGAGGAAGCACCTGGCTCCTGGCTTCAGATCGGCACAGCGCCGGCTGTGGCGGCCATTTTGGGGGTGAACCAATGGAAGGAAGACCTTTCTCTCTGTTTCTCACTGTCTGTAACTCTACCTCTCAAATAAATAAATAAAATCTTTAAAAAAAAAAAAAAAGATCTGGTTCCTGGTTTCAGCTTGGCCCAGCATAAGCTTTTGAAGGAATCTGGGGGAATAAACAGTAGATGGAAGAGATCTCTCTTTCTCTCTGTATAAAAATTTTCTTTAAAAGGAAACTGGAAAGGGAGAGATGTAGGGATTTGATTATAAGGAACATTATATGCTAGGTAGAAAAGATTTTTCTAGGTAATAAAGCAACTTAAGATTTGTGTTTGATAAAGAAAATCTTGGTTGGGAGGTGATACTCACAATGCAGACAAAGATTCAGTTAAAACATTACTACAACAGTCCAGATTAAAAAAAAATAAGGGCCTGAACTATGCAGAATCAGTGAGGAGGGGATAGATTTCAGACAGTGTTATAAAGGTGGAACCTATCAGACATGGTGATTAATTAAATGTGGAGGAATTAAGGAGAGTAAAGAGTTTAGAATAACTCAAATTACTGGACAATACTGTGAACTATGGTACTATTAACCAATACACAAATAAAAGAAGTGGACTGAATTCAGTCTGAGTGGCTTTGAAATGTTCTTTATTTATTTGAGAGGCAGAAAGAAAGCTTCTATCTTCTGGTTCATTCCCTAAATGCCTGTAATAGCCAGGGCTGGGGCCAAAGTTGGGAGCCAGGAATTCAAACCAAGTCTCTCATGTGAGTAGCAGGAAGCCAATTACTTGAGTCAGCACTGCTGACACCCAGGTCTGCATTAGCAGGAAGCTAGAGTCAAGAGCTGGAGTTGGATATCAAACCCAGGTATCATAACATGGGACGGGGACATCGTAACTGGCATCTCAACCATTAAGCTAAAAAGTGGTTTCTAAAGATACTGAATTTGAGATTTCAAGGTAATGTCCAGAGAATAGCTTGACATTGCTTTTCCCTACTTCTTCTACCTCTGACTTGATTTTTTCAAGTCTGTTTTGCTGGCTCCTTTACTTCTGTCCACCTGATTAGGTATTAGTTGCTCCCCTCCATTCCTTCATGGATCCTTTTTAAATAATCTTTCCAGGCACTTCACCTACCATCACCATCTTACCCTCACTTATATGAATTCAAGACTTTATTATCTTCCTATTTGAATACCCTACAGGTATCTCAAATGAAACTTCCTAAAAGCTAAAAGCAGGGACAACTGGATATCCACATGAAAGAGAAATAGATCCCCTTTGTCCCACGACCTGACAAAATAAACAAAAATTAACTCAAAATGATCAAATATCTGAAAAGCTAACACCATAGAACTGTTCTTAGAAAAAAATACAGGTGCAAACCTTTGTAATCAATTAGGCAATAGCTTCTTTTTTGATTTAATTTTTTAAAATTTTAATTAGTTTTTAATCAATTCAATGTGCTTTGTAGATACAATTCTAATAACATAATGATATTCCCTTCCTCCTTCCCCCTTCTCTTGCTGCTACCCTGGGAAAGCAGTAGAAGATGGCCCAAATCCTTGGGCCCCTGCACCCGCGTGGGAGACACAGAAGAAGCTCCTGGCTCCCGGCTTCAGATCAGCACAGCTCCGGCCGTTGTGGCCAATTGGGGATTGAACCAGCAGATGGAAGACTCTCTCTGTCTCTCTCTCTCTGCCTCTCCTCTCTCTGTGTAACTCTGACTTTCAAATAAACAAATCTTTAAAAACAAAAAAGTAGAAGCAAGTCAAATGGCAATCAACTGACAAATGAATAAACAAAATGTGATATTATCATACAACAGAATATATACACTACCATATAGACAAATCTTGAAACCACATATTGTGTGATTCCACTTATAATAAATGTCCAGAATAGGCAAATCCATAGACAGTACATTAGCAGATGCTTGGGCCTAGGGGCAGGGGTAGTATAGAGAATGACTGCTGTTGTGTGGATTGTGGGGCTTCTTTTTGGAGCAATGGCAATGCTCTACAATCAAACAGAGCAATGGTTGCACAACCTCATGAATATACTAAAAGCCACTGAATTATACTCTTTATAATGGTGATATTTATCTCAATTTAAAAGCATTAATTGTAAGCTGGAAGAGTCACATTAATCAGAAAAAGAATAGTATGCATTATATCATTAAATATCAAAAAAGAATTAACAAGTATTATAGAATCTTTGTTTCTGAATAACTTGAAAGATATAGGCTAAATTATTTTTTAAACTGCATTGTTTATGCCCATTATACAACCCATATTGAATAATAAAGCAGCTCTGTTCAAATACATTTGTGTGTGTGTGTGTGTGTGTGTGTAGTATAGATAGACAGATATAGATACTCTTGCCTTGTAATCCTTAAGGTACTAAATAAATGATTCTATAACAGTATTAGCAGGGAGTCAGTCAACTTATTCTTAATTAAATTTTCTACTATTTTTAAAACATGATGTCTATTTTGAAAATGAGATTTGCTGTGTAATGTAGGACTCAGAAAACCTTGTTTACAGTCCTGGTTCCACTGATTTGTTATGTGGCTGTGCATAGGTTTCTTAACTTGACTCTCGACTTCTTCATTGTGGGAATAACAGTATCTTTTGCTTAACGCAATGTGCTTTTCTGCCCACTTTCTGGCTTTTAAGGATGTCTATGATGAGTAAACAGTCTTGGTGATAAAAAACCTCAACCTATGTATAGGCTTTTAGCATAGTGGTTGGGACTCCAGTTGGGATGTCCATGTCTCATATTCAAGTGCCTGGGTTAGATTCTTGACTTCCTGTCAATGCGGACCCTGGGAGGCAGCAAGTTGATCAAGCAGTTGGGTACCTACTGCCCATGTGGGAGACCTCAGTTGACTTCCCAGCTCTTGGCTCTGGGCCTGGCTGTCACAGACATTAGAGGAGTGACGCTGCAGATGGCAGCTATGTCTCTCTGGTTTTTTAATATAAATAAATAAACAAAACATTTCTACCTCTTTTAATGTAGTATGAGCTAAACAAGTAAAACCTTACCCCTCTGTGAAGAAGCTAGGGAAGGCACAAAGGTGGTATGGTACGTAGAAGTAAATGGCTTAGGGCTGATCCTGGTGACAGTACATAGCATAACACTGGGTTTATGATCTCAGCCTACGTAAGGAGTCCCAGGGATAGAAATACTCCTTACCCTTTCTTTTGTGATTTTTAAGAGAAATGGTGATGGGACAGCCTATAGCTGGATCCTCCTGAACAAAGAAAACCCATCCAGTGGCCATATTAACGTTTTTCCCCCAAGATTTTATGTATGGATGTATTTGAAAGATGAGCGACAGAGAGAACAGAAGTCAGAGAGAGAGAGAGATATCTTCCATCTGTTAGTTCATCCCCAAATGCCCGCAATAGCCAGGCTGAAGCCAGGAGTCAGAAACTCCTTCTGGATCTCCAACATAGATGGCAGGAGCCCAAGCACTAGGTCCTTCATCCACTGCCTCCCAGGTATATTAACAAGAAGCTCGATTAGAAGTACAGAGCAGTTGGGACTTGACCAGCACTCCAATATGGGATGAAAGCATCCTAAATGGCAGCTGAACCTACTTTGCCACAATGCCTGCCACCATATTAATGTTCTTAATACATAAATATGACTTAAATTTAAAAGCATTTCATTAAATTTGTAGCAATCTCATTTCAAGTACATAAACTGTGGTGACTGAAAAAATATGCTTATTTTTCCTTCCTATAAATAACTATATAAAAAAGAACAAAAAATAAAACTGGCAGAGACATTAAAAGTGTATTTATTTTATTTACCAATTCTTTTAGTTTGTGATGGTGTGTTTTCAGCAGTTCTTGCCTAAAATATAAATATGAATTTAAGTTAGAATTTTTTGATAGAAGGCAATTATCACAATTTGCAAAGCTAATCATTAATTTGAAATAAATTTGCTTTATTCTAATTCAAAATACGAATATTTATAAGATGCATAAGACTGATAGAACTAGAAAGATGTTCAAAGACTACCTAATCCAATCTATTTTCATCTTAAAAACAAGAAGCTGAAGCCCAGGGAGATTAAATAACTTTATAGAGGCATTACAGTAATGGTAGGTCCACTGTAGCAACTCTAGGTCTCCTACTGTAGTTCAGGGTTCTTTTCACACATTAACTGATTCCTTAGCCACACCAGTTCCTCCTACCAATTTAGATTTTTGGGGTTTTAAATACTGTCTGAAAAAAGGTTAAAACTATTTATGAGCACAAAGCACATTATACAAAAATGTAATTTCACAAATATGTTTCAGATTAAGAAAAACTCTTCAAATTCTCCCTCTTAAAGTGCAATATATCATAATTTACAATCCCATACTATGAATTTTACATGAAGAAATAATTCCAAAACAAATGACATATCTGGAAATTATACAATATGGGGCTTACCAGAGATTCCTCAAGTGAATGAGTTAAATGAATATTGTTTATATATTCTTGTCCTTTCTCTTCTAATAGATATTTACACCTAAAGAATTAAACAAGATTAAACCTTCGTAGTTGATAAATTAGTAAAGCCTACGTAAAGATAAAAATCCCCATTATATTAATTCCATTAACTTGGTCTTAAGTATTTCTAAGGAGTCACAAAATAAATGTTACCCAATTCCCTATCCAACTGTTTTAAGAAAAAAAAGTTCCTTTTCTATGTTACTTATGCTAAGTTAGTTGTCAAAAAAATCAACTGAGAACTTTCAACTTTTAAGCAAGTTACTAAATTAGCACTTCTATTTTTTTAAAAGTTGTAGTTAAGATTAAAAAAAAACAAAGAAAGAAAAGAAGAGGGAGGGAAGAAGGGAGTATCACTGTTCTTAGAATTGTATCTTCGAAATCTGTTAAAAAAAAAACTAAAAATCTAAAAAAAGTATTATTTCAATTTCTTTGTTGAAAAAAAATTGAGCTCTATTTTTATTTTTTAAAAGGACTTAGTTCTTTCTATTCAAATTTATTTATTTTCATTTTATCTGAAAGATAAAATAGAGAGATCTATCTGATGCTTAACTCTCCGAATTCCAAGGTTGGGCCAGGCCAAAGCCGGGAGCCTAGAACTGCATATGGGTCTCCCAACATGGGTGGCAAGGACCCAAGTACTTAAGCCATCATCTTGCTGCCCTCCCAGGGTGTAGTACTTTAGCAGGAAGCTGGATCAGAAGCAAAGTAGCTGGGACTCTAACTAGCCACTCCAATATGGGATACGGGTGTCTCAAATAGCAACTTGACTAGTTCACCAAACACCTGCCCCTTAACAGATTTTATTTAGAGGATTATCCAATTGGATGTTTAAAAATAATTACTTATGCTTTTTAAACTTTCCTTTTAAGGCTGTTTAAGGCTAAGTTTTCTTTTCAAATGATCACTCTGAAGTTGTATTACTTGGAAGGTCAGAAATTCACATCACTTGTATACAAACTGAAAAGATGACAAAGGGACATTTAGGGTATGTCATCATCCTAAGATGCCACTGATTGTAAGAAGCATGATTATTACCGTTGTAACTAAAACTGCTGCCAATTAAATTATGATCCACCACCAAATATGTCCTGATTTCAGAGATCTTAAAATAGGAACAACTTTATCTTAGAATCAATGAGATTCATTAATATTTCCTAAGGGCTGATGGCTTCTTAAGGAATCTCCGTGGCAACATAGGCTCTCTTGTGCCCAAGATAAAGAACTTACTTCCAAAAACAACAAAAAGTGTACATTTCCTAATTTGGTGTTTAGAAGTGGAATAATCTGGATGTCATAGATATGATACCTAAGGAATGAATGCTTTGGTCACCAGAGAAGGCGTAGGTGGGTTTTTTGCCCTATAAAAAGTAGGTGACCCCATTTTTATACCCTTGGTGCAAATTTTGAGCCAGAGTAAAAGCAAGAATAGTTGAGGTGAAAAGTAACTCAAGTCTTCCCATTACATGCTGCCCTTCTTGCCTGCTACTGAATGAACAATTAAATATCTTACCCTGGATACCACTTAGCATGTTGTTCCCAAGGGTCTTCATTGGGCTTCCAATCAGTTAGCCCTCCTCCACAGTGAAAGCACTTTACTTTATCACCTTCACCTAAGAAAACACACAAGGAAAAATACACATATTTGTGCATATTAGAATTTCACACAAAAATACCCATTTTAACACCTGAATGTTAGCCACATCTAAATTACATGAAGAAAAAAATCATCACTTAAAAGAAGATACTCAAATTCACATCTAAGTAATAGATTCAATCTGAGGTATTTTACAGAAGACAAAAATAAAACTGCCCAATTTTTATGTTGAAAACTATAATTGTTAACATTATTTTCAATGTATGTCATTTGGGCCATCATTATTACATCTACTTTATCAAAATGTGAAACTTCAAAATAAGTTATCTTCTAAGTATTAATAAAGTTAGACACAAAGAAATTATACATTTCTCTAAGGTTACGCTACAGGACAGTAAACATGTCTTCAAGATTACTATGACACTCTATAAATAAAATACTTAGAAATAACTGATATATTTGTTTTGGGCTCTATTTAATCATTAAATAAATGGGTCAGATACACTATGATTTTTTTAAATATCCCTGGAAACCATCACATTGATGGCCCTTGCCAGTATGTCTACAGCAGTCCACTTGAAAAGCATTCATTTAAAACATTAAGGCAGGGCTGGTGTAGTGGGTAAAGCCTCTGCCAGCAGTGCCAGCATCCCATACGGACGCCGGTTCTAGTCCTGGCTGCTCCACTTTCGATCCAGCTCTCTGCTATGGCCTGGGAAAGCAATAGAAGATGGCCCAGGTCCCTGGGCCCCTGCACCCGCGTGGGAGATCTGGAGGAAGCTCCTGGCTCCTGGCTTCGGATCAGCACAGCTCTGGCTGTTGCGACCAATTGGGGAGTGAACCAGTGGATGGAAGATCTCTCCCTCTCTCTCTCTCTGGCTCTCCTTCTCTCTCTGTGTAACTCTTTCAAATAAATAAATAAATAAATCTTTAAAAAAATAAGGTATGGGGCCGGCACTGTGGCACAGCAGGTAAAGCCACCACCTGCAGTGCCAACTTTCCATATGGGCACCTGTTCAAGCCCGGGCTGCTCCACTTCCGATCCCGCTCTCTGCTACAGCCTGGGAAAGCAGCAGAAGATGGCCCAAGTCCTTGGGCCCCTGTACCCACATAGGAGACCCGAAAGAATCTCCTGGCTCTTGACTTCAGATCGGCACAGCTCTGGCTGTTGCAGCCAACTGGGGAGTGAACCAGCGGATGGAAGACCTCTCTCTCTCTCTGCCTCTCCTTCTCTCTGTGTAACTCTGACTTTCAAATAAATAAATCTTAAAAAAAATAAAACAATAAGGCATGGTACACAGCAGCTTCCAAATACAACATCTACAAGATAAACAAGACTCATAATATAGTGGTCTTCTTCACATATTCAGTAGTTACATTAACAGAATCAATATAAAAGTCCACAGGATAATTCTGATTTAATTAATGATGTCAGCTTACATCTAAATCTTTACCAATTCAGGGGACTACAGGCATATATTTACTTTTAAGAAGCCCTGGGATAGTGGGAAAGTTATTTACTGGTTTTATAATAAAGTTTACCTAAAGCATAAAATCCAGCTCTTGCAAGCTGCTCCTTGTTAACTGAGTATATCCACGTCCCAAAAGAAATGATCCGTGCTTCATAATCTGCCATGGCTGGATTTCTTGGAGGATTTGTTGAATTTGGAAAATTCCTATCAGAACTCACAACATCAGATTCACTTCGAATATTAACGTTCCGGCCCAAAACAAAGAAGCAATTAGGAAAGTGTCGCCTATGTTCCGACCAGGCACGATCACAAGGTTCCCAATTTTTCAGTTTTCCACCACAACAAAAGCATTGCACTTGATCATCAATACCTGTGTAGTAGAGCCCAGCACTAGCTAACTCTCTGGGGGTTAGGTGGGCATAGTCTGGCCAGTTCTGAAATGACTTTAATCTAGCTTCTTCACTACACATGGCAGGGTTCCTTGGGTATATGGTGTCTGATATATCTACAACCTGTCCAGTTCTCAAAAGATAGTCTGCGTGAGTCTCAGATGGTCTGTCTAAAGCAAAATGATTTCTGTTTCCCAGGTAGTTTTCACCTTTGTATTGACCATTCTGGACACCAGGATTTGTAGATTGTGCAGCACTATTTTCAAAATAAAAGCCGTTGATAAATCTGCAATTTGGGGATACTTTCCTGTGTCTTCCAACTGCTGAGTCTCCATATTGCCATCTATCTACTGCTGCATGACAACTAAAGCATCGCACAGTGTCTCCTTCACCAGTATAAAGAAAACCTGCTCGTGCCAGTGTTGACGCTGAAACAGGACTACTACTTGGAAAATTAGCAAAAGTTTTTAATCTATTAAACTCTTCTACAAATTCTTCATCTTTATTGATGTCTGCAGGTACACAAGTTTTAGATCCTTCAAAACTGTTAAAAGTCATCTTCTCTTGAAAATAGGACTTGTCCACCTTTTCTAAAAAGAGAACATTACATTAGGAAATCCAAAATGTGAAACACAAGCAATATACTTTCGATATTAGAAACTAACAAATTATCTACTGAAGACACAAAGATAATTAAACAAACTCCAAGAAACATTCTAAATTCTAAATAGTATAGCTCTATATTACCACATAATTCACGTCACAAAGTAAAATCTGGCACTTTTGTTTTCTCTTTCTCAGGAAAGTACTATTTAAGTAGTAGAACAGAGCTATTAATTTTAAGAGCTTATTTTACATAAATGTGGAAACTATGTGATGTAGAATATATTATAACTGTTAGCCATGTAAAATCATTAATTAGGGAAGACATTAAAGAAGCATAAAACATGTAGATTCTTAAAGTCTATGCATAATTGTTATAATGAATCATTATACATTCAAGGTATCAAAGTTCAGTTTAAAAAATGTATGTTCAGAATGTTAATGAATTAATTTCTATATGCCTTTGGTTAGCAAAAAGTAGCTTTTACTGACAATACTCTTTCTTACATATTCTTTAAGAATATCCAATGTTTTTGACTTTCATCATAAACAACAAATACACTTTTTTCTTAGAACTGATTAGATACATAAAAGCACTTCAAAGGGTTCATGGAAAAGAGGAATTAAACATCAGTTGGGGTGGGTATTTGGCTTAGGGGTTAAGCCACCAGTTAGGATGCCACATCCTACATCAGAATACCTGGATTTGTGCCCCAGCTCCAGCTCCTTGTTCTAGCTTCCTGCCATTGCAGACCTTAGGAGACAGCCCAAGTATCTGGGTCCCTGTCCCTCAGGTAGGAGACCTGGATTGATAGCCTGGCTCCCTGCTGGGGACTCCTCAGCCACTGCAGGCATCTGGGAAGTAAACTAGCAAGTGGAAGCTCTATCTACCTTGCTTTCATTATATTTCAAATAATTAAATAAACAAATAATTTAAAATAAAAGTTTATTTTAGTGCAAAAAATTTAAATCCATGTATAGTTTTTTCATAACACACATTTTTCCAATAACTTTTTGAAGACCCCATGTATGAGCATATACTATTGCCCTCTAGAGGGTGGCTCAGGAAAAATCCCAAATATCCACAGACCTTACTTGCAGAGTTTTGCTATCAATTTTCCTTCGTCAAATAACACTCTGCTCAAATGTCACAGAAGTCCTGTTTCAGTCTAACCATAGCTTCCAAATTATATCTGTGTGATACTTAACTCAGATAAAATACTAAAAGGAACTGGTTAGGTTGTGAAAAGGGTGGCATGAAAAACAATGTTACCAATGCTGCATAAATCAGAGTTGCTCCAGGCAAAACAGACTATGTTGTCACTCTAGCTATGGGGAAAACCTGGCTCTCCTGAATCTCCCACAGCATCAGAATTATCTGATACTGTGATCAGTCTATGCTTGCCAAATGCAAAATAAAAGAATGGTCACAACTCTTGTCTCTACTTCATATGTGCATTGATTTCCTGAGAAGAATTATCCAAGTCTTTTGGCATTGTGTCGGCACAATATGTCTTAGAACATCATATCTCTTGCTGTAATACTCAACACAAGGTTTCTCTCTTCCAAGCTGCTAACGAACTACAGTCTTTCCTGGCCTTGTCAATTTACAGTGGTATTAATTCACATTTACTTCAAGAGCTGATTTATATACAACAACTTTTAGAATATAATCTCTTGGGGCCAGTGCTGTGGCGCAGAGAGTAAAGCCGCCACCTGCAGTGCCGGAATCCCATATGGGTACCAATTCGAGTCCCAGCTGCTCCACTTCCCATCCAGCTCTCTTATATGGCCTGGGAAAGCAATAGAAGACAGCCCAAGGTTTTGGGCCCCTTCACCCGTGTGGGAGACCCAGAAGAAGCTCTTGGCTTTCGATCGGCGCAGCTCTGCCACCAATTGGGGAGTGAACCAGCAGATGAAGACTTCTCTCTGTCTCTCATTCTCTCTGTGGAACTCTGACTTTCAAATAAATAAATAAATGCTTAAAAAAAGAATATACTCTCCATGACTTCTGATTAATTATCACTTCCCAGATTTCTGAAAACAATCTGATATTAGCTTTAAGGCTCTTTGTTGAATTAGCATAATAAGCTGGATGACCAAAAAAGTTAAGGTTCAAAGAAAAAATCTACTGCAAGACTAAAGGAAGACAGAGACTGGGTTTAGAAAGAAGGCGTGTCAAGGCAAATTCCAGTTTAAAACTTTGGGATTTTAGTTAATTACAAATTCATTATGAGCCAACATTACATCACTGCTAAAAAAAATTTACAGCAACTTCAGGCTGTGTTAGAGTCCAGATATGTAATATCCAGATCCAATTCAGCTACATACTGAGTATTATTTCCAGTTACAAACACATTTGAGAAGGGATACTAACAAAGTTGAATGTCCTTAGAGAGCAATCAGGGAGATGAAAGCTATAACATTTGAGGAATAGTTGGAAGAACTGAGGATATTTGTCCCAAATGGGAAAAACATGTGAGGGGAATGGTGGCGAAGACAGAATAACTACCTTAAGATATCTAACACACTATCATGTAAAAAACAGAACCAAAGTCTGTGTAGCTGTGGGCAGAATTAAGGCCAATAAATATAATTATAACCAGATCTTAACACTATACAAGGATGAGCTTTACAACAGTCAATAGCTGTACAGAATAAATTGTCTTGTCTTGTAGATCTGAGTTTCTCCTTCCAATAAGAGGAAATTTGGTATGAACTAGGGGGCCAGATTAAACATTTCCAAATCTGTAATTATCTTCAAGAATTGATGCTCAACACCATCCAAAACATATGGAAATTATCTTCTCTAATATGACAGGCTTTATTTTTCAGGTCAATCAAAACAGGCAGAAGTGTAAAATCAAAGATTTATTCTCATTTCAAAATGGTGGATACTTTGTGAGATTCAAGTAGTCACCCCATTTCAGATAATACTATTAGATAAAACCCCATCATTCAACCCAAGCAAGAGAATCTATTTGAAGCTTTCAAGAAAAGACTTCATCTTCCCAAGAGTTATTTCTATGCTAATGGCTTATATTTCACTGTTTTGAAAAGCAGATATTTATTCAGAAATACTTAACTGAACACTACACATCATACACATCAGAGTGTGAGCTTTTGGAGAAGGGTAAGAAAACAATTACCAGAGAGATTAAGAGTGAAACAGAGAAAGATAACTGACAAAAGACCGAAACTTTAAGGTTGGAGGAAGGCACGAAAAGAGATGGGAAAGAGTAGAAAACAAATTGGGATGTAAATGAAATGAAAGTGGGGAAAATGACTTATAGAAAATATATACAGAATAAGAATTGTGAATATAGAAGAAAGCAAGGTAGGAATATCGGAGAAGAGTGATAAAAAGGCTTTGGATGTGAAAGGGTCTGGGTTTAATCAAGTATGCTGAGATAATTTAAGGCTTCTCTATGAAAGCATAGTCAGGCTTTGAACCGCCTAAGCATAGATAGATAGGCAGGAGAAAAGACTTCAAAAAAAGCTTTAGGATAAGGAAGCTAGGCAGTCAGGAATCAGAAATATAGCACTATGGAAACCAACAGTGGCAGAAAGCAAGGGCTGCAAGCAATGGTACATGTTTCTGTGAGGAATTTGGGAGATTTTCAGGTGCTGATATATTAGAAGGCTTTAATATACACATGCACATATGTACATTTAACCTAGTCAACTGTGAAGAGAGCCACAGAAAGGAGGCTGATGGATAATATAGCAGGAATGTGGGAAATTAGGACAGGGACAAAGACTCATACAAAGCCCAGACCTCTGGGGGATGGCTCTGTGGTGTAGTAGGTTAAGCCTCCACTTATAGCACCAGCATCCCACATGGGTGCCAGTTCAAGTCCCCACTGCTCCACTTCCAATCTAGCTCCCTGTTGATGGACTGAGAAAGCAGTGGAATATGGCCCAAGTGCTTGGGCCCCTGCGTGCCCACATGGGAGACCTGGAGGAAGCTCTTGGCTCCTGGCTTCGGATTGGCCCAGCTCCAGCTGTTGCAGCCATTTGGGGAGTGAACCAGCAGATGGAAGATCTCTCTTTCTCTGTCTCCCCTCTCTCTGTAACCCTGCCTCTCAAATAAAAAAATCTTAAAAAAAATAAAGTTTAGACCTCTGGTATCTGCATATAATACAAAAGTTTCTATTTCCTTCAGCTTTTTATTATTAAAGTTTCCTTTTAAAAAGATTTATTTATTTGAAAGAGAGAGAGAAAGTTTTTCCATCTACTGGTTCACTCCTCTAAATGACTGCAATAGCCAGGGCTGGGCCAAGCTGATCTCTCACATGGGTGGCAAGAGACCCAAGTTCTTGGGTGGCCATCTTCTGCTGCCTTCCAGCTACATTAGCTGGAAGCTGGATCAGAAGCAGAGTAGCTGGGACCTGAACCAGTGCTCCAATATGGGATGCTTCCTGCCCCTATTAAAGTTCTGAAACTTTAGAAAAAGGGATATTTGAATGGGAGAGAAGATACAAAATGAGATGTCCACCAGACTGCCACTGCTTGAAAACACATGGACATTAATTTAATAAATTGGAAAAATATATTAAGATTACAAGTGATGTTTTTATCCCAAATGTCTTCAATAATACTGACACCTAAAATCAGGTAGGCACCACTCACCTGGGCCATGTGCCACCTGGGGTGCCAGCAAGGAGCAAATAGGCAGATGTGCTGGTAAAAACTGGCCACTATTACCCCTATTCCAAGTTGCCAAGGCTCAAAGGACAGGAGCGGCATTCTGACTTTATGACTCCAGAAACCTGTCACTCCAGAGGAGAACAGCAGTTGATCTCAATTCCCAGACCTGAGCTGCCTTTGCAGATGCATGTGGCTACAGCCTGGCAGCACACATATGTGAGCACCCCACCCCCAACTCGTGAGGGACAGCCCCCGTTCAGTGTGATAGGTGGCACTGGACATGGAGTTGCCAGGGTATCCTAGAAGTGAAAAGCAGGATTGGTGCTAAACTTCATCAGCCAGAAAGAACAAAACTTGGAAATTTTGAAAAGTTTTACAAATTTTTATATATTGATATTCTAGCAGGCTGTGTAGACATCTGGGGAGACTTATACCTATAAATAATGATAATTATCATAAAGCTATTTTAATAGTCAGCCCATTGCTTAGAATTTTATACAAAAGAACCACCAAGGGGCCGGCGCTGTGGCGTAGTGGGTAAAGCCACTGCCTATAGTGCCAGCATCCCATATGGGCACCTGTTCAAGTCCTGGCTCCACTTCCGATCCAGCTCTCTGCTATGTCTTGAGAAAGCAGTAGAAGATGGCCCAAGTCCTTGGGCCCCTGCACCCATGTGGGAGACCTGGGAGAGGCTCCTGGCTCCTGGCTTCAGATTGGTACAGCTCCAGCTGTTGCAGCCAACTGGGGAGTGAACCAGCAGATGGACGATCTCTCTCTCTCTCTCTCTCTCTCTCCCTTTCCTTCTCTATGTAACTCTGACTGAAATAAATACTTTTAAAAACACACAAAAGAACCACCAAGCAACAGTGCCTATAGTACAAGCATGCAGAGAAGAAAAACGTTTAACTGACATGTTGTGTTCTGTCAAACATTTAAAAAAGGCCATATACAGTCATTGGTATGCCCCAAGACCTCAGCTCTGTGTCTTACTATTATAGACATGGATGTCCTCACAGAAATTCACTGTAGGTTCATCTTTTTTTTTCTTTTTTTTAACTTTTATTAAATAAATATAAATTTCCAAAGTACAGCTTTTGGATTACAGTGGTTTTTTTTCCCCCCATAACTTCCCTCCCACCCGCAACCCTCCCATCTCCCACTCCCTCTCCCATTCCATTCACATCAAGATTCATTTCCAATTATCTTTATATACAGAAGATCAATTTAGTATATATTAAGTAAAGATTTCAACTGTTTGCACCCACACAGAAACGCAAAGTGTAAAGTATTGTTTGAGTACTAGTTATAGCATTAATTCACATTGTACAACACATTAAAGACAGAGATCCTACATGGGGAGTAAGTGCACAGTGACTCCTGTTCTTGACTTAACAAATTGACACTCTTGTTTATGGCGTCAGTAATCACCCTAGGCTCTTGTCATGAGTTGCCAAGGCTATGGAAGCATTTTGAGTTCGCCAACTCCGATCTTGTTTAGACAAGGTCATAGTCAAAGTGGAAGTTCTCTCCTCCCTTCAGAGAAAGGTACCTCCTTCTTTGATGGCCCCGTTCTTTCCACTGGGATCTCACTCCCAGAGATCTTTCATTTAGGTGTTTGGTGTTTGTTTGTTTTTTTTTTTTGTTTTTGTTTTTGTTTTTTTTTGCCAGAGTGTCTTGGCTTTCCATGCCTAAAATACTCTCATGGGCTCTTCAGCCAGATCTGAATGCCTTAAGGGCTGATTTTGAGGCCAGAGTGCTGTTTAGGACATCTGGCAGGTTCATCTTTACAGACACAGCAGTAAACATTCCCTCAGGACTCTGTATCTGAGATTGTTTTAGCCTAAGAGAAAAGTCACATGGCTTAGACAAAGTCCCAGGGACCTTTACATCTTGGCTTGTTCTAGGAGGTCTGGCTCACAGCACAAGACTACTAGCTGTTAATGATGAAGTTTCAAAAATTAATGGTATTATAAGTTTCAGGGAAGCATCCAGGTCAAACAGCAGACATGACAACTGAAACCTCATCCTAACACTGAGGCCTGAAAACCAGCAGAATACTGCTGCTGGGAACAATGTGATTTCTGACAGCTCTAGCAATCCGATAACCTCCTTGGCTATCCAGATCAGAATAAACCAAACTTTCACACAAAGCCTGAAGACAATGATGAAGATGAAATTATGACTGAAGGTAACAGTGTGCCACAGCAAAGCTGCTGAAGTTGTTTCTACTACTAAAAACATGGACCCATTAATAAAAATTGAATAAACTCAGTTTTAAGTCTGGACAGAATGGTTTTATTGTATATAGTTAAGTAGGCTTAGCAAGTGGCACAAACATAGAATTTGAAACACAAATTTTGGATCAAAAACTCCTAAAAAATGGAACAATCATAATATTATAAAACCATTGTTTGAAAGTTTTCTGAGAGAGGATGTCATAGGACTAGTAAATTTGGCCACTTTACGAGCTTTTAAACATCTGAACAGATGACCTAGAATAGGCATGAGAACAATAATATTCCAAGTTTTAAATGTTATTAAAATAAATAGAAACAGAAAGTTGTTTAGTGGTTGCCCAGGGCTGGGGAGATGGATTGGGGAATGACTGCAAATGGTTACTGGGTTTCTTTCTGGAGAAGTAAAAATGTTCGAAAGTTGCGTTGTGGCAATGGTTGTAAAACTCTGTGAATATGCTAAAAATTCCTGAACTGTATGTATACTTCAGATGAATTTTATGGTATGTGAATTATATCTCCATAAATCTGTTAAACGTCATTAAAATGCTCTGATAAAGCTGGCACGAGGGCACAGCGGGTAAAGCTGCCACCTGCAGCACCGGCATCTCATATGGGCACTGGTTCAAGACCCGGCTGTTCCACTTCCAATACAGCTCTCTGTTATGGCCTGGGAAAGCAACAGAAGATGGCCCAAGTCCTTGGGCCCCTGCACTGGCATGGGAGACCCTGAGGAGGCTCCTGGCTTCTGGCTTTGGATCAGCACAGCTCTGGCCATTGTGGCCAACTGGGAAGTGAACCAGCAGATGGAAGACCTCTCTCTGTGTGCCTCTCCTACTCTCTCTGTGTAACTCTGACTTACAAGTAAATAAATAAATATTTTAAAAAATAGTTTCACAATTATTAGTGTAAACTCTGGTAGATAAGAGGTGATTTTAAGTCCAAAACAAAAGGGGTTTGTGGGGCTGGCACTGTGGCATAGCGGGTAAAGCTATCACCTGCAGTGCCTGTATCCCATATGGGTGCCGGTTCGAGTCCCGGCTGCTTCACTTCCTATCCAGCTCTCTGTTATGGTCTGGGAAAGCAGTAGAAGATGGCCCAAGTCCTTGGGCCCCTGCACCCGCACCGAAGACCTGGAAGAAGCTCCTGGCTTCGAATCAATGCAGCTCCGGCCATTGCGGCCAATTGGAGAATGAACCAATGGATGGAAGACCTCTCTCTCTCTCTCTCTCTCTTTTTCTCTCTCTCTCTGCTCCTCTCTCTATATAACTCTTACTTTCAAATAAATAATAAAAATAAATCTAAAGGGGAGGGCTTTGCTGATGAAATTCTGTGCTGGAAAATGTGATGCTACAGTACATTTTCAGAACTATGTAAGAGAACTAAGTTATTACTGTTTGAAGCAGTTACATATTTAACCAGCTTTACAGAGTCCAGTTAATCTTGCCTTTAACTACACGCTTTAAATTCTGATGTGGAAAAGTGTGATTCTATCTCTGAGTACTGAGGACCATAGCTCTTGCGTTCCAGGTATTTTTATTTCTTAATGTTGTTTGTAGCTAATTGTTAACAGATCACTTTCTGAAATGAAATTATCCCTAAATTATTTAAGATTTATTTATTTGAAAATTAAAGTTACACAGAGAGCAGGAGAAGCAGAGAGAGAGAGAGAGGGGTCTTCATCAGCTGGTTCATTCCCCAGATGACCGCAACAGCCAGAGCTGAGACCTGGAAGAAGCTCCTGGCTCCTGGCTTCGGAATGGCTCAGCTCTGGCTGTTACAGCCATCTGGGGAGTGAACTAGCAGATGGAAGACCTCTCTCTCTCTCACTCTCCCTCTCTCTCTCTCTGCTTCTCTTGCTCTCTCTGTGTAACTCTAACTTTCAAATAAATAAATCTTAAAAAAAAAGAAGAAGAAGAGATGGGGCTGGCACTGTGACATAGTAGGTTAATTCTCTGCCTGTGGCATGGCATCCCATATGGGCACCGGTTCGAGTCCTGGCTGCTCCACTTCCGATCCCACTCTCTGCTGTGGCCTGGGAAAGCAGAAGATGGCCCTAAGTCCTTGGACCCCTGAACCCACTTGGGAGACCCAGAGGAAGCTCCTGGCTCCTGGTTTCAGTTCAGCCCAGCTCCAGCCATTGCGGCCAACTGGGGAGTGAACCGGTGGGTAGAAGACCGCTGTCCTTCCCTTCCTTCCTTCTCTCTCTGTGTAACTCTTTCAAATAAATACATAAATCTTTAAAAAAGTATGACAGGAATTATGTAATCAATATAACCCTTAGAAGTTTCTGCTCCATTATTATTAGGCTAAGTGAACACACATTAAGTAATTAAAGGCACCTGTTTAAAACTCAGAAAAATTTATGTTTTAAAAATGTTATGATATCTTTGCTGGTTCTTCCCCTCAAAACCCTAGCAAAATAATTACTCTTTGTACCTTCACTATATCTTCTACATAATTTTCTGATGGCCCAAGTTGTATCATACAAGATTTTAGTAATTCCTGAACATTTGTATGCATGTATTTATGTATGTGTGTCTCTTTGTTAGCCTGAAGGTCCTTTATAACAGATGCTATGTCTTATTAAATTTGTGTTTCCAATTCATACAGCAAGGCATGACAAACAGCAGTGCTTAACAATTATTAGGCAATAAGATGAATTTTGAACCAGCTCTATTAGGCCACTGTTGTTATCTGACATTCTACCCCTCACCTCCCCTGGACTCCTGAGACCACCAGGAATACTAGAAACTGTTAACATGCCATTGTTCCTATGAAATGTGACCAAACTAGGAAATACACGTATATAATCAGAATAATATAATTATTCAGCAATAAAAATACAATATAAAAATCATATTTCAAAAATATTATAGCATTCATAGAATTTTTCATAATAACATAAAAAGTTTGTATGTGCTAATCAAAAAGCATCATCATAATTTAAAACTATCTTGAGATTTTCTCTTTGCTCATTACTTGTAGAAATGTTACAAGTTTTTCTTGTCAGTTTCCCTTTTTTCCCTACAGAAGATCCAGACTGGAAATACTGGTTGTATAAGCAACACTCTCCCTGACCCCATTGGAGGTCAATCTCTCTTTTAATTATCTTAAAGTATTAGTGACAGTTCCCTGTTTAGAAACAGCATTTTGATTTACAAAGTGCACTTTGTTGCAGTATCTAGAAAACATATCAATGAAAATAAATCATAGTATAAAAACTTGAATCTTTTAAGTGATATCTCCTGAATAAAAAGGGTATGCATATAATTTTTTAAATTCAGCTCTTATGCTAGGATACCTTTATATAAAAATCTAACAATAAAATTATTCATTTATTCTAAAGAAGCTCTTCAAACTATGAAGGATATTTCCTTTTACGTTAAATGGTCAAAAATATTGCTGAGGTTTATTTACAGTCAAATCAAAAGTTCTTTTCTACTCTTATCACGAAAAAGGTAACTATGTGAGATGATGGATATATTAATTTGCTTGAATACAGTATTTTACCATGTACACATGCTATCAAAACATCACACTGTACATCTTAAACACATATAATGAAAATTAAAAGGAAATAAATACTCATGTATAAAACCAACAAAAAAGCTCTTTCCCTAAAATTAAGCACCAGAGCCATTCAAGTAACTGAATGGCTTTAATGAGCACATAGCTCATAAGCTAAGTCAACAACCTAAAGTGATTAATATTGTTTCATACAATATACACTTAATCATTAAACCTACTTTTGCAAATATTTCAAAGGGCATACCAAGAATCAACAAAGGGAACATCAATTACCTGTTCTATGTTAATTTAAAAAGTCAGTAACACTGAAATCTGTGCACTGATTCCACCCCTCCCTCAATCTTTGCCAATTTACTTCTCATAATTAACTCTACAGACACAGTTCCCTCAGAATGAACCGGGCATTGTATTCCTCATCTTCTCTTCAACCAATTATGGGACTGTGCTGCCCTAAAAAATGTTTTTCATAAAGAATGCACAGGTTTCAGGCTCAAAAATTCACATCAATCACTCCTATACCCTAACCTATTTCACTGAAAATTGGTCAGAACATAAGACAAAAATTTTTTTTTTTATTAAAGGCAGTTACAGAGAGAGGCACAGACAGAGAGAACTTTCATCAAATGGTTACATGGCCAGGGCTGGGTCAGACCAAAGCCAGGAGCCAGAAGCTTCCGTGGCTCTCCCAAGGACTTGCTCCATCTTCTGCTGCCTTCCCAGGCACATTAACAGGGAGCTGGATAAGAAGCAGAACAGCAGAGTCTCAAACCAACACCCATATGGGATGCTGGTGTAGCAGGTGGCGGTTTAACCCATTACACTAGTCCCAGAACTTAAGACAATTTACACTGATTGTTAATCAGTAATCTTTAATTAAAAAACAAGCTATAGTCAAAATGGTAGAACCACAACATAAGTATCACTTATGCTTATATAGGGCCAAGATCAAAACTTTAGGTAAAATTAGATCAGGCAGAAACAAAAATCTCAAGATGGATACTAATCCAATGTTTAATACAAGCAACTTTTGGCCCTTTTAAAGAGGGGGAAGAATCCCACCACCAATGCCTTAAATACTGCAGTCTATATTCTTCACAAATGTTTTCTGTGTGTATGTGCACATTAGTTTTGAAGGGAATTTATTGTACCCACTAGTTTGTAATTTGCTTTTTTTCCCCACATAATAACTTATCACAAGCATCTTTCCACGTCAATATTTGTTTGGATTAGACCATTATTTTAAATGGATGATGAGTAACTGATCAAGCAATTTAAGAGGTACAAAAGTTGCATCCATTCCATCCCTCTACCTTCAACCTCCAGTACCCTTCCAAGAAGCAAGTTCTTATATATTCTTCCAGCAATGTTCTAAGAATATATATACAAGCATGCATGAGTAGTTTCGTTTTGTTTTGTTTTGTTTTTTGTTGGACAGAGTTAGACAGAGAGAGACAGAGAGAAAGGTGTTCCTTTTTCCTTTGGTACATCCCACAATGGGCGCCCGGCGCAACGTGCTGATCCGAAGCCCGGAGCCAGGTGCTTCTCCTGGTCTCCCATGCGTGTGGCAGGGCCCAAGCACTTGGGCCATCCTCCACTGCACTCCCAGGCCACAGCAGAGAGCTGGCCTGAAAGAGGGGCAACCAGGACAGAATCCGGCGCCCTGACCGGGACTAGAACCCGGGGTGCCGGCGCCGCAGGTGGAGTATTAGCCTATTGAGCCAAGGTGCCGGCCATGAGTAGTCTTTTTTTTTTTTTTTGACAGGCA
The DNA here is from genome assembly GCF_964237555.1 of Oryctolagus cuniculus. NCBI lineage: Eukaryota > Metazoa > Chordata > Mammalia > Lagomorpha > Leporidae > Oryctolagus > Oryctolagus cuniculus. Next base: position 101,676,937 of record NC_091453.1, on the reverse strand, counting down.
GAGTGGACAGTGAGAGAGACAGAGAGAAAGGTCTTCCTTTTGCCACTGGTTCACCCTACAATGGCCGTCATGGCCGGCACACCGCGCTGATCCAAAGGCAGGAGCCAGGTGCTTCTCCTGGTCTCCCATGCGGGTGCAGGGCCCAAGGACTTGGGCCATCCTCCACTGCACTCCTGGGCCACAGCAGAGAGCTGGCCTGGAAGAGGGGCAACCGGGACAGAATCCGGCACCCCAACTGGGACTAGAACCCGGTGTGCCGGCGCCACAAGGCAGAGGATTAGCCTATTGAGCTGCGGTGCCGGCCATGAGTAGTCTTAAAACCACAAATGATAACATATTCTGTATACAGTTGTATACCTTCATTGCTGGACATTTAGAAAGTTAACAATTTACTATTATGAAAAAGGTTGGAATGAATTTCCTTCTACCTAAGCCTGCTTATGTCATATTTGCTTTTAGAACCAATATTAAATGGTCTCAAACACAAGTGTATCCTATCAACATCTCCTTTTAGCCTATCCTGTTTATGACTAGTAATAGTCTTGAGAAGCAGCATGAGGAGCCAGCATTGTGGTGTAATAGGCTAAGCCACTACTTGTGATGCCAGCATCCCATATGGGTGCAAGTTTGAGACAGGGCTGCTCCACCTCCAATCCAGTTCCCTGCTAATGCGCCTGGGAAAGCACTGGAAGACGGCCAAAGTACTTGGGCCCCAGCACCCAAATGGGAGACCCAGAAGCAGCTTTGGGCTCCTGGCTTTGGCACAGCCCTGGCTGTTGCAGTCATTTGGGGAGCGAACCAGCAGATGGAAGAGTTCTCTTTCTCTTTTTCTCTTTCTCTCTTTCTTTCTTTCTCTCTCTCTCTCTCTCTCTCTCTCTCTCTCTCCCCTTCCCTCTCCTCTCCTCCCTCCGCTCCCCCCAACTCTTTCAAATAAATAAAAATAAATCTTAAAAGAAAGAATGAATGTAGTTATTAATCTACAAGTAAAAGATGAAGACCTTGACAGAAAATAGGCAAATTTACAAGTGGAAAATACTAATGATCAAACATATATAAAATGTTAAACAGCATTAGCAATCACAGAAATAATCATTTTTTTTACAAAAAGATTTATTTATTATTTGAAAGGCAAAGTGATAGAAGGGAGAGACAGGGAGGGAGGGAGAACTTCCATCTGCTGGTTCATTTCATTAATAACTACAACGGCCAGGGCTGGTCCAGGCTGAAGTCAGGAATCTGGAACTCCATCCAGGTCTCCCATGTGGGTGGCGGGGACTCAAGTACTTGAGCCACCTTCCACTGCTTTCCAAGGAGCATTAGCAGGGAGCTAGACAGGAAGCAGCATAGCCATGACTCGAATTGGCTCTCCAGTATGGGATGCTGGCATCACATATGGTGGCTTAACCTGTTGTGCCACAATGCTGGTCCCAGAAATAAACATTTTAAAATATACCATTTTTGGAGCCAGCGCCATGGCTCACTTGGTTAATCCTCCGCCTGCAGTGCCAGCATCCCATATGGGCACCATGTTCTAGTCCCGGTTGCTCCTCTTCCAGTCCAGCTCTCTGCTGTGGCCCGGGAGGGCAGTGGAGCATGGCCCAAGTGCTTGGGCCCCTGAGCCTGCATGGGAGACCAGGAGGAAGCACCTGGCTCCTGGCTTAGGATCGGTGCAGCGCCAGCCATAGAGGCCATTTGGGGGGTGAACCAACGGAAGGAAGACCCTTCTCTCTGTCTCTCTCTCTCACTGTCTAACTGTCTATAAATATATATATATATATACACATACACACACACACACACCATTTTTATCTTAGTTGGTAAAGATCACTGTCACTACTACTAACACCACAAACACAGTGGCAGGGAAGGTATGGGACCAGACACTCTCAGATGGTACAAAATTTGGGACATGTTTTCTAGAGTGCAATACAAGTATGTTCTCCAAGTCTTAAATACACGATTGCCTCCTGAATTACCAGTCTAGTTTCAATCACATTCTCTAATAAAATGTGCAGGCATCCTTTAAAAATATATATATATAAGGATGCTCAAGAGTATTATTTACAAAAACGAGAAAACTCAATGTCTGACAAGAGGACAGTACTATGGTAATATGGGACACTAGGCAACCACTAAAAACTCAGGTTGAGTGGGCTGGGTATTGCGAACCAGCAGGTTACCTCATCACTTGGGACCCTGCATCCCACACTGAAATGCCTGGGATCAAATCCCACCTCTGCTTTTGATCCAACTTCCTGCTAATGTGCACCCTAGGAAGCAGCAGAGGATAGCTCAAGTACTTGGGTCCCTGCCACCCACCTGGAAGACCAATATGGAGTTCCTGGCTCCTGACTTCAGTGTGGCCCATCTCTAGCTGTTGTGGGCATTTGGGGAGTGACCCAGCAGAGGAAAATCAGTCAATCTCTTGCTCTTTCAAATAAATAAACTAAAAAAAAAAACCTTTCGGGTTATAGAATACTGAAGGATAAGGACATATATTCATATTACATTTAGCGAAAAAAGCTGGTTACAAAATAATATTGTATGATATAAGCCCAATTATTAAAGACAGATATATAATGACAAATCACAAATAAAAAATCTACTATGGTTATTATCACTGGGCAGTGGAATTATTTTTTGTGTTTTCCTTAATTTTCTAAATTTTAACCAGCAAATATGTTAGATTTTCATCAAAAGAAATAAGCAGTTGGACTTCTGATTAGTCAGGGAACTCTTGCACAATCCTGCTCCCTAGTCATGGGTGCTATCTGCCATGTAACAATGCTTTCTTCATCTGTGAATGCACTGGCCAGTAAGCTACCAATATCAGGACCTCGCACTGCAAGACTTCACTGACAGAAAATACTTTTCATAACTTAGAGAAGGAAGATTATGTTCTTTCGTCCTTTAACAGCTTCTGAGAAATTCTGTCAGCTTGCTACTTCAATAACTGCCTCTGACAAGCTATATGAGAAAGGAGAAACTGTAAATGGATGTTGATACTGTTGATCATCAGGTTAAAAAAGAGAGAGAGTGAGACATGGGTCAAGATCCAGAAAATAAAAACAGTGGTAAGTCATGATCATGGTCCCTTTCCAGGAATAAAAGTCATTTGGTCCACTGTTTGAGTGGCAGTAAAGCAGCAGTAGAGAGGGCTAAGAAACACAGGTAAATACCTCACTGCCAACTTGAGTTTTAACAAAAAGGACTTTACTGAAAAATATTTTTGAATGATGTCTACCTTTGGAGTTCTGGACTGTTCCTTCACTACCTTATAAAAACAACCAGGAAATTTGGGGCCTGGTAAAATACAAAATAATATTGTATGATATAAGCCCAATTATTAAAATTGGTAAAATAAAAGGAATCTTGCCCACCTCTGCCCAAAAACTTGAAAATATTTTTTACAGAAAGGGCAGCCAAGTCAGAAGCAAGTATCCTGAAAAGCAAAACCATTATTTTTGCAGACACAAGTAAAATTTTTCCACAGTAATCAATTTTATATGTATTGAACAGAATACTAGAAATCACTCCTTTTCCAGATAAACTAAGGCATGAGAAAGCTAAATGACTTGACTAAGGCCATAGAACTGCTTGGTAGCACAGAACAGCAACTTTGTTCTTGACACTTGTCCAGATAACTTCCTGACAGTGTTTAGGATATAATACTGATGATCAGATGGTTTCACAAGTGCCATGCTGAGGCTCTTTGAATGGGTGACTTGGTAAGTAGGTAACACCTACACCAGACATTTGTCAGGTGAAACATTCCTAGCAAGTGCTAACACAAGCTTTTTTTTGTTTTGTTTTGTTTTTGTTTTTGTTTTTGAAGACAGAGAGATCTGGCCGGTGCCATGGCTCACTTGGCTAATCCTCCACCTGCGGCGCCAGCACCCTGGATTCTGTCCCAGCTGCTCCTCTTCCAGTCCAGCTCTCTGCTGTAGCCTGGGAGGGCAGTGGAGGATGGCCCAAGTGCTTGGGCCCCTGAGCCTGCATGGGAGACCAGGAGGAAGCACCTGGCTCCTGGCTTCGGATCGGCGCAGCGTGCCAACCATAGCAGCCATTTGAGGGGTGAACCAACGGAAGGAAGACCCTTCTCTCTCTCACTGTCTAACTCTGCCTGTCAAAAAAAAATAATAAAAAAAATTAAAAAAAGAAGACCTCTCTTCTCTCTCTGTGTAACTCTTTCAAATAAATAAATAAATCTTTAAAAAAAATGACAGAGATATCTTCCATCTGCTGGTTTATTCCCCAAGTGGCCACAACAGCCAGGGTGGAGCCAGGAGTTTCTTCCGGGTCTCCCACTGAGTGGAGGAGCCCAAGCACTTGGGCCATCTTCCAATGCTTTCATAAGCACATCAGCAGGGAGCAGGGGCCGGTGCTCTGGCATCATAGGTTGGGCCTCCGCCTACAATGCAGGCATCCCAAATGGGTGCTGGTTCAAGTCCCAGCTGCTCCACTTCCAATCCAGTTTCCTCCTGGTGGCCTGGGAAAGCAGTGGAGGATGGCCCAAATGCTTGGGCCCCTGCACCCATGTGGGAGACCCAAAGGAAGCTCCTGGCTCCTAGCTTCGGATCGGCCCAGCTCCAGCCCTTGCAGCCATCTGGGAAGTGGACCAGTGGACAGAGGACTTGTCTGTCTGTAACTTACTCTTAAATAAATAAATCTTTAAAAAAAAAAAAAAAAGAGCAGCCGGGACACAAACAGGTACCCATATGGGAAGCAAGCATTGTGAGGCGTCAGATGTGTTAATGGGCAGTTCAGGGTGGTCGCAGTGGAAACCTGGGATGTAGAGTGCTTGCTTTCCTTGCAGAAGTTATCCTTAGTAAGGTCAGAAGTGCCTGCCTGCCCACTCCTAGGGAGCTTCCAATTTTATGAGAATAGCAAGGGAGTGCTGACCCTACCCTTCTGAGCTCCCAGTTTATTGTGAAAACAAATTAGGTATCCCGCCCTTGTGATGGTTCTTGTTTTATCATGAGCAACCCAGACAGGATAAAGGATTACAAAAAGGGTTTTGTCCCCACCTTGGAACTGAATGTCAATCTGATTGTCAAGTTGTTTGTTTTTTGTTTTTCTCAAAATTGTGCTTAAAAACTGCCATGGACCACTTTGGTTTTTTTTCCTCTCTTGGGAGCCTCCCTCCGTGCCACTCTGGCTGGAGGTCTTTGACTCTCATAAATCTTGCTTTTAATTCTGTTTGTCTGGAAATTCTTCTTCCATATGAGACAAAGAACTGAGGTAATAATATTTTTCTCCACCATCATTTTCCCATAAGTGTCACAGGCGGCTTTACCCACCACATCACAACACATGCCCCACTGGTTCTTATTAAGAACATACATCTTTTCTTTCTCTTCAGTAAAAATATTTAGTGCTATCTGAAAGTCATTCTGCTGTCTATACTCAATCATTTAGATTTGTCTCAGTCTAGGCTGAATTCTCAAAATGACACAAAGTAGGAGTAGGTGTTTGCCAGAGGTTAGATGCCTCTTGGGATGCTCCCGTCCCATATCAGAATGCCTGAATTTGAGTCTCAGCTCCCAATTCCAGATTCCTGCTAACATGCATTCTGAGAGGCAGCTGATGATGGCCCAAGTACTTGGGTCCCTGCCACCAAAGTGAGAGACTAAGTTGAGTTCTCAGCTCTTGACTTTGGCCTGGCCCAGCCCAACACAGCCTAGGCTGTTACAAGCATTTGCAGCGTGACCCAGAAGATGGGAGATCAGTCTCTGTCTACCTTTCAAAAACAAAATATAAAAAAACAAGTTTCCAATCCTATTTATTTTAATGTAAGGTAACATTGTTAAGCATAGGCTTGTGTGTTCTACAACCCATCCTCTTTTCTTTCACCATGTTACCTTTGATAATAACTAAAATACGTAACATGCTTCATAATTTAGAATGTTTTTATATGTGCTATCTAGCTTAACCTACGAAACAGATCAGTTTCCATTTGAAATATGGGGAAACCATGGTTCTGATGGGTTGCTATTCCTCAAATTTCCAGGCCAGTAAATGACACTCAAAAATCAAGCCCAGTGACTATGACTGATAAATGTCTAAGGAAATTATTATAAGGATTATGGGCATAAGGGGTAGTCTGATGATGTTAGGCTTTCTACCCTTTCAAAGCTTAAAAATGAGCTGGAGCCATAGAAAGATAAATCACACAGCAATATATGCTGACAGGCTTGTGTTTTGAGGTCAACAAAATGATTACAGAACTAACTATAAAGGTTCAAACCACACACAAGTATTTATAGATACCAAGGAGTGCACAGTGGCAATAGCCTTGCTTAGCGTAAGAAATCAGCCTTGGGGCTGGTGTTATGGCCTAGCAGGTTAAGCCTCCTCTTGCAATGCTGGCATCTCATATGGGTGCCAGTTCATGTTCAGGCTGCTCTATTTCCCATCCAGCTCCCTGCTAATGGCCTTGGAAAAACAGCAGAAAATGGTCCAGGTGTTTGGGCCCCTGCTATCCTCATAGAAGAAGCTTCTAGCTTCTGGCTCCTGGCTCCTGGCTTCCACCTGGCCCAGCACTGGCCTTTGTGGCCATCTGGAGAGTGAACCAGAAGATGGAAGATCTCTGTTTCTCTGATTTTCAAATACATAAATAAATTTTAAAAAAAATCAGCCTTAGGGCCAGCATTTGTGGTGTAGCCTGTTGACACCACCTGTGACACCAGCATCTGTCATTTGTGTCCAGGCTGCTTCATTTCCGATCCAGCTCCCTGCTAACACACCTGGGAAAGCAGCGGAAGATGGCCCAAGTGCTTGGGCACCTGAAGTCACATAGAAGACCAGGAAGATGATCCAGTCTCCTAGCTTCCATCTGGTCTAGCTCCTGCCATTGCAGTCATTTGGGGAGTTAACCAACAGGTGGAAGTTCATGCACACGCTCGCTCTCTCTCTTTCTGTAACTCTGCTTTTCAAATAAATAAATCTTTAAAAAAATATAAAGAAATCAGCCTTAACTCATCATTCAACTTCTGACCATCTCAGTTCAAGCTTTTCCCAGTCTGTACAGGTAAAACTTATCATGATCCATGCCCTTGAAAATACATTATCAAAATAGATCATGGCAAGGTGAATCACATATATCCTTTTTTTTTAAGATTTATTTTATTTTTAAAGATTTATTTATTTATTTGAAAGTCAGAGTTACACAGAGAGAGGAGAGGCAGAGAGAGAGAGAGAGAGAGAGGTCTTCTATCCACTGGTTCACTTCCCAATTGGCCGCAACGGTTGCAGCTGAGCTGATCCAAAGCCAGGAGCCAGGAGCTTCTTTTCGGGTCTCCGACACGGGTGCAAGGGCCCATTGACTTGGGCCATCTTCTATTGCTTTCCCAGGCCATAGCAGAGAGCTGGATTGGAAGTGGAACAGCCAGGACTTGAACTGGTGCCCATATGGGATGCCAGCAGTGCAGGCGGCAGCTTTACCCGCTATGCCACAGTGCCGGCCCCCACATATATCCTTAACGAAGACTGCAAGACTGCATACCAAACCATACCAAAATCAAATCCCAGAAAGGATCAAATAGCAGAGCCATAATGCTATCACACTTAAAAAAAATCACAAAAGTTTAGTCCAAGTGCTATAAAATGGATACAAATACACTTTTATCATACAAGAGACAATCTGCCATTAACTTTACCAGAGCAGATAAAACACATAACTGATATGTTTCACATCGAATTCTCAAGTTATATACAATAACCAACAATTGCTTTGCTTAATTTCTCAGAATACAGACTTTTCTTTTGGATTATTCAGAAAACTTTGGGAGTTTTATTGTTTTCCTTTTGATCCAATTAATTTCTTTGTACAAGCAGAGGCATTCAGCCCATAATTTTTTACCAGGCACCTATTTACTGTATTCCAGCTACTATCCATACATTAATCTTTGATTCTACCTCTGCAATTTAATATTTGAAATCCTGGGCAAGCCCTCATAAATTCTCTCTCCTCTGTGCTAAAATAAACCCAGAATCTCAAACTCAGAGGCCCAGTTTCTCCCTCTTTTAATATATTCTGTACCTACCCTACAAAACAGAACTAAACAAGAGTAGCTTTTGACATAGTAATGAACTACATCACTCGTACCTCCAACAAATTAAAATTCAAGTACTTAGCAGGGGAAATTTTTAAAAAAATGAACACCTACACCACAAAGTTTTATGGTTTGTATTTCCACCTTGCTCTAAATTTCACGTCCCTTTCAGATACTTACTCCTAACAGACTTGGAGATGTTATATGAGATTTTTTTCTTCATAAAATCTGAGGTTATCAGTTTTAAAAAACACTGTAATAGATTTTAAATCTTTGGAATCAACTAGTTTAAGCCTGGGACTTTTCAGATGAAGAAACTGGGGCATAGAATATACAAGACAAATAAAAACCGTATTTTGAAAAACTGTTCATGACATAAGAAATGTTCACTACAGAGAATATGATCTTACTTCTTTATTCTGAATTTCATAAATTTTCTTAAACATATCATTTATAAATTAAAATATTCAAGATTCTTTTAATGTTTTCAGTAGAATAAACACATCAAAGAAGTTGTGAAAAAGAAATTGAGGTACCGAGAGTCATAATCCCACAACTAAATGAAACTAAGTCAAAAACCCAAGTGTTGGGGCTGGCATGTGGCATAGCAGGTAAAGCCGACACCTGCAGTGCCAGCATCACATATGGACGCTGGTTCAATTCCTGGCTGGTCCACTTCCAATCCAGGTCTCTGCTGCGGCCTAGGAAAGCAGAAGATGGCCCAAGTCCTTGGGCCTCTGCACCTGTGTGGGAGACCCAGAAGATGCTCCTGGCTCCCAGCTTCAGATCAGCCCAGCTCTGGCCATTGAGGCCATCTGGGGAGTGAACCCACAGATGGAAGACCTCTCTCTCTCTCTCTTTCTCTCTCTGGCTCTCTGTAACTCTGCCTTTCATATAATAAATCAATCAATCTTTAAAAAACCACAGACCAACAAACAAAAACCACAGGTGTCACGGCATCCAATACAGGGCTTTTTCACTATACCACATGACATCTACAGCACCAAAATGGCATTATTAAATTCAACATGAATTTCTTTGTAATTCATCACTACTGTTTTTATATCCTCAAACCCAGTCACACAATGACCTTAAACAGTGCTAACAGATTTCATTTTATAATACTATTACCAGATTACGTCACAGACATACAACTTGAGAACTGACAGCTCATGATAATCTCCTTGCCTCAAAAGAACAAGGGCATGTATTTTGCCATATTCATCTTTGGAATCCTACCACATAGTGTGGTATCTAGCATACAGGTGCTCAATAAATGTTTATTTTATAAAACATAGCTCTTTTCCCCCCTGCCAGCACTAGCTACTAAACTTAAGTAGCAGAACAAACTAAAACACTAAAATCTTATTATTTTGCATTTGGGGTATCTAAGTATTTACAGTATATAAATTTGGGATTTACTAAACAAATTTGATTTACAGCGAAATGTAAGAACGCTTATGTTACTTAAAACATTTCAATCACTACACAAATTAGCTGGTACATTCATTACAATAATTCTTATCTATTGAAGTGGGTATAAACTTTAGTCAGCACTACTTTGTTAACCTACTCAGAATCATGGAATGCACTAGAAAGCAATAAAATTACAGGTGTGGTACAAGGGGCACTTGAAGTACAACTCAGACCTGGGTCTAGGCTCTGCTAATAATCATTTACATAATGTTAGGCAATTCCCATTTCTTCTTTAAGTCTTGACTGACCTATGTGTAAAAACAGGATGGCTAAACTAATCACTGGGGATCTTTCCAGTCTTAACCTTTTTTTAACCTTTAAAGGATTATTATCCACAAAGATTCTATAATTCAGACTTTTTTCATTGTGTCAAATTTGATACTATGAATGTTATAGTTTGTTACATTATTACACAATCAAGAAGCTTAGCACATTTCCAAAAAAATATAGACTAGAAACATTCTTATCATCTTGTACTAAGAGGGCACAATAATAAAATCAAAAGAGAAACATGATATCCAACAATTATGCTTGCTTTGTCAGCTGAGCTGCCATGAACCACACTGACTTTGATACAAATCACTGATTTATAAATACAAATATGTACACAAATATATGCACATGTCATTGGCATATATTTATGTTGACATATATGTACAAACTTTAAAACTGTTTTTAATGACAAAATCAGTACTTGTTTATGATAAAAATCAAGTAGTACACCAGACCACATGTAAAGTACTAAGTCTCCACACCTTTTCTCTGTAAGTAACCACTGGTACTATTTTTCTTGTGTATCCTTCCAGAAATTACCAGAGCAAATAAAAATATATCCACGTACATGCATGAGTGTCTCAATCTTTTTAACCTAAACTGTTACCACTTCTTGAATGATGTTGGGGGGGGGGGGAGGGGAAAATCCCAAGCCCCAGCTTCGTAATCATGTGAAATACATCGAAAGTGGTAGCACAATCACTGGCACAAAGCCATATGCTCTTCAGAGATGTACGCTGAGTTGAATTTCTTTAATATTCGTGCTTAGAGGCTATCTGGGGCAACTACACAGAACGAGTGATGGGCAAAGAGCCAGACAACTTGGGTTCTACCCTAACTAGCTGGGTAGCCTGAGGCAAGCCAAGAGATCTTCCCAAGCCTTGGTTTCTGCTTTGTAAAATAACACGGCTGGGCTAAAATCCCTTCCAGCTTTAAAATGTTTTAATTCTAAGATGGCCGTCCGTAACAGTGTTCTCCTGAACTGGCTGTAACAAATGTTACTACGGAAAAAAAGAGAGGAAACACTATAGCAACCTCCAGGTTCACAAGAGTACATGTCTGAGTCAAGGCACACTTGTGACAGAACTAGCGACAATACACTTGAAGGCAAAGTAGTAGATACTTAAAATCTGATAGGTTTTTACAGATCATTGATTGATGTTTTCCTTTCTTTGCTTAATTTCAGCAATGATTACACCCTCATCCCCCAAAACAATTTAAGTGTATTAGGGAGTTAAAATAATGAAACTGAAAGCCAAAATGACATTTTGCTTTGCAGAATAGGTGACTAGGGTAGCAAAGGTTGGAAAGAATTAGCAGCTAATTTCCTCTTCCGGAAGCTCTTTGGCCCAAGTTCTGCTTCACACGCCCACTCCAGACTCACTCCACCCTGCTCTATACAAGCCCGGGGCATCAAATTGGGGAGGAGGGGTTCCCTTTGATCACAGAAACAAAAAAGTTCTTTGCCTTGATTTACCTTAGCTGTCACGGGATTTACAGACGCAGCCCCGCGGGTCTGAAGCCACCTACCCACCTACTCCTTGCTGTGGTCTCAAGAACCTGGGCCAGGAGCTCCAGCCCGGCCATCCCCGCAGGGCGGGCGCGGCCTTGCCGCCCTCCCCAGCAGTGCCTGGCCCGAGGGGAGGGGAAGAGGAGGAAAGGGGAGGGGAGGGGAGAGGAGGGGAGGGGAAGGGGGGAGGAGGAGGGGAAAGCTCGCACGAGCTGTACCCACCGCGCCAGGAGAGCCGGTCCCAACTAGCAGCGGTGAACGGCTGGGTCCCGAGGGGAGGGTCTCGGAGCAGGGGCGGCCAGAGCCCCAAGCTGGAAATGCCAACTCCGCTCTTCGGCCAGGCCCCTGCCTAGGAGAAGGAAACGGAAGTCCCTTCGTCTCCCTTACTCTCCTCCACCAGCCGGCCCATCCCCTGGAGGGACCTTGGGTCGGGAAGCCCGAAGTGGGTCCACGTCAGGCCTCAAAGAGACACCGGGAGCGGTTTGTCCGTCTCCCGGCCCAGGCCCGGCACTGGGCCCCGGCAATCTCCTTCCCACCCCCGCCGGGAGGTCAGCCTCCCGCCCTACAAAGCTCCTCCTTCTTTTCCCCCTCCGCCATTTTCGAACTTACCCCTCAGCCGGGCTTCCCTTGATTAGCGCCGCGCCCGCTCGGGGCGTCGCCAACGTCCCGCCACTTCCCGGAGCCGGAAGGGGGCAGCCAGAAAAAGCGAAGCCCTCTTCCCACCCCCCACCCCCAACCACCCCCCCCCCCCGCCCGCCCCAGCTGGAAACTAGAACCCGACCAAGCGGGAGCGCATGCGTATTGGGCACCTCGTTGTCCCCGCCCCTAGCTGAGCGTTTCTGCAGCAAGCCTTCAGGATGCATTTTTCCCACGGTTTTTACCTGCTGAACTGCAAGGGTGAGGAGTGGGGGAATAGAGGTAGAAGAAGGAAAAAGAGGAGGGAGAAGGCAGCAACATGCTGAGTTCTTACTGTGGACCAGGCACTGTTCTAGGCATATGACGTGTTCTTTGTACAGAGGAAACGGAGGCCGAAAGAAGATAACATCCCCCTGTCACGCGGCTAATAAACGAGGCAGTAGAGGTTAGAATGAGATCTTTTTCAAGGAGGGAAAGGAATAACAAGAAAGGGGAATGGTTAGGATTGGAAGGGGAAAGGAAAATATAAGAGAAAAAAAGATGGAGAGGAAACAAAGGTGTATGCATAAGATGCTGATCATACCTCGGGTTTATTTCAGATATACTGTGGGATTGTCAGAGCAACGTAGGAATTTCTGTTTCAGGAACTTAGGCTCTTTCAGGCTAGTGCAGTAGGATGATGGCTTCTGGATATTTCATTTCAAGGAAAAGATTTATGTTAACTATTATCTGTGTTATCAAGTGATGCTGCCTTTTTTTTTTTTTTTTTTGGACAGGTAGAGTTAGACAGTGAGAGAGAGAGAGAGAGAGGCAGAGAGAAAGGTCTTCCTTCCGTTGGGTTGGTTCACCCCCCAAATGGCCGCTATGGCCGGGGCACTGATCTGAAGCCAGGAGCCAGGAGCTTCCTCCTGGTCTCCCATTCAGGTGCAGGGCCCAAGCACCTGGGCCATTCCACTGCCTTCCCAGGTCACAGCAGAGAGCTGGCCTGGAAGAGGAGCAACCGGAACAGAATCCAGCGCCCCAACCAGGACTAGAACCCGGGGTGCCAGCGCCGCAGGTAGAGGATTAGCCTACTGAGCCGGGGCACTGGCCGATGCTGCCTTCTGTGAAAATGTAAATTGGAAGGGAGATAGGAAAGAATTTTCTTTTTGATAATTAAGCTTTTGCCTAATGTTACCCCTTGTAATTTCCTTCCCTCCCTCCATTCCTCTACCTCTCTCCCCCTCCCCCCCTCCTCCTCTCTTTCTTTCTCTGTTAAAGCTCTGGGAATTTCACATCTGATTTATTGCAATAGTAGTCATTGCAACATTTATCTCAAGGGCCATCTCTTCTTCCTCTGAGTTCTCTGCACTTGAATTTTTCCATATAGCACCATTTTATTATTGTAGTAAAATGTACATGACAAAGTTTACCATTTTGACCATTTTTAAAGTATGTAGCTCATGAGTGGCATTAAGTACATTCACATTGTTCTACAACCATCATCACCACCCATATCCAGAATTTTTCATCTTAGCCCTTCAATTTGTGCCTTTTTTTTTTTTTTTTGACAGGCAGAGTGGACAGTGAGAGAGAGAGACAGAGAGAGAAAGGTCTTCCTTTGCCGTTGGTTCACCCTCCAATGGCCGCCGCTGCAGCCGGCGCACCGCGCTGATCCGATGGCAGGAGCCAGGAGCCAGGTGCTTTTCCTGGTCTCCCATGGGGTGCAGGGCCCAAGCACCTGGGCCATCCTCCACTGCACTCCCTGGCCATAGCAGAGAGCTGGCCTGGAAGAGGGGCAACCGGGACAGAATCCGGCGCCCCAACCGGGACTAGAACCCGGTGTGCCGGCGCCACAAGGTGGAGGATTAGCCTAGTGAGCCACGGCGCCGGCCCCAATTTGTGCCTCTGTTAGAGAGCAGAGAGCTTTCTGCCATGTGGTATACCTACTATGTTATCAGCCCGTTCATGGCAAGATCACGTTTTGCCATGTCAAACATGTTTGTTACTCCTGCAAAACCCTTGCAGTCATCTGTCATATCGGTCCAATCCATCCGCACATCCTGTCATCTCTGTCTTCAAAGTACAAATATCTAATTCTCATCAATTCTACCAGTGCTGCCCTACTGTCTCTTTCTTGGACAGTAATATCCTCCCCAGTGGTCTCCAACTTACATCCTTGCCCTCCTCTAGTCTATTCACACAGCAGCCAGAATTATCCTCATAAAACATAAGTCAATAATCCAAAAGATGGACTTAGGAAAATTATATTTATTGAATAAAAGCTTTGTATAAACAAAAAAGACAAATCACTGTCACTTCTCTGTGCAGATGCCTTCATTCTCTCCCCATTTCACTCAAAGTAAAAGCCACACTTTATAATGTTCTGCAAAGGCTATGGTACCCAGCCACCAAGACAACCCCCAGTGGTCTTCACTTCTTGCCATTCACACCCTTGGGCAGTTCTTCACCAAATTGGGGCTGACTTAGGCAACCAATAACACATGGTACAAGGGATGGTGAGTGACTTACACTGCTAGGTCATGAAATGCATTTTGGTTTCTGCCTTGCTGTCTTTTGGATTGGTTGCCCTAAGAGTAGCCAGCCATTATGTCACAGGGAAGGCTCAGACAGCAGGTTGGAGAGCCCCACGAGGAAAGAAACTGAGTCCTTCCTTCCCTCTTTCCATCTCTTCCTCTCCCACCAACAGCCAGCACTAACTCACCAGCTATACAGGTGAGCCACCTTAGAAGAGGATCTTAGAGACCCAGAGCTAGAAGCACCTATCCGAGCCACTCAAATTCCTGTGTATTGTTTTCATTAGCTAAGTTACAGGGCAGTCTGTTACACAGTGGTAGATAACTGATATAGAGGCCCTGCACAGGGTAGAGTCCTGTCACCTTATGTCCTTACCTCCTATTACTTTCCCCCTTGTTCTTTTAGCTTTCCTGCCTTAGGGCCTTTGCACTTGCTCTTCATTCTGTATAGAACATTTTCTCTAGATGTCTTAATGGCCTGTCCGGCATCTCTTTCAAGTCTTAGCTGTCACCTTCTCCAAAAGGCCTACAGTGATCGCTGTATTAAAAAATGGCAACTCCTTTTCCCCCTTTCTCTCCCTTCCCCTGTGTTTGCTTCATTCCACAGCATCTATCACTTTCTAGAATACTCTATGGTTCTCTTATTTATTTACTTAGCATATTGTCTCCTGCCTCCCACCTCTGCTAGAAAATGGGCTCTGAGAGCCTGAGGATGTTTTTTTCTTGTTCACTGATGTATTCCAATTACTCAGAACAGTGTCTGACATAGTGTACGTGTTCAGAAAATATTTGCTGAATGAGTGAATAAACATTTCATGGACATGCCAGACCCTTGGTAAATACTTGGGTGAATTATTAACTAGGAGATACTGGTAGCAAAGGCCAGTGTACATGGCGTCTGGTGTCTAGGTTTCATATGAAGAGACATATATAAGTGTGAAGTTATAAAATCATGATCTGGGGCCAGTGTTGTGGCACAGCAAGTTACGCTGCCGCCAGGGACCCCAGCATCACATATGGCTGCCAGTTCGAGTCCCAGCTGCTCCACTTCCAATCTAGCTCCCTGGTAATGCTCCTGGGAAAGCAGCAGATGATGGTCCAAGTACTTGGGTCTGTGCTAACCATGTGGGACACCTGGATGGACTTCTAGGCTCTGGCTTCAGCCCAACCCCAGTCGTCGGTGGTCATTTGGGACATGAACCAGTGGGTGGAAGATCTCCCTTTAACCCTCCCCCTCCTTCTCCCTCTGTCTGTCACTGTGCCTTTCAAATAAATAAAACAAAATTTTTTTAAAAAATAAAAAGAAAGCTATGATTTATGGAGACCCTACCATTACCTATACAAGGATGTTTTGCTGTAATTATTTTTGCCTGAAAAGAAGAAACATTTAGAAAGGAAAGAATGAAGAAATACTAGCTTGGGGCCGGTGTTGCAGCATAGCTGGTAAAGCCGCCACCTGTGACACTGGCATCCCAGATAGGTGCCCGTTTGAGACCTGGCTGTTCTACTTCTGACCCAGCTCCCTGCTGATGCACCTGGGAAAGCAGTGAAAGATGGCCCAGGTGCTTGGGCCACTGTGCCCACATGGCTGCATAAGAAGTTCCTGGCTCCTGGCTTCTGCCTGGTCCAGCCCTGGCTGTTGTGGCCATTTGGGGAGTGAACCAAAAAATGTAAAATCTCTCTCTCTCTCTCAACTCTGCCTTTCAAATAAACAAATAAATCTAACAAAATTAGCTTGAACCATATGCAATTGTCTAGGTTTCACCATTGCCAAGTATTATAAACAGCAATTTAATATGGTCTCACATAATAGGAGAAAGAAAAACTGATACACTAAGGCTCAGAGGAAATGAGAAATCAATGGGATCAAGCATGAATAGAGGCATTAGTCTTGAACAATAAAAGGACACATCCTCAGAGACATGGGACATGAGATATATATAGGTAACCACAGGGGGATTTTGAGGGTGGTCACCTTACCTCAATGTATGCTGATGGTATGGAAAGGGAAGTGTGTGGAAGGCAACAGCAAAAGTTTAACACTAGAACCCTTTTTGCAAAGGCAGACTATACATTAAAGGCCAAATAAATATAGTAGATAAAAAGTAGAGCTGCTTCAAGTGAAGGGGCACCAGGTGAGCCCTGCCTTCCAGGCCTTGCCCTCAGTGCCCTTGGCTTTGTGTACCTTCCGCTGGCAAGAAGGGGTGCACACCTGCAAAGGATTACTCTTAACTCATCAGTCAGACAACAACCTTTGTGAAGACCGGTCATGTGGAACAGCGTCCATCAGCAGCGTCTGCCTGAATGCTGCTCAGGTGTCTTGCTCGCTAAGCCTCGCACTCCCTCCTTGCTCCCAGAAAGACTGCAACTGTAATTTCCTCTCTTAGAGCAGTCTGAAAGATGCCTGCACTTATCTTGCTTGTGCTGGCCGAGCTAGCATCTCCAGCCAGTCCTCCATTTCCTTTCTCGGCCTTTATCTCTGAGGGGACCCGGTCAAACAAGAGACTTCTTGCCGGTTTCGGGTGGGGAAGAAGAGCACATTCTCATCTCAAGCTAATGGAAAATTCCACCTGAACTTTCTGTATACTAATCTATTTTTTTTTTTTTTGGACAGGCAGAGTTAGACATGAGAGACAGAGAGAGAGAGAGAGAGAGAGAGAGAGAGAGAGAGAGAAAGGTCTTCGTTTTCCATTGGTTCACCCCCCAAGTGGCCACTATGGCCTGCACGTTGCGGCTGGCACGCTGCACTGATCTGAAGCCAGGAGCCAGGTGCTCCCTCCTGGTCTCCCATGTGGGTGCAGGGCCCAAGCACTTGGGCCATCCTCCACTGCCCTCCCGGGCCACAGCAGAGAGCTGGACTGGAAGAGGAGCAGCCGGGACAGAATCTGGCGCCCCAACCGGGACTAGAACCCGGGGTGCCAGTGCCACAGGCGGAGGATTAGCCTAGTGAGCCGCGGTACCTGCCTAATCTATTCTTATGTTGAGAACCCATCTATTCAGTGTGGAAAAATCTGAAAATTCAGGCCTGCGCCGTGGCTCACTAGGCTAATCCTCTGCCTTGCGGCGCGGGCACACCGGGTTCTAGTCCCGGTCGGGGCGCCGGATTCTGTCCCGGTTGCCCCTCTTCCAGGCCAGCTCTCTGCTGTGGCCAGGGAGTGCAGTGGAGGATGGCCCAAGTGCTTGGGCCCTGCACCCCATGGGAGACCAGGAGAAGCACCTGGCTCCTGCCATCGGATCAGCACGGTGCGCCGGCCGCAGCGCGCCGGCTGCGGCAGCCATTATAGGGTGAACCAACGGCAAAGGAAGACCTTTCTCTCTGTCTCTCTCTCTCACTGTCCACTCTGCCTGTCAAAAAAAAAAATCTGAAAATTCAACAAGTCAAGGTCAAAGTATCATCACTCTGTGTCTGGAGCAGGGGGTAGGTGAGGTGAAAGCTACGGAGTCGAGGTCCCAGAGAGGCTGGCATGTTGGGGGGATCTTTAACCCATGATGGAGTGGGATTTGTGTTTAGAAAGTCTATGAAGCTGACACCAAAGACCTGAATGGATGGGAGGAAACACCCTGAATACAGATGATAATAGTTAGCACTTACTGAGTGTTTATCAAATGTCAGACACTGTCTAAAGTGCTTGACCCTTCTTTTCCCTCTTAAGCATCTCAGGACCCTTGTAAGCTAAGCTTTCTTTATATTCTTTTTTTTTTTTTTTTAAGATTTATTTATGGCAGAGTTACAGAGAGGCAGAGAGAGAGAAATCTTCCATCCCCTGGTTCACTCCCCTGATGGCCACAATGGCTGGAGCTGTGCCGATTCCGAAACCAGGAGTCAGGAGCTTCCTCCTGGTCTCCCATGCTGGGGGAGGGACCCAAAGACTTAGGCCATCTTCTACTGCTTTCCCAGGCCACAGCAGAGAGCTGGATCAGAAGTGCAGCAGCCGGGACTTGAACTGGCGCCCATATGGGGTGCTGGCACTGCAGGCAGTGGCTTTACCTGCTATACCACAGTGCCCGCCCCCCTCTTTTTATTCTTATTTTGATTCAGAACCTAGAAGGGTGCCTAGTATATAGCTGGTAGTCAGGCCAGGTCAGGTCATTCCACCTAAAACCCTGCAGTGACTTCTAAGCTGGTAGAGGCAAGCACAGGGAACTGTGAGAGCCCAGAGGTGGGTCTCGGGCCCTAGATCAGAGCTGGCTCTACTGAGACTTCTGCCTTGAAGCCCAACCAAGAGTTAGCTAGGTAAAGGAGTGGGAGGAGAGCATTGTGAGCCTGCACGTCAGCCTGTACTAATAATGCATGCAAGTAGACAAGTAGAACAAAACAGCACACACGTAGGGGAATGGCAGTTAATGCCTTACTGCAGGAGTGTAGCTGCTAACATTTGCTGAATGTTTGCTATGTTCACACTATGTTAATTGTGTTACACAGTGACAAAGACTCTCTCCTTAACCAAACCTGAGTTAGGCTCCTCTGAATCCTTCTGACTAGACTAAGACCTCGGGCTCTCTCCTTGATTTAGTCCATTTTTAGCAATAATCCTGCTGAATCAGCAAAAATCCCCACCCTCTATATCTGATTACCCTGGATAGCTGATCAAATTCCTTATCCCCTACTCTTTTTTTTTTAAAGTTTGTTTTCTGTTTCTTTTTGTTGATTTGAAAGGTGGAGAAACAGAGAGAGACAGAGACAGAGGCTGAGACAGAGAGACAGAGAATCCATCCACTGGTTCATCTCTCAAATCCCCACAACAGCCAGGCTGAAGCCAGGAGCCCAAAATTCAATCTGGGTCTTCCACTTGGGTCGCAGGGACCCAAGTACATGAGCTATCACCTGCTACCTCACAAGGTGTACATCAGCAGGGAGTTGGAATTTGAAACAATACTAGGACTTGAACTCAGGCACTCTAACATGGGATGCAAGTTTGTCAAGTGCTGTCCTAATTGCTGTGCCAAATATCTATCTCACGATCTTTAATTTTTTAAAGATTTTTAAAATTTATTTTAAAGAGTTACAGAGAAAGGAAGAGAGAGAATCTTCCCTCTGCTGTTCACTCCCCAGAAGACCTCAATGGTCAGGGCTGGGTCAGGCCAAAGCCAGGAACCTGGAGCTTAATTTGGATCTCCCAGGTTGGTGGGCAGCAACCCAAATACTTGGACCATTTTCTGCTGCTTTTCTCAGGCCATTAACAGAGAACTGGATTGGAAGTGGAACAGTCAGGATATTTACCAGGATCCATATGAGATGCCAACATCACGGGCAGTGGCTTTACCTGCTGTACCACAACTCTGGTCCTCCTATCTTTAAATTTTTGAAAAATTAGTCCTTCATTAGCTTGAGAGTGAAAGACAGATCAAAAATAAATAAATAAATAAAGCTCCTATCCAGTGGTTCACTCCCAAAATTTCTGCAAAACTGGTGCTGGTGCTGGCCATGGGGCTGGGACAATGAGCTGGGAGTCAATCCAGGTCTCCCATGTAGGTGGTAGGAACCCAGTTATATGAACCATCACTACTACGGCCCAGGATCTGCTGGAGTCAGTAGCCAGAGCCAGGAATCAAACATGGGTGCTCCAGTGTGGAATGTGGGCACTGTAGCCAGTAGACTAAATACCTGCTTCCTTATTCTCTGCTTATCACTCCAGCCTGCCTTCAGAGAGAATCCTGTTGAGTTTGCCTAGCAAAAATTCAACTAGGCTTGATGTTTCCTCTTAGTAGTTTTCCATCCACTTACCTCTACCTGTTCCTTGGTGTATGTTTCCGCTTTTCTATACTACTGCAAAATCCCATTGCAGTGGTTCCTATACCTATCATAACAGTCCTGAACAAAGTCTTCCTTGCCCTTCCTTAAATACATCTTTTAAAAAGGAGAAAAGTTGGCCGGCGCCGCGGCTCACTAGGCTAATCCTCCGCCTTGCGGCGCCAGCACACTGGGTTCTAGTCCCAGTTGGGGCGCCGGATTCTGTTCCGGTTGCCCCTCTTCCAGGCCAGCTCTCTGCTGTGGCCAGGGAGTGCAGTGGAGGATGGCCCAAGTGCTTGGGCCCTGCACCCCATGGGAGACCAGGAGAAGTACCTGGCTCCTGCCATCGGATCAGCGCGGTGTGCCGGTCGCAGCACGCCGGCCACGGCGGCCACTGGAGGGTGAACCAACGGCAAAGGAAGACCTTTCTCTCTGTCTCTCTCTCTCACTGTCCACTCTGTCTGTCAAAAAAAAAAAAAAGGAGAAAAGTTAATAAAATTATACACAAATGTCCAAAATCACCACCTGTGATTCTACAGTTAGCATTTTCCTGTTTGTTTTCTTACTTGTCTATCTACCCATCCCTCTATCTACTCATTAAACCATCTTATGTTTATATGCATTTCAAAATAAGTTTCACACTAAAGTAAATGTCATTTCTAAATACTTTGCAAGTGGGGGCAGGCATATGGCACAGTGGTTAAGACACCACTTGGGGCCGGAGCTGTGGCTCACTAGGCTAATCCTCCGCCTTGTGGCGCCGGCACACCAGGTTCTAGTCCCGGTCGGGGCGCCGGATTCTGTCCTGGTGCCCTTCTTCCAGGCCAGCTTTCTGCTGTGGCCAGGGAGTGCAGTGGAGGATGCTTGGGCCCTGCACCCAATGGGAGACCAGGATAAGTACCTGGCTCCTGCCTTCGGATCAGCGCGGTGCGCCGGCTGCAGCGCGCTGGCTGTGGTGGCCATTGGAGGGTGAACCAACGACAAAGGAAGACCTTTCTCTCTGTCTCTCTCTCTCACTGTCCACTCTGCCTGTCAAAAAAAATTAAAAAAAAATAAAAAATAAAAAAGACACACCACTTGGGACACCAGTATTCCCATATTACAGTGCCTGGATTCCAGTCTCAGCTTTATTCCTAATTCCAGCTTCCAGCTGATGTGCACCCTGGGAGGCCACAAGTGATGGCCAAAGTACTTGGGTTCCTATCACCCATGTAGGAGATTTAGATTTAGTTCCTGCCTCCTGGCTTCAGCCTGACCCGGCTCTGTTGCAGGCATGTGGGCAGTGGACCAATAGATGGAAAATTTGTCTCTGTCTCTCTCTCCCTTTCAAATAAAATGAAAATAAATAAAAATTAAATAATTCAGTATGCACATTATTTATTATATTTTTGAAGGTGGCCATCATCATCCCCACTGCAGAAATAACTAGTATTCTGGTTTTATACCTGTTTGGTAATTGCATATAAATATAGCATGTACACTTGTTAACACCAATGTTTTGATTTTCCTCTTCCCAGATGCATTAGCAGGAAGTTGCCAATTTCTGCTACTGTACACCTTGGGAGGCAGAGGTGATGGCTCAAGTGCTTGATCCACCCACATGAGAGATCCAGCTGGAATTCATGCCTCCTGTCTTTTACCTGGCTCAGACCTGGCCATTGCGGTCTCTCTCTGTATCCCTCAGTTGCTCTGCCTTTCAAATAACTAAATAAAACTGAAGCAACATGTTTATAAAAAGCAATGATGAGATACCATTTCACACCCACTAGATTGGCAGAAATGAGAACTGACAGTACCAAGTGTTGAAGATACGGTGAAATGTAGTGCAAGTGCAAATCAAAAAGACCCTTCTGCAAAATAATTTAGCAATGTCTAGTAAAGCTAAAGATACTCATATTTTATGACTCAAAAATTCTACTATGTATATAAGCTAGAGTTTCATATGCCCGAGGGGATATGTGCAAGAATGTTCATTGCAACATGACTCCCCTTCCACCCTGAAGTTTCTGTTTCAAAACATTTGAAATGTTGAATTGCGTAAATAGCATGAGTGCCCATGTACCTTTTCTCAACTGTTAGCCTATAGTCACATTTCCTTTCTCTCTGAATGTATAAGTACACCTTATTTTTTTCTGAATCATTTGAGAGTAAATTAAACTTAGCCTCTAAATACTTCAGTGTGTATTTCCTATTTTTTAAAAAAAGATTTATTTATTTGAAAGTCAGTTACGGGGGGGGGGGACACCATCTGCTGGTTCACTCCCTAGAGGGCCACAATGGCCAGGGCTCGGCCAGAATAGAGCCAGGAGCCAGGAGCTTTATCCAGGCCTCCCACATGAATGCAGGGGCCCAAGTTCTCAGGCCCCTGCTGCTTTCTCAGGCACATTAGCAGGGGACTGGATCAGAAGTGGAGCAGCCAGGATTCAAACCAGCGCCCATATGGGATGCTGGCACTGGAGACAGTGGTTTAACTGGCTACCTTCCCCCTATTTCTTTTTGAAAATACTTCCTTATTTTCTGCCAGTACAAGATAGTTCACACTCATCTTGAATACTTCCTGTCCCATTTCTAGAATCAACCAATTTTCCAAGGAACTCTGGTTTCTTTTCTTGGAAAATGGCATTAGAAATCAAGATCTTATGCTAGGTCTACTGTGATGTCATGGCTTCTAGAACCTCTCAGCTGACAGAGCAAGTCCATATATGTGTGCATATTACCCCCCATATATTCCTAAATATTTCATACAAAAACATCAGTATGACTAGTAAGATAAAGATGAGTTCATCCTTATGTCTCTGGCTGTTATTCATGACCACATAGATCATTCCAGCCTCTTCTATTTGCTTATCTCCTACTCCAACAGTCAGAAACTTGATCCCCACCATCCAGTATCCATTTACTTACTGTTAAATCCTGTTATACGTGTAGAGCAGTCTCTGAATTGTTTTTTTTTTTTTTTTGACAGGCAGAGTGGACAGAGAGAGAGACAGAGAGAAAGGTCTTCCTTTGCCGTTTGTTCACCCTCCAATGAATCAGTGGATGGAAGACCTCTCTCTCTGCTTCTGCCTCTCCATAACTCTGCCTTTCAAATAAATAAATAAATCTTAAAAAACAAATATATGACATGACATGATTCACTCCCCAGATGGCCGCAACAGCCAGAGCTGAGCCAATCTGAAGCCAGGAGTCAGGAGCTTCTTCTAGGTCTTCCACGTGGGTGTTGGGGCCCAAGGACTTGGGCCATCTTCTACTGCTCTCCCAGGCCACAGCAGAGAGCCAGATCAGAAGTGGAGCAGCCTTTGTGGTGTAGCGGGTAAAGCCACCGCCTGCAGTGCCGGCATCCCATACGGGCGCCTGTTCGAGTCCTGGCTGCTCCACTTCTGATCCAGCTGGGAAAGCAGTATAGAAAACAGTGCAAGTCCTTGGGCCCCTGCACCCACATGGGAGACCTGAAAGAAGCTCCTAGCTCCTGTATCCTGGCTTCAGATCAGCGCAGCTCGAGCCATTGCGGCCAACTGAGGAGTGAACCAGTGGATGGAAGAACTATCTCTCTCTCTCCCTCTCCTCTCTGTGTAACTCTAACTCTCAAGTAAATAAAAATAAATCTTTTTTTTTTGACAGGCAGAGTTAGACAGAGAGAGACACACACAGAGAGAAAGCTCTTCCCTAAGTTGGTTTTGGTTCACTCCCCCAAATGGCTGCCATGGCCGATCCGAAGCCAGGAGCCAGGTGCTTCCTCCTGGTCTCCCATGTGGGTGCAGGGCCCAAGGACTTGGGCCATCCTCCACTGCCTTCCCCGGGCCACAGCAGAGAGCTGGCCTGGAAGAGGGGCAACCGGGACAGAATCCGGCACCCCAACCAGAACTAGAACCCAGGGTGCCGGCGCCGCAGGCAGAGGATTAGCCTAGTGAGCCACAGCACCGGCCAAAAATAAATCTTAAAAAAAAAAAAAGTGGAGCAGTCAGGACTCAAACCAGCGCCCATATGGGATACCAGCCCTGCAGGCGGTGGCTTTATCTGCTACACCACAGCACCAGCCCCATCATATACTTGTTATACAGTTAGAGTCTCCTGAATATTTCCTCCTTAATTCATATACATTAAGTTTCATTCTTTTAAAATTATTTACTTATTAGAGAGAGAGCTGGTTCACTCCCCCATATGGCCCCAATAGCCAGGGCTGGGCCAGACTAAAACCAGGAGCTCAAAACTCCATCTGGTCTCCCACATGGGTGGCCGAGGCCCAAATACTCGGGCCATCCTCCACTGCTTTCCCAAGTGCATTAGCAGGGAGCTGGATTGGAAGTGGAGCAACTGAGACTTCAACTGGTGCTTATACAGGCTGCCTGCTTTGCAGGCAGAGGCTTAACTTGTTGTGCCACAATGCCGGCCTCTAGAATTCCCATGCTTCAGCTAGTCAAGTCTCTATCCTTCCAGAACTATTTATTTATTTATTATTTTTCTCTGCAACTTTGCCTTTTCCAGAATGTTATATAAATGGACTGATAGGGGCTGGCGCTGTAGTGCAGCGGGTTAACACCCTGGCCTGGAGCGCCGGCATCCCATATGGGCACCGGTTGGAGACCCAGATGCTCCACTTCCGATCCAGCTCTCTGCTATGGCCTGGGAAAGCAGTGGAGGATGGCCCAAGTCCTTGGGTCCCTGCACCCATGTGGGAGACCCGGAAGAAGCTCTTGGCTCCTGGCTTCGGATCGGCACAGCTCTGGCCATTGCGGCCAATTGGGGAGTGAACCAGTGGATGGGAGACCTCTCTCTCTCTCTCTCTCTCTCTGTAACTCTGACTTGCAAATAAATAAATAAATCTTTAAAAAAATAATAAATGGACTGATACTGGATATACTGATGTAGTCTTTTCTGAGTGGCTTATTTCACTTAGAAATATGCATTTAAGAATCAGCCAGATTGTTGCGTGGATTTATAGTATATTCCTTTTTATTTTTGTTTTGCAAAATAGTATCCCACTGTAGGGCTATGCCACAATCTATTCATTCATTCACATAATGGAGGTTATATTGATTGCTTCCATTTTTTTTTTGTGATATGAACAAAAGCTGCTGTAAACATTTATGTGAAGGCTTTTGTGTGGGCATAATTTTCAGATAGGTTGGAAAAATACCTAGGAGCATGACTGCTGGGTTATATGAAAAGAATATATTTATGTTAATAAGCTGCCAACTGTCTTCAAAATGTGTGTACTGTTCTGCATCTCACTAGCAAAGAATAGGGGTAATTGTTGTTCCACATCCTCACCAGTAATTGGTATTGTCAGTTTATTGAATTTTAGCTATTCTGTTAAGTATTTAGTGATTTGTCATTGTTGTTTTAATTTGCATCACCCTAACAATGCAACATTGCTTTAATAGTGAAAGATTTTTTTTTTTTTTTTTTTTTTTGACAGGCAGAGTGGACAGTGAGAGAGAGAGACAGAGAGAAAGGTCTTCCTTTGCCGCTGGTTCACCCTCCAATGGCCGCCGCTGCAGCCGGCGCACCGCGCTGATCCTGGCAGGAGCCAGGAGCCAGGTGCTTTTCCTGGTCTCCCATGGGGTGCAGGGCCCAAGCACCTGGGCCATCCTCCACTGCACTCCCTGGCCATAGCAGAGAGCTGGCCTGGAAGAGGGGCGACCGGGACAGAATCCGGCGCCCCAACCGGGACTAGAACCCGGTGTGCCGGCGCCGCAAGGTGGAGGATTAGCCTATTGAGCCACGGCGCCGGCTTAATAGTGAAAGATTAAAAGTGACCTAAATATCTACCAACAAAGGGCTGAGTAACTACATTGTGATATATTTATATAATGGAATATCTTATAAGTAAAATGAATGAATTAGAGTTACTTGTATTAATTTAGATTGATCTCAATAAGATGATATTGAGGCAAAAATCAAGTTACAAAATATGTTAATATATTATTTACATAAAACATAAAACATTATTATAACTTGTTTCTATGTTTATAACTAGGTATAAGAATGATACATATCAAATTATTTGTAGTAGTGATTTTTGGGGACAGAGAGAGGGAAATAGGATACAGAAAAGGAATACAAGACAACTCAAGTCAATTTATAATTTTTTCATCCATATTACTTTGTTTCTCAAACAATCTGAAGCAAATATGGCAAAACGTTGAGATTTGTTAAAATCAAAGGAAGACAAAAATAAACACTTGTGCATAAATTTAATGAAATAGGTATAAGGTCTATATGAGAGAAAATTACAAAATTCTGATGAAAGAAACCAAAAAAGAACTACATGAATGGAGAGATGTTCCATGTTCATGGGCAGGAAAACTCAGTATTTTCAATATGTCAGTTCTTCCCAGATTGATCTCTAGAGTCAATGTAATCTTATGAAAAATCCCAGCAAAGTATTTTGTTGATATCAATAAACTAATTCTAAAATTTGTATGGAGAATCAAATGACCCAGAATAGTCAATATTGATTTGGAAGAAGAACAAAGTTGGAGGACTGACATTATCTGATTTACTCTAAAGCAACAGTAATCAAGAAAGTGTGATATTGTTGGGAGAATAGACATATAGGTTAAAGGAACAGAATAGAAGGCCCAGAAAGAAACCTACATAAATACAGTCAACTAATCTTTTCCAAAAGGCAAAAGCAACAACATAATGGAGCAAAGATAGTCTTCTCAACAAGTGGTTCTACAACAAGTGTACCTCGACATGCGAAAAAAATTGAATCAAGATATAAACCTTGCACCCTTCTTAAAAATTAACTCCAGATGGGTCATAAAGCCAAATGTAAAATGCGAAACTATGAAAATACCAGCATATAATATTGGAGAAAATCTAGATGACCTTGAGTATGGTGATAACTTTTTAAAGATGTTATTTATTTGTGTGAGAGAGAGCTAGAGACAGCTAGGGCAGGGGTGGGGGACTTCATCTGCTAATTCACTTCCCAAATGCCCACAATGGCTGGCACTGGCCTGGGGCTGAAGCTAGGAGCTGGGAATTCAGTTCAGGTCTTTCATGTTAGCAGCAGGAACACAATTACTTGTGATCATTGCCACCTTCCAGGGTCTGCACTGGCAGGAAGCTGGAATCAGGAACCAGAGCACAGCATCAAACCAAGGTACTCTGATGTGGGACATGAGTACCTTAAACGGTGTCTGAACTGCTTAACTAAATATCCAACCTGGCGATAATGTTTTAGATGGAACATCAAGGATATGGTCCATGAAAGAAAGAACTGGTAAGCTGGACTTTATTAAAATCAGAAAGTCTTGTTCTACAATAGACAACATCAAGAGAATAAGAAGACTAGACACAGAACGGGAGAAAATATTTGCAGGAGATATGTCTGATAAAAGACTGTTATCCAAAATACACAAAGAATTCCTAAAAGTGAACAATGAGAAAACTAACAGCCCAATTAAAAATTAATTTAAATATATGTTAAAAATATAGCAATTAATTTAGATAGATAATATTGAGGCAAAAATAAAGTGACATAATATGTTAATATATTATTTACAGGGGCCAGAGCTGTCACACAATGGGTTAACGCCCTGGCCTGAAGCGCCGACATCCTATATGGGTGCCGGTTCCAGTCCTGGCTGCTCCTCTTCTGATCCAGCTCTCTGCTGTGGCTAGGATAGCAGTAGAAGATGGCCCAAGTCCTTGGGCCCCTGCACCCACGTGGGAGACCCGGAAGAAGTTCCTGGCTCCTGGCTCCTGGCTTTGGATTGGCGTGGCTCCGGCCATTGCAGCCATCTGCAGAGTGAACCATCGGATGGAAGACCACTCTCTCTCTGCCTCTCAGACCTGAACAGACACCTCATCAAAGAAGATATACAAAGTGGCAAATAAGTATATGAAAAGATGTTCATTATCATATATTGTTGAGGAGATACAAATGAAAACAACAATGAAATACCACAACACATCTTTTAGAATGATCAAAATCCAGTGCTGGCAAGGATGTGGAACAACAGGAATCATTGCTGGTGGTAATGAAAAATGGTACAGATATTCTGGAATACAGTTTCTTTCTTACAAATCTAAGTGTACTCTTACCGTACAATCCATACTTTACATTCCTTGGCATTTATTCAAATGAATTGAAAATTCATATCCACATCAAAACCTGTACATGTATATTTACGGCAGCTTTATTCCTAATTGCCAACATTTTGAGGCAACCAAAATGTCCTTCAGCAGGCGAATAAATAAATTCTGATTTATCCAGACAATGGAATTTTATTCAACACTAAAAAGAAATTACCTATCAAGCCATGAAAATACATGGAGGAACTTTAAATGAAGATTACTATGTGAAACAAGCCAGTCTGAAACGGATATGTACTGTATGATTCCAACTATATGACAGTCTGGAAAAGGCAAAGCTATCAAGATGGTAAAAAGATCAGTGGTTGTCAGGGATTAGGAGGAAGTATAAACAGGCAGAGGCTGGCGCCGTGGCTCACTAGGCTAATCCTCCTCCGCCTTGCGGCGCCGGCACACTGGGTTCTAGTCCCGGTCGGGGCGCTGGATTCTTTCCCGGTTGCCCCTCTTCCAGGCCAGCTCTCTGCTGTGGCCCAGGAAGGCAGTGGAGGATGGCCCAAGTCCTTGGGCCCTGCACCTCATGGGAGACCAGACCAGGATAAGTACCTGGCTCCTGCCATCGGATCAGCATGGTGCGCTGGCCGCGGCGGCCATTGTGGGGTGAACCAAAGGCAAAGGAAGACCTTTCTCTCTGTCTCTCTCTCACTGTTCACTCTGCCTGTCAAAAAATAAATAAATAAATAAAAAATAAACAGGCAGATAATAAAGGATTTTTAGGGCAGTAAAACTATTTTTGCATGATACTTTATTGAAGGATACACATTATCATACACTTGCCCAAATCCATAGGCTATACAACACAAAGAGTGAACCCTGGGGTGGGCATTTGGCAGAACAGTAAAGATGCTATTTGCATCCCTCATCATAGTGCCTGGGTTTGAGTTCTGGCTCCACTCCAATCCTAGCTTGCTGCTAATGCATACCCTGGGAAGCAGCAGGTGATGGTTCAAGTACTTGGGTCCCTGGAGACCTGTATTGAGTTCCTGGCTCCTGGTTTTGGCCTAGCCCAGCCCCAGGTGTCGCAGGCATTTGGAGAGTGAACTAGCAGGTGGAAGGTCTCTCTCTGCCTTTCAAATAAATATAAATAAATAAAAATTTACTAAAAATTTAAAATTCAAAAAAAAAAAAAAAAGAATGAACCCTCATTTTGTGTTTAGAAACAGCAATAGCCTCCAGTGGGTAGGAGCACTCAGACCGTCAATGGACTCAAACTTGGCCTCAACTGATCGTGTTCCAGACACAGTCACAACTTGGCCATACGGACTGATTTAGGATTTGTCAAGGTCATACAGAAGACAAGACAGGTCTAAGACCTGACAGATTTGTCCAGTAAAGACAAAATGAGTCACTTCTAGATTTAGACATCGTATTACTTAGGCAGTAAAAGAAAAGTAAACCAAAGGTGTCAGCTCTCCATGATCCTTGTCCCACATAATAATAAAAAAAAAAGGACCACAGGGAAGCAGCAGAGGCTGGATGACTGCAATGTGACTTGTGGGACACCCTGTTTGGGAGGAACTCACCCTGGGCTGCCTCTAGGGGATTTTGTGTTATGCAACTTTATGGTCTGCAGAGTTTGTATTTATGCAGATTTATAGCTGTAAATCACATTCTATATTTATATACAAATGACATTTTATACATCTATTTGCGTATTATCTATAAAGCGGTTTCCTATTTTGTAAGTGACAGGGCAGGAAAATCTGGTCTCCGTTGGAGCCTGGGAGGTGATGAGAGACATCTCCTGACAGCTTCCTGGGGAGATAAAGAGGTAAGTAAGTAGGCAATGGCCCTGTGTAGCTCCTTACAGGCCCTTAGTCCTCCTGTGTTTTGGGAGGATCACATGACATTCTGTCAAAATTCAAGATAACCGGCATTCAGGCAATTGCCTCTGGGGATTGCAGCATTTGCCTCTGGGGATGTGCACATGGTGGTGAGGGGGCCATGGCGGAGCCATTTCCCTATAAGGCTGTTTCTCTCCTGATAATGGATAGTATCCACTCTTCAGTCGACAGGCATTTGGGTTGATTCCATGTCTTAGCTGTTGTGAATTGAGCTGCAATAAACATGGGGGTGCAGAGAACTTTTTCATATTAGCAGCAGTAGCAGTAGCAGCCTTGGTGAGTGGAAAGACTCAGGCCAATGGCTTGGATTGGTCAACAACTTGGAGGCTACACAAGTTCTGGTTTTTCATGTAACTGGTTGTCAGTCCCTAGAATCCTCCCATTGTCCTAGAAATGGATTCATTTCCCTAAGCCTCACCTTGCTAAGGGAGAGGAGAAATTCGTGGTAGTTCACAAGTTTGGCC
This sequence comes from Oryctolagus cuniculus, assembly GCF_964237555.1. Lineage (NCBI taxonomy): Eukaryota > Metazoa > Chordata > Mammalia > Lagomorpha > Leporidae > Oryctolagus > Oryctolagus cuniculus. The sequence goes on along the minus strand of NC_091453.1, from coordinate 101,646,327 downwards.
TTGCTCTGAATGGAAATATGCTTGAATTTTTCTTAATATTGTTCTTCCTAGAGTCTGGGTTCAGTTTTTTCAGTCCTTCTGGTTGTCTTTCAGAATCCTTTAGTAAATATCTTTTTTTCTCCCCATGTGAAGGAACTTAACTGGTGGTTGAGCCTAACATACAGTTGCAGCCAAGTCTCTCTCAGAAAGAGCAGGCGAAGTCAACAGTTCTGCTTCAGCATGGTATCCGAACAAGGCCTATTCCTGTTCGGGTAGCCACATGTTACAAGACATTAGGAAAAATTAAGACTGACATTCAAAAAGTCAATAATCCGTAGGAAGCCTGTGGACTATTTTTAAAATACCTTATTGGAAATTAAAAAAAAAAAAAAGTATGCCAATGATCAAAAATACGAGGCACTTGGGAAATAAAATATGCTGTTGGGTTAACTGGCAAAGTCAAAGGGGCTACTGTAAGGGGGGAAAAAGGTGTCTTTCAAAAAAATGGGAATCTACTTTCTACTGAGGAGAGTAGGGAAGTCTGGGAAAGATGGCAGCAGAGATGCACTTAGAAATTACATGGGTCCAAAAAGAATGAGGAGTTCTTTGCCAGGGACTCTAAAGCTCCTCTCTGAAATATATCTGAGAGAAAGCCAGCTAGAGAATCAGGGGGATTACAAGGATTAAAAAGGGATTTGACGTATGCTGAAGCCTGGGAGGTGGGGGTTTCAGGTTGCTGGTGGCTTAAATGGGAGGGCTTTGGTGAAGCTTTGGGTGAGGCCCTGAGAGGTGACTGAGTAAGAATTCACCTTTCCCTGTCAGTCTCTTCTTTCCTCCTCCTATCGCATTCACTCCCAGTGTTGGCTTTGCTGCTTTTTGCCTTGGAACCTTCTTTCTCCGCTTCCTGACTTTGCCTCGGTCATTTCCAAATGGCAGCGCCTAGGGAGACTGCAGAACACTCCAGTTGAGCTTTCTCTATAGGCAGACACGTTCTCACCCGAAGTCGGTACTAACAAATTTCTGCGCCTAAGTGGTTCAGACCAAAAGTGAATGGGGGACAAATAGTTCCATCAAGGTCCTTTGCTGCCTCCTCCGGTGCTAGAGAGGCTGGACAACTGGATCACTCTTGGCCTGGCAGGGTTTAGCTAGGGGAGGCTGACACCTGGTGGTCAGACTTGGGAGTTGTAGAAGAGTTCATAACAACCCCATGCCTTTACCATTTACTGACCATTTATTGACCTGTTCGTTTTATGTGAGTTTTATTTTTTAAAACTCACGTCAGGGGTTAAAACCTTGCTTGGGATGCCTGCATCTCGTATTGGAGTGTCCGGGTTCGAGTCCCGGCTCCACTCATGAGTCTAGCTTCCTGCTAACGTGTACCCTGGCAGGTGATGGCCCAAGTACTTGTGTTCCTGCTATGCATGCAGAAGGCCTGATTGAGTTCCTGGCACTGAGCTTTGGACTTGGCCCACGCCTAGCCATTGAGAATTTTAGGGAGTAAAACAGTGGATAGGAGCTCTCGCGCTCTCTCATCCTCCCCTCTCAAATAAATAAATAAATATTTAAAGCTCACATCAACCCTGTGAATTGGGTGTCATCAACTAATTAGCCAAATTAATGATTTCTGTTAAACAGTTAAGAGCTGATTTAAGCAACAGGGTAAGGGATTTTGGGTTTTTCTGTTTGAGATAATATCTGGTACATATAGTCTCATAGGAGATATTTGTTGAAATAACTTTTTTTACTTATCAACACCATGAAACTTCAAGGGACAGTCACCTGTCACCTCTATGTACTAGAGCTGATTTGAATACTGTGCTACTAGCCAGATAAGGCCAGGGTCTGCCACAACTCTTGCTTAAACCTCCTTTCCCAGATATCTCTCCGTCTAAGATACTCGAAGAGCGTGTCTGCCGCAGAGGAAAGCTAAAATCCATTGAAATTCTGCTAACCTGAACTTACCTAAGACTCGCTGTCCTGGATACCATAAGGCTGAGTGTCTAACCACAGCCATTTTATATTGAGAAATCACCCAGAAACCACGTGAAGTCAGCTGAGACTGTTCAGATGCTTCCACCTTGCGCGCTTCTGCCTGCATGGTAGGCATCCAAGATGGATTATCACTGGTGCGAGCACTGAAGTCACCCGTGCTCATGGGGAGTGGAATAGACAGGGGGACAGTGAGACAGGTGGCAACACACTCGGTGAGAGGCTGGCCAGAGGTTGTTAGGCGACTGCAATGAGGAAGACAAGCTGAAAGGCGTGAAGCTCCAAGGAGTCGTTTGGAAAGAGCTGTGGCCTGGAAGCAGTGTTGAGGTAGTAGGACGCCAATCCTACCTCTGGGTCCCATGACATGCAGAGAATGAGCGAAGCAACACTTGCAGTCACTATCTGGAGACTCATCATGGAGCGATCTAAAGTCTTCAGGGCAGAAGTGGCCGGTTACAGAGATAAAATCGGAGTGGTCAGAATGACTAATGCTGACAGATAAAAAAGCAGGGTCACAAGGTCAGGAGTTCCTTGAAAGGTGCAAGTCTTAAAACCTTTGCCTGTGGGCTGACTCCACATGAGAGAAAAAAAAGTGTTTTTCAGAAATCGCTAAGCCGCCCCAAAATAAAAGCTATCCTTTCAATCCCCAAACCGTATCGAGTTCCTGGGCTTGTGATTTCAGCATCTCCTCAGTTGACAACCTTTTGAACTTTCTTGCAAAGTTTCTGGCGCTTCCTTTTAGACATCTCTTTTGGTCCTCATGGACTCCGTGGCGGTCTCTGCTCCTTGAGACCGTGGACTGACCACATGTGTCTGCCGGATGCCCCTCTATTTCCGTCTCTGTCCACTGGACATGTTTTCATAGTTGGAGTAAAGGAAGCAAAGCAATTGAGAGATTTTCAGGTGGATAAGAGCGAAATTGGCGTAGGTCATGTGAGATGGCCTCATTGTTTTCTGTCTGGGGGCAGGAATGGTCACTGGCTGAAGTGAGTATTAAAGGACATAGTGGATGTGAAGCATTTAGTGTAGTATGTAGCTCCATAGACCACAGTTTTAAAGAGTCAAAGTCCCAGCCAGTTTCTTTTTTTTTATTTTTAAAGGTTTACTTATTTATTTGAAAGGCAGAGTGACAGAAAGAGAGAAGGAGAGAGAGAGAGAGAGAGAGAGAGAGATCTTCCATCTGCTTGTTCACTCCCCAAATGGCCACAACAGCTGGAGCTAGGCCAGACCAAAGCCAGGAGCCTGAAGCTTCTTCCATAGGTCTCCCATGTGGTTGCAGGAGCTCAAGCACTTAGGCCATCCTCCTATGCTTTCCCAGGCCATTAGCAGCAAGCTGGATTGGAAGTGGAGCAGCTGGGACTTGAACTGGTGCCCATATGGGATGCCAGCATCACAGGCAGTGGCTTAACCTGCTACGCCACAGTGCCAGCCCCAAAGTCCTGGCAAGTTTCAATAATTGGACAAATGCTGTGTGAAACAGAGTGGGTGATGTGGAATTGGGCAGCACTCGGCAAGAATGAGTGAACAGACAGGAGCTGGGCTCTGAGCAGGAAGAAACAGCTAAGCTACCAAAGTTCAAGGAATACATTTTTTGAAGTATAGTAAAAAAGTATAAAATTTACTTACTTATTTCAGAGACAGAGATAGATGATCGATATAGATAGATGGGTCCTATCCTCTGGTTGGCTTCCCAGATGTCCAGTCTGAAGCCAGGAGCCTAGAACTCAATTTGTGTTTCCAAAGCGGGTTGCAGGAACCTGATTATTTTAGGCATCACTGCTGCCTCCCGGGGCCTGCATTAGAAGAAAGCTGGAGTCAGGAGCCAGAGCTGAAACTCAAACCCAGACACTCCAGTGTGGGATGTGGGCATCCTAAGTGGTATTTTAACTGCAAGGCTGAACACCTGCCTCAAGGAATATGCTTGGATTGCATCACTTGTATAACCTTACACAGTGAGTATTTAGTGACGCATGGATCCTGGCAAACCATCTGCCAACCAAGGGGCTGCCTTAGTCCCAAGGTTATTCCTTTCCTGAGTAGGACTTCAAGGGTCACCCATTATGATCTGTAACAGAGGCTTGAGAGTCAGACTTTGTACTGAACCCAGGAGGTGGGATTAGAATTTCCTTTATAATTTTCAGTAGATAGGAAGAGGGAAGAGAAAAACTGGGGGGACGGCGCTGTGCTGCAGTGGGTTAACGCCCTGGCCTGAAGTGCCCACATCCCATATGGACGCCGTTTCAAGACCTGGCTGCTCCACTTCTGATCCAGCTCTCTGCTATGGCCTGGGAAAGCAGTAGAAGATGGCCCAGGTCCTTGGGCCCCTGCACCCACGTGGGAGACCTGGAAGAAACTCCTGGCTCCTGGCTTCAGATTGGCCCAACTCCAGCCATTGTGGCCAACTGGGGAGTGAATCATCAGATGGAAAACCTCTCTCTCTCTCTCTCTCTCTCTCTCTGCCTCTCCTCTCTCTAACACTGACTTTCAAATAAAAATAATAATAAAAAATAAAAAAGAGAAAAACCGGGACAGGACATGGTACTGACAAAAAAAAAAAAAAGTGAGAGAATTCAGGATATTAGAAGACATATTGTTGGAATGTCTGATAATGGGTTAAAGGAAAAAGAGGGAAAGTATTTTGTAGGATGACAGATGACTGAGTTTAAAAGAGAAGGAAAGGAGATGGAAAAAGATGCTCCATGTCTGATTTCCCTCCATCAAATACAGTATCTATAATTTGAATATGTAATTGCTAGAAATTTAATTCTAAATGAGTGCTATATATCTTTAAAAAAGGAAGTGAATTTATTTATTAAAGATGGATTAAAAATATGCTATCAGAATAACATGAGTAAACAGAGTAGAGAGGATAAACATAAAATGTTTTCCCAGGAATTAAAAAAAAATCCTTTATTTATTGACCGATTGAAAGGCAGTGACAAGAGGGAGAAGAGAGGCCGGTGGCATGGCTTACTCGGCTATTCCTCCGCCTGCGGTGCCAGCACCCTGTGTTCTAGTCCCGGTTGGGGTGCCGGATTCTGTCCCGGCTGCTCCTCTTCCAGTCCAGCTCTCTGCTGTGGCCCGGGAGTGCAGTGGAGGATGGCCCAAGTGCTTGGGCCCTGCACCCGCATGGGAGACCAGGAGAAGCACCTGGCTCCTGGCTTAGGGTCAGTGCAGCGCGCTGGCTGTAGCGGCCATTTGGGGGGTGAACCAACAGAAAAGGAAGACCTTTCTCTCTGTCTCTGTCTCTCTCTCTCTCTCTGTCTAACTCTGTCAAAAAAAAAAAAAAGAGGGAGAGCTGGCTTCCATCTGCTGGTTCACTCCCTAAATGGCTACACTGGCTGGAGGCAGGCCAGACTGAAGCTAGGAGCCAAGAATTCCATCCTGGTCTCTCACATGGGTGGCAGGTACCCTAGCACTTGGGCCATCTTACACTGCTTTCCCAGGCACATGAGCAGGCAGCTGGATCAGAAGAGGAGTGGCTGGGACTTGAACCAGCACTGCAATTGGAATGTAGGCACCCTAAGCAGCTGCTTAACCTGCTGCACCACAACCCTCCTGCTCACCACCCGGGAATTTAAAATATTCTTTCTTTCTCAGAATAAAAGATGTTTCTATGCTTGAAATTGCTGGGAAATTTTAAAATTCACTTGTTTGGGTATTTAAAAATCTCAGTGTTATTTCAAATTCGTACCACTTGGCTTATATGCCCTGGTACTATTTCAGCAGTCATGCCTGCTGGATAGATGTAGGTGTTTGATAACATCCAGTTAGTTAAATTATGTTCACTTGGATCTACTATTGTGGCGTAGCAGGTAAGGCCACCGCCTGTGATGCTGGCACCCTGTATGGGCACTGGTTCATGTTCTAACTGCTCCACTTCCCATCCAGCTCTCTGCTAATGGCCTAGGAAAAGTACCAGAGGATGACCCAAGTTCTTCGACTCCTGCTACCCATGTGGGAGACCTGGAAGACACTCCAGGTTCCTGGCTTTGGCCTAACCTAGCCCTGGTTGTTGAGGCCATCTGGGGAGTGAACCAATGGATAGAAGATCTCTCTCTCTCTCTCTCTCTCTCTCTCTCTCTGTCTCTCCTCACTCTGCTACTCTGCCTTTCAAATAAATAAAATAAGTCTTTAAGAAAGTTATATTCACTTGTCCCAAGAGGCACACACTAGATAAATCAAAAGAAATCATTGACATTTAGGCAGGGTGTAATCAAAAAGAAACGACATTGAAACAAAGAGTACTCATTTCCTAGGGATACCATAGCAAGTTACCCTTACTAGGTGGCTTTCAACAAAAGACATTTATTCTCTCACTTTGTAGAGACTGGAAGTTTGAAATTAAGGTGTCAGAAGTGCCATACTCCCTCGGAAGAATCCTTCCATTCCCTTTTTTTTTTTAATTTTTTTTAAATTTTTTTTTGACAGGCAGAGTTAGTGAGAGAGAGAGAGAAACAGAGAGAAAGATCTTCCTTCTGTTGGTTCACTCCCCTAATGGCCACCATGGCCAGAGCTGCGCTGATCTGAAGCCAGGAGCCAAGTGCTTCCTCCTGGTCTCCCATGCAGGTGCAGGGCCCAAGGACTTGGGCCATCCTCCACTGCCTTCCCGGGCCACAGCAGAGAGCTGGACTGGAAGAGGAGTAACCGGGACAGAATCCAGCACCCTAACCGGGACTAGAACCCAGGGTGCTGGCGCCGCGGCTCACTAGGCTAATCTTCCGCCTGCGGCGCTGGCCCCTTTTCCTTTTCTTACCTTCTGATGCTTACCACTGAATCTTGGTGTTCCTTAGCTTGCAGACATGTCACTCCAGTCTCTGTCTTCCTGTGGCATTCTCCTCTCTGTGTGTCTGTGTGCAGATCTCCTGTTCTTTTAAGGACACCTCTCACATGGCTTTTAGAGTGTACCCTAACCCAGTATTATCTCATTTTAATATGTACATTTGCAAAAGCCTTATTTCCAAGTGAGGTCACATTCAGTTTCCTGGTGGATATGCATTTGGGGGAGCAGTATTTAACCCAGCACACAGGGGAAATGTATGCTCTTGAGAGCTGGTATATCTAGAATAGTAAGTGTACTTTGGAATTTCTGGAACTACCATAGGGAATGGCAAGGGAGCGACTAGAAGAGAAGATTAAGAAGAAAAGCAAATGGGGCACCAGATTCTGTCCCGGTTGCTCCTCTTCCAGT